>NC_138871.1:27854129-28454129 GCF_965194805.1 Balaenoptera borealis
GGTTGCCCAGAGGCCCGACTTCCTGTGTATGACGCCGAGCCGTAGGATTGCGGGCAGGAGCCAAGTTCTCCATACAGTAAAGACCCCAGTGTGCCTTGGTTATAGTAATATACCTGGCTTCCTTCCTGGCAGGGAAGTGGCAGGCGGCTATGCCCCTGATTTGTTCGTGGGCCTCCTGATCCAGCAGTTCCCTTGGCTCTGCCCCTGTCGTCAGCTGCCCCTAGGATAACTCTGAGCCCTAGCCACTTCTCTGGTAGATTTCCCTATTCCCCCACTACAGTCACACCTGAATAAGGCAACTCAGACCTTTCAGAGATGTGTCCTGAACCTCTTGTTTTCTGAAATACCTATCTGGTGGTTGTGAGACTTAAGGCCAGCGTCCCCGAGAGACTTTTTCTATTTCTCCTAGTAAACCTAGACTCATCTTCTGTCACCTTCAACTCTACTCCAATTGTGTTCTTTCAACCCAGACCTCTGACCCTGCTTTTTACTTCTGCCGTTTCATCCTCGCTCCTGCTTCCTTTCCTAAATCCATACGTCTCTTTTGGCCTTCCTAGCCCTGGGCCAAGTTCCTTCCTCTTTGCTCAGTTTTTACCCCTTTCCTTCATTCTCCCATCCAACTTTCAGTCCTTCCTTTCTCACGCCCCAGTTAGCAGCATCTGAAAATTCGAAAGGTTTGTTACTCGTCTATTAATTGTATTCCATTTACTTATTCAGTTCTATACCTGTCTTACCTGTGTATGGAAGAACAGCTGGTAGCCAAGGTGGCACCAAGAATCCTAGCAGCTCTCACTTGACGTATCCGTAGTAGTCGGCAATTTCCATTTCGTTTTCCCTCTCGGTGAAAAATTGCAGCTTGCCCGAAGAGGTGTATCTGGCAGCATTCTCCCGTTGTTGTTGAGCCCGCCTCTTCATGGCCTCTCGCTCTGGCCTCTGCTCTTGTTCGATGGGCTTTGACATGACTGGCTCAGGCACGTTGGGTTCCCTCCATGGAACTCGTTGCTTGCTGAAGTCTTGGAGTAGAAATTGGGTTTGGAGCTTGGGTGGGGACTGGCGCTTATTCACAGCAGGGGGAACAGGCTCCCGCTGGAGAGGAGCGCCAGATGAAGTTTTGGAGGTGCAGGCCTAGGAGCAGCAGACTGAGGGACACGAGGCTGGGTATGGTTGGTCCAAGCCGGTTGGGTTGGGTTGGTCACAGTTGGCTGAGCTGGTTTGGCGGGGCCTGGCAAAGAGGCAGGAGCTGGCTGGTGGGATGAATTGGCTGCAGCAGGTTGAGCTGAGTCAGTAGAACCAGGCTGGGCACGGTAAGCCCCAGCAGGCCGATGTGAGGCCAGAGACTGTGGCCTCCGAGGAGCGGGTCGAGCTTGAGGCTTGTCCCAGGCAGAAAAAGGCAGAGGTATCAACTTGACCTTCCCAGGAGGAGGCCGCTCATACTGGGCTGGAGACGGACACTCTGTTTCAGCACTGCTGTCTGGTTTCTGGGCTTGGACTTGCGTTTTCTCAGGACCCTTCCCCTCACGTGGGGTATGCCGCCATGGCTGGATAGCTGGGGGTGGCTGGGGGTCTTTGGGGTTGCTTGACTTTCCCAAGAGCCGACAGGAAGAGAGCCCAGTTTTCGTCTCATTCTTCTTCCCCAGCGCATGAAGAACCTTCACAGACTCCAGCATGCGCACGCCAAGGGAGGTTCGAGGCTTTTGAAAGCTCTGTTGGAGAAGCTCAGTTTGGTGTTCCTTTCGCTTCGTGTGGGGGATTGCTGGCTTCTCTTCTGCCTTGACTTTGTTCCCTGACTGCTTGTTCTCCTCAGCCTTGTTTCTCCCTCTGGTCCCTTTTGGTCTTTTCCTGCCCGTGGCTCTTAGTTTTGCTGATCTTTCTGGATGCAGCTTTCTGAGGTTTGCCTTGAGAGTGCTTGGCCGTGTTCACAGGAGCCCTGTCACTGACTGCAGCGTGGCATATAACCACTTCTCCCCCTAACAGGCACTCTGGATTCTTTGGCTGGATTTTGGCCTTGGGAGCGCCACTGATAGGCTCAGAGGCTTTCTGTTTGTTCTTCCTGGGTTGATCAGAGGGAACCTTTATGACACTTGGCTTTTCCTGCACCGGATTCACCTTAATGGCTCTGGTGTCTTTAGCTTTGATCACGTTGGGACCTTGGATTGATCAAGATCTTTCAAAGGATTAAAGAGCTGGGGAAGGTGAATATCCTCCGCCAGTGTAGTAATGTCTGCAAGACCACTGCTAGGTTCAATCCCATTTTCAAGTGTCCCTAGGTCCTGACGACTCCGGCTGTTCTCTCCCAGATCAGCATTTTCAGAACCAGGCTGCTCCTCTTGGCTGAGGGATCGGTGCAGGCCAGCGGCTGGTGAATATCAGGGATTCCTAAAGGGAGTAGTGGAGGATCTTGGTTCTCTGTTGGGATCTGGTAGGCATCCAGAGGCTTTGAAAGCTTGGTTTTGATATCATCCACGTGCTTACTCTCTATTTGTCCCTGGCTTGGAGCTGGAGGCAGGGCCAGGAGACGCCTGGCACTCTGGACTGGAGCTGTCACTGAAATGTCCCCAAGTTCAGATGGTGGGTTACTCTCAAGTATGTGGCTGTTTCTGCTACTGCAGGACTTGGGGAGTTCTTGACTTTGTGTCACACAAAACGTCTGGCTTGGAGGTTGCAATCCCAGGGAATTTTTCATCACCAGGGGGGAGGTCTCCATCCCTACAAAGGGATCAAGGAGAAGTCAGTCCCTGGTAAGTGAGATGCTCCCCCTAAACACCAACACAGCAGTCGTGTACCTTTCAAGGGGTTCAGGGGCAAGATGGGCAAGGCATTTCTACTAACTCTTCTTAAGGATCACGGACGGTGCCCTATGCTACGAGGTAAGCGGTGACTGTTGTAATTCTTACTGGTGAGCCTTTCCTGTCGCTGATTCTCGGCTCGCTTTGTATTTCATAGGACTGTTATAAGTCCAATACAAAATGAGTCTTATTTTTAAAAACCTGAAATGTTTTACAAAGCCTAGCATTCTCATATAGGGTCCTTTCCATTCTCCCCACTTTCCCGAGAGGCCAAGAACACGTCACACCATGAACTAGGAGAGGGGTAGAGCCCTTGCTGATGAAATACATCAACAAAGACAGAGTCTTAGCCTGCTTGCTCTCTGGACAGGATCTCGGACCACAAGGTCTTCAATCCTGGTATAAATGAAGGAAGTGAGGACAGTTCAACTGGCACTCTCATAACAAGAGTTCTGAAACACCTTCCGAAGAGACTATAGCAGTAGATGAGGGAAGGGAGTGCTACAGTGTGGCAGTACAGGGGGAACGATCGGCTACAGCAGTGAAAAGTGTGGTACCGATTGGTGTGCTCTCGGGGTTCTTGTACATGTAGCATAGATGACCTCTACAGTGGCCCTCCCACCGTCCCACCTGCATTAGGTGTTCTTTTTTTTTGTAATTTATGTTTATGTATTTATTTACTGTTTGAACTTATTTATTCTACGTATTTATTTTTTTGGCTGCACTGGGTCTCTCATTGCTGTGCACGGCTTTCTCTAGTTGGCGGCTAGCGGGGGCTACTCTTGGTTGCGGTGTGCGGGCTTCTCATCGCGGTGGCTTCTCTTGTTGCGGAGCATGGGCTGTAGGCACGTGGGCTTCGGTAGTTGAGGCTCACGGGCTCTAGAATGCAGGCTCCGTCGTTGTGGCACATGCGCTTAGTTGCTGCACGGCATGTGGGATCTTCGCAGACCAGGGCTCGAACCCGTGTCCCCCGCATTGCATTGGCAGGCGGATTCTTAACCACGGCGCCACCAGGGAAGCCTAGGTGTTCTCATAGAGAGTCTAAAAACAGAGGGCACTGAGCGAAGGTAGTGGTTATTAAAGGCTCAGGATCTAAATTCTACCTGCCTCTACACCCCTTCCCAGCTGTCGATTTGACCCCATTTTTGAATGCCGACCTCATTCTTCAACTTTCTCTGGCGTTTGTTATACTCACCTTGAAAACTTGTTTCTGTGATGCGTTGAGCAGACACAGGGTGGCAGACTGCAGAGGTGGAAGCTGGTGGTCGGATATTTGTGGGCTGAATCTCCTTCAGTCCCATTCCCATTTCTGGTTGCCCAGAGGCCCGACTTCCTGTGTATGACGCCGAGCCGTAGGATTGCGGGCAGGAGCCAAGTTCTCCATACAGTAAAGACCCCAGTGTGCCTTGGTTATAGTAATATACCTGGCTTCCTTCCTGGCAGGGAAGTGGCAGGCGGCTATGCCCCTGATTTGTTCGTGGGCCTCCTGATCCAGCAGTTCCCTTGGCTCTGCCCCTGTCGTCAGCTGCCCCTAGGATAACTCTGAGCCCTAGCCACTTCTCTGGTAGATTTCCCTATTCCCCCACTACAGTCACACCTGAATAAGGCAACTCAGACCTTTCAGAGATGTGTCCTGAACCTCTTGTTTTCTGAAATACCTATCTGGTGGTTGTGAGACTTAAGGCCAGCGTCCCCGAGAGACTTTTTCTATTTCTCCTAGTAAACCTAGACTCATCTTCTGTCACCTTCAACTCTACTCCAATTGTGTTCTTTCAACCCAGACCTCTGACCCTGCTTTTTACTTCTGCCGTTTCATCCTCGCTCCTGCTTCCTTTCCTAAATCCATACGTCTCTTTTGGCCTTCCTAGCCCTGGGCCAAGTTCCTTCCTCTTTGCTCAGTTTTTACCCCTTTCCTTCATTCTCCCATCCAACTTTCAGTCCTTCCTTTCTCACGCCCCAGTTAGCAGCATCTGAAAATTCGAAAGGTTTGTTACTCGTCTATTAATTGTATTCCATTTACTTATTCAGTTCTATACCTGTCTTACCTGTGTATGGAAGAACAGCTGGTAGCCAAGGTGGCACCAAGAATCCTAGCAGCTCTCACTTGACGTATCCGTAGTAGTCGGCAATTTCCATTTCGTTTTCCCTCTCGGTGAAAAATTGCAGCTTGCCCGAAGAGGTGTATCTGGCAGCATTCTCCCGTTGTTGTTGAGCCCGCCTCTTCATGGCCTCTCGCTCTGGCCTCTGCTCTTGTTCGATGGGCTTTGACATGACTGGCTCAGGCACGTTGGGTTCCCTCCATGGAACTCGTTGCTTGCTGAAGTCTTGGAGTAGAAATTGGGTTTGGAGCTTGGGTGGGGACTGGCGCTTATTCACAGCAGGGGGAACAGGCTCCCGCTGGAGAGGAGCGCCAGATGAAGTTTTGGAGGGTGCAGGCCTAGGAGCAGCAGACTGAGGGACACGAGGCTGGGTATGGTTGGTCCAAGCCGGTTGGGTTGGGTTGGTCACAGTTGGCTGAGCTGGTTTGGCGGGGCCTGGCAAAGAGGCAGGAGCTGGCTGGTGGGATGAATTGGCTGCAGCAGGTTGAGCTGAGTCAGTAGAACCAGGCTGGGCACGGTAAGCCCCAGCAGGCCGATGTGAGGCCAGAGACTGTGGCCTCCGAGGAGCGGGTCGAGCTTGAGGCTTGTCCCAGGCAGAAAAAGGCAGAGGTATCAACTTGACCTTCCCAGGAGGAGGCCGCTCATACTGGGCTGGAGACGGACACTCTGTTTCAGCACTGCTGTCTGGTTTCTGGGCTTGGACTTGCGTTTTCTCAGGACCCTTCCCCTCACGTGGGGTATGCCGCCATGGCTGGATAGCTGGGGGTGGCTGGGGGTCTTTGGGGTTGCTTGACTTTCCCAAGAGCCGACAGGAAGAGAGCCCAGTTTTCGTCTCATTCTTCTTCCCCAGCGCATGAAGAACTTCACAGACTCCAGCATGCGCACGCCAAGGGAGGTTCGAGGCTTTTGAAAGCTCTGTTGGAGAAGCTCAGTTTGGTGTTCCTTTCGCTTCGTGTGGGGGATTGCTGGCTTCTCTTCTGCCTTGACTTTGTTCCCTGACTGCTTGTTCTCCTCAGCCTTGTTTCTCCCTCTGGTCCTTTTGGTCTTTTCCTGCCCGTGGCTCTTAGTTTTGCTGATCTTTCTGGATGCAGCTTTCTGAGGTTTGCCTTGAGAGTGCTTGGCCGTGTTCACAGGAGCCCTGTCACTGACTGCAGCGTGGCATATAACCACTTCTCCCCCTAACAGGCACTCTGGATTCTTTGGCTGGATTTTGGCCTTGGGAGCGCCACTGATAGGCTCAGAGGCTTTCTGTTTGTTCTTCCTGGGTTGATCAGAGGGAACCTTTATGACACTTGGCTTTTCCTGCACCGGATTCACCCTTAATGGCTCTGGTGTCTTTAGCTTTGATCACGTTGGGACCTTGGGATTGATCAAGATCTTTCAAAGGATTAAAGAGCTGGGGAAGGTGAATATCCTCCGCCAGTGTAGTAATGTCTGCAAGACCACTGCTAGGTTCAATCCCATTTTCAAGTGTCCCTAGGTCCTGACGACTCCGGCTGTTCTCTCCCAGATCAGCATTTTCAGAACCAGGCTGCTCCTCTTGGCTGAGGGGATCGGTGCAGGCCAGCGGCTGGTGAATATCAGGGATTCCTAAAGGGAGTAGTGGAGGATCTTGGTTCTCTGTTGGGATCTGGTAGGCATCCAGAGGCTTTGAAAGCTTGGTTTTGATATCATCCACGTGCTTACTCTCTATTTGTCCCTGGCTTGGAGCTGGAGGCAGGGCCAGGAGACGCCTGGCACTCTGGACTGGAGCTGTCACTGAAATGTCCCCAAGTTCAGATGGTGGGTTACTCTCAAGTATGTGGCTGTTTCTGCTACTGCAGGACTTGGGGAGTTCTTGACTTTGTGTCACACAAAACGTCTGGCTTGGAGGTTGCAATCCCAGGGAATTTTTCATCACCAGGGGGGAGGTCTCCATCCCTACAAAGGGATCAAGGGAGAAGTCAGTCCCTGGTAAGTGAGATGCTCCCCCTAAACACCAACACAGCAGTCGTGTACCTTTCAAGGGGTTCAGGGGCAAGATGGGCAAGGCATTTCTACTAACTCTTCTTAAGGATCACGGACGGTGCCCTATGCTACGAGGTAAGCGGTGACTGTTGTAATTCTTACTGGTGAGCCTTTCCTGTCGCTGATTCTCGGCTCGCTTTGTATTTCATAGGACTGTTATAAGTCCAATACAAAATGAGTCTTATTTTTAAAAACCTGAAATGTTTTACAAAGCCTAGCATTCTCATATAGGGTCCTTTCCATTCTCCCCACTTTCCCGAGAGGCCAAGAACACGTCACACCATGAACTAGGAGAGGGGGTAGAGCCCTTGCTGATGAAATACATCAACAAAGACAGAGTCTTAGCCTGCTTGCTCTCTGGACAGGATCTCGGACCACAAGGTCTTCAATCCTGGTATAAATGAAGGAAGTGAGGACAGTTCAACTGGCACTCTCATAACAAGAGTTCTGAAACACCTTCCGAAGAGACTATAGCAGTAGATGAGGGAAGGGAGTGCTACAGTGTGGCAGTACAGGGGGAACGATCGGCTACAGCAGTGAAAGTGTGGTACCGATGGTGTGCTCTCGGGGTTCTTGTACATGTAGCATAGATGACCTCTACAGTGGCCCTCCCACCGTCCCACCTGCATTAGGTGTTCTTTTTTTTGTAATTTATGTTTATGTATTTATTTACTGTTTGAACTTATTTATTCTACGTATTTATTTTTTTGGCTGCACTGGGTCTCTCATTGCTGTGCACGGGCTTTCTCTAGTTGGCGGCTAGCGGGGGCTACTCTTGGTTGCGGTGTGCGGGCTTCTCATCGCGGTGGCTTCTCTTGTTGCGGAGCATGGGCTGTAGGCACGTGGGCTTCGGTAGTTGAGGCTCACGGGCTCTAGAATGCAGGCTCCGTCGTTGTGGCACATGCGCTTAGTTGCTGCACGGCATGTGGGATCTTCGCAGACCAGGGCTCGAACCCGTGTCCCCCGCATTGCATTGGCAGGCGGATTCTTAACCACGGCGCCACCAGGGAAGCCCTAGGTGTTCTCATAGAGAGTCTAAAAACAGAGGGCACTGAGCGAAGGTAGTGGTTATTAAAGGCTCAGGATCTAAATTCTACCTGCCTCTACACCCCTTCCCAGCTGTCGATTTGACCCCATTTTTGAATGCCGACCTCATTCTTCAACTTTCTCTGGCGTTTGTTATACTCACCTTGAAAACTTGTTTCTGTGATGCGTTGAGCAGACACAGGGTGGCAGACTGCAGAGGTGGAAGCTGGTGGTCGGATATTTGTGGGCTGAATCTCCTTCAGTCCCATTCCCATTTCTGGTTGCCCAGAGGCCCGACTTCCTGTGTATGACGCCGAGCCGTAGGATTGCGGGCAGGAGCCAAGTTCTCCATACAGTAAAGACCCCAGTGTGCCTTGGTTATAGTAATATACCTGGCTTCCTTCCTGGCAGGGAAGTGGCAGGCGGCTATGCCCCTGATTTGTTCGTGGGCCTCCTGATCCAGCAGTTCCCTTGGCTCTGCCCCTGTCGTCAGCTGCCCCTAGGATAACTCTGAGCCCTAGCCACTTCTCTGGTAGATTTCCCTATTCCCCCACTACAGTCACACCTGAATAAGGCAACTCAGACCTTTCAGAGATGTGTCCTGAACCTCTTGTTTTCTGAAATACCTATCTGGTGGTTGTGAGACTTAAGGCCAGCGTCCCCGAGAGACTTTTTCTATTTCTCCTAGTAAACCTAGACTCATCTTCTGTCACCTTCAACTCTACTCCAATTGTGTTCTTTCAACCCAGACCTCTGACCCTGCTTTTTACTTCTGCCGTTTCATCCTCGCTCCTGCTTCCTTTCCTAAATCCATACGTCTCTTTTGGCCTTCCTAGCCCTGGGCCAAGTTCCTTCCTCTTTGCTCAGTTTTTACCCCTTTCCTTCATTCTCCCATCCAACTTTCAGTCCTTCCTTTCTCACGCCCCAGTTAGCAGCATCTGAAAATTCGAAAGGTTTGTTACTCGTCTATTAATTGTATTCCATTTACTTATTCAGTTCTATACCTGTCTTACCTGTGTATGGAAGAACAGCTGGTAGCCAAGGTGGCACCAAGAATCCTAGCAGCTCTCACTTGACGTATCCGTAGTAGTCGGCAATTTCCATTTCGTTTTCCCTCTCGGTGAAAAATTGCAGCTTGCCCGAAGAGGTGTATCTGGCAGCATTCTCCCGTTGTTGTTGAGCCCGCCTCTTCATGGCCTCTCGCTCTGGCCTCTGCTCTTGTTCGATGGGCTTTGACATGACTGGCTCAGGCACGTTGGGTTCCCTCCATGGAACTCGTTGCTTGCTGAAGTCTTGGAGTAGAAATTGGGTTTGGAGCTTGGGTGGGGACTGGCGCTTATTCACAGCAGGGGGAACAGGCTCCCGCTGGAGAGGAGCGCCAGATGAAGTTTTGGAGGGTGCAGGCCTAGGAGCAGCAGACTGAGGGACACGAGGCTGGGTATGGTTGGTCCAAGCCGGTTGGGTTGGGTTGGTCACAGTTGGCTGAGCTGGTTTGGCGGGGCCTGGCAAAGAGGCAGGAGCTGGCTGGTGGGATGAATTGGCTGCAGCAGGTTGAGCTGAGTCAGTAGAACCAGGCTGGGCACGGTAAGCCCCAGCAGGCCGATGTGAGGCCAGAGACTGTGGCCTCCGAGGAGCGGGTCGAGCTTGAGGCTTGTCCCAGGCAGAAAAAGGCAGAGGTATCAACTTGACCTTCCCAGGAGGAGGCCGCTCATACTGGGCTGGAGACGGACACTCTGTTTCAGCACTGCTGTCTGGTTTTCTGGGCTGGACTTGCGTTTTCTCAGGACCCTTCCCCTCACGTGGGGTATGCCGCCATGGCTGGATAGCTGGGGGTGGCTGGGGGTCTTTGGGGTTGCTTGACTTTCCCAAGAGCCGACAGGAAGAGAGCCCAGTTTTCGTCTCATTCTTCTTCCCCAGCGCATGAAGAACCTTCACAGACTCCAGCATGCGCACGCCAAGGGAGGTTCGAGGCTTTTGAAAGCTCTGTTGGAGAAGCTCAGTTTGGTGTTCCTTTCGCTTCGTGTGGGGGATTGCTGGCTTCTCTTCTGCCTTGACTTTGTTCCCTGACTGCTTGTTCTCCTCAGCCTTGTTTCTCCCTCTGGTCCTTTTGGTCTTTTCCTGCCCGTGGCTCTTAGTTTTGCTGATCTTTCTGGATGCAGCTTTCTGAGGTTTGCCTTGAGAGTGCTTGGCCGTGTTCACAGGAGCCCTGTCACTGACTGCAGCGTGGCATATAACCACTTCTCCCCCTAACAGGCACTCTGGATTCTTTGGCTGGATTTTGGCCTTGGGAGCGCCACTGATAGGCTCAGAGGCTTTCTGTTTGTTCTTCCTGGGTTGATCAGAGGGAACCTTTATGACACTTGGCTTTTCCTGCACCGGATTCACCTTAATGGCTCTGGTGTCTTTAGCTTTGATCACGTTGGGACCTTGGGATTGATCAAGATCTTTCAAAGGATTAAAGAGCTGGGGAAGGTGAATATCCTCCGCCAGTGTAGTAATGTCTGCAAGACCACTGCTAGGTTCAATCCCATTTTCAAGTGTCCCTAGGTCCTGACGACTCCGGCTGTTCTCTCCCAGATCAGCATTTTCAGAACCAGGCTGCTCCTCTTGGCTGAGGGGATCGGTGCAGGCCAGCGGCTGGTGAATATCAGGGATTCCTAAAGGGAGTAGTGGAGGATCTTGGTTCTCTGTTGGGATCTGGTAGGCATCCAGAGGCTTTGAAAGCTTGGTTTTGATATCATCCACGTGCTTACTCTCTATTTGTCCCTGGCTTGGAGCTGGAGGCAGGGCCAGGAGACGCCTGGCACTCTGGACTGGAGCTGTCACTGAAATGTCCCCAAGTTCAGATGGTGGGTTACTCTCAAGTATGTGGCTGTTTCTGCTACTGCAGGACTTGGGGAGTTCTTGACTTTGTGTCACACAAAACGTCTGGCTTGGAGGTTGCAATTCCAGGGAATTTTTCATCACCAGGGGGGAGGTCTCCATCCCTACAAAGGGATCAAGGGAGAAGTCAGTCCCTGGTAAGTGAGATGCTCCCCCTAAACACCAACACAGCAGTCGTGTACCTTTCAAGGGGTTCAGGGGCAAGATGGGCAAGGCATTTCTACTAACTCTTCTTAAGGATCACGGACGGTGCCCTATGCTACGAGGTAAGCGGTGACTGTTGTAATTCTTACTGGTGAGCCTTTCCTGTCGCTGATTCTCGGCTCGCTTTGTATTTCATAGGACTGTTATAAGTCCAATACAAAATGAGTCTTATTTTTAAAAACCTGAAATGTTTTACAAAGCCTAGCATTCTCATATAGGGTCCTTTCCATTCTCCCCACTTTCCCGAGAGGCCAAGAACACGTCACACCATGAACTAGGAGAGGGGGTAGAGCCCTTGCTGATGAAATACATCAACAAAGACAGAGTCTTAGCCTGCTTGCTCTCTGGACAGGATCTCGGACCACAAGGTCTTCAATCCTGGTATAAATGAAGGAAGTGAGGACAGTTCAACTGGCACTCTCATAACAAGAGTTCTGAAACACCTTCCGAAGAGACTATAGCAGTAGATGAGGGAAGGGAGTGCTACAGTGTGGCAGTACAGGGGGAACGATCGGCTACAGCAGTGAAAAGTGTGGTACCGATTGGTGTGCTCTCGGGGTTCTTGTACATGTAGCATAGATGACCTCTACAGTGGCCCTCCCACCGTCCCACCTGCATTAGGTGTTCTTTTTTTTTGTAATTTATGTTTATGTATTTATTTACTGTTTGAACTTATTTATTCTACGTATTTATTTTTTTGGCTGCACTGGGTCTCTCATTGCTGTGCACGGGCTTTCTCTAGTTGGCGGCTAGCGGGGGCTACTCTTGGTTGCGGTGTGCGGGCTTCTCATCGCGGTGGCTTCTCTTGTTGCGGAGCATGGGCTGTAGGCACGTGGGCTTCGGTAGTTGAGGCTCACGGGCTCTAGAATGCAGGCTCCGTCGTTGTGGCACATGCGCTTAGTTGCTGCACGGCATGTGGGATCTTCGCAGACCAGGGCTCGAACCCGTGTCCCCCGCATTGCATTGGCAGGCGGATTCTTAACCACGGCGCCACCAGGGAAGCCCTAGGTGTTCTCATAGAGAGTCTAAAAACAGAGGGCACTGAGCGAAGGTAGTGGTTATTAAAGGCTCAGGATCTAAATTCTACCTGCCTCTACACCCCTTCCCAGCTGTCGATTTGACCCCATTTTTGAATGCCGACCTCATTCTTCAACTTTCTCTGGCGTTTGTTATACTCACCTTGAAAACTTGTTTCTGTGATGCGTTGAGCAGACACAGGGTGGCAGACTGCAGAGGTGGAAGCTGGTGGTCGGATATTTGTGGGCTGAATCTCCTTCAGTCCCATTCCCATTTCTGGTTGCCCAGAGGCCCGACTTCCTGTGTATGACGCCGAGCCGTAGGATTGCGGGCAGGAGCCAAGTTCTCCATACAGTAAAGACCCCAGTGTGCCTTGGTTATAGTAATATACCTGGCTCCCTTCCTGGCAGGGAAGTGGCAGGCGGCTCTGCCCCTGATTTGGAATCTGAGATGGTGTTCCCTGAGCAAGGCTGGCAGAAAGCGATGGATGTAGAGGGACCATGTTCTTGGCGTCTGAAGTTTTATCATCCTGGGCTGCCAGAAACATGGAGGAGGCAGCTGTGTGGCGGTCAGTGAGTGCCAGAGTAAAGTCTCCGAGTGAAGAAGAATTCTTTTCAGTGCTTGCTGTGATGTCCCACTCAAGAACACCTGGATAGGAAGCAGCTGAAGTGGAGATCTGGCTGTGGTCAGTAACTCCAGATAACATAGTCGTGCTAGAATGTTGGTAAAGGTAGGCACTACCCATGAGTGTCTGGAAAGGGGTACCAGTAGCCGATGCCGAACTGACGGCAGGGGCAGAGACTCTGGAGAAGTTGCAGACACTTCGTGTTAGGGAAGTTGCATTGCTCACCACAGGAGGAGAATGCTGCAGAGAATTTAGAGTTCCAAGTAGAGATGGATGTTGGAAATTTTCTGTAAGAACAAGAGGGTCATGAAAAACTCAGGGAGGTTGAGAAATTCTCACTACGTTTGAGGAACGGCATCATCTGAAGGTTCTTGCTATCAGGACACCTCTACTATCACTACTTCCTGAGAAGCCCAAAATCAGACAGTTGATGATGGCTGTAAGGACTGAGCAGTTTTCCACTCTTCTCTATTAACTGCCTGTGCTCCCATCTTGGGCACAGACGGGCAGAAGAGCCAAGTGGTGTGGTTCAGAGATTGTTCTCTAGGCTGGAAGCAACCTTCTCCCTGCCCTGTCTTTCCCTTCGGCCTGCACTCGTATTGACTTCTATGCTATTTCCTAGACTGGAAGCATTTTAGAACTAGGAGGCCCTTAGAGAACTTCGATGTTCTCAGTCTCATTTCGTGAGTAAGGAAACTGAGGCTCAGAGAGGTCGGGTTGACTTGTTCAAGTTCTCTCATTATGTTAGTATCATTACCAGGTTTCAGAACCTAAGTATCCTGACTTCCTTGCCAGGACTCCACTCTGAGCATGATACTGCCAGAAAGCAGGAGAAATAGAACTTATAATATAGGCATTTTTTTTGTCCATTAGAAAACAGTACGGCTATTACCATTGTCGTCTTCAGTGTCTCCCTTTGCTTGTGCAGTTCCCACGCTATTACCTAGAGGTGACGTACAGCTCAGTCCAACTGGTGAATTGAAAGAGTCATTTTTGCCCTCTTCAAGCCTGGTTTCTCATCCTACCTCAAAATGATTACCCGAAAGTGGATTTCTTAAGTGCTTTTGGAAAGGGAAAAGTTATCTGATTACTTCAGATTACTCACCTATAAAGTGGTTATAACACCACCACCAATAATAATAGCAGTAATAATTAATAGATGAATAAGCTGATCTATTGCGTATGATTTATATGGAGGAAGATACAATAAGTTCTAGAAAGACAAAGAAAAATCATGACAAGCATATTACGTTAACGAAAAAGAAATCCATAGATATTAATGAAAACTGGGGTATGTGGCAAGTATCGAAGCCTAATGAATTTACTAACAAATGGCATTCTGTACCATCCATGCAATATTATGAAAGTGAATTTTGCCCACTCTATTTTAGTGAATACTATTAACCAGAAAACACGATGGAGGTGATAGAGGTGAATGAATTCCTAGCCAATGCATACAGACAGAGAAGGTATGTCAGTAAAAAATGCATAACAAGCAACAGAATGCAATAAATGTGCATGTATAGGTAGCCACAACACATATAGACAAGTATTTCAATGAAAACCGGTACGAAGCAGACAGCAAAATAATAAGTGTAAAAGAGTTTCATTATTGTGCTCCTTCATATTTTTACCCAGCAAGTAAGAGGTATTAAGCCTAGGAGAAATATATATTTCAATGAATATAGCTTATATAATAAGCAGAAAGGAAGCTTAAAATGTATCAGGAAGGTTTTTGGATTTATCCTAGAACTTAGATTAGAATCATCTTCAGCATCCAAGAAGATGGCATCCCAAAACCTCAAAAAACCATCATGCCTAGAATCCAATTAAAAAAGATTTTCGAATGTAAGAAAATCCACAGGACTCCACAATATGGTTTTCGATAAACGTGGATGTTTGTTTGTTTTGTTTCTTTGGCCGCGCCGCGTGGCCCTGGCCGTGAAAGCACCGAGTCCTAAGCACTGGACCGCCAGGGAATTCCCTAAGTGGGGGGAATTAGAGATGTGGGGCTTGACTTTTTCTTCTTCTTCTTCTTCTTCTTCGGTAGCTAAGATCTGCAAGCGAACGATGGCTGTTGATCAATGTGCTCTCTGTGTTAGGAAGGAAATAACTGTAAAAATGAAAAGCAGCCTTGCCTTAGAACCTACATATCACACCAAGGAAAATAGTCCTTCTGATTCAATTTAGAAGATATCACTTAAAATGTTGAATTGGTGAAATGTCTACCTAGTTTAAAAATTAGAAAGAATAAAACACTGAAAAGCAGCCCCCTAGATAACCACTGTGGTTGCTTGTTTATAGGAGGCATCATTTCTAAAACGTATTTCTAAAATGTTTATATTCAAAACTGTCAAGTGGCCAACTGTATTCAGAGAGGCAATAAAAGAAAGAAAACGGAGTATGACTTTTCTGATAAGCTGCCTTTCCCGGTGATCCCCTGTTCTGGCCTTACTTTCCTTCTTAGTCTGTTAATGTAAGGGTTTGCTACCATCAACTTGGTTTTGCCCTGCTCTGAGCAGGTTTCCCTCTGTGCTGTTTCTGCTTTAATTGAAAATCTTTGGTTCCCATCAGCATTCCATTGCAAACTCCGTTTTTCTTGAGAGCTCCTCTATGCTTTCCCTCTTCATTCTTACATTTTCTCCCATCTCTTGGTGCCTGTTGGCCTGTGCTAATGAAAACCATCCTAAACTTCCTTACGCTCGACTCTGTGCCTCCCTGTAGAGCCCAGTACTCTCCATCCTCTCTCCCTATTCTCTCTTTTCAACTAGTCGAAATCCTAGTGGAGGGAGACCATTAGAGATGAAACATCTTGGTATATATTGCTAGTTTTCTATGTCCCCTGGCTTTTCTATGTTTCTGTTGAAACACTCTTGAGAAGTGTCTGATTTCGTTTTCTACATGGGTACCCTTTAAGGCTCAATACTGGAAAAGAAGGGGATCAGAGTGATCAACCCAATGTGGTATCCTAACGTAACAGTTAAGGAAAGCAACAGGCTTTGTGAGACAGCCAGTGATTTGTCCAAAGTCACACAGATAGTAAACGTCAAAGTCAAAAGTGAAATTAGGTCTCCAGACTTGTAGTTCAATACTTTCCCTCATTATTCCATGCTATTTTGAATCTCCTACTCAATTTAGGGGCAAAAGAAATCGAACGCAAAACTTTCCAAAGTTTCTTTTCTTACCTGACATGGTCAGAGAAGAGGAAGCATCCACTGCAGGTACAAGGGATGAGGAGACAACACTAGAGGATGTCTGAGTGGCTGCAGCTGAACGGCGCACGTGTCCAGTACAGAGGTCACTGGTTACTGGTCCAAACAGCTCCACGGAAACCCCAAGGCTCTACCAAGTGGTAGTAGGTTTGGTAGGAGAGTGATGTCACAAAGCAGGCAGTTGAAAGGTATGAGAGAGCCAATAGGGAGGTCCGATCCCCAACAGGAAGGCGGGCTTGGGTGAAGAGAGTGTAGGAGAGCTAAAACAACACCTGAGTTTCTGAGCTCTGGGGAGGAAATCCTAGAAGACAGATTTACCTCCCCCAGGCTCTTCCATTAGGGAAATCATTGCCACATTTCTTACAGACGTTCATTAATACACTGAACTAAGAGTTACTTATATTCTACAGAGTATTCTATTTTATGTATCATATACTTAGAGCTATATAGATCTTATTTAATTAATAATCCTTAGGAAGGAAAGAGCCATCTAGTTTGAACTATTACAGTTGTTCTGAAATCAGATGTGTCTAATGAGTGAACTGATAGCAGCTTTTAAGGAGCCAAAGTAGGGATTAAGAAGCTCTCTTTGTAACTTGGTTCAAGAGTAGGGTGAAGTTTCTTGAGTGTACCTTGTGGAGAATGTTGTGGTCCAAGGCTCTTCTCTTTTAGTTTCTTCTCCTTGACTCCTACCTTCCTTGGGCTGGGCTAGGCTGGGGGCCAGGTTGGACTTGCGACTTAACGTTTCTCTTCCGCTTCCTCTTTTTTTTTTTTCTTCCATTATGGGCATTGCTTCGAGGACAAGCCTTGATCTTGCATTGGACGTTACTTCCTGTCAACTTCCAGCAGCAGGAGTCTTCTTTTCAGTGCTTGATGCTTCACGAAATAGACTCTGCCCGTTGGCAGCAAATACCAGAGAGCTAGGAGACAGAGCTGGTTGCAGACCTTTCCTCTTCCAGCCTTTGGTTGCAATTGTTTGGCCCATAATTTGCTAGCTCTAGTTCCTTGGGCCACACAGGTATCCTGCCATCTCCAGCTCTTGTTATATGTGAGAGACATTCTGAACACTGTCCCTTTTTCTTTGCACAGAAGTATATACAGTGTGGCAGCTACTGTAATCTCCTCCGCCTTGCAAACAGCCACTCTAGAATCTTGGACCTCTAGGACTCTCTGTCTTGCATGCTTGGGGGCAAGGCCAAGCAAAATGAAGAGGAGAATAATTAGAGAAAGAGGAGGACGTTGGTGGAGAATTGGGAGCAGGTAAGGTGAAAGGGCACAGGAGAAAAGAGATGCATGTAGACTTTTTGGTTTCTGTGGGAAACAGGTTGACACACTTGGGCCTCATTTGGTATTAACAGAACAGAGAGTTAAAGATCTAAGTAGCTAGATAGTGTGCAGCAACTGCCATGAAGTCTGTACACTGAAGAGAACAGTCTCACATCTAGTTTTCATTTTGTTTTATGTCATAGTACCTTATTTATAGCATTCACTGGTGTGTTTGTAGAATACAGATGTTTTCAAATGCTCTGGTTTTGTCTACATGGTTATCTCCTTGTCCTGTTTGTAAGGAATCCAACATTGTAAGACATATTGCATGTTTTTCTCTTGACGATTGTTGACCTTGAAGCGTCATGAACTGACTTGAGCTGTTGGATTCTGTGGAGAAACGTTCAAAAGGGTCTGTGAAAAAGGCACTGTGGTGAGTCGCATTATGCACCCGAGCGTAAGGAGCAAGATATCTGCCACCAGCCCAGCTTGGCCTGGATTGCCTCTGTTTTAGTTCCCCTGGTTAGTGCTTTTCTCCCTAACCACTCTTGTGACTGTGATAATGTGAGTAAGGGCGGAGTTGCTAATGATCTATGTGTGAGGTAAGCTGGTTTGAGGGAGGAAATCTATGGACCTAGTCATTTTCCTTGGTGGTAAGCTTTCAGGGGTGCAGAGATTGATCTTCCTGGGGCCTTTTCTGGTCCCAGGAAGATATCGCATAGATGGGACCTCCCAAGACACACATTGAATCTTTAGGCCTGTTTTTCCTATTATGAGGTACGAGTTTCTTCACTGATGGGGATGATGCTTATCTGAGAAGAAATTGTGAAAGGTGGTGTAGTGTAGAGGTGTGGCTTAAGCTTTTAAGTTTTCCTCCAGGTTTTTCCCCTAAGCTTCCTACTTCGGACGGCCTACTTACATGATACTAGTAGGTGATGTCCGGCTAACAACTTCCTAAATATACCTGCAAGCCAGATCAGTGTCTCTTTTCTCTGTATTCCCATGGAAATCAAGAGTCCCGCCGAATTTTCCATCGAAACAGTTGATTTGTGTTGTCTCTAGGAATTCTAAAGGGCGTACCGTTGCTTCCTAACCGGTGTCATTTGGGAGATCCGCCTCTGTACGTTCAAATGATTAATTTTGAGACTTTGCTCATGTGTGCAGTAAACCCTTGAATTCCCTAAGACCTTCCTTTCCTCCATCTCCTACCCCATTAAGCCCGCTTCAGTTCATCTCCTGAATTTCTTTGGAATCTGTCAGCCAGCTCTTCCTCAACTTCCTAATACTGAACTTGCCTGTCTGTTGCGATTAGGTCCTAACTAGTGTCCATATATCTTGTTTCCTTCCAATCCACTCTTCACACAAGAAACCTTCAAAGCAAGTTGGAACGTTGCTCATAAACATCGCTCACAAGCATTGTTTTGAGAATAGAAAACACACTGTTGGCCTTTAAGACTCTGCGTGGTCTAGAATCCTCTCTGCTTCTCTAGCCCCATCTTGTGCCACTTTTGCCCTCACTTTCTATGCTTCAGATACACTGAATTAACCTTAGTTCTCACTCATCTGACAGAAGTCAGTTCAGATACTATTTTTCACTGTGATTCCTAGCATTAAGGAATTTGATTATCAGGTTTTGTATGAGGACTATTTCATCAGGGGTACAGAAGTTCTGGCCATCTCTGGTTTTGGATATCCCTTATTTGTTGAGACCTTTGCGTTGTTTGGTTGCCTTTTGTCTGTTTTCCAGATGGGAAAACAGGAACAAGGGAAGTATAGGTTATTACTAGGTGGGGTTGAACAAGTGGAGCAGCAAACTGCAAAGCAGAAAGAAGAGGGACGTACTATAGAGGGATATGACTTCCATTCTCAAGGCGCCTGCATCCTGTGCAGGGAGACAGCCTAACATAAAATGTGCCTAACAACAAATATATTGACTTCTTACTAAAAATCTCCAGTTCATAGAACCGAGGGGTTTGTACCTTCTCCTTTAAAAGTGATAGTCCTGGGACTTCCCCGGTGGTCCCGTGGTGAAGACTCTGCGCTTCCAATGCAGCAGGCGTGGGTTCAATCCCTGGTTGGGGAGCTAAGATCCCACATGCTGCGCAGCCAAAGAAATTTTTTTCAAAAGTTATACTCCTGTATTATTGGCTTTAGTGGTTTAGATTTTGTTTTACTGTTAAGAAGATTTCAGTTTATTTACCGGGAACAAACAACACGTAATGTAAGAATAGTTTCCCAGAAACGATTTCCATCATTCTCTTCCTCCCTTTCTCCCGCAGACTGGTGTTTCACCTTGACAAGTTCTCTGTCATTCCATAGGAAAGCTGTCTGGCTTGGAGGTTGCAATCCCAGGGAATTTTTCATCAGCGGGGAAGTCTCCATCACTACAGAGGAATCAAGGGAGAAGTCAGTCCCTGGTAAGTGAGATGCTCCCCCTAAACACCAACACAGCAGTCGTGTACCTTTCAAGGGGTTCAGGGGCAAGATGGGCAAGGCATTTCTACTAACTCTTCTTAAGGATCACGGACAGTGCCCTATGCTACGAGGTAAGCGGTGACTGCTGTAGTTCTTACTGGTGATCCTTTCCTGTCACTGATTCTCGGCTTTCTTTGTATTTCATAGGACTGTTGTCAGTCCAATACAAAATGAGTCTTATTTTTAAAAACCTGAAATGTTTTACAGAGCCTAGCATTCTCATATAGGGTCCTTTCCATTCTCCCCACTTTCCCGAGAGGCCAAGAACACGTCACACCATGAACTAGGAGAGGGGGTAGAGCCCTTTCTGATGAAATACATCAACAAAGACAGAGTCTTAGCCTGCTTGCTCTCTGGACAGGATCTCGGACCACAAGGTCTTCAATCCTGGTATAAATGAAGGAAGTGAGGACAGTTCAACTGGCACTCTCATAACAAGAGTTCTGAAACACCTTCCAAAGAGACTATAGCAGTAGATGAGGGAAGGGAGTGCTACAGTGTGGCAGTACAGGGGGAATGATCGGCTACAGCAGTGAAAAGTGTGGTACCGATCGGTGTGCTCTCGGGGTTCTTGTACATGTAGCATAGATGACCTCTACAGTGGCCCTCCCACCTTCCCACCTGCATTAGGTGTTCTTTTTTTTTGTAATTTATGTTTATGTATTTATTTACTGTTTGAACTTATTTATTCTACGTATTTATTTTTTTGGCCGCACTGGGTCTCTCATTGCTGTGCACGGGCTTTCTCTAGTTGGCGGCTAGCGGGGGCTACTCTCGGTTGCGGTGTGCGGGCATCTCATCGCGGTGGCTTCTCTTGTTGCGGAGCATGGGCTGTAGGCACGTGGGCTTCGGTAGTTGAGGCTCACGGGCTCTAGAATGCAGGCTCCGTCGTTGTGGCACATGCGCTTAGTTGCTGCACGGCATGTGGGATCTTCGCAGACCAGGGCTCGAACCCGTGTCCCCTGCATTGGCAGGCGCCACCAGGGAAGCCCTAGGTGTTCTCATATAGAGTCTAAAAACAGAGAGCACTGAGAGAAGGTAGTGGTTATTAAAGGCTCAGGATCTAAATTCTACCTGTCTCTACACCCCTTCCCAGCTGTCGATTTGACCCCATTTTTGAATGCTGACCTCATTGTTCAACTTTTCTCTGCCGTCTATATACTCACCTTGAAAACTTGTTTCTGTGATGCGTTGAGCAGACACAGGGTGGCAGATTGCAGAGGTGGAAGCTGGTGGTCGGATATTTGTGGGCTGAATCTCCTTCAGTCCCATTCCCATTTCTGGTTGCACAGAGGCCCTACTTCCTGTGTATGACGCCGAGCCGTAGGATTGCGGGCAGGAGCCAAGTTCTCCATACAGTAAAGACCCCAGTGTGCCTTGGTTACAGTAATATACCTGGCTTCCTTCCTGGCAGGGAAGTGACAGGCGGCTATGCCCCTGATTTGTTCGTGGGCCTCCTGATCCAGCAGTTCCCTTGGCTCTGCCCCTGTCGTCAGCTGCCCCTAGGATAACTCTGAGCCCTAGCCACTTCTCTGGTAGATTTCCCTATTCCCCCACTACAGTCACACCTGAATAAGGCAACTCAGACCTTTCAGAGATGTGTCCTGAACCTCTTGTTTTCTGAAATACCTATCTGGTGGTTGTGAGACTTAAGGCCAGCGTCCCCGAGAGACTTTTTCTATTTCTCCTAGTAAACCTAGACTCATCTTCTGTCACCTTCAACTCTACTCCAATTGTGTTCTTTCAACCCAGACCTCTGACCCTGCTTTTTACTTCTGCCGTTTCATCCTCGCTCCTGCTTCCTTTCCTAAATCCATACGTCTCTTTTGGCCTTCCTAGCCCTGGGCCAAGTTCCTTCCTCTTTGCTCAGTTTTTACCCCTTTCCTTCATTCTCCCATCCAACTTTCAGTCCTTCCTTTCTCACGCCCCAGTTAGCAGCATCTGAAAATTCGAAAGGTTTGTTACTCGTCTATTAATTGTATTCCATTTACTTATTCAGTTCTATACCTGTCTTACCTGTGTATGGAAGAACAGCTGGTAGCCAAGGTGGCACCAAGAATCCTAGCAGCTCTCACTTGACGTATCCGTAGTAGTCGGCAATTTCCATTTCGTTTTCCCTCTCGGTGAAAAATTGCAGCTTGCCCGAAGAGGTGTATCTGGCAGCATTCTCCCGTTGTTGTTGAGCCCGCCTCTTCATGGCCTCTCGCTCTGGCCTCTGCTCTTGTTCGATGGGCTTTGACATGACTGGCTCAGGCACGTTGGGTTCCCTCCATGGAACTCGTTGCTTGCTGAAGTCTTGGAGTAGAAATTGGGTTTGGAGCTTGGGTGGGGACTGGCGCTTATTCACAGCAGGGGGAACAGGCTCCCGCTGGAGAGGAGCGCCAGATGAAGTTTTGGAGGGTGCAGGCCTAGGAGCAGCAGACTGAGGGACACGAGGCTGGGTATGGTTGGTCCAAGCCGGTTGGGTTGGGTTGGTCACAGTTGGCTGAGCTGGTTTGGCGGGGCCTGGCAAAGAGGCAGGAGCTGGCTGGGATGAATTGACTGCAGCAGGTTGAGCTGAGTCAGTAGAACCAGGCTGGGCACGGTAAGCCCCAGCAGGCCGATGTGAGGCCAGAGACTGTGGCCTCCGAGGAGCGGGTCGAGCTTGAGGCTTGTCCCAGGCAGAAAAAGGCAGAGGTATCAACTTGACCTTCCCAGGAGGAGGCCGCTCATACTGGGCTGGAGATGGACACTCTGTTTCAGCACTGCTGTCTGGTTTCTGGGCTTGGACTTGCGTTTTCTCAGGACCCTTCCCCTCACGTGGGGTATGCCGCCATGGCTGGATAGCTGGGGGTGGCTGGGGGTCTTTGGGGTTGCTTGACTTTCCCAAGAGCCGACAGGAAGAGAGCCCAGTTTTCGTCTCATTCTTCTTCCCCAGCGCATGAAGAACCTTCACAGACTCCAGCATGCGCACGCCAAGGGAGGTTCGAGGCTTTTGAAAGCTCTGTTGGAGAAGCTCAGTTTGGTGTTCCTTTCGCTTCGTGTGGGGGATTGCTGGCTTCTCTTCTGCCTTGACTTTGTTCCCTGACTGCTTGTTCTCTTCAGCCTTGTTTCTCCCTCTGGTCCTTTTGGTCTTTTCCTGCCCGTGGCTCTTAGTTTTGCTGATCTTTCTGGATGCAGCTTTCTGAGGTTTGCCTTGAGAGTGCTTGGCCGTGTTCACAGGAGCCCTGTCACTGACTGCAGCGTGGCATATAACCACTTCTCCCCCTAACAGGCACTCTGGATTCTTTGGCTGGATTTTGGCCTTGGGAGCGCCACTGATAGGCTCAGAGGCTTTCTGTTTGTTCTTCCTGGGTTGATCAGAGGGAACCTTTATGACACTTGGCTTTTCCTGCACCTGATTCACCTTAATGGCTCTGGTGTCTTTAGCTTTGATCACGTTGGGACCTTGGGATTGATCAAGATCTTTCAAAGGATTAAAGAGCTGGGGAAGGTGAATATCCTCCGCCAGTGTAGTAATGTCTGCAAGACCACTGCTAGGTTCAATCCCATTTTCAAGTGTCCCTAGGTCCTGACGACTCCGGCTGTTCTCTCCCAGATCAGCATTTTCAGAACCAGGCTGCTCCTCTTGGCTGAGGGGATCGGTGCAGGCCAGCGGCTGGTGAATATCAGGGATTCCTAAAGGGAGTAGTGGAGGATCTTGGTTCTCTGTTGGGATCTGGTAGGCATCCAGAGGCTTTGAAAGCTTGGTTTTGATATCATCCACGTGCTTACTCTCTATTTGTCCCTGGCTTGGAGCTGGAGGCAGGGCCAGGAGACGCCTGGCACTCTGGACTGGAGCTGTCACTGAAATGTCCCCAAGTTCAGATGGTGGGTTACTCTCAAGTATGTGGCTGTTTCTGCTACTGCAGGACTTGGGGAGTTCTTGACTTTGTGTCACACAAAACGTCTGGCTTGGAGGTTGCAATCCCAGGGAATTTTTCATCACCAGGGGGGAGGTCTCCATCCCTACAAAGGGATCAAGGGAGAAGTCAGTCCCTGGTAAGTGAGATGCTCCCCCTAAACACCAACACAGCAGTCGTGTACCTTTCAAGGGGTTCAGGGGCAAGATGGGCAAGGCATTTCTACTAACTCTTCTTAAGGATCACGGACGGTGCCCTATGCTACGAGGTAAGCGGTGACTGTTGTAATTCTTACTGGTGAGCCTTTCCTGTCGCTGATTCTCGGCTCGCTTTGTATTTCATAGGACTGTTATAAGTCCAATACAAAATGAGTCTTATTTTTAAAAACCTGAAATGTTTTACAAAGCCTAGCATTCTCATATAGGGTCCTTTCCATTCTCCCCACTTTCCCGAGAGGCCAAGAACACGTCACACCATGAACTAGGAGAGGGGGTAGAGCCCTTGCTGATGAAATACATCAACAAAGACAGAGTCTTAGCCTGCTTGCTCTCTGGACAGGATCTCGGACCACAAGGTCTTCAATCCTGGTATAAATGAAGGAAGTGAGGACAGTTCAACTGGCACTCTCATAACAAGAGTTCTGAAACACCTTCCGAAGAGACTATAGCAGTAGATGAGGGAAGGGAGTGCTACAGTGTGGCAGTACAGGGGGAACGATCGGCTACAGCAGTGAAAAGTGTGGTACCGATTGGTGTGCTCTCGGGGTTCTTGTACATGTAGCATAGATGACCTCTACAGTGGCCCTCCCACCGTCCCACCTGCATTAGGTGTTCTTTTTTTTTGTAATTTATGTTTATGTATTTATTTACTGTTTGAACTTATTTATTCTACGTATTTATTTTTTTGGCTGCACTGGGTCTCTCATTGCTGTGCACGGGCTTTCTCTAGTTGGCGGCTAGCGGGGGCTACTCTTGGTTGCGGTGTGCGGGCTTCTCATCGCGGTGGCTTCTCTTGTTGCGGAGCATGGGCTGTAGGCACGTGGGCTTCGGTAGTTGAGGCTCACGGGCTCTAGAATGCAGGCTCCGTCGTTGTGGCACATGCGCTTAGTTGCTGCACGGCATGTGGGATCTTCGCAGACCAGGGCTCGAACCCGTGTCCCCCGCATTGCATTGGCAGGCGGATTCTTAACCACGGCGCCACCAGGGAAGCCCTAGGTGTTCTCATAGAGAGTCTAAAAACAGAGGGCACTGAGCGAAGGTAGTGGTTATTAAAGGCTCAGGATCTAAATTCTACCTGCCTCTACACCCCTTCCCAGCTGTCGATTTGACCCCATTTTTGAATGCCGACCTCATTCTTCAACTTTCTCTGGCGTTTGTTATACTCACCTTGAAAACTTGTTTCTGTGATGCGTTGAGCAGACACAGGGTGGCAGACTGCAGAGGTGGAAGCTGGTGGTCGGATATTTGTGGGCTGAATCTCCTTCAGTCCCATTCCCATTTCTGGTTGCCCAGAGGCCCGACTTCCTGTGTATGACGCCGAGCCGTAGGATTGCGGGCAGGAGCCAAGTTCTCCATACAGTAAAGACCCCAGTGTGCCTTGGTTATAGTAATATACCTGGCTCCCTTCCTGGCAGGGAAGTGGCAGGCGGCTCTGCCCCTGATTTGGAATCTGAGATGGTGTTCCCTGAGCAAGGCTGGCAGAAAGCGATGGATGTAGAGGGACCATGTTCTTGGCGTCTGAAGTTTTATCATCCTGGGCTGCCAGAAACATGGAGGAGGCAGCTGTGTGGCGGTCAGTGAGTGCCAGAGTAAAGTCTCCGAGTGAAGAAGAATTCTTTTCAGTGCTTGCTGTGATGTCCCACTCAAGAACACCTGGATAGGAAGCAGCTGAAGTGGAGATCTGGCTGTGGTCAGTAACTCCAGATAACATAGTCGTGCTAGAATGTTGGTAAAGGTAGGCACTACCCATGAGTGTCTGGAAAGGGGTACCAGTAGCCGATGCCGAACTGACGGCAGGGGCAGAGACTCTGGAGAAGTTGCAGACACTTCGTGTTAGGGAAGTTGCATTGCTCACCACAGGAGGAGAATGCTGCAGAGAATTTAGAGTTCCAAGTAGAGATGGATGTTGGAAATTTTCTGTAAGAACAAGAGGGTCATGAAAAACTCAGGGAGGTTGAGAAATTCTCACTACGTTTGAGGAACGGCATCATCTGAAGGTTCTTGCTATCAGGACACCTCTACTATCACTACTTCCTGAGAAGCCCAAAATCAGACAGTTGATGATGGCTGTAAGGACTGAGCAGTTTTCCACTCTTCTCTATTAACTGCCTGTGCTCCCATCTTGGGCACAGACGGGCAGAAGAGCCAAGTGGTGTGGTTCAGAGATTGTTCTCTAGGCTGGAAGCAACCTTCTCCCTGCCCTGTCTTTCCCTTCGGCCTGCACTCGTATTGACTTCTATGCTATTTCCTAGACTGGAAGCATTTTAGAACTAGGAGGCCCTTAGAGAACTTCGATGTTCTCAGTCTCATTTCGTGAGTAAGGAAACTGAGGCTCAGAGAGGTCGGGTTGACTTGTTCAAGTTCTCTCATTATGTTAGTATCATTACCAGGTTTCAGAACCTAAGTATCCTGACTTCCTTGCCAGGACTCCACTCTGAGCATGATACTGCCAGAAAGCAGGAGAAATAGAACTTATAATATAGGCATTTTTTTTGTCCATTAGAAAACAGTACGGCTATTACCATTGTCGTCTTCAGTGTCTCCCTTTGCTTGTGCAGTTCCCACGCTATTACCTAGAGGTGACGTACAGCTCAGTCCAACTGGTGAATTGAAAGAGTCATTTTTGCCCTCTTCAAGCCTGGTTTCTCATCCTACCTCAAAATGATTACCCGAAAGTGGATTTCTTAAGTGCTTTTGGAAAGGGAAAAGTTATCTGATTACTTCAGATTACTCACCTATAAAGTGGTTATAACACCACCACCAATAATAATAGCAGTAATAATTAATAGATGAATAAGCTGATCTGTTGCGTATGATTTATATGGAGGAAGATACAATAAGCTCTAGAAAGACAAAGAAAAATCATGACAAGCATATTACGTTAACGAAAAAGAAATCCATAGATATTAATGAAAACTGGGGTATGTGGCAAGTATCGAAGCCTAATGAATTTACTAACAAATGGCATTCTGTACCATCCATGCAATATTATGAAAGTGAATTTTGCCCACTCTAGTTTAGTGAATACTATTAACCAGAAAACACGATGGAGGTGATAGAGGTGAATGAATTCCTAGCCAATGCATACAGACAGAGAAGGTATGTCAGTAAAAAATGCATAACAAGCAACAGAATGCAATAAATGTGCATGTATAGGTAGCCACAACACATATAGACAAGTATTTCAATGAAAACCGGTACGAAGCAGACAGCAAAATAATAAGTGTAAAAGAGTTTCATTATTGTGCTCCTTCATATTTTTACCCAGCAAGTAAGAGGTATTAAGCCTAGGAGAAATATATATTTCAATGAATATAGCTTATATAATAAGCAGAAAGGAAGCTTAAAATGTATCAGGAAGGTTTTTGGATTTATCCTAGAACTTAGATTAGAATCATCTTCAGCATCCAAGAAGATGGCATCCCAAAACCTCAAAAAACCATCATGCCTAGAATCCAATTAAAAAAGATTTTCGAATGTAAGAAAATCCACAGGACTCCACAATATGGTTTTCGATAAACGTGGATGTTTGTTTGTTTTGTTTCTTTGGCCGCGCCGCGTGGCCCTGGCCGTGAAAGCACCGAGTCCTAAGCACTGGACCGCCAGGGAATTCCCTAAGTGGGGGGAATTAGAGATGTGGGGCTTGACTTTTTCTTCTTCTTCTTCTTCTTCTTCGGTAGCTAAGATCTGCAAGCGAACGATGGCTGTTGATCAATGTGCTCTCTGTGTTAGGAAGGAAATAACTGTAAAAATGAAAAGCAGCCTTGCCTTAGAACCTACATATCACACCAAGGAAAATAGTCCTTCTGATTCAATTTAGAAGATATCACTTAAAATGTTGAATTGGTGAAATGTCTACCTAGTTTAAAAATTAGAAAGAATAAAACACTGAAAAGCAGCCCCCTAGATAACCACTGTGGTTGCTTGTTTATAGGAGGCATCATTTCTAAAACGTATTTCTAAAATGTTTATATTCAAAACTGTCAAGTGGCCAACTGTATTCAGAGAGGCAATAAAAGAAAGAAAACGGAGTATGACTTTTCTGATAAGCTGCCTTTCCCGGTGATCCCCTGTTCTGGCCTTACTTTCCTTCTTAGTCTGTTAATGTAAGGGTTTGCTACCATCAACTTGGTTTTGCCCTGCTCTGAGCAGGTTTCCCTCTGTGCTGTTTCTGCTTTAATTGAAAATCTTTGGTTCCCATCAGCATTCCATTGCAAACTCCGTTTTTCTTGAGAGCTCCTCTATGCTTTCCCTCTTCATTCTTACATTTTCTCCCATCTCTTGGTGCCTGTTGGCCTGTGCTAATGAAAACCATCCTAAACTTCCTTACGCTCGACTCTGTGCCTCCCTGTAGAGCCCAGTACTCTCCATCCTCTCTCCCTATTCTCTCTTTTCAACTAGTCGAAATCCTAGTGGAGGGAGACCATTAGAGATGAAACATCTTGGTATATATTGCTAGTTTTCTATGTCCCCTGGCTTTTCTATGTTTCTGTTGAAACACTCTTGAGAAGTGTCTGATTTCGTTTTCTACATGGGTACCCTTTAAGGCTCAATACTGGAAAAGAAGGGGATCAGAGTGATCAACCCAATGTGGTATCCTAACGTAACAGTTAAGGAAAGCAACAGGCTTTGTGAGACAGCCAGTGATTTGTCCAAAGTCACACAGATAGTAAACGTCAAAGTCAAAAGTGAAATTAGGTCTCCAGACTTGTAGTTCAATACTTTCCCTCATTATTCCATGCTATTTTGAATCTCCTACTCAATTTAGGGGCAAAAGAAATCGAACGCAAAACTTTCCAAAGTTTCTTTTCTTACCTGACATGGTCAGAGAAGAGGAAGCATCCACTGCAGGTACAAGGGATGAGGAGACAACACTAGAGGATGTCTGAGTGGCTGCAGCTGAACGGCGCACGTGTCCAGTACAGAGGTCACTGGTTACTGGTCCAAACAGCTCCACGGAAACCCCAAGGCTCTACCAAGTGGTAGTAGGTTTGGTAGGAGAGTGATGTCACAAAGCAGGCAGTTGAAAGGTATGAGAGAGCCAATAGGGAGGTCCGATCCCCAACAGGAAGGCGGGCTTGGGTGAAGAGAGTGTAGGAGAGCTAAAACAACACCTGAGTTTCTGAGCTCTGGGGAGGAAATCCTAGAAGACAGATTTACCTCCCCCAGGCTCTTCCATTAGGGAAATCATTGCCACATTTCTTACAGACGTTCATTAATACACTGAACTAAGAGTTACTTATATTCTACAGAGTATTCTATTTTATGTATCATATACTTAGAGCTATATAGATCTTATTTAATTAATAATCCTTAGGAAGGAAAGAGCCATCTAGTTTGAACTATTACAGTTGTTCTGAAATCAGATGTGTCTAATGAGTGAACTGATAGCAGCTTTTAAGGAGCCAAAGTAGGGATTAAGAAGCTCTCTTTGTAACTTGGTTCAAGAGTAGGGTGAAGTTTCTTGAGTGTACCTTGTGGAGAATGTTGTGGTCCAAGGCTCTTCTCTTTTAGTTTCTTCTCCTTGACTCCTACCTTCCTTGGGCTGGGCTAGGCTGGGGGCCAGGTTGGACTTGCGACTTAACGTTTCTCTTCCGCTTCCTCTTTTTTTTTTTTCTTCCATTATGGGCATTGCTTCGAGGACAAGCCTTGATCTTGCATTGGACGTTACTTCCTGTCAACTTCCAGCAGCAGGAGTCTTCTTTTCAGTGCTTGATGCTTCACGAAATAGACTCTGCCCGTTGGCAGCAAATACCAGAGAGCTAGGAGACAGAGCTGGTTGCAGACCTTTCCTCTTCCAGCCTTTGGTTGCAATTGTTTGGCCCATAATTTGCTAGCTCTAGTTCCTTGGGCCACACAGGTATCCTGCCATCTCCAGCTCTTGTTATATGTGAGAGACATTCTGAACACTGTCCCTTTTTCTTTGCACAGAAGTATATACAGTGTGGCAGCTACTGTAATCTCCTCCGCCTTGCAAACAGCCACTCTAGAATCTTGGACCTCTAGGACTCTCTGTCTTGCATGCTTGGGGGCAAGGCCAAGCAAAATGAAGAGGAGAATAATTAGAGAAAGAGGAGGACGTTGGTGGAGAATTGGGAGCAGGTAAGGTGAAAGGGCACAGGAGAAAAGAGATGCATGTAGACTTTTTGGTTTCTGTGGGAAACAGGTTGACACACTTGGGCCTCATTTGGTATTAACAGAACAGAGAGTTAAAGATCTAAGTAGCTAGATAGTGTGCAGCAACTGCCATGAAGTCTGTACACTGAAGAGAACAGTCTCACATCTAGTTTTCATTTTGTTTTATGTCATAGTACCTTATTTATAGCATTCACTGGTGTGTTTGTAGAATACAGATGTTTTCAAATGCTCTGGTTTTGTCTACATGGTTATCTCCTTGTCCTGTTTGTAAGGAATCCAACATTGTAAGACATATTGCATGTTTTTCTCTTGACGATTGTTGACCTTGAAGCGTCATGAACTGACTTGAGCTGTTGGATTCTGTGGAGAAACGTTCAAAAGGGTCTGTGAAAAAGGCACTGTGGTGAGTCGCATTATGCACCCGAGCGTAAGGAGCAAGATATCTGCCACCAGCCCAGCTTGGCCTGGATTGCCTCTGTTTTAGTTCCCCTGGTTAGTGCTTTTCTCCCTAACCACTCTTGTGACTGTGATAATGTGAGTAAGGGCGGAGTTGCTAATGATCTATGTGTGAGGTAAGCTGGTTTGAGGGAGGAAATCTATGGACCTAGTCATTTTCCTTGGTGGTAAGCTTTCAGGGGTGCAGAGATTGATCTTCCTGGGGCCTTTTCTGGTCCCAGGAAGATATCGCATAGATGGGACCTCCCAAGACACACATTGAATCTTTAGGCCTGTTTTTCCTATTATGAGGTACGAGTTTCTTCACTGATGGGGATGATGCTTATCTGAGAAGAAATTGTGAAAGGTGGTGTAGTGTAGAGGTGTGGCTTAAGCTTTTAAGTTTTCCTCCAGGTTTTTCCCCTAAGCTTCCTACTTCGGACGGCCTACTTACATGATACTAGTAGGTGATGTCCGGCTAACAACTTCCTAAATATACCTGCAAGCCAGATCAGTGTCTCTTTTCTCTGTATTCCCATGGAAATCAAGAGTCCCGCCGAATTTTCCATCGAAACAGTTGATTTGTGTTGTCTCTAGGAATTCTAAAGGGCGTACCGTTGCTTCCTAACCGGTGTCATTTGGGAGATCCGCCTCTGTACGTTCAAATGATTAATTTTGAGACTTTGCTCATGTGTGCAGTAAACCCTTGAATTCCCTAAGACCTTCCTTTCCTCCATCTCCTACCCCATTAAGCCCGCTTCAGTTCATCTCCTGAATTTCTTTGGAATCTGTCAGCCAGCTCTTCCTCAACTTCCTAATACTGAACTTGCCTGTCTGTTGCGATTAGGTCCTAACTAGTGTCCATATATCTTGTTTCCTTCCAATCCACTCTTCACACAAGAAACCTTCAAAGCAAGTTGGAACGTTGCTCATAAACATCGCTCACAAGCATTGTTTTGAGAATAGAAAACACACTGTTGGCCTTTAAGACTCTGCGTGGTCTAGAATCCTCTCTGCTTCTCTAGCCCCATCTTGTGCCACTTTTGCCCTCACTTTCTATGCTTCAGATACACTGAATTAACCTTAGTTCTCACTCATCTGACAGAAGTCAGTTCAGATACTATTTTTCACTGTGATTCCTAGCATTAAGGAATTTGATTATCAGGTTTTGTATGAGGACTATTTCATCAGGGGTACAGAAGTTCTGGCCATCTCTGGTTTTGGATATCCCTTATTTGTTGAGACCTTTGCGTTGTTTGGTTGCCTTTTGTCTGTTTTCCAGATGGGAAAACAGGAACAAGGGAAGTATAGGTTATTACTAGGTGGGGTTGAACAAGTGGAGCAGCAAACTGCAAAGCAGAAAGAAGAGGGACGTACTATAGAGGGATATGACTTCCATTCTCAAGGCGCCTGCATCCTGTGCAGGGAGACAGCCTAACATAAAATGTGCCTAACAACAAATATATTGACTTCTTACTAAAAATCTCCAGTTCATAGAACCGAGGGGTTTGTACCTTCTCCTTTAAAAGTGATAGTCCTGGGACTTCCCCGGTGGTCCCGTGGTGAAGACTCTGCGCTTCCAATGCAGCAGGCGTGGGTTCAATCCCTGGTTGGGGAGCTAAGATCCCACATGCTGCGCAGCCAAAGAAATTTTTTTCGAACGTTATACTCCTGTATTGTTGGCTTTAGTGGTTTAGATTTTGTTTTACTGTTAAGAAGATTTCAGTTTATTTACCGGGAACAAACAACACGTAATGTAAGAATAGTTTCCCAGAAACGATTTCCATCATTCTCTTCCTCCCTTTCTCCCGCAGACTGGTGTTTCACCTTGACAAGTTCTCTGTCATTCCATAGGAAAGCTGTCTGGCTTGGAGGTTGCAATCCCAGGGAATTTTTCATCAGCGGGGAAGTCTCCATCACTACAGAGGAATCAAGGGAGAAGTCAGTCCCTGGTAAGTGAGATGCTCCCCCTAAACACCAACACAGCAGTCGTGTACCTTTCAAGGGGTTCAGGGGCAAGATGGGCAAGGCATTTCTACTAACTCTTCTTAAGGATCACGGACAGTGCCCTATGCTACGAGGTAAGCGGTGACTGCTGTAGTTCTTACTGGTGATCCTTTCCTGTCACTGATTCTCGGCTTTCTTTGTATTTCATAGGACTGTTGTCAGTCCAATACAAAATGAGTCTTATTTTTAAAAACCTGAAATGTTTTACAGAGCCTAGCATTCTCATATAGGGTCCTTTCCATTCTCCCCACTTTCCCGAGAGGCCAAGAACACGTCACACCATGAACTAGGAGAGGGGGTAGAGCCCTTTCTGATGAAATACATCAACAAAGACAGAGTCTTAGCCTGCTTGCTCTCTGGACAGGATCTCGGACCACAAGGTCTTCAATCCTGGTATAAATGAAGGAAGTGAGGACAGTTCAACTGGCACTCTCATAACAAGAGTTCTGAAACACCTTCCAAAGAGACTATAGCAGTAGATGAGGGAAGGGAGTGCTACAGTGTGGCAGTACAGGGGGAACGATCGGCTACAGCAGTGAAAAGTGTGGTACCGATCGGTGTGCTCTCGGGGTTCTTGTACATGTAGCATAGATGACCTCTACAGTGGCCCTCCCACCTTCCCACCTGCATTAGGTGTTCTTTTTTTTTGTAATTTATGTTTATGTATTTATTTACTGTTTGAACTTATTTATTCTACGTATTTATTTTTTTGGCCGCACTGGGTCTCTCATTGCTGTGCACGGGCTTTCTCGAGTTGGCGGCTAGCGGGGGCTACTCTCGGTTGCGGTGTGCGGGCATCTCATCGCGGTGGCTTCTCTTGTTGCGGAGCATGGGCTGTAGGCACGTGGGCTTCGGTAGTTGAGGCTCACGGGCTCTAGAATGCAGGCTCCGTCGTCGTGGCACATGCGCTTAGTTGCTGCACGGCATGTGGGATCTTCGCAGACCAGGGCTCGAACCCGTGTCCCCTGCATTGGCAGGCGCCACCAGGGAAGCCCTAGGTGTTCTCATATAGAGTCTAAAAACAGAGAGCACTGAGAGAAGGTAGTGGTTATTAAAGGCTCAGGATCTAAATTCTACCTGTCTCTACACCCCTTCCCAGCTGTCGATTTGACCCCATTTTTGAATGCTGACCTCATTGTTCAACTTTTCTCTGCCGTCTGTATACTCACCTTGAAAACTTGTTTCTGTGATGCGTTGAGCAGACACAGGGTGGCAGATTGCAGAGGTGGAAGCTGGTGGTCGGATATTTGTGGGCTGAATCTCCTTCAGTCCCATTCCCATTTCTGGTTGCCCAGAGGCCCTACTTCCTGTGTGTGACGCAGAGCCGTAGGATTGCGGGCAGGAGCCAAGTTCTCCATACAGTAAAGACCCCAGTGTGCCTTGGTTATAGTAATATACCTGGCTTCCTTCCTGGCAGGGAAGTGACAGGCGGCTATGCCCCTGATTTGTTCGTGGGCCTCCTGATCCAGCAGTTCCCTTGGCTCTGCCCCTGTCATCAGCTGCCCCTAGGATAACTCTGAGCCCTAGCCACTTCTCTGGTAGATTTCCCTATTCCCCCACTACAGTCACACCTGAATAAGGCAACTCAGACCTTTCAGAGATGTGTCCTGAACCTCTTGTTTTCTGAAATACCTATCTGGTGGTTGTGAGACTTAAGGCCAGCGTCCCCGAGAGACTTTTTCTATTTCTCCTAGTAAACCTAGACTCATCTTCTGTCACCTTCAACTCTACTCCAATTGTGTTCTTTCAACCCAGACCTCTGACCCTGCTTTTTACTTCTGCCATTTCATCCTCGCTCCTGCTTCCTTTCCTAAATCCATACGTCTCTTTTGGCCTTCCTAGCCCTGGGCCAAGTTCCTTCCTCTTTGCTCAGTTTTTACCCCTTTCCTTCATTCTCCCATCCAACTTTCAGTCCTTCCTTTCTCACGCCCCAGTTAGCAGCATCTGAAAATTCGAAAGGTTTGTTACTCGTCTATTAATTGTATTCCATTTACTTATTCAGTTCTATACCTGTCTTACCTGTGTATGGAAGAACAGCTGGTAGCCAAGGTGGCACCAAGAATCCTAGCAGCTCTCACTTGACGTATCCGTAGTAGTCGGCAATTTCCATTTCGTTTTCCCTCTCGGTGAAAAATTGCAGCTTGCCCGAAGAGGTGTATCTGGCAGCATTCTCCCGTTGTTGTTGAGCCCGCCTCTTCATGGCCTCTCGCTCTGGCCTCTGCTCTTGTTCGATGGGCTTTGACATGACTGGCTCAGGCACGTTGGGTTCCCTCCATGGAACTCGTTGCTTGCTGAAGTCTTGGAGTAGAAAGTGGGTTTGGAGCTTGGGTGGGGACTGGCGCTTATTCACAGCAGGGGGAACAGGCTCCCGCTGGAGAGGAGCGCCAGATGAAGTTTTGGAGGGTGCAGGCCTAGGAGCAGCAGACTGAGGGACACGAGGCTGGGTATGGTTGGTCCAAGCCGGTTGGGTTGGGTTGGTCACAGTTGGCTGAGCTGGTTTGGCGGGGCCTGGCAAAGAGGCAGGAGCTGGCTGGGATGAATTGGCTGCAGCAGGTTGAGCTGAGTCAGTAGAACCAGGCTGGGCACGGTAAGCCCCAGCAGGCCGATGTGAGGCGAGACTGTGGCCTCCGAGGAGCGGGTCGAGCTTGAGGCTTGTCCCAGGCAGAAAAAGGCAGAGGTATCAACTTGACCTTCCCAGGAGGAGGCCGCTCATACTGGGCTGGAGACGGACACTCTGTTTCAGCACTGCTGTCTGGTTTCTGGGCTTGGACTTGCGTTTTCTCAGGACCCTTCCCCTCACGTGGGGTATGCCGCCATGGCTGGATAGCTGGGGGTGGCTGGGGGTCTTTGGGGTTGCTTGACTTTCCCAAGAGCCGACAGGAAGAGAGCCCAGTTTTCGTCTCATTCTTCTTCCCCAGCGCATGAAGAACCTTCACAGACTCCAGCATGCGCACGCCAAGGGAGGTTCGAGGCTTTTGAAAGCTCTGTTGGAGAAGCTCAGTTTGGTGTTCCTTTCGCTTCGTGTGGGGGATTGCTGGCTTCTCTTCTGCCTTGACTTTGTTCCCTGACTGCTTGTTCTCCTCAGCCTTGTTTCTCCCTCTGGTCCTTTTGGTCTTTTCCTGCCCGTGGCTCTTAGTTTTGCTGATCTTTCTGGATGCAGCTTTCTGAGGTTTGCCTTGAGAGTGCTTGGCCGTGTTCACAGGAGCCCTGTCACTGACTGCAGCGTGGCATATAACCACTTCTCCCCCTAACAGGCACTCTGGATTCTTTGGCTGGATTTTGGCCTTGGGAGCGCCACTGATAGGCTCAGAGGCTTTCTGTTTGTTCTTCCTGGGTTGATCAGAGGGAACCTTTATGACACTTGGCTTTTCCTGCACCGGATTCACCTTAATGGCTCTGGTGTCTTTAGCTTTGATCACGTTGGGACCTTGGGATTGATCAAGATCTTTCAAAGGATTAAAGAGCTGGGGAAGGTGAATATCCTCCGCCAGTGTAGTAATGTCTGCAAGACCACTGCTAGGTTCAATCCCATTTTCAAGTGTCCCTAGGTCCTGACGACTCCGGCTGTTCTCTCCCAGATCAGCATTTTCAGAACCAGGCTGCTCCTCTTGGCTGAGGGGATCGGTGCAGGCCAGCGGCTGGTGAATATCAGGGATTCCTAAAGGGAGTAGTGGAGGATCTTGGTTCTCTGTTGGGATCTGGTAGGCATCCAGAGGCTTTGAAAGCTTGGTTTTGATATCATCCACGTGCTTACTCTCTATTTGTCCCTGGCTTGGAGCTGGAGGCAGGGCCAGGAGACGCCTGGCACTCTGGACTGGAGCTGTCACTGAAATGTCCCCAAGTTCAGATGGTGGGTTACTCTCAAGTATGTGGCTGTTTCTGCTACTGCAGGACTTGGGGAGTTCTTGACTTTGTGTCACACAAAACGTCTGGCTTGGAGGTTGCAATCCCAGGGAATTTTTCATCACCAGGGGGGAGGTCTCCATCCCTACAAAGGGATCAAGGGAGAAGTCAGTCCCTGGTAAGTGAGATGCTCCCCCTAAACACCAACACAGCAGTCGTGTACCTTTCAAGGGGTTCAGGGGCAAGATGGGCAAGGCATTTCTACTAACTCTTCTTAAGGATCACGGACGGTGCCCTATGCTACGAGGTAAGCGGTGACTGTTGTAATTCTTACTGGTGAGCCTTTCCTGTCGCTGATTCTCGGCTCGCTTTGTATTTCATAGGACTGTTATAAGTCCAATACAAAATGAGTCTTATTTTTAAAAACCTGAAATGTTTTACAAAGCCTAGCATTCTCATATAGGGTCCTTTCCATTCTCCCCACTTTCCCGAGAGGCCAAGAACACGTCACACCATGAACTAGGAGAGGGGGTAGAGCCCTTGCTGATGAAATACATCAACAAAGACAGAGTCTTAGCCTGCTTGCTCTCTGGACAGGATCTCGGACCACAAGGTCTTCAATCCTGGTATAAATGAAGGAAGTGAGGACAGTTCAACTGGCACTCTCATAACAAGAGTTCTGAAACACCTTCCGAAGAGACTATAGCAGTAGATGAGGGAAGGGAGTGCTACAGTGTGGCAGTACAGGGGGAACGATCGGCTACAGCAGTGAAAAGTGTGGTACCGATTGGTGTGCTCTCGGGGTTCTTGTACATGTAGCATAGATGACCTCTACAGTGGCCCTCCCACCGTCCCACCTGCATTAGGTGTTCTTTTTTTTTGTAATTTATGTTTATGTATTTATTTACTGTTTGAACTTATTTATTCTACGTATTTATTTTTTTGGCTGCACTGGGTCTCTCATTGCTGTGCACGGGCTTTCTCTAGTTGGCGGCTAGCGGGGGCTACTCTTGGTTGCGGTGTGCGGGCTTCTCATCGCGGTGGCTTCTCTTGTTGCGGAGCATGGGCTGTAGGCACGTGGGCTTCGGTAGTTGAGGCTCACGGGCTCTAGAATGCAGGCTCCGTCGTTGTGGCACATGCGCTTAGTTGCTGCACGGCATGTGGGATCTTCGCAGACCAGGGCTCGAACCCGTGTCCCCCGCATTGCATTGGCAGGCGGATTCTTAACCACGGCGCCACCAGGGAAGCCCTAGGTGTTCTCATAGAGAGTCTAAAAACAGAGGGCACTGAGCGAAGGTAGTGGTTATTAAAGGCTCAGGATCTAAATTCTACCTGCCTCTACACCCCTTCCCAGCTGTCGATTTGACCCCATTTTTGAATGCCGACCTCATTCTTCAACTTTCTCTGGCGTTTGTTATACTCACCTTGAAAACTTGTTTCTGTGATGCGTTGAGCAGACACAGGGTGGCAGACTGCAGAGGTGGAAGCTGGTGGTCGGATATTTGTGGGCTGAATCTCCTTCAGTCCCATTCCCATTTCTGGTTGCCCAGAGGCCCGACTTCCTGTGTATGACGCCGAGCCGTAGGATTGCGGGCAGGAGCCAAGTTCTCCATACAGTAAAGACCCCAGTGTGCCTTGGTTATAGGAATATACCTGGCTCCCTTCCTGGCAGGGAAGTGACAGGCGGCTCTGCCCCTGATTTGGAATCTGAGATGGTGTTCCCTGAGCAAGGCTGGCAGAAAGCGATGGATGTAGAGGGACCATGTTCTTGGCGTCTGAAGTTTTATCATCCTGGGCTGCCAGAAACATGGAGGAGGCAGCTGTGTGGCGGTCAGTGAGTGCCAGAGTAAAGTCTCCGAGTGAAGAAGAATTCTTTTCAGTGCTTGCTGTGATGTCCCACTCAAGAACACCTGGATAGGAAGCAGCTGAAGTGGAGATCTGGCTGTGGTCAGTAACTCCAGATAACATAGTCGTGCTAGAATGTTGGTAAAGGTAGGCACTACCCATGAGTGTCTGGAAAGGGGTACCAGTAGCCGATGCCGCACTGACGGCAGGGGCAGAGACTCTGGAGAAGTTGCAGACACTTCGTGTTAGGGAAGTTGCATTGCTCACCACAGGAGGAGAATGCTGCAGAGAATTTAGAGTTCCAAGTAGAGATGGATGTTGGAAATTTTCTGTAAGAACAAGAGGGTCATGAAAAACTCAGGGAGGTTGAGAAATTCTCACTACGTTTGAGGAACGGCATCATCTGAAGGTTCTTGCTATCAGGACACCTCTACTATCACTACTTCCTGAGAAGCCCAAAATCAGACAGTTGATGATGGCTGTAAGGACTGAGCAGTTTTCCACTCTTCTCTATTAACTGCCTGTGCTCCCATCTTGGGCACAGACGGGCAGAAGAGCCAAGTGGTGTGGTTCAGAGATTGTTCTCTAGGCTGGAAGCAACCTTCTCCCTGCCCTGTCTTTCCCTTCAGCCTGCACTCGTATTGACTTCTATGCTATTTCCTAGACTGGAAGCATTTTAGAACTAGGAGGCCCTTAGAGAACTTCGATGTTCTCAGTCTCATTTCGTGAGTAAGGAAACTGAGGCTCAGAGAGGTCGGGTTGACTTGTTCAAGTTCTCTCATTATGTTAGTATCATTACCAGGTTTCAGAACCTAAGTATCCTGACTTCCTTGCCAGGACTCCACTCTGAGCATGATACTGCCAGAAAGCAGGAGAAATAGAACTTATAATATAGGCATTTTTTTTGTCCATTAGAAAACAGTACGGCTATTACCATTGTCGTCTTCAGTGTCTCCCTTTGCTTGTGCAGTTCCCACGCTATTACCTAGAGGTGACGTACAGCTCAGTCCAACTGGTGAATTGAAAGAGTCATTTTTGCCCTCTTCAAGCCTGGTTTCTCATCCTACCTCAAAATGATTACCCGAAAGTGGATTTCTTAAGTGCTTTTGGAAAGGGAAAAGTTATCTGATTACTTCAGATTACTCACCTATAAAGTGGTTATAACACCACCACCAATAATAATAGCAGTAATAATTAATAGATGAATAAGCTGATCTGTTGCGTATGATTTATATGGAGGAAGATACAATAAGTTCTAGAAAGACAAAGAAAAATCATGACAAGCATATTACGTTAACGAAAAAGAAATCCATAGATATTAATGAAAACTGGGGTATGTGGCAAGTATCGAAGCCTAATGAATTTACTAACAAATGGCATTCTGTACCATCCATGCAATATTATGAAAGTGAATTTTGCCCACTCTAGTTTAGTGAATACTATTAACCAGAAAACACGATGGAGGTGATAGAGGTGAATGAATTCCTAGCCAATGCATACAGACAGAGAAGGTATGTCAGTAAAAAATGCATAACAAGCAACAGAATGCAATAAATGTGCATGTATAGGTAGCCACAACACATATAGACAAGTATTTCAATGAAAACCGGTACGAAGCAGACAGCAAAATAATAAGTGTAAAAGAGTTTCATTATTGTGCTCCTTCATATTTTTACCCAGCAAGTAAGAGGTATTAAGCCTAGGAGAAATATATATTTCAATGAATATAGCTTATATAATAAGCAGAAAGGAAGCTTAAAATGTATCAGGAAGGTTTTTGGATTTATCCTAGAACTTAGATTAGAATCATCTTCAGCATCCAAGAAGATGGCATCCCAAAACCTCAAAAAACCATCATGCCTAGAATCCAATTAAAAAAGATTTTCAAATGTAAGAAAATCCACAGGACTCCACAATATGGTTTTCGATAAACGTGGATGTTTGTTTGTTTTGTTTCTTTGGCCGCGCCGCGTGGCCCTGGCCGTGAAAGCACCGAGTCCTAAGCACTGGACCGCCAGGGAATTCCCTAAGTGGGGGGAATTAGAGATGTGGGGCTTGACTTTTTCTTCTTCTTCTTCGGTAGCTAAGATCTGCAAGCGAACGATGGCTGTTGATCAATGTGCTCTCTGTGTTAGGAAGGAAATAACTGTAAAAATGAAAAGCAGCCTTGCCTTAGAACCTACATATCACACCAAGGAAAATAGTCCTTCTGATTCAATTTAGAAGATATCACTTAAAATGTTGAATTGGTGAAATGTCTACCTAGTTTAAAAATTAGAAAGAATAAAACACTGAAAAGCAGCCCCCTAGATAACCACTGTGGTTGCTTGTTTATAGGAGGCATCATTTCTAAAACGTATTTCTAAAATGTTTATATTCAAAACTGTCAAGTGGCCAACTGTATTCAGAGAGGCAATAAAAGAAAGAAAACGGAGTATGACTTTTCTGATAAGCTGCCTTTCCCGGTGATCCCCTGTTCTGGCCTTACTTTCCTTCTTAGTCTGTTAATGTAAGGGTTTGCTACCATCAACTTGGTTTTGCCCTGCTCTGAGCAGGTTTCCCTCTGTGCTGTTTCTGCTTTAATTGAAAATCTTTGGTTCCCATCAGCATTCCATTGCAAACTCCGTTTTTCTTGAGAGCTCCTCTATGCTTTCCCTCTTCATTCTTACATTTTCTCCCATCTCTTGGTGCCTGTTGGCCTGTGCTAATGAAAACCATCCTAAACTTCCTTACACTCGACTCTGTGCCTCCCTGTAGAGCCCAGTACTCTCCATCCTCTCTCCCTATTCTCTCTTTTCAACTAGTCGAAATCCTAGTGGAGGGAGACCATTAGAGATGAAACATCTTGGTATATATTGCTAGTTTTCTATGTCCCCTGGCTTTTCTATGTTTCTGTTGAAACACTCTTGAGAAGTGTCTGATTTCGTTTTCTACATGGGTACCCTTTAAGGCTCAATACTGGAAAAGAAGGGGATCAGAGTGATCAACCCAACGTGGTATCCTAACGTAACAGTTAAGGAAAGCAACAGGCTTTGTGAGACAGCCAGTGATTTGTCCAAAGTCACACAGATAGTAAACGTCAAAGTCAAAAGTGAAATTAGGTCTCCAGACTTGTAGTTCAATACTTTCCCTCATTATTCCATGCTATTTTGAATCTCCTACTCAATTTAGGGGCAAAAGAAATCGAACGCAAAACTTTCCAAAGTTTCTTTTCTTACCTGACATGGTCAGAGAAGAGGAAGCATCCACTGCAGGTACAAGGGATGAGGAGACAACACTAGAGGATGTCTGAGTGGCTGCAGCTGAACGGCGCACGTGTCCAGTACAGAGGTCACTGGTTACTGGTCCAAACAGCTCCACGGAAACCCCAAGGCTCTACCAAGTGGTAGTAGGTTTGGTAGGAGAGTGATGTCACAAAGCAGGCAGTTGAAAGGTATGAGAGAGCCAATAGGGAGGTCCGATCCCCAACAGGAAGGCGGGCTTGGGTGAAGAGAGTGTAGGAGAGCTAAAACAACACCTGAGTTTCTGAGCTCTGGGGAGGAAATCCTAGAAGACAGATTTACCTCCCCCAGGCTCTTCCATTAGGGAAATCATTGCCACATTTCTTACAGACGTTCATTAATACACTGAACTAAGAGTTACTTATATTCTACAGAGTATTCTATTTTATGTATCATATACTTAGAGCTATATAGATCTTATTTAATTAATAATCCTTAGGAAGGAAAGAGCCATCTAGTTTGAACTATTACAGTTGTTCTGAAATCAGATGTGTCTAATGAGTGAACTGATAGCAGCTTTTAAGGAGCCAAAGTAGGGATTAAGAAGCTCTCTTTGTAACTTGGTTCAAGAGTAGGGTGAAGTTTGTTGAGTGTACCTTGTGGAGAATGTTGTGGTCCAAGGCTCTTCTCTTTTAGTTTCTTCTCCTTGACTCCTACCTTCCTTGGGCTGGGCTAGGCTGGGGGCCAGGTTGGACTTGCGACTTAACGTTTCTCTTCCGCTTCCTCTTTTTTTTTTTCTTCCATTATGGGCATTGCTTCGAGGACAAGCCTTGATCTTGCATTGGACGTTACTTCCTGTCAACTTCCAGCAGCAGGAGTCTTCTTTTCAGTGCTTGATGCTTCACGAAATAGACTCTGCCCGTTGGCAGCAAATACCAGAGAGCTAGGAGACAGAGCTGGTTGCAGACCTTTCCTCTTCCAGCCTTTGGTTGCAATTGTTTGGCCCATAATTTGCTAGCTCTAGTTCCTTGGGCCACACAGGTATCCTGCCATCTCCAGCTCTTGTTATATGTGAGAGACATTCTGAACACTGTCCCTTTTTCTTTGCACAGAAGTATATACAGTGTGGCAGTTACTGTAATCTCCTCCGCCTTGCAAACAGCCACTCTAGAATCTTGGACCTCTAGGACTCTCTGTCTTGCATGCTTGGGGGCAAGGCCAAGCAAAATGAAGAGGAGAATAATTAGAGAAAGAGGAGGACGTTGGTGGAGAATTGGGAGCAGGTAAGGTGAAAGGGCACAGGAGAAAAGAGATGCATGTAGACTTTTTGGTTTCTGTGGGAAACAGGTTGACACACTTGGGCCTCATTTGGTATTAACAGAACAGAGAGTTAAAGATCTAAGTAGCTAGATAGTGTGCAGCAACTGCCATGAAGTCTGTACACTGAAGAGAACAGTCTCACATCTAGTTTTCATTTTGTTTTATGTCATAGTACCTTATTTATAGCATTCACTGGTGTGTTTGTAGAATACAGATGTTTTCAAATGCTCTGGTTTTGTCTACATGGTTATCTCCTTGTCCTGTTTGTAAGGAATCCAACATTGTAAGACATATTGCATGTTTTTCTCTTGACGATTGTTGACCTTGAAGCGTCATGAACTAACTTGAGCTGTTGGATTCTGTGGAGAAACGTTCAAAAGGGTCTGTGAAAAAGGCACTGTGGTGAGTCGCATTATGCACCCGAGCGTAAGGAGCAAGATATCTGCCACCAGCCCAGCTTGGCCTGGATTGCCTCTGTTTTAGTTCCCCTGGTTAGTGCTTTTCTCCCTAACCACTCTTGTGACTGTGATAATGTGAGTAAGGGCTGAGTTGCTAATGATCTATGTGTGAGGTAAGCTGGTTTGAGGGAGGAAATCTATGGACCTAGTCATTTTCCTTGGTGGTAAGCTTTCAGGGGTGCAGAGATTGATCTTCCTGGGGCCTTTTCTGGTCCCAGGAAGATATCGCATAGATGGGACCTCCCAAGACACACATTGAATCTTTAGGCCTGTTTTTCCTATTATGAGGTACGAGTTTCTTCACTGATGGGGATGATGCTTATCTGAGAAGAAATTGTGAAAGGTGGTGTAGTGTAGAGGTGTGGCTTAAGCTTTTAAGTTTTCCTCCAGGTTTTTCCCCTAAGCTTCCTACTTCGGACGGCCTACTTACATGATACTAGTAGGTGATGTCCGGCTAACAACTTCCTAAATACCTGCAAGCCAGATCAGTGTCTCTTTTCTCTGTATTCCCATGGAAATCAAGGGTCCCGCCGAATTTTCCATCGAAACAGTTGATTTGTGTTGTCTCTAGGAATTCTAAAGGGCGTACCGTTGCTTCCTAACCGGTGTCATTTGGGAGATCCGCCTCTGTACGTTCAAATGATTAATTTTGAGACTTTGCTCATGTGTGCAGTAAACCCTTGAATTCCCTAAGACCTTCCTTTCCTCCATCTCCTACCCCATTAAGCCCGCTTCAGTTCATCTCCTGAATTTCTTTGGAATCTGTCAGCCAGCTCTTCCTCAACTTCCTAATACTGAACTTGCCTGTCTGTTGCGATTAGGTCCTAACTAGTGTCCATATATCTTGTTTCCTTCCAATCCACTCTTCACACAAGAAACCTTCAAAGCAAGTTGGAACGTTGCTCATAAACATCGCTCACAAACATTGTTTTGAGAATAGAAAACACACTGTTGGCCTTTAAGACTCTGCGTGGTCTAGAATCCTCTCTGCTTCTCTAGTCCCATCTTGTGCCACTTTTGCCCTCACTTTCTATGCTTCAGATACACTGAATTAACCTTAGTTCTCACTCATCTGACAGAAGTCAGTTCAGATACTATTTTTCACTGTGATTCCTAGCATTAAGGAATTTGATTATCAGGTTTTGTATGAGGACTATTTCATCAGGGGTACAGAAGTTCTGGCCATCTCTGGTTTTGGATATCCCTTATTTGTTGAGACCTTTGCGTTGTTTGGTTGCCTTTTGTCTGTTTTCCAGATGGGAAAACAGGAACAAGGGAAGTATAGGTTATTACTAGGTGGGGTTGAACAAGTGGAGCAGCAAACTGCAAAGCAGAAAGAAGAGGGACGTACTATAGAGGGATATGACTTCCATTCTCAAGGCGCCTGCATCCTGTGCAGGGAGACAGCCTAACATAAAATGTGCCTAACAACAAATATATTGACTTCTTACTAAAAATCTCCAGTTCATAGAACCGAGGGGTTTGTACCTTCTCCTTTAAAAGTGATAGTCCTGGGACTTCCCCGGTGGTCCCGTGGTGAAGACTCTGCGCTTCCAATGCAGCAGGCGTGGGTTCAATCCCTGGTTGGGGAGCTAAGATCCCACATGCTGCGCAGCCAAAGAAATTTTTTTCGAACGTTATACTCCTGTATTGTTGGCTTTAGTGGTTTAGATTTTGTTTTACTGTTAAGAAGATTTCAGTTTATTTACCGGGAACAAACAACACATAATGTAAGAATAGTTTCCCAGAAACGATTTCCATCATTCTCTTCCTCCCTTTCTCCCGCAGACTGGTGTTTCACCTTGACGAGTTCTCTGTCATTCCATAGGAAAGCTGTCTGGCTTGGAGGTTGCAATCCCAGGGAATTTTTCATCAGCGGGGAAGTCTCCATCACTACAGAGGAATCAAGGGAGAAGTCAGTCCCTGGTAAGTGAGATGCTCCCCCTAAACACCAACACAGCAGTCGTGTACCTTTCAAGGGGTTCAGGGGCAAGATGGGCAAGGCATTTCTACTAACTCTTCTTAAGGATCACGGACAGTGCCCTATGCTACGAGGTAAGCGGTGACTGCTGTAGTTCTTACTGGTGATCCTTTCCTGTCACTGATTCTCGGCTTTCTTTGTATTTCATAGGACTGTTGTCAGTCCAATACAAAATGAGTCTTATTTTTAAAAACCTGAAATGTTTTACAGAGCCTAGCATTCTCATATAGGGTCCTTTCCATTCTCCCCACTTTCCCGAGAGGCCAAGAACACTTCACACCATGAACTAGGAGAGGGGGTAGAGCCCTTTCTGATGAAATACATCAACAAAGACAGAGCCTTAGCCTGCTTGCTCTCTGGACAGGATCTCGGACCACAAGGTCTTCAATCCTGGTATAAATGAAGGAAGTGAGGACAGTTCAACTGGCACTCTCATAACAAGAGTTCTGAAACACCTTCCAAAGAGACTATAGCAGTAGATGAGGGAAGGGAGTGCTACAGTGTGGCAGTACAGGGGGAACGATCGGCTACAGCAGTGAAAAGTGTGGTACCGATTGGTGTGCTCTCGGGGTTCTTGTACATGTAGCATAGATGACCTCTACGGTGGCCCTCCCACCTTCCCACCTGCATTAGGTGTTCTTTTTTTTTGTAATTTATGTTTATGTATTTATTTACTGTTTGTACTTATTTATTCTACGTATTTATTTTTTTGGCCGCACTGGGTCTCTCATTGCTGTGCACGGGCTTTCTCTAGTTGGCGGCTAGCGGGGGCTACTCTCGGTTGCGGTGTGCGGGCATCTCATCGCGGTGGCTTCTCTTGTTGCGGAGCATGGGCTGTAGGCACGTGGGCTTCGGTAGTTGAGGCCTACGGGCTCTAGAATGCAGGCTCCGTCGTTGTGGCACATGCGCTTAGTTGCTGCACGGCATGTGGGATCTTCGCAGACCAGGGCTCGAACCCGTGTCCCCTGCATTGGCAGGCGCCACCAGGGAAGCCCTAGGTATTCTCATATAGAGTCTAAAAACAGAGAGCACTGAGAGAAGGTAGTGGTTATTAAAGGCTCAGGATCTAAATTCTACCTGTCTCTACACCCCTTCCCAGCTGTCGATTTGACCCCATTTTTGAATGCTGACCTCATTGTTCAACTTTTCTCTGCCGTCTGTATACTCACCTTGAAAACTTGTTTCTGTGATGCGTTGAGCAGACACAGGGTGGCAGATTGCAGAGGTGGAAGCTGGTGGTCGGATATTTGTGGGCTGAATCTCCTTCAGTCCCATTCCCATTTCTGGTTGCCCAGAGGCCCGACTTCCTGTGTATGACGCCGAGCCGTAGGATTGCGGGCAGGAGCCAAGTTCTCCATACAGTAAAGACCCCAGTGTGCCTTGGTTATAGTAATATACCTGGCTTCCTTCCTGGCAGGGAAGTGGCAGGCGGCTATGCCCCTGATTTGTTCGTGGGCCTCCTGATCCAGCAGTTCCCTTGGCTCTGCCCCTGTCGTCAGCTGCCCCTAGGATAACTCTGAGCCCTAGCCACTTCTCTGGTAGATTTCCCTATTCCCCCACTACAGTCACACCTGAATAAGGCAACTCAGACCTTTCAGAGATGTGTCCTGAACCTCTTGTTTTCTGAAATACCTATCTGGTGGTTGTGAGACTTAAGGCCAGCGTCCCCGAGAGACTTTTTCTATTTCTCCTAGTAAACCTAGACTCATCTTCTGTCACCTTCAACTCTACTCCAATTGTGTTCTTTCAACCCAGACCTCTGACCCTGCTTTTTACTTCTGCCGTTTCATCCTCGCTCCTGCTTCCTTTCCTAAATCCATACGTCTCTTTTGGCCTTCCTAGCCCTGGGCCAAGTTCCTTCCTCTTTGCTCAGTTTTTACCCCTTTCCTTCATTCTCCCATCCAACTTTCAGTCCTTCCTTTCTCACGCCCCAGTTAGCAGCATCTGAAAATTCGAAAGGTTTGTTACTCGTCTATTAATTGTATTCCATTTACTTATTCAGTTCTATACCTGTCTTACCTGTGTATGGAAGAACAGCTGGTAGCCAAGGTGGCACCAAGAATCCTAGCAGCTCTCACTTGACGTATCCGTAGTAGTCGGCAATTTCCATTTCGTTTTCCCTCTCGGTGAAAAATTGCAGCTTGCCCGAAGAGGTGTATCTGGCAGCATTCTCCCGTTGTTGTTGAGCCCGCCTCTTCATGGCCTCTCGCTCTGGCCTCTGCTCTTGTTCGATGGGCTTTGACATGACTGGCTCAGGCACGTTGGGTTCCCTCCATGGAACTCGTTGCTTGCTGAAGTCTTGGAGTAGAAATTGGGTTTGGAGCTTGGGTGGGGACTGGCGCTTATTCACAGCAGGGGGAACAGGCTCCCGCTGGAGAGGAGCGCCAGATGAAGTTTTGGAGGGTGCAGGCCTAGGAGCAGCAGACTGAGGGACACGAGGCTGGGTATGGTTGGTCCAAGCCGGTTGGGTTGGGTTGGTCACAGTTGGCTGAGCTGGTTTGGCGGGGCCTGGCAAAGAGGCAGGAGCTGGCTGGTGGGATGAATTGGCTGCAGCAGGTTGAGCTGAGTCAGTAGAACCAGGCTGGGCACGGTAAGCCCCAGCAGGCCGATGTGAGGCCAGAGACTGTGGCCTCCGAGGAGCGGGTCGAGCTTGAGGCTTGTCCCAGGCAGAAAAAGGCAGAGGTATCAACTTGACCTTCCCAGGAGGAGGCCGCTCATACTGGGCTGGAGACGGACACTCTGTTTCAGCACTGCTGTCTGGTTTCTGGGCTTGGACTTGCGTTTTCTCAGGACCCTTCCCCTCACGTGGGGTATGCCGCCATGGCTGGATAGCTGGGGGTGGCTGGGGGTCTTTGGGGTTGCTTGACTTTCCCAAGAGCCGACAGGAAGAGAGCCCAGTTTTCGTCTCATTCTTCTTCCCCAGCGCATGAAGAACCTTCACAGACTCCAGCATGCGCACGCCAAGGGAGGTTCGAGGCTTTTGAAAGCTCTGTTGGAGAAGCTCAGTTTGGTGTTCCTTTCGCTTCGTGTGGGGGATTGCTGGCTTCTCTTCTGCCTTGACTTTGTTCCCTGACTGCTTGTTCTCCTCAGCCTTGTTTCTCCCTCTGGTCCTTTTGGTCTTTTCCTGCCCGTGGCTCTTAGTTTTGCTGATCTTTCTGGATGCAGCTTTCTGAGGTTTGCCTTGAGAGTGCTTGGCCGTGTTCACAGGAGCCCTGTCACTGACTGCAGCGTGGCATATAACCACTTCTCCCCCTAACAGGCACTCTGGATTCTTTGGCTGGATTTTGGCCTTGGGAGCGCCACTGATAGGCTCAGAGGCTTTCTGTTTGTTCTTCCTGGGTTGATCAGAGGGAACCTTTATGACACTTGGCTTTTCCTGCACCGGATTCACCTTAATGGCTCTGGTGTCTTTAGCTTTGATCACGTTGGGACCTTGGGATTGATCAAGATCTTTCAAAGGATTAAAGAGCTGGGGAAGGTGAATATCCTCCGCCAGTGTAGTAATGTCTGCAAGACCACTGCTAGGTTCAATCCCATTTTCAAGTGTCCCTAGGTCCTGACGACTCCGGCTGTTCTCTCCCAGATCAGCATTTTCAGAACCAGGCTGCTCCTCTTGGCTGAGGGGATCGGTGCAGGCCAGCGGCTGGTGAATATCAGGGATTCCTAAAGGGAGTAGTGGAGGATCTTGGTTCTCTGTTGGGATCTGGTAGGCATCCAGAGGCTTTGAAAGCTTGGTTTTGATATCATCCACGTGCTTACTCTCTATTTGTCCCTGGCTTGGAGCTGGAGGCAGGGCCAGGAGACGCCTGGCACTCTGGACTGGAGCTGTCACTGAAATGTCCCCAAGTTCAGATGGTGGGTTACTCTCAAGTATGTGGCTGTTTCTGCTACTGCAGGACTTGGGGAGTTCTTGACTTTGTGTCACACAAAACGTCTGGCTTGGAGGTTGCAATCCCAGGGAATTTTTCATCACCAGGGGGGAGGTCTCCATCCCTACAAAGGGATCAAGGGAGAAGTCAGTCCCTGGTAAGTGAGATGCTCCCCCTAAACACCAACACAGCAGTCGTGTACCTTTCAAGGGGTTCAGGGGCAAGATGGGCAAGGCATTTCTACTAACTCTTCTTAAGGATCACGGACGGTGCCCTATGCTACGAGGTAAGCGGTGACTGTTGTAATTCTTACTGGTGAGCCTTTCCTGTCGCTGATTCTCGGCTCGCTTTGTATTTCATAGGACTGTTATAAGTCCAATACAAAATGAGTCTTATTTTTAAAAACCTGAAATGTTTTACAAAGCCTAGCATTCTCATATAGGGTCCTTTCCATTCTCCCCACTTTCCCGAGAGGCCAAGAACACGTCACACCATGAACTAGGAGAGGGGGTAGAGCCCTTGCTGATGAAATACATCAACAAAGACAGAGTCTTAGCCTGCTTGCTCTCTGGACAGGATCTCGGACCACAAGGTCTTCAATCCTGGTATAAATGAAGGAAGTGAGGACAGTTCAACTGGCACTCTCATAACAAGAGTTCTGAAACACCTTCCGAAGAGACTATAGCAGTAGATGAGGGAAGGGAGTGCTACAGTGTGGCAGTACAGGGGGAACGATCGGCTACAGCAGTGAAAAGTGTGGTACCGATTGGTGTGCTCTCGGGGTTCTTGTACATGTAGCATAGATGACCTCTACAGTGGCCCTCCCACCGTCCCACCTGCATTAGGTGTTCTTTTTTTTTGTAATTTATGTTTATGTATTTATTTACTGTTTGAACTTATTTATTCTACGTATTTATTTTTTTGGCTGCACTGGGTCTCTCATTGCTGTGCACGGGCTTTCTCTAGTTGGCGGCTAGCGGGGGCTACTCTTGGTTGCGGTGTGCGGGCTTCTCATCGCGGTGGCTTCTCTTGTTGCGGAGCATGGGCTGTAGGCACGTGGGCTTCGGTAGTTGAGGCTCACGGGCTCTAGAATGCAGGCTCCGTCGTTGTGGCACATGCGCTTAGTTGCTGCACGGCATGTGGGATCTTCGCAGACCAGGGCTCGAACCCGTGTCCCCCGCATTGCATTGGCAGGCGGATTCTTAACCACGGCGCCACCAGGGAAGCCCTAGGTGTTCTCATAGAGAGTCTAAAAACAGAGGGCACTGAGCGAAGGTAGTGGTTATTAAAGGCTCAGGATCTAAATTCTACCTGCCTCTACACCCCTTCCCAGCTGTCGATTTGACCCCATTTTTGAATGCCGACCTCATTCTTCAACTTTCTCTGGCGTTTGTTATACTCACCTTGAAAACTTGTTTCTGTGATGCGTTGAGCAGACACAGGGTGGCAGACTGCAGAGGTGGAAGCTGGTGGTCGGATATTTGTGGGCTGAATCTCCTTCAGTCCCATTCCCATTTCTGGTTGCCCAGAGGCCCGACTTCCTGTGTATGACGCCGAGCCGTAGGATTGCGGGCAGGAGCCAAGTTCTCCATACAGTAAAGACCCCAGTGTGCCTTGGTTATAGTAATATACCTGGCTTCCTTCCTGGCAGGGAAGTGGCAGGCGGCTATGCCCCTGATTTGTTCGTGGGCCTCCTGATCCAGCAGTTCCCTTGGCTCTGCCCCTGTCGTCAGCTGCCCCTAGGATAACTCTGAGCCCTAGCCACTTCTCTGGTAGATTTCCCTATTCCCCCACTACAGTCACACCTGAATAAGGCAACTCAGACCTTTCAGAGATGTGTCCTGAACCTCTTGTTTTCTGAAATACCTATCTGGTGGTTGTGAGACTTAAGGCCAGCGTCCCCGAGAGACTTTTTCTATTTCTCCTAGTAAACCTAGACTCATCTTCTGTCACCTTCAACTCTACTCCAATTGTGTTCTTTCAACCCAGACCTCTGACCCTGCTTTTTACTTCTGCCGTTTCATCCTCGCTCCTGCTTCCTTTCCTAAATCCATACGTCTCTTTTGGCCTTCCTAGCCCTGGGCCAAGTTCCTTCCTCTTTGCTCAGTTTTTACCCCTTTCCTTCATTCTCCCATCCAACTTTCAGTCCTTCCTTTCTCACGCCCCAGTTAGCAGCATCTGAAAATTCGAAAGGTTTGTTACTCGTCTATTAATTGTATTCCATTTACTTATTCAGTTCTATACCTGTCTTACCTGTGTATGGAAGAACAGCTGGTAGCCAAGGTGGCACCAAGAATCCTAGCAGCTCTCACTTGACGTATCCGTAGTAGTCGGCAATTTCCATTTCGTTTTCCCTCTCGGTGAAAAATTGCAGCTTGCCCGAAGAGGTGTATCTGGCAGCATTCTCCCGTTGTTGTTGAGCCCGCCTCTTCATGGCCTCTCGCTCTGGCCTCTGCTCTTGTTCGATGGGCTTTGACATGACTGGCTCAGGCACGTTGGGTTCCCTCCATGGAACTCGTTGCTTGCTGAAGTCTTGGAGTAGAAATTGGGTTTGGAGCTTGGGTGGGGACTGGCGCTTATTCACAGCAGGGGGAACAGGCTCCCGCTGGAGAGGAGCGCCAGATGAAGTTTTGGAGGGTGCAGGCCTAGGAGCAGCAGACTGAGGGACACGAGGCTGGGTATGGTTGGTCCAAGCCGGTTGGGTTGGGTTGGTCACAGTTGGCTGAGCTGGTTTGGCGGGGCCTGGCAAAGAGGCAGGAGCTGGCTGGTGGGATGAATTGGCTGCAGCAGGTTGAGCTGAGTCAGTAGAACCAGGCTGGGCACGGTAAGCCCCAGCAGGCCGATGTGAGGCCAGAGACTGTGGCCTCCGAGGAGCGGGTCGAGCTTGAGGCTTGTCCCAGGCAGAAAAAGGCAGAGGTATCAACTTGACCTTCCCAGGAGGAGGCCGCTCATACTGGGCTGGAGACGGACACTCTGTTTCAGCACTGCTGTCTGGTTTCTGGGCTTGGACTTGCGTTTTCTCAGGACCCTTCCCCTCACGTGGGGTATGCCGCCATGGCTGGATAGCTGGGGGTGGCTGGGGGTCTTTGGGGTTGCTTGACTTTCCCAAGAGCCGACAGGAAGAGAGCCCAGTTTTCGTCTCATTCTTCTTCCCCAGCGCATGAAGAACCTTCACAGACTCCAGCATGCGCACGCCAAGGGAGGTTCGAGGCTTTTGAAAGCTCTGTTGGAGAAGCTCAGTTTGGTGTTCCTTTCGCTTCGTGTGGGGGATTGCTGGCTTCTCTTCTGCCTTGACTTTGTTCCCTGACTGCTTGTTCTCCTCAGCCTTGTTTCTCCCTCTGGTCCTTTTGGTCTTTTCCTGCCCGTGGCTCTTAGTTTTGCTGATCTTTCTGGATGCAGCTTTCTGAGGTTTGCCTTGAGAGTGCTTGGCCGTGTTCACAGGAGCCCTGTCACTGACTGCAGCGTGGCATATAACCACTTCTCCCCCTAACAGGCACTCTGGATTCTTTGGCTGGATTTTGGCCTTGGGAGCGCCACTGATAGGCTCAGAGGCTTTCTGTTTGTTCTTCCTGGGTTGATCAGAGGGAACCTTTATGACACTTGGCTTTTCCTGCACCGGATTCACCTTAATGGCTCTGGTGTCTTTAGCTTTGATCACGTTGGGACCTTGGGATTGATCAAGATCTTTCAAAGGATTAAAGAGCTGGGGAAGGTGAATATCCTCCGCCAGTGTAGTAATGTCTGCAAGACCACTGCTAGGTTCAATCCCATTTTCAAGTGTCCCTAGGTCCTGACGACTCCGGCTGTTCTCTCCCAGATCAGCATTTTCAGAACCAGGCTGCTCCTCTTGGCTGAGGGGATCGGTGCAGGCCAGCGGCTGGTGAATATCAGGGATTCCTAAAGGGAGTAGTGGAGGATCTTGGTTCTCTGTTGGGATCTGGTAGGCATCCAGAGGCTTTGAAAGCTTGGTTTTGATATCATCCACGTGCTTACTCTCTATTTGTCCCTGGCTTGGAGCTGGAGGCAGGGCCAGGAGACGCCTGGCACTCTGGACTGGAGCTGTCACTGAAATGTCCCCAAGTTCAGATGGTGGGTTACTCTCAAGTATGTGGCTGTTTCTGCTACTGCAGGACTTGGGGAGTTCTTGACTTTGTGTCACACAAAACGTCTGGCTTGGAGGTTGCAATCCCAGGGAATTTTTCATCACCAGGGGGGAGGTCTCCATCCCTACAAAGGGATCAAGGGAGAAGTCAGTCCCTGGTAAGTGAGATGCTCCCCCTAAACACCAACACAGCAGTCGTGTACCTTTCAAGGGGTTCAGGGGCAAGATGGGCAAGGCATTTCTACTAACTCTTCTTAAGGATCACGGACGGTGCCCTATGCTACGAGGTAAGCGGTGACTGTTGTAATTCTTACTGGTGAGCCTTTCCTGTCGCTGATTCTCGGCTCGCTTTGTATTTCATAGGACTGTTATAAGTCCAATACAAAATGAGTCTTATTTTTAAAAACCTGAAATGTTTTACAAAGCCTAGCATTCTCATATAGGGTCCTTTCCATTCTCCCCACTTTCCCGAGAGGCCAAGAACACGTCACACCATGAACTAGGAGAGGGGGTAGAGCCCTTGCTGATGAAATACATCAACAAAGACAGAGTCTTAGCCTGCTTGCTCTCTGGACAGGATCTCGGACCACAAGGTCTTCAATCCTGGTATAAATGAAGGAAGTGAGGACAGTTCAACTGGCACTCTCATAACAAGAGTTCTGAAACACCTTCCGAAGAGACTATAGCAGTAGATGAGGGAAGGGAGTGCTACAGTGTGGCAGTACAGGGGGAACGATCGGCTACAGCAGTGAAAAGTGTGGTACCGATTGGTGTGCTCTCGGGGTTCTTGTACATGTAGCATAGATGACCTCTACAGTGGCCCTCCCACCGTCCCACCTGCATTAGGTGTTCTTTTTTTTTGTAATTTATGTTTATGTATTTATTTACTGTTTGAACTTATTTATTCTACGTATTTATTTTTTTGGCTGCACTGGGTCTCTCATTGCTGTGCACGGGCTTTCTCTAGTTGGCGGCTAGCGGGGGCTACTCTTGGTTGCGGTGTGCGGGCTTCTCATCGCGGTGGCTTCTCTTGTTGCGGAGCATGGGCTGTAGGCACGTGGGCTTCGGTAGTTGAGGCTCACGGGCTCTAGAATGCAGGCTCCGTCGTTGTGGCACATGCGCTTAGTTGCTGCACGGCATGTGGGATCTTCGCAGACCAGGGCTCGAACCCGTGTCCCCCGCATTGCATTGGCAGGCGGATTCTTAACCACGGCGCCACCAGGGAAGCCCTAGGTGTTCTCATAGAGAGTCTAAAAACAGAGGGCACTGAGCGAAGGTAGTGGTTATTAAAGGCTCAGGATCTAAATTCTACCTGCCTCTACACCCCTTCCCAGCTGTCGATTTGACCCCATTTTTGAATGCCGACCTCATTCTTCAACTTTCTCTGGCGTTTGTTATACTCACCTTGAAAACTTGTTTCTGTGATGCGTTGAGCAGACACAGGGTGGCAGACTGCAGAGGTGGAAGCTGGTGGTCGGATATTTGTGGGCTGAATCTCCTTCAGTCCCATTCCCATTTCTGGTTGCCCAGAGGCCCGACTTCCTGTGTATGACGCCGAGCCGTAGGATTGCGGGCAGGAGCCAAGTTCTCCATACAGTAAAGACCCCAGTGTGCCTTGGTTATAGTAATATACCTGGCTCCCTTCCTGGCAGGGAAGTGGCAGGCGGCTCTGCCCCTGATTTGGAATCTGAGATGGTGTTCCCTGAGCAAGGCTGGCAGAAAGCGATGGATGTAGAGGGACCATGTTCTTGGCGTCTGAAGTTTTATCATCCTGGGCTGCCAGAAACATGGAGGAGGCAGCTGTGTGGCGGTCAGTGAGTGCCAGAGTAAAGTCTCCGAGTGAAGAAGAATTCTTTTCAGTGCTTGCTGTGATGTCCCACTCAAGAACACCTGGATAGGAAGCAGCTGAAGTGGAGATCTGGCTGTGGTCAGTAACTCCAGATAACATAGTCGTGCTAGAATGTTGGTAAAGGTAGGCACTACCCATGAGTGTCTGGAAAGGGGTACCAGTAGCCGATGCCGCACTGACGGCAGGGGCAGAGACTCTGGAGAAGTTGCAGACACTTCGTGTTAGGGAAGTTGCATTGCTCACCACAGGAGGAGAATGCTGCAGAGAATTTAGAGTTCCAAGTAGAGATGGATGTTGGAAATTTTCTGTAAGAACAAGAGGGTCATGAAAAACTCAGGGAGGTTGAGAAATTCTCACTACGTTTGAGGAACGGCATCATCTGAAGGTTCTTGCTATCAGGACACCTCTACTATCACTACTTCCTGAGAAACCCAAAATCAGACAGTTGATGATGGCTGTAAGGACTGAGCAGTTTTCCACTCTTCTCTATTAACTGCCTGTGCTCCCATCTTGGGCACAGACGGGCAGAAGAGCCAAGTGGTGTGGTTCAGAGATTGTTCTCTAGGCTGGAAGCAACCTTCTCCCTGCCCTGTCTTTCCCTTCGGCCTGCACTCGTATTGACTTCTATGCTATTTCCTAGACTGGAAGCATTTTAGAACTAGGAGGCCCTTAGAGAACTTCGATGTTCTCAGTCTCATTTCGTGAGTAAGGAAACTGAGGCTCAGAGAGGTCGGGTTGACTTGTTCAAGTTCTCTCATTATGTTAGTATCATTACCAGGTTTCAGAACCTAAGTATCCTGACTTCCTTGCCAGGACTCCACTCTGAGCATGATACTGCCAGAAAGCAGGAGAAATAGAACTTATAATATAGGCATTTTTTTTGTCCATTAGAAAACAGTACGGCTATTACCATTGTCGTCTTCAGTGTCTCCCTTTGCTTGTGCAGTTCCCACGCTATTACCTAGAGGTGACGTACAGCTCAGTCCAACTGGTGAATTGAAAGAGTCATTTTTGCCCTCTTCAAGCCTGGTTTCTCATCCTACCTCAAAATGATTACCCGAAAGTGGATTTCTTAAGTGCTTTTGGAAAGGGAAAAGTTATCTGATTACTTCAGATTACTCACCTATAAAGTGGTTATAACACCACCACCAATAATAATAGCAGTAATAATTAATAGATGAATAAGCTGATCTGTTGCGTATGATTTATATGGAGGAAGATACAATAAGTTCTAGAAAGACAAAGAAAAATCATGACAAGCATATTACGTTAACGAAAAAGAAATCCATAGATATTAATGAAAACTGGGGTATGTGGCAAGTATCGAAGCCTAATGAATTTACTAACAAATGGCATTCTGTACCATCCATGCAATATTATGAAAGTGAATTTTGCCCACTCTAGTTTAGTGAATACTATTAACCAGAAAACACGATGGAGGTGATAGAGGTGAATGAATTCCTAGCCAATGCATACAGACAGAGAAGGTATGTCAGTAAAAAATGCATAACAAGCAACAGAATGCAATAAATGTGCATGTATAGGTAGCCACAACACATATAGACAAGTATTTCAATGAAAACCGGTACGAAGCAGACAGCAAAATAATAAGTGTAAAAGAGTTTCATTATTGTGCTCCTTCATATTTTTACCCAGCAAGTAAGAGGTATTAAGCCTAGGAGAAATATATATTTCAATGAATATAGCTTATATAATAAGCAGAAAGGAAGCTTAAAATGTATCAGGAAGGTTTTTGGATTTATCCTAGAACTTAGATTAGAATCATCTTCAGCATCCAAGAAGATGGCATCCCAAAACCTCAAAAAACCATCATGCCTAGAATCCAATTAAAAAAGATTTTCAAATGTAAGAAAATCCACAGGACTCCACAATATGGTTTTCGATAAACGTGGATGTTTGTTTGTTTTGTTTCTTTGGCCGCGCCGCGTGGCCCTGGCCGTGAAAGCACCGAGTCCTAAGCACTGGACCGCCAGGGAATTCCCTAAGTGGGGGGAATTAGAGATGTGGGGCTTGACTTTTTCTTCTTCTTCTTCGGTAGCTAAGATCTGCAAGCGAACGATGGCTGTTGATCAATGTGCTCTCTGTGTTAGGAAGGAAATAACTGTAAAAATGAAAAGCAGCCTTGCCTTAGAACCTACATATCACACCAAGGAAAATAGTCCTTCTGATTCAATTTAGAAGATATCACTTAAAATGTTGAATTGGTGAAATGTCTACCTAGTTTAAAAATTAGAAAGAATAAAACACTGAAAAGCAGCCCCCTAGATAACCACTGTGGTTGCTTGTTTATAGGAGGCATCATTTCTAAAACGTATTTCTAAAATGTTTATATTCAAAACTGTCAAGTGGCCAACTGTATTCAGAGAGGCAATAAAAGAAAGAAAACGGAGTATGACTTTTCTGATAAGCTGCCTTTCCCGGTGATCCCCTGTTCTGGCCTTACTTTCCTTCTTAGTCTGTTAATGTAAGGGTTTGCTACCATCAACTTGGTTTTGCCCTGCTCTGAGCAGGTTTCCCTCTGTGCTGTTTCTGCTTTAATTGAAAATCTTTGGTTCCCATCAGCATTCCATTGCAAACTCCGTTTTTCTTGAGAGCTCCTCTATGCTTTCCCTCTTCATTCTTACATTTTCTCCCATCTCTTGGTGCCTGTTGGCCTGTGCTAATGAAAACCATCCTAAACTTCCTTACGCTCGACTCTGTGCCTCCCTGTAGAGCCCAGTACTCTCCATCCTCTCTCCCTATTCTCTCTTTTCAACTAGTCGAAATCCTAGTGGAGGGAGACCATTAGAGATGAAACATCTTGGTATATATTGCTAGTTTTCTATGTCCCCTGGCTTTTCTATGTTTCTGTTGAAACACTCTTGAGAAGTGTCTGATTTCGTTTTCTACATGGGTACCCTTTAAGGCTCAATACTGGAAAAGAAGGGGATCAGAGTGATCAACCCAACGTGGTATCCTAACGTAACAGTTAAGGAAAGCAACAGGCTTTGTGAGACAGCCAGTGATTTGTCCAAAGTCACACAGATAGTAAACGTCAAAGTCAAAAGTGAAATTAGGTCTCCAGACTTGTAGTTCAATACTTTCCCTCATTATTCCATGCTATTTTGAATCTCCTACTCAATTTAGGGGCAAAAGAAATCGAACGCAAAACTTTCCAAAGTTTCTTTTCTTACCTGACATGGTCAGAGAAGAGGAAGCATCCACTGCAGGTACAAGGGATGAGGAGACAACACTAGAGGATGTCTGAGTGGCTGCAGCTGAACGGCGCACGTGTCCAGTACAGAGGTCACTGGTTACTGGTCCAAACAGCTCCACGGAAACCCCAAGGCTCTACCAAGTGGTAGTAGGTTTGGTAGGAGAGTGATGTCACAAAGCAGGCAGTTGAAAGGTATGAGAGAGCCAATAGGGAGGTCCGATCCCCAACAGGAAGGCGGGCTTGGGTGAAGAGAGTGTAGGAGAGCTAAAACAACACCTGAGTTTCTGAGCTCTGGGGAGGAAATCCTAGAAGACAGATTTACCTCCCCCAGGCTCTTCCATTAGGGAAATCATTGCCACATTTCTTACAGACGTTCATTAATACACTGAACTAAGAGTTACTTATATTCTACAGAGTATTCTATTTTATGTATCATATACTTAGAGCTATATAGATCTTATTTAATTAATAATCCTTAGGAAGGAAAGAGCCATCTAGTTTGAACTATTACAGTTGTTCTGAAATCAGATGTGTCTAATGAGTGAACTGATAGCAGCTTTTAAGGAGCCAAAGTAGGGATTAAGAAGCTCTCTTTGTAACTTGGTTCAAGAGTAGGGTGAAGTTTGTTGAGTGTACCTTGTGGAGAATGTTGTGGTCCAAGGCTCTTCTCTTTTAGTTTCTTCTCCTTGACTCCTACCTTCCTTGGGCTGGGCTAGGCTGGGGGCCAGGTTGGACTTGCGACTTAACGTTTCTCTTCCGCTTCCTCTTTTTTTTTTTCTTCCATTATGGGCATTGCTTCGAGGACAAGCCTTGATCTTGCATTGGACGTTACTTCCTGTCAACTTCCAGCAGCAGGAGTCTTCTTTTCAGTGCTTGATGCTTCACGAAATAGACTCTGCCCGTTGGCAGCAAATACCAGAGAGCTAGGAGACAGAGCTGGTTGCAGACCTTTCCTCTTCCAGCCTTTGGTTGCAATTGTTTGGCCCATAATTTGCTAGCTCTAGTTCCTTGGGCCACACAGGTATCCTGCCATCTCCAGCTCTTGTTATATGTGAGAGACATTCTGAACACTGTCCCTTTTTCTTTGCACAGAAGTATATACAGTGTGGCAGTTACTGTAATCTCCTCCGCCTTGCAAACAGCCACTCTAGAATCTTGGACCTCTAGGACTCTCTGTCTTGCATGCTTGGGGGCAAGGCCAAGCAAAATGAAGAGGAGAATAATTAGAGAAAGAGGAGGACGTTGGTGGAGAATTGGGAGCAGGTAAGGTGAAAGGGCACAGGAGAAAAGAGATGCATGTAGACTTTTTGGTTTCTGTGGGAAACAGGTTGACACACTTGGGCCTCATTTGGTATTAACAGAACAGAGAGTTAAAGATCTAAGTAGCTAGATAGTGTGCAGCAACTGCCATGAAGTCTGTACACTGAAGAGAACAGTCTCACATCTAGTTTTCATTTTGTTTTATGTCATAGTACCTTATTTATAGCATTCACTGGTGTGTTTGTAGAATACAGATGTTTTCAAATGCTCTGGTTTTGTCTACATGGTTATCTCCTTGTCCTGTTTGTAAGGAATCCAACATTGTAAGACATATTGCATGTTTTTCTCTTGACGATTGTTGACCTTGAAGCGTCATGAACTAACTTGAGCTGTTGGATTCTGTGGAGAAACGTTCAAAAGGGTCTGTGAAAAAGGCACTGTGGTGAGTCGCATTATGCACCCGAGCGTAAGGAGCAAGATATCTGCCACCAGCCCAGCTTGGCCTGGATTGCCTCTGTTTTAGTTCCCCTGGTTAGTGCTTTTCTCCCTAACCACTCTTGTGACTGTTATAATGTGAGTAAGGGCTGAGTTGCTAATGATCTATGTGTGAGGTAAGCTGGTTTGAGGGAGGAAATCTATGGACCTAGTCATTTTCCTTGGTGGTAAGCTTTCAGGGGTGCAGAGATTGATCTTCCTGGGGCCTTTTCTGGTCCCAGGAAGATATCGCATAGATGGGACCTCCCAAGACACACATTGAATCTTTAGGCCTGTTTTTCCTATTATGAGGTACGAGTTTCTTCACTGATGGGGATGATGCTTATCTGAGAAGAAATTGTGAAAGGTGGTGTAGTGTAGAGGTGTGGCTTAAGCTTTTAAGTTTTCCTCCAGGTTTTTCCCCTAAGCTTCCTACTTCGGACGGCCTACTTACATGATACTAGTAGGTGATGTCCGGCTAACAACTTCCTAAATACCTGCAAGCCAGATCAGTGTCTCTTTTCTCTGTATTCCCATGGAAATCAAGGGTCCCGCCGAATTTTCCATCGAAACAGTTGATTTGTGTTGTCTCTAGGAATTCTAAAGGGCGTACCGTTGCTTCCTAACCGGTGTCATTTGGGAGATCCGCCTCTGTACGTTCAAATGATTAATTTTGAGACTTTGCTCATGTGTGCAGTAAACCCTTGAATTCCCTAAGACCTTCCTTTCCTCCATCTCCTACCCCATTAAGCCCGCTTCAGTTCATCTCCTGAATTTCTTTGGAATCTGTCAGCCAGCTCTTCCTCAACTTCCTAATACTGAACTTGCCTGTCTGTTGCGATTAGGTCCTAACTAGTGTCCATATATCTTGTTTCCTTCCAATCCACTCTTCACACAAGAAACCTTCAAAGCAAGTTGGAACGTTGCTCATAAACATCGCTCACAAACATTGTTTTGAGAATAGAAAACACACTGTTGGCCTTTAAGACTCTGCGTGGTCTAGAATCCTCTCTGCTTCTCTAGTCCCATCTTGTGCCACTTTTGCCCTCACTTTCTATGCTTCAGATACACTGAATTAACCTTAGTTCTCACTCATCTGACAGAAGTCAGTTCAGATACTATTTTTCACTGTGATTCCTAGCATTAAGGAATTTGATTATCAGGTTTTGTATGAGGACTATTTCATCAGGGGTACAGAAGTTCTGGCCATCTCTGGTTTTGGATATCCCTTATTTGTTGAGACCTTTGCGTTGTTTGGTTGCCTTTTGTCTGTTTTCCAGATGGGAAAACAGGAACAAGGGAAGTATAGGTTATTACTAGGTGGGGTTGAACAAGTGGAGCAGCAAACTGCAAAGCAGAAAGAAGAGGGACGTACTATAGAGGGATATGACTTCCATTCTCAAGGCGCCTGCATCCTGTGCAGGGAGACAGCCTAACATAAAATGTGCCTAACAACAAATATATTGACTTCTTACTAAAAATCTCCAGTTCATAGAACCGAGGGGTTTGTACCTTCTCCTTTAAAAGTGATAGTCCTGGGACTTCCCCGGTGGTCCCGTGGTGAAGACTCTGCGCTTCCAATGCAGCAGGCGTGGGTTCAATCCCTGGTTGGGGAGCTAAGATCCCACATGCTGCGCAGCCAAAGAAATTTTTTTCGAACGTTATACTCCTGTATTGTTGGCTTTAGTGGTTTAGATTTTGTTTTACTGTTAAGAAGATTTCAGTTTATTTACCGGGAACAAACAACACATAATGTAAGAATAGTTTCCCAGAAACGATTTCCATCATTCTCTTCCTCCCTTTCTCCCGCAGACTGGTGTTTCACCTTGACAAGTTCTCTGTCATTCCATAGGAAAGCTGTCTGGCTTGGAGGTTGCAATCCCAGGGAATTTTTCATCAGCGGGGAAGTCTCCATCACTACAGAGGAATCAAGGGAGAAGTCAGTCCCTGGTAAGTGAGATGCTCCCCCTAAACACCAACACAGCAGTCGTGTACCTTTCAAGGGGTTCAGGGGCAAGATGGGCAAGGCATTTCTACTAACTCTTCTTAAGGATCACGGACAGTGCCCTATGCTACGAGGTAAGCGGTGACTGCTGTAGTTCTTACTGGTGATCCTTTCCTGTCACTGATTCTCGGCTTTCTTTGTATTTCATAGGACTGTTGTCAGTCCAATACAAAATGAGTCTTATTTTTAAAAACCTGAAATGTTTTACAGAGCCTAGCATTCTCATATAGGGTCCTTTCCATTCTCCCCACTTTCCCGAGAGGCCAAGAACACTTCACACCATGAACTAGGAGAGGGGGTAGAGCCCTTTCTGATGAAATACATCAACAAAGACAGAGCCTTAGCCTGCTTGCTCTCTGGACAGGATCTCGGACCACAAGGTCTTCAATCCTGGTATAAATGAAGGAAGTGAGGACAGTTCAACTGGCACTCTCATAACAAGAGTTCTGAAACACCTTCCAAAGAGACTATAGCAGTAGATGAGGGAAGGGAGTGCTACAGTGTGGCAGTACAGGGGGAACGATCGGCTACAGCAGTGAAAAGTGTGGTACCGATTGGTGTGCTCTCGGGGTTCTTGTACATGTAGCATAGATGACCTCTACGGTGGCCCTCCCACCTTCCCACCTGCATTAGGTGTTCTTTTTTTTTGTAATTTATGTTTATGTATTTATTTACTGTTTGTACTTATTTATTCTATGTATTTATTTTTTTCGCCGCACTGGGTCTCTCATTGCTGTGCACGGGCTTTCTCTAGTTGGCGGCTAGCGGGGGCTACTCTCGGTTGCGGTGTGCGGGCATCTCATCGCGGTGGCTTCTCTTGTTGCGGAGCATGGGCTGTAGGCACGTGGGCTTCGGTAGTTGAGGCCTACGGGCTCTAGAATGCAGGCTCCGTCGTTGTGGCACATGCGCTTAGTTGCTGCACGGCATGTGGGATCTTCGCAGACCAGGGCTCGAACCCGTGTCCCCTGCATTGGCAGGCGCCACCAGGGAAGCCCTAGGTGTTCTCATATAGAGTCTAAAAACAGAGAGCACTGAGAGAAGGTAGTGGTTATTAAAGGCTCAGGATCTAAATTCTACCTGTCTCTACACCCCTTCCCAGCTGTCGATTTGACCCCATTTTTGAATGCTGACCTCATTGTTCAACTTTTCTCTGCCGTCTGTATACTCACCTTGAAAACTTGTTTCTGTGATGCGTTGAGCAGACACAGGGTGGCAGATTGCAGAGGTGGAAGCTGGTGGTCGGATATTTGTGGGCTGAATCTCCTTCAGTCCCATTCCCATTTCTGGTTGCCCAGAGGCCCGACTTCCTGTGTGTGACGCCGAGCCGTAGGATTGCGGGCAGGAGCCAAGTTCTCCATACAGTAAAGACCCCAGTGTGCCTTGGTTATAGTAATATACCTGGCTTCCTTCCTGGCAGGGAAGTGGCAGGCGGCTATGCCCCTGATTTGTTCGTGGGCCTCCTGATCCAGCAGTTCCCTTGGCTCTGCCCCTGTCGTCAGCTGCCCCTAGGATAACTCTGAGCCCTAGCCACTTCTCTGGTAGATTTCCCTATTCCCCCACTACAGTCACACCTGAATAAGGCAACTCAGACCTTTCAGAGATGTGTCCTGAACCTCTTGTTTTCTGAAATACCTATCTGGTGGTTGTGAGACTTAAGGCCAGCGTCCCCGAGAGACTTTTTCTATTTCTCCTAGTAAACCTAGACTCATCTTCTGTCACCTTCAACTCTACTCCAATTGTGTTCTTTCAACCCAGACCTCTGACCCTGCTTTTTACTTCTGCCGTTTCATCCTCGCTCCTGCTTCCTTTCCTAAATCCATACGTCTCTTTTGGCCTTCCTAGCCCTGGGCCAAGTTCCTTCCTCTTTGCTCAGTTTTTACCCCTTTCCTTCATTCTCCCATCCAACTTTCAGTCCTTCCTTTCTCACGCCCCAGTTAGCAGCATCTGAAAATTCGAAAGGTTTGTTACTCGTCTATTAATTGTATTCCATTTACTTATTCAGTTCTATACCTGTCTTACCTGTGTATGGAAGAACAGCTGGTAGCCAAGGTGGCACCAAGAATCCTAGCAGCTCTCACTTGACGTATCCGTAGTAGTCGGCAATTTCCATTTCGTTTTCCCTCTCGGTGAAAAATTGCAGCTTGCCCGAAGAGGTGTATCTGGCAGCATTCTCCCGTTGTTGTTGAGCCCGCCTCTTCATGGCCTCTCGCTCTGGCCTCTGCTCTTGTTCGATGGGCTTTGACATGACTGGCTCAGGCACGTTGGGTTCCCTCCATGGAACTCGTTGCTTGCTGAAGTCTTGGAGTAGAAATTGGGTTTGGAGCTTGGGTGGGGACTGGCGCTTATTCACAGCAGGGGGAACAGGCTCCCGCTGGAGAGGAGCGCCAGATGAAGTTTTGGAGGGTGCAGGCCTAGGAGCAGCAGACTGAGGGACACGAGGCTGGGTATGGTTGGTCCAAGCCGGTTGGGTTGGGTTGGTCACAGTTGGCTGAGCTGGTTTGGCGGGGCCTGGCAAAGAGGCAGGAGCTGGCTGGTGGGATGAATTGGCTGCAGCAGGTTGAGCTGAGTCAGTAGAACCAGGCTGGGCACGGTAAGCCCCAGCAGGCCGATGTGAGGCCAGAGACTGTGGCCTCCGAGGAGCGGGTCGAGCTTGAGGCTTGTCCCAGGCAGAAAAAGGCAGAGGTATCAACTTGACCTTCCCAGGAGGAGGCCGCTCATACTGGGCTGGAGACGGACACTCTGTTTCAGCACTGCTGTCTGGTTTCTGGGCTTGGACTTGCGTTTTCTCAGGACCCTTCCCCTCACGTGGGGTATGCCGCCATGGCTGGATAGCTGGGGGTGGCTGGGGGTCTTTGGGGTTGCTTGACTTTCCCAAGAGCCGACAGGAAGAGAGCCCAGTTTTCGTCTCATTCTTCTTCCCCAGCGCATGAAGAACCTTCACAGACTCCAGCATGCGCACGCCAAGGGAGGTTCGAGGCTTTTGAAAGCTCTGTTGGAGAAGCTCAGTTTGGTGTTCCTTTCGCTTCGTGTGGGGGATTGCTGGCTTCTCTTCTGCCTTGACTTTGTTCCCTGACTGCTTGTTCTCCTCAGCCTTGTTTCTCCCTCTGGTCCTTTTGGTCTTTTCCTGCCCGTGGCTCTTAGTTTTGCTGATCTTTCTGGATGCAGCTTTCTGAGGTTTGCCTTGAGAGTGCTTGGCCGTGTTCACAGGAGCCCTGTCACTGACTGCAGCGTGGCATATAACCACTTCTCCCCCTAACAGGCACTCTGGATTCTTTGGCTGGATTTTGGCCTTGGGAGCGCCACTGATAGGCTCAGAGGCTTTCTGTTTGTTCTTCCTGGGTTGATCAGAGGGAACCTTTATGACACTTGGCTTTTCCTGCACCGGATTCACCTTAATGGCTCTGGTGTCTTTAGCTTTGATCACGTTGGGACCTTGGGATTGATCAAGATCTTTCAAAGGATTAAAGAGCTGGGGAAGGTGAATATCCTCCGCCAGTGTAGTAATGTCTGCAAGACCACTGCTAGGTTCAACCCCATTTTCAAGTGTCCCTAGGTCCTGACGACTCCGGCTGTTCTCTCCCAGATCAGCATTTTCAGAACCAGGCTGCTCCTCTTGGCTGAGGGGATCGGTGCAGGCCAGCGGCTGGTGAATATCAGGGATTCCTAAAGGGAGTAGTGGAGGATCTTGGTTCTCTGTTGGGATCTGGTAGGCATCCAGAGGCTTTGAAAGCTTGGTTTTGATATCATCCACGTGCTTACTCTCTATTTGTCCCTGGCTTGGAGCTGGAGGCAGGGCCAGGAGACGCCTGGCACTCTGGACTGGAGCTGTCACTGAAATGTCCCCAAGTTCAGATGGTGGGTTACTCTCAAGTATGTGGCTGTTTCTGCTACTGCAGGACTTGGGGAGTTCTTGACTTTGTGTCACACAAAACGTCTGGCTTGGAGGTTGCAATCCCAGGGAATTTTTCATCACCAGGGGGGAGGTCTCCATCCCTACAAAGGGATCAAGGGAGAAGTCAGTCCCTGGTAAGTGAGATGCTCCCCCTAAACACCAACACAGCAGTCGTGTACCTTTCAAGGGGTTCAGGGGCAAGATGGGCAAGGCATTTCTACTAACTCTTCTTAAGGATCACGGACGGTGCCCTATGCTACGAGGTAAGCGGTGACTGTTGTAATTCTTACTGGTGAGCCTTTCCTGTCGCTGATTCTCGGCTCGCTTTGTATTTCATAGGACTGTTATAAGTCCAATACAAAATGAGTCTTATTTTTAAAAACCTGAAATGTTTTACAAAGCCTAGCATTCTCATATAGGGTCCTTTCCATTCTCCCCACTTTCCCGAGAGGCCAAGAACACGTCACACCATGAACTAGGAGAGGGGGTAGAGCCCTTGCTGATGAAATACATCAACAAAGACAGAGTCTTAGCCTGCTTGCTCTCTGGACAGGATCTCGGACCACAAGGTCTTCAATCCTGGTATAAATGAAGGAAGTGAGGACAGTTCAACTGGCACTCTCATAACAAGAGTTCTGAAACACCTTCCGAAGAGACTATAGCAGTAGATGAGGGAAGGGAGTGCTACAGTGTGGCAGTACAGGGGGAACGATCGGCTACAGCAGTGAAAAGTGTGGTACCGATTGGTGTGCTCTCGGGGTTCTTGTACATGTAGCATAGATGACCTCTACAGTGGCCCTCCCACCGTCCCACCTGCATTAGGTGTTCTTTTTTTTTGTAATTTATGTTTATGTATTTATTTACTGTTTGAACTTATTTATTCTACGTATTTATTTTTTTGGCTGCACTGGGTCTCTCATTGCTGTGCACGGGCTTTCTCTAGTTGGCGGCTAGCGGGGGCTACTCTTGGTTGCGGTGTGCGGGCTTCTCATCGCGGTGGCTTCTCTTGTTGCGGAGCATGGGCTGTAGGCACGTGGGCTTCGGTAGTTGAGGCTCACGGGCTCTAGAATGCAGGCTCCGTCGTTGTGGCACATGCGCTTAGTTGCTGCACGGCATGTGGGATCTTCGCAGACCAGGGCTCGAACCCGTGTCCCCCGCATTGCATTGGCAGGCGGATTCTTAACCACGGCGCCACCAGGGAAGCCCTAGGTGTTCTCATAGAGAGTCTAAAAACAGAGGGCACTGAGCGAAGGTAGTGGTTATTAAAGGCTCAGGATCTAAATTCTACCTGCCTCTACACCCCTTCCCAGCTGTCGATTTGACCCCATTTTTGAATGCCGACCTCATTCTTCAACTTTCTCTGGCGTTTGTTATACTCACCTTGAAAACTTGTTTCTGTGATGCGTTGAGCAGACACAGGGTGGCAGACTGCAGAGGTGGAAGCTGGTGGTCGGATATTTGTGGGCTGAATCTCCTTCAGTCCCATTCCCATTTCTGGTTGCCCAGAGGCCCGACTTCCTGTGTATGACGCCGAGCCGTAGGATTGCGGGCAGGAGCCAAGTTCTCCATACAGTAAAGACCCCAGTGTGCCTTGGTTATAGTAATATACCTGGCTTCCTTCCTGGCAGGGAAGTGGCAGGCGGCTATGCCCCTGATTTGTTCGTGGGCCTCCTGATCCAGCAGTTCCCTTGGCTCTGCCCCTGTCGTCAGCTGCCCCTAGGATAACTCTGAGCCCTAGCCACTTCTCTGGTAGATTTCCCTATTCCCCCACTACAGTCACACCTGAATAAGGCAACTCAGACCTTTCAGAGATGTGTCCTGAACCTCTTGTTTTCTGAAATACCTATCTGGTGGTTGTGAGACTTAAGGCCAGCGTCCCCGAGAGACTTTTTCTATTTCTCCTAGTAAACCTAGACTCATCTTCTGTCACCTTCAACTCTACTCCAATTGTGTTCTTTCAACCCAGACCTCTGACCCTGCTTTTTACTTCTGCCGTTTCATCCTCGCTCCTGCTTCCTTTCCTAAATCCATACGTCTCTTTTGGCCTTCCTAGCCCTGGGCCAAGTTCCTTCCTCTTTGCTCAGTTTTTACCCCTTTCCTTCATTCTCCCATCCAACTTTCAGTCCTTCCTTTCTCACGCCCCAGTTAGCAGCATCTGAAAATTCGAAAGGTTTGTTACTCGTCTATTAATTGTATTCCATTTACTTATTCAGTTCTATACCTGTCTTACCTGTGTATGGAAGAACAGCTGGTAGCCAAGGTGGCACCAAGAATCCTAGCAGCTCTCACTTGACGTATCCGTAGTAGTCGGCAATTTCCATTTCGTTTTCCCTCTCGGTGAAAAATTGCAGCTTGCCCGAAGAGGTGTATCTGGCAGCATTCTCCCGTTGTTGTTGAGCCCGCCTCTTCATGGCCTCTCGCTCTGGCCTCTGCTCTTGTTCGATGGGCTTTGACATGACTGGCTCAGGCACGTTGGGTTCCCTCCATGGAACTCGTTGCTTGCTGAAGTCTTGGAGTAGAAATTGGGTTTGGAGCTTGGGTGGGGACTGGCGCTTATTCACAGCAGGGGGAACAGGCTCCCGCTGGAGAGGAGCGCCAGATGAAGTTTTGGAGGGTGCAGGCCTAGGAGCAGCAGACTGAGGGACACGAGGCTGGGTATGGTTGGTCCAAGCCGGTTGGGTTGGGTTGGTCACAGTTGGCTGAGCTGGTTTGGCGGGGCCTGGCAAAGAGGCAGGAGCTGGCTGGTGGGATGAATTGGCTGCAGCAGGTTGAGCTGAGTCAGTAGAACCAGGCTGGGCACGGTAAGCCCCAGCAGGCCGATGTGAGGCCAGAGACTGTGGCCTCCGAGGAGCGGGTCGAGCTTGAGGCTTGTCCCAGGCAGAAAAAGGCAGAGGTATCAACTTGACCTTCCCAGGAGGAGGCCGCTCATACTGGGCTGGAGACGGACACTCTGTTTCAGCACTGCTGTCTGGTTTCTGGGCTTGGACTTGCGTTTTCTCAGGACCCTTCCCCTCACGTGGGGTATGCCGCCATGGCTGGATAGCTGGGGGTGGCTGGGGGTCTTTGGGGTTGCTTGACTTTCCCAAGAGCCGACAGGAAGAGAGCCCAGTTTTCGTCTCATTCTTCTTCCCCAGCGCATGAAGAACCTTCACAGACTCCAGCATGCGCACGCCAAGGGAGGTTCGAGGCTTTTGAAAGCTCTGTTGGAGAAGCTCAGTTTGGTGTTCCTTTCGCTTCGTGTGGGGGATTGCTGGCTTCTCTTCTGCCTTGACTTTGTTCCCTGACTGCTTGTTCTCCTCAGCCTTGTTTCTCCCTCTGGTCCTTTTGGTCTTTTCCTGCCCGTGGCTCTTAGTTTTGCTGATCTTTCTGGATGCAGCTTTCTGAGGTTTGCCTTGAGAGTGCTTGGCCGTGTTCACAGGAGCCCTGTCACTGACTGCAGCGTGGCATATAACCACTTCTCCCCCTAACAGGCACTCTGGATTCTTTGGCTGGATTTTGGCCTTGGGAGCGCCACTGATAGGCTCAGAGGCTTTCTGTTTGTTCTTCCTGGGTTGATCAGAGGGAACCTTTATGACACTTGGCTTTTCCTGCACCGGATTCACCTTAATGGCTCTGGTGTCTTTAGCTTTGATCACGTTGGGACCTTGGGATTGATCAAGATCTTTCAAAGGATTAAAGAGCTGGGGAAGGTGAATATCCTCCGCCAGTGTAGTAATGTCTGCAAGACCACTGCTAGGTTCAACCCCATTTTCAAGTGTCCCTAGGTCCTGACGACTCCGGCTGTTCTCTCCCAGATCAGCATTTTCAGAACCAGGCTGCTCCTCTTGGCTGAGGGGATCGGTGCAGGCCAGCGGCTGGTGAATATCAGGGATTCCTAAAGGGAGTAGTGGAGGATCTTGGTTCTCTGTTGGGATCTGGTAGGCATCCAGAGGCTTTGAAAGCTTGGTTTTGATATCATCCACGTGCTTACTCTCTATTTGTCCCTGGCTTGGAGCTGGAGGCAGGGCCAGGAGACGCCTGGCACTCTGGACTGGAGCTGTCACTGAAATGTCCCCAAGTTCAGATGGTGGGTTACTCTCAAGTATGTGGCTGTTTCTGCTACTGCAGGACTTGGGGAGTTCTTGACTTTGTGTCACACAAAACGTCTGGCTTGGAGGTTGCAATCCCAGGGAATTTTTCATCACCAGGGGGGAGGTCTCCATCCCTACAAAGGGATCAAGGGAGAAGTCAGTCCCTGGTAAGTGAGATGCTCCCCCTAAACACCAACACAGCAGTCGTGTACCTTTCAAGGGGTTCAGGGGCAAGATGGGCAAGGCATTTCTACTAACTCTTCTTAAGGATCACGGACGGTGCCCTATGCTACGAGGTAAGCGGTGACTGTTGTAATTCTTACTGGTGAGCCTTTCCTGTCGCTGATTCTCGGCTCGCTTTGTATTTCATAGGACTGTTATAAGTCCAATACAAAATGAGTCTTATTTTTAAAAACCTGAAATGTTTTACAAAGCCTAGCATTCTCATATAGGGTCCTTTCCATTCTCCCCACTTTCCCGAGAGGCCAAGAACACGTCACACCATGAACTAGGAGAGGGGGTAGAGCCCTTGCTGATGAAATACATCAACAAAGACAGAGTCTTAGCCTGCTTGCTCTCTGGACAGGATCTCGGACCACAAGGTCTTCAATCCTGGTATAAATGAAGGAAGTGAGGACAGTTCAACTGGCACTCTCATAACAAGAGTTCTGAAACACCTTCCGAAGAGACTATAGCAGTAGATGAGGGAAGGGAGTGCTACAGTGTGGCAGTACAGGGGGAACGATCGGCTACAGCAGTGAAAAGTGTGGTACCGATTGGTGTGCTCTCGGGGTTCTTGTACATGTAGCATAGATGACCTCTACAGTGGCCCTCCCACCGTCCCACCTGCATTAGGTGTTCTTTTTTTTTTGTAATTTATGTTTATGTATTTATTTACTGTTTGAACTTATTTATTCTACGTATTTATTTTTTTGGCTGCACTGGGTCTCTCATTGCTGTGCACGGGCTTTCTCTAGTTGGCGGCTAGCGGGGGCTACTCTTGGTTGCGGTGTGCGGGCTTCTCATCGCGGTGGCTTCTCTTGTTGCGGAGCATGGGCTGTAGGCACGTGGGCTTCGGTAGTTGAGGCTCACGGGCTCTAGAATGCAGGCTCCGTCGTTGTGGCACATGCGCTTAGTTGCTGCACGGCATGTGGGATCTTCGCAGACCAGGGCTCGAACCCGTGTCCCCCGCATTGCATTGGCAGGCGGATTCTTAACCACGGCGCCACCAGGGAAGCCCTAGGTGTTCTCATAGAGAGTCTAAAAACAGAGGGCACTGAGCGAAGGTAGTGGTTATTAAAGGCTCAGGATCTAAATTCTACCTGCCTCTACACCCCTTCCCAGCTGTCGATTTGACCCCATTTTTGAATGCCGACCTCATTCTTCAACTTTCTCTGGCGTTTGTTATACTCACCTTGAAAACTTGTTTCTGTGATGCGTTGAGCAGACACAGGGTGGCAGACTGCAGAGGTGGAAGCTGGTGGTCGGATATTTGTGGGCTGAATCTCCTTCAGTCCCATTCCCATTTCTGGTTGCCCAGAGGCCCGACTTCCTGTGTATGACGCCGAGCCGTAGGATTGCGGGCAGGAGCCAAGTTCTCCATACAGTAAAGACCCCAGTGTGCCTTGGTTATAGTAATATACCTGGCTCCCTTCCTGGCAGGGAAGTGGCAGGCGGCTCTGCCCCTGATTTGGAATCTGAGATGGTGTTCCCTGAGCAAGGCTGGCAGAAAGCGATGGATGTAGAGGGACCATGTTCTTGGCGTCTGAAGTTTTATCATCCTGGGCTGCCAGAAACATGGAGGAGGCAGCTGTGTGGCGGTCAGTGAGTGCCAGAGTAAAGTCTCCGAGTGAAGAAGAATTCTTTTCAGTGCTTGCTGTGATGTCCCACTCAAGAACACCTGGATAGGAAGCAGCTGAAGTGGAGATCTGGCTGTGGTCAGTAACTCCAGATAACATAGTCGTGCTAGAATGTTGGTAAAGGTAGGCACTACCCATGAGTGTCTGGAAAGGGGTACCAGTAGCCGATGCCGAACTGACGGCAGGGGCAGAGACTCTGGAGAAGTTGCAGACACTTCGTGTTAGGGAAGTTGCATTGCTCACCACAGGAGGAGAATGCTGCAGAGAATTTAGAGTTCCAAGTAGAGATGGATGTTGGAAATTTTCTGTAAGAACAAGAGGGTCATGAAAAACTCAGGGAGGTTGAGAAATTCTCACTACGTTTGAGGAACGGCATCATCTGAAGGTTCTTGCTATCAGGACACCTCTACTATCACTACTTCCTGAGAAGCCCAAAATCAGACAGTTGATGATGGCTGTAAGGACTGAGCAGTTTTCCACTCTTCTCTATTAACTGCCTGTGCTCCCATCTTGGGCACAGACGGGCAGAAGAGCCAAGTGGTGTGGTTCAGAGATTGTTCTCTAGGCTGGAAGCAACCTTCTCCCTGCCCTGTCTTTCCCTTCGGCCTGCACTCGTATTGACTTCTATGCTATTTCCTAGACTGGAAGCATTTTAGAACTAGGAGGCCCTTAGAGAACTTCGATGTTCTCAGTCTCATTTCGTGAGTAAGGAAACTGAGGCTCAGAGAGGTCGGGTTGACTTGTTCAAGTTCTCTCATTATGTTAGTATCATTACCAGGTTTCAGAACCTAAGTATCCTGACTTCCTTGCCAGGACTCCACTCTGAGCATGATACTGCCAGAAAGCAGGAGAAATAGAACTTATAATATAGGCATTTTTTTTGTCCATTAGAAAACAGTACGGCTATTACCATTGTCGTCTTCAGTGTCTCCCTTTGCTTGTGCAGTTCCCACGCTATTACCTAGAGGTGACGTACAGCTCAGTCCAACTGGTGAATTGAAAGAGTCATTTTTGCCCTCTTCAAGCCTGGTTTCTCATCCTACCTCAAAATGATTACCCGAAAGTGGATTTCTTAAGTGCTTTTGGAAAGGGAAAAGTTATCTGATTACTTCAGATTACTCACCTATAAAGTGGTTATAACACCACCACCAATAATAATAGCAGTAATAATTAATAGATGAATAAGCTGATCTATTGCGTATGATTTATATGGAGGAAGATACAATAAGTTCTAGAAAGACAAAGAAAAATCATGACAAGCATATTACGTTAACGAAAAAGAAATCCATAGATATTAATGAAAACTGGGGTATGTGGCAAGTATCGAAGCCTAATGAATTTACTAACAAATGGCATTCTGTACCATCCATGCAATATTATGAAAGTGAATTTTGCCCACTCTATTTTAGTGAATACTATTAACCAGAAAACACGATGGAGGTGATAGAGGTGAATGAATTCCTAGCCAATGCATACAGACAGAGAAGGTATGTCAGTAAAAAATGCATAACAAGCAACAGAATGCAATAAATGTGCATGTATAGGTAGCCACAACACATATAGACAAGTATTTCAATGAAAACCGGTACGAAGCAGACAGCAAAATAATAAGTGTAAAAGAGTTTCATTATTGTGCTCCTTCATATTTTTACCCAGCAAGTAAGAGGTATTAAGCCTAGGAGAAATATATATTTCAATGAATATAGCTTATATAATAAGCAGAAAGGAAGCTTAAAATGTATCAGGAAGGTTTTTGGATTTATCCTAGAACTTAGATTAGAATCATCTTCAGCATCCAAGAAGATGGCATCCCAAAACCTCAAAAAACCATCATGCCTAGAATCCAATTAAAAAAGATTTTCGAATGTAAGAAAATCCACAGGACTCCACAATATGGTTTTCGATAAACGTGGATGTTTGTTTGTTTTGTTTCTTTGGCCGCGCCGCGTGGCCCTGGCCGTGAAAGCACCGAGTCCTAAGCACTGGACCGCCAGGGAATTCCCTAAGTGGGGGGAATTAGAGATGTGGGGCTTGACTTTTTCTTCTTCTTCTTCTTCTTCTTCGGTAGCTAAGATCTGCAAGCGAACGATGGCTGTTGATCAATGTGCTCTCTGTGTTAGGAAGGAAATAACTGTAAAAATGAAAAGCAGCCTTGCCTTAGAACCTACATATCACACCAAGGAAAATAGTCCTTCTGATTCAATTTAGAAGATATCACTTAAAATGTTGAATTGGTGAAATGTCTACCTAGTTTAAAAATTAGAAAGAATAAAACACTGAAAAGCAGCCCCCTAGATAACCACTGTGGTTGCTTGTTTATAGGAGGCATCATTTCTAAAACGTATTTCTAAAATGTTTATATTCAAAACTGTCAAGTGGCCAACTGTATTCAGAGAGGCAATAAAAGAAAGAAAACGGAGTATGACTTTTCTGATAAGCTGCCTTTCCCGGTGATCCCCTGTTCTGGCCTTACTTTCCTTCTTAGTCTGTTAATGTAAGGGTTTGCTACCATCAACTTGGTTTTGCCCTGCTCTGAGCAGGTTTCCCTCTGTGCTGTTTCTGCTTTAATTGAAAATCTTTGGTTCCCATCAGCATTCCATTGCAAACTCCGTTTTTCTTGAGAGCTCCTCTATGCTTTCCCTCTTCATTCTTACATTTTCTCCCATCTCTTGGTGCCTGTTGGCCTGTGCTAATGAAAACCATCCTAAACTTCCTTACGCTCGACTCTGTGCCTCCCTGTAGAGCCCAGTACTCTCCATCCTCTCTCCCTATTCTCTCTTTTCAACTAGTCGAAATCCTAGTGGAGGGAGACCATTAGAGATGAAACATCTTGGTATATATTGCTAGTTTTCTATGTCCCCTGGCTTTTCTATGTTTCTGTTGAAACACTCTTGAGAAGTGTCTGATTTCGTTTTCTACATGGGTACCCTTTAAGGCTCAATACTGGAAAAGAAGGGGATCAGAGTGATCAACCCAATGTGGTATCCTAACGTAACAGTTAAGGAAAGCAACAGGCTTTGTGAGACAGCCAGTGATTTGTCCAAAGTCACACAGATAGTAAACGTCAAAGTCAAAAGTGAAATTAGGTCTCCAGACTTGTAGTTCAATACTTTCCCTCATTATTCCATGCTATTTTGAATCTCCTACTCAATTTAGGGGCAAAAGAAATCGAACGCAAAACTTTCCAAAGTTTCTTTTCTTACCTGACATGGTCAGAGAAGAGGAAGCATCCACTGCAGGTACAAGGGATGAGGAGACAACACTAGAGGATGTCTGAGTGGCTGCAGCTGAACGGCGCACGTGTCCAGTACAGAGGTCACTGGTTACTGGTCCAAACAGCTCCACGGAAACCCCAAGGCTCTACCAAGTGGTAGTAGGTTTGGTAGGAGAGTGATGTCACAAAGCAGGCAGTTGAAAGGTATGAGAGAGCCAATAGGGAGGTCCGATCCCCAACAGGAAGGCGGGCTTGGGTGAAGAGAGTGTAGGAGAGCTAAAACAACACCTGAGTTTCTGAGCTCTGGGGAGGAAATCCTAGAAGACAGATTTACCTCCCCCAGGCTCTTCCATTAGGGAAATCATTGCCACATTTCTTACAGACGTTCATTAATACACTGAACTAAGAGTTACTTATATTCTACAGAGTATTCTATTTTATGTATCATATACTTAGAGCTATATAGATCTTATTTAATTAATAATCCTTAGGAAGGAAAGAGCCATCTAGTTTGAACTATTACAGTTGTTCTGAAATCAGATGTGTCTAATGAGTGAACTGATAGCAGCTTTTAAGGAGCCAAAGTAGGGATTAAGAAGCTCTCTTTGTAACTTGGTTCAAGAGTAGGGTGAAGTTTGTTGAGTGTACCTTGTGGAGAATGTTGTGGTCCAAGGCTCTTCTCTTTTAGTTTCTTCTCCTTGACTCCTACCTTCCTTGGGCTGGGCTAGGCTGGGGGCCAGGTTGGACTTGCGACTTAACGTTTCTCTTCCGCTTCCTCTTTTTTTTTTTTCTTCCATTATGGGCATTGCTTCGAGGACAAGCCTTGATCTTGCATTGGACGTTACTTCCTGTCAACTTCCAGCAGCAGGAGTCTTCTTTTCAGTGCTTGATGCTTCACGAAATAGACTCTGCCCGTTGGCAGCAAATACCAGAGAGCTAGGAGACAGAGCTGGTTGCAGACCTTTCCTCTTCCAGCCTTTGGTTGCAATTGTTTGGCCCATAATTTGCTAGCTCTAGTTCCTTGGGCCACACAGGTATCCTGCCATCTCCAGCTCTTGTTATATGTGAGAGACATTCTGAACACTGTCCCTTTTTCTTTGCACAGAAGTATATACAGTGTGGCAGCTACTGTAATCTCCTCCGCCTTGCAAACAGCCACTCTAGAATCTTGGACCTCTAGGACTCTCTGTCTTGCATGCTTGGGGGCAAGGCCAAGCAAAATGAAGAGGAGAATAATTAGAGAAAGAGGAGGACGTTGGTGGAGAATTGGGAGCAGGTAAGGTGAAAGGGCACAGGAGAAAAGAGATGCATGTAGACTTTTTGGTTTCTGTGGGAAACAGGTTGACACACTTGGGCCTCATTTGGTATTAACAGAACAGAGAGTTAAAGATCTAAGTAGCTAGATAGTGTGCAGCAACTGCCATGAAGTCTGTACACTGAAGAGAACAGTCTCACATCTAGTTTTCATTTTGTTTTATGTCATAGTACCTTATTTATAGCATTCACTGGTGTGTTTGTAGAATACAGATGTTTTCAAATGCTCTGGTTTTGTCTACATGGTTATCTCCTTGTCCTGTTTGTAAGGAATCCAACATTGTAAGACATATTGCATGTTTTTCTCTTGACGATTGTTGACCTTGAAGCGTCATGAACTGACTTGAGCTGTTGGATTCTGTGGAGAAACGTTCAAAAGGGTCTGTGAAAAAGGCACTGTGGTGAGTCGCATTATGCACCCGAGCGTAAGGAGCAAGATATCTGCCACCAGCCCAGCTTGGCCTGGATTGCCTCTGTTTTAGTTCCCCTGGTTAGTGCTTTTCTCCCTAACCACTCTTGTGACTGTGATAATGTGAGTAAGGGCGGAGTTGCTAATGATCTATGTGTGAGGTAAGCTGGTTTGAGGGAGGAAATCTATGGACCTAGTCATTTTCCTTGGTGGTAAGCTTTCAGGGGTGCAGAGATTGATCTTCCTGGGGCCTTTTCTGGTCCCAGGAAGATATCGCATAGATGGGACCTCCCAAGACACACATTGAATCTTTAGGCCTGTTTTTCCTATTATGAGGTACGAGTTTCTTCACTGATGGGGATGATGCTTATCTGAGAAGAAATTGTGAAAGGTGGTGTAGTGTAGAGGTGTGGCTTAAGCTTTTAAGTTTTCCTCCAGGTTTTTCCCCTAAGCTTCCTACTTCGGACGGCCTACTTACATGATACTAGTAGGTGATGTCCGGCTAACAACTTCCTAAATATACCTGCAAGCCAGATCAGTGTCTCTTTTCTCTGTATTCCCATGGAAATCAAGAGTCCCGCCGAATTTTCCATCGAAACAGTTGATTTGTGTTGTCTCTAGGAATTCTAAAGGGCGTACCGTTGCTTCCTAACCGGTGTCATTTGGGAGATCCGCCTCTGTACGTTCAAATGATTAATTTTGAGACTTTGCTCATGTGTGCAGTAAACCCTTGAATTCCCTAAGACCTTCCTTTCCTCCATCTCCTACCCCATTAAGCCCGCTTCAGTTCATCTCCTGAATTTCTTTGGAATCTGTCAGCCAGCTCTTCCTCAACTTCCTAATACTGAACTTGCCTGTCTGTTGCGATTAGGTCCTAACTAGTGTCCATATATCTTGTTTCCTTCCAATCCACTCTTCACACAAGAAACCTTCAAAGCAAGTTGGAACGTTGCTCATAAACATCGCTCACAAGCATTGTTTTGAGAATAGAAAACACACTGTTGGCCTTTAAGACTCTGCGTGGTCTAGAATCCTCTCTGCTTCTCTAGCCCCATCTTGTGCCACTTTTGCCCTCACTTTCTATGCTTCAGATACACTGAATTAACCTTAGTTCTCACTCATCTGACAGAAGTCAGTTCAGATACTATTTTTCACTGTGATTCCTAGCATTAAGGAATTTGATTATCAGGTTTTGTATGAGGACTATTTCATCAGGGGTACAGAAGTTCTGGCCATCTCTGGTTTTGGATATCCCTTATTTGTTGAGACCTTTGCGTTGTTTGGTTGCCTTTTGTCTGTTTTCCAGATGGGAAAACAGGAACAAGGGAAGTATAGGTTATTACTAGGTGGGGTTGAACAAGTGGAGCAGCAAACTGCAAAGCAGAAAGAAGAGGGACGTACTATAGAGGGATATGACTTCCATTCTCAAGGCGCCTGCATCCTGTGCAGGGAGACAGCCTAACATAAAATGTGCCTAACAACAAATATATTGACTTCTTACTAAAAATCTCCAGTTCATAGAACCGAGGGGTTTGTACCTTCTCCTTTAAAAGTGATAGTCCTGGGACTTCCCCGGTGGTCCCGTGGTGAAGACTCTGCGCTTCCAATGCAGCAGGCGTGGGTTCAATCCCTGGTTGGGGAGCTAAGATCCCACATGCTGCGCAGCCAAAGAAATTTTTTTCGAACGTTATACTCCTGTATTGTTGGCTTTAGTGGTTTAGATTTTGTTTTACTGTTAAGAAGATTTCAGTTTATTTACCGGGAACAAACAACACATAATGTAAGAATAGTTTCCCAGAAACGATTTCCATCATTCTCTTCCTCCCTTTCTCCCGCAGACTGGTGTTTCACCTTGACAAGTTCTCTGTCATTCCATAGGAAAGCTGTCTGGCTTGGAGGTTGCAATCCCAGGGAATTTTTCATCAGCGGGGAAGTCTCCATCACTACAGAGGAATCAAGGGAGAAGTCAGTCCCTGGTAAGTGAGATGCTCCCCCTAAACACCAACACAGCAGTCGTGTACCTTTCAAGGGGTTCAGGGGCAAGATGGGCAAGGCATTTCTACTAACTCTTCTTAAGGATCACGGACAGTGCCCTATGCTACGAGGTAAGCGGTGACTGCTGTAGTTCTTACTGGTGATCCTTTCCTGTCACTGATTCTCGGCTTTCTTTGTATTTCATAGGACTGTTGTCAGTCCAATACAAAATGAGTCTTATTTTTAAAAACCTGAAATGTTTTACAGAGCCTAGCATTCTCATATAGGGTCCTTTCCATTCTCCCCACTTTCCCGAGAGGCCAAGAACACGTCACACCATGAACTAGGAGAGGGGGTAGAGCCCTTTCTGATGAAATACATCAACAAAGACAGAGTCTTAGCCTGCTTGCTCTCTGGACAGGATCTCGGACCACAAGGTCTTCAATCCTGGTATAAATGAAGGAAGTGAGGACAGTTCAACTGGCACTCTCATAACAAGAGTTCTGAAACACCTTCCAAAGAGACTATAGCAGTAGATGAGGGAAGGGAGTGCTACAGTGTGGCAGTACAGGGGGAACGATCGGCTACAGCAGTGAAAAGTGTGGTACCGATTGGTGTGCTCTCGGGGTTCTTGTACATGTAGCATAGATGACCTCTACAGTGGCCCTCCCACCTTCCCACCTGCATTAGGTGTTCTTTTTTTTTTGTAATTTATGTTTATGTATTTATTTACTGTTTGAACTTATTTATTCTACGTATTTATTTTTTTGGCCGCACTGGGTCTCTCATTGCTGTGCACGGGCTTTCTCGAGTTGGCGGCTAGCGGGGGCTACTCTCGGTTGCGGTGTGCGGGCATCTCATCGCGGTGGCTTCTCTTGTTGCGGAGCATGGGCTGTAGGCACGTGGGCTTCGGTAGTTGAGGCTCACGGGCTCTAGAATGCAGGCTCCGTCGTCGTGGCACATGCGCTTAGTTGCTGCACGGCATGTGGGATCTTCGCAGACCAGGGCTCGAACCCGTGTCCCCTGCATTGGCAGGCGCCACCAGGGAAGCCCTAGGTGTTCTCATATAGAGTCTAAAAACAGAGAGCACTGAGAGAAGGTAGTGGTTATTAAAGGCTCAGGATCTAAATTCTACCTGTCTCTACACCCCTTCCCAGCTGTCGATTTGACCCCATTTTTGAATGCTGACCTCATTGTTCAACTTTTCTCTGCCGTCTGTATACTCACCTTGAAAACTTGTTTCTGTGATGCGTTGAGCAGACACAGGGTGGCAGATTGCAGAGGTGGAAGCTGGTGGTCGGATATTTGTGGGCTGAATCTCCTTCAGTCCCATTCCCATTTCTGGTTGCCCAGAGGCCCTACTTCCTGTGTGTGACGCAGAGCCGTAGGATTGCGGGCAGGAGCCAAGTTCTCCATACAGTAAAGACCCCAGTGTGCCTTGGTTATAGTAATATACCTGGCTTCCTTCCTGGCAGGGAAGTGACAGGCGGCTATGCCCCTGATTTGTTCGTGGGCCTCCTGATCCAGCAGTTCCCTTGGCTCTGCCCCTGTCATCAGCTGCCCCTAGGATAACTCTGAGCCCTAGCCACTTCTCTGGTAGATTTCCCTATTCCCCCACTACAGTCACACCTGAATAAGGCAACTCAGACCTTTCAGAGATGTGTCCTGAACCTCTTGTTTTCTGAAATACCTATCTGGTGGTTGTGAGACTTAAGGCCAGCGTCCCCGAGAGACTTTTTCTATTTCTCCTAGTAAACCTAGACTCATCTTCTGTCACCTTCAACTCTACTCCAATTGTGTTCTTTCAACCCAGACCTCTGACCCTGCTTTTTACTTCTGCCATTTCATCCTCGCTCCTGCTTCCTTTCCTAAATCCATACGTCTCTTTTGGCCTTCCTAGCCCTGGGCCAAGTTCCTTCCTCTTTGCTCAGTTTTTACCCCTTTCCTTCATTCTCCCATCCAACTTTCAGTCCTTCCTTTCTCACGCCCCAGTTAGCAGCATCTGAAAATTCGAAAGGTTTGTTACTCGTCTATTAATTGTATTCCATTTACTTATTCAGTTCTATACCTGTCTTACCTGTGTATGGAAGAACAGCTGGTAGCCAAGGTGGCACCAAGAATCCTAGCAGCTCTCACTTGACGTATCCGTAGTAGTCGGCAATTTCCATTTCGTTTTCCCTCTCGGTGAAAAATTGCAGCTTGCCCGAAGAGGTGTATCTGGCAGCATTCTCCCGTTGTTGTTGAGCCCGCCTCTTCATGGCCTCTCGCTCTGGCCTCTGCTCTTGTTCGATGGGCTTTGACATGACTGGCTCAGGCACGTTGGGTTCCCTCCATGGAACTCGTTGCTTGCTGAAGTCTTGGAGTAGAAAGTGGGTTTGGAGCTTGGGTGGGGACTGGCGCTTATTCACAGCAGGGGGAACAGGCTCCCGCTGGAGAGGAGCGCCAGATGAAGTTTTGGAGGGTGCAGGCCTAGGAGCAGCAGACTGAGGGACACGAGGCTGGGTATGGTTGGTCCAAGCCGGTTGGGTTGGGTTGGTCACAGTTGGCTGAGCTGGTTTGGCGGGGCCTGGCAAAGAGGCAGGAGCTGGCTGGGATGAATTGGCTGCAGCAGGTTGAGCTGAGTCAGTAGAACCAGGCTGGGCACGGTAAGCCCCAGCAGGCCGATGTGAGGCGAGACTGTGGCCTCCGAGGAGCGGGTCGAGCTTGAGGCTTGTCCCAGGCAGAAAAAGGCAGAGGTATCAACTTGACCTTCCCAGGAGGAGGCCGCTCATACTGGGCTGGAGATGGACACTCTGTTTCAGCACTGCTGTCTGGTTTCTGGGCTTGGACTTGCGTTTTCTCAGGACCCTTCCCCTCACGTGGGGTATGCCGCCATGGCTGGATAGCTGGGGGTGGCTGGGGGTCTTTGGGGTTGCTTGACTTTCCCAAGAGCCGACAGGAAGAGAGCCCAGTTTTCGTCTCATTCTTCTTCCCCAGCGCATGAAGAACCTTCACAGACTCCAGCATGCGCACGCCAAGGGAGGTTCGAGGCTTTTGAAAGCTCTGTTGGAGAAGCTCAGTTTGGTGTTCCTTTCGCTTCGTGTGGGGGATTGCTGGCTTCTCTTCTGCCTTGACTTTGTTCCCTGACTGCTTGTTCTCCTCAGCCTTGTTTCTCCCTCTGGTCCTTTTGGTCTTTTCCTGCCCGTGGCTCTTAGTTTTGCTGATCTTTCTGGATGCAGCTTTCTGAGGTTTGCCTTGAGAGTGCTTGGCCGTGTTCACAGGAGCCCTGTCACTGACTGCAGCGTGGCATATAACCACTTCTCCCCCTAACAGGCACTCTGGATTCTTTGGCTGGATTTTGGCCTTGGGAGCGCCACTGATAGGCTCAGAGGCTTTCTGTTTGTTCTTCCTGGGTTGATCAGAGGGAACCTTTATGACACTTGGCTTTTCCTGCACCGGATTCACCTTAATGGCTCTGGTGTCTTTAGCTTTGATCACGTTGGGACCTTGGGATTGATCAAGATCTTTCAAAGGATTAAAGAGCTGGGGAAGGTGAATATCCTCCGCCAGTGTAGTAATGTCTGCAAGACCACTGCTAGGTTCAATCCCATTTTCAAGTGTCCCTAGGTCCTGACGACTCCGGCTGTTCTCTCCCAGATCAGCATTTTCAGAACCAGGCTGCTCCTCTTGGCTGAGGGGATCGGTGCAGGCCAGCGGCTGGTGAATATCAGGGATTCCTAAAGGGAGTAGTGGAGGATCTTGGTTCTCTGTTGGGATCTGGTAGGCATCCAGAGGCTTTGAAAGCTTGGTTTTGATATCATCCACGTGCTTACTCTCTATTTGTCCCTGGCTTGGAGCTGGAGGCAGGGCCAGGAGACGCCTGGCACTCTGGACTGGAGCTGTCACTGAAATGTCCCCAAGTTCAGATGGTGGGTTACTCTCAAGTATGTGGCTGTTTCTGCTACTGCAGGACTTGGGGAGTTCTTGACTTTGTGTCACACAAAACGTCTGGCTTGGAGGTTGCAATCCCAGGGAATTTTTCATCACCAGGGGGGAGGTCTCCATCCCTACAAAGGGATCAAGGGAGAAGTCAGTCCCTGGTAAGTGAGATGCTCCCCCTAAACACCAACACAGCAGTCGTGTACCTTTCAAGGGGTTCAGGGGCAAGATGGGCAAGGCATTTCTACTAACTCTTCTTAAGGATCACGGACAGTGCCCTATGCTACGAGGTAAGCGGTGACTGTTGTAATTCTTACTGGTGAGCCTTTCCTGTCGCTGATTCTCGGCTCGCTTTGTATTTCATAGGACTGTTATAAGTCCAATACAAAATGAGTCTTATTTTTAAAAACCTGAAATGTTTTACAAAGCCTAGCATTCTCATATAGGGTCCTTTCCATTCTCCCCACTTTCCCGAGAGGCCAAGAACACGTCACACCATGAACTAGGAGAGGGGGTAGAGCCCTTGCTGATGAAATACATCAACAAAGACAGAGTCTTAGCCTGCTTGCTCTCTGGACAGGATCTCGGACCACAAGGTCTTCAATCCTGGTATAAATGAAGGAAGTGAGGACAGTTCAACTGGCACTCTCATAACAAGAGTTCTGAAACACCTTCCGAAGAGACTATAGCAGTAGATGAGGGAAGGGAGTGCTACAGTGTGGCAGTACAGGGGGAACGATCGGCTACAGCAGTGAAAAGTGTGGTACCGATTGGTGTGCTCTCGGGGTTCTTGTACATGTAGCATAGATGACCTCTACAGTGGCCCTCCCACCGTCCCACCTGCATTAGGTGTTCTTTTTTTTTGTAATTTATGTTTATGTATTTATTTACTGTTTGAACTTATTTATTCTACGTATTTATTTTTTTGGCTGCACTGGGTCTCTCATTGCTGTGCACGGGCTTTCTCTAGTTGGCGGCTAGCGGGGGCTACTCTTGGTTGCGGTGTGCGGGCTTCTCATCGCGGTGGCTTCTCTTGTTGCGGAGCATGGGCTGTAGGCACGTGGGCTTCGGTAGTTGAGGCTCACGGGCTCTAGAATGCAGGCTCCGTCGTTGTGGCACATGCGCTTAGTTGCTGCACGGCATGTGGGATCTTCGCAGACCAGGGCTCGAACCCGTGTCCCCCGCATTGCATTGGCAGGCGGATTCTTAACCACGGCGCCACCAGGGAAGCCCTAGGTGTTCTCATAGAGAGTCTAAAAACAGAGGGCACTGAGCGAAGGTAGTGGTTATTAAAGGCTCAGGATCTAAATTCTACCTGCCTCTACACCCCTTCCCAGCTGTCGATTTGACCCCATTTTTGAATGCCGACCTCATTCTTCAACTTTCTCTGGCGTTTGTTATACTCACCTTGAAAACTTGTTTCTGTGATGCGTTGAGCAGACACAGGGTGGCAGACTGCAGAGGTGGAAGCTGGTGGTCGGATATTTGTGGGCTGAATCTCCTTCAGTCCCATTCCCATTTCTGGTTGCCCAGAGGCCCGACTTCCTGTGTATGACGCCGAGCCGTAGGATTGCGGGCAGGAGCCAAGTTCTCCATACAGTAAAGACCCCAGTGTGCCTTGGTTATAGGAATATACCTGGCTCCCTTCCTGGCAGGGAAGTGACAGGCGGCTCTGCCCCTGATTTGGAATCTGAGATGGTGTTCCCTGAGCAAGGCTGGCAGAAAGCGATGGATGTAGAGGGACCATGTTCTTGGCGTCTGAAGTTTTATCATCCTGGGCTGCCAGAAACATGGAGGAGGCAGCTGTGTGGCGGTCAGTGAGTGCCAGAGTAAAGTCTCCGAGTGAAGAAGAATTCTTTTCAGTGCTTGCTGTGATGTCCCACTCAAGAACACCTGGATAGGAAGCAGCTGAAGTGGAGATCTGGCTGTGGTCAGTAACTCCAGATAACATAGTCGTGCTAGAATGTTGGTAAAGGTAGGCACTACCCATGAGTGTCTGGAAAGGGGTACCAGTAGCCGATGCCGAACTGACGGCAGGGGCAGAGACTCTGGAGAAGTTGCAGACACTTCGTGTTAGGGAAGTTGCATTGCTCACCACAGGAGGAGAATGCTGCAGAGAATTTAGAGTTCCAAGTAGAGATGGATGTTGGAAATTTTCTGTAAGAACAAGAGGGTCATGAAAAACTCAGGGAGGTTGAGAAATTCTCACTACGTTTGAGGAACGGCATCATCTGAAGGTTCTTGCTATCAGGACACCTCTACTATCACTACTTCCTGAGAAGCCCAAAATCAGACAGTTGATGATGGCTGTAAGGACTGAGCAGTTTTCCACTCTTCTCTATTAACTGCCTGTGCTCCCATCTTGGGCACAGACGGGCAGAAGAGCCAAGTGGTGTGGTTCAGAGATTGTTCTCTAGGCTGGAAGCAACCTTCTCCCTGCCCTGTCTTTCCCTTCGGCCTGCACTCGTATTGACTTCTATGCTATTTCCTAGACTGGAAGCATTTTAGAACTAGGAGGCCCTTAGAGAACTTCGATGTTCTCAGTCTCATTTCGTGAGTAAGGAAACTGAGGCTCAGAGAGGTCGGGTTGACTTGTTCAAGTTCTCTCATTATGTTAGTATCATTACCAGGTTTCAGAACCTAAGTATCCTGACTTCCTTGCCAGGACTCCACTCTGAGCATGATACTGCCAGAAAGCAGGAGAAATAGAACTTATAATATAGGCATTTTTTTTGTCCATTAGAAAACAGTACGGCTATTACCATTGTCGTCTTCAGTGTCTCCCTTTGCTTGTGCAGTTCCCACGCTATTACCTAGAGGTGACGTACAGCTCAGTCCAACTGGTGAATTGAAAGAGTCATTTTTGCCCTCTTCAAGCCTGGTTTCTCATCCTACCTCAAAATGATTACCCGAAAGTGGATTTCTTAAGTGCTTTTGGAAAGGGAAAAGTTATCTGATTACTTCAGATTACTCACCTATAAAGTGGTTATAACACCACCACCAATAATAATAGCAGTAATAATTAATAGATGAATAAGCTGATCTGTTGCGTATGATTTATATGGAGGAAGATACAATAAGTTCTAGAAAGACAAAGAAAAATCATGACAAGCATATTACGTTAACGAAAAAGAAATCCATAGATATTAATGAAAACTGGGGTATGTGGCAAGTATCGAAGCCTAATGAATTTACTAACAAATGGCATTCTGTACCATCCATGCAATATTATGAAAGTGAATTTTGCCCACTCTATTTTAGTGAATACTATTAACCAGAAAACACGATGGAGGTGATAGAGGTGAATGAATTCCTAGCCAATGCATACAGACAGAGAAGGTATGTCAGTAAAAAATGCATAACAAGCAACAGAATGCAATAAATGTGCATGTATAGGTAGCCACAACACATATAGACAAGTATTTCAATGAAAACCGGTACGAAGCAGACAGCAAAATAATAAGTGTAAAAGAGTTTCATTATTGTGCTCCTTCATATTTTTACCCAGCAAGTAAGAGGTATTAAGCCTAGGAGAAATATATATTTCAATGAATATAGCTTATATAATAAGCAGAAAGGAAGCTTAAAATGTATCAGGAAGGTTTTTGGATTTATCCTAGAACTTAGATTAGAATCATCTTCAGCATCCAAGAAGATGGCATCCCAAAACCTCAAAAAACCATCATGCCTAGAATCCAATTAAAAAAGATTTTCGAATGTAAGAAAATCCACAGGACTCCACAATATGGTTTTCGATAAACGTGGATGTTTGTTTGTTTTGTTTCTTTGGCCGCGCCGCGTGGCCCTGGCCGTGAAAGCACCGAGTCCTAAGCACTGGACCGCCAGGGAATTCCCTAAGTGGGGGGAATTAGAGATGTGGGGCTTGACTTTTTCTTCTTCTTCTTCTTCTTCGGTAGCTAAGATCTGCAAGCGAACGATGGCTGTTGATCAATGTGCTCTCTGTGTTAGGAAGGAAATAACTGTAAAAATGAAAAGCAGCCTTGCCTTAGAACCTACATATCACACCAAGGAAAATAGTCCTTCTGATTCAATTTAGAAGATATCACTTAAAATGTTGAATTGGTGAAATGTCTACCTAGTTTAAAAATTAGAAAGAATAAAACACTGAAAAGCAGCCCCCTAGATAACCACTGTGGTTGCTTGTTTATAGGAGGCATCATTTCTAAAACGTATTTCTAAAATGTTTATATTCAAAACTGTCAAGTGGCCAACTGTATTCAGAGAGGCAATAAAAGAAAGAAAACGGAGTATGACTTTTCTGATAAGCTGCCTTTCCCGGTGATCCCCTGTTCTGGCCTTACTTTCCTTCTTAGTCTGTTAATGTAAGGGTTTGCTACCATCAACTTGGTTTTGCCCTGCTCTGAGCAGGTTTCCCTCTGTGCTGTTTCTGCTTTAATTGAAAATCTTTGGTTCCCATCAGCATTCCATTGCAAACTCCGTTTTTCTTGAGAGCTCCTCTATGCTTTCCCTCTTCATTCTTACATTTTCTCCCATCTCTTGGTGCCTGTTGGCCTGTGCTAATGAAAACCATCCTAAACTTCCTTATGCTCGACTCTGTGCCTCCCTGTAGAGCCCAGTACTCTCCATCCTCTCTCCCTATTCTCTCTTTTCAACTAGTCGAAATCCTAGTGGAGGGAGACCATTAGAGATGAAACATCTTGGTATATATTGCTAGTTTTCTATGTCCCCTGGCTTTTCTATGTTTCTGTTGAAACACTCTTGAGAAGTGTCTGATTTCGTTTTCTACATGGGTACCCTTTAAGGCTCAATACTGGAAAAGAAGGGGATCAGAGTGATCAACCCAACGTGGTATCCTAACGTAACAGTTAAGGAAAGCAACAGGCTTTGTGAGACAGCCAGTGATTTGTCCAAAGTCACACAGATAGTAAACGTCAAAGTCAAAAGTGAAATTAGGTCTCCAGACTTGTAGTTCAATACTTTCCCTCATTATTCCATGCTATTTTGAATCTCCTACTCAATTTAGGGGCAAAAGAAATCGAACGCAAAACTTTCCAAAGTTTCTTTTCTTACCTGACATGGTCAGAGAAGAGGAAGCATCCACTGCAGGTACAAGGGATGAGGAGACAACACTAGAGGATGTCTGAGTGGCTGCAGCTGAACGGCGCACGTGTCCAGTACAGAGGTCACTGGTTACTGGTCCAAACAGCTCCACGGAAACCCCAAGGCTCTACCAAGTGGTAGTAGGTTTGGTAGGAGAGTGATGTCACAAAGCAGGCAGTTGAAAGGTATGAGAGAGCCAATAGGGAGGTCCGATCCCCAACAGGAAGGCGGGCTTGGGTGAAGAGAGTGTAGGAGAGCTAAAACAACACCTGAGTTTCTGAGCTCTGGGGAGGAAATCCTAGAAGACAGATTTACCTCCCCCAGGCTCTTCCATTAGGGAAATCATTGCCACATTTCTTACAGACGTTCATTAATACACTGAACTAAGAGTTACTTATATTCTACAGAGTATTCTATTTTATGTATCATATACTTAGAGCTATATAGATCTTATTTAATTAAATAATCCTTAGGAAGGAAAGAGCCATCTAGTTTGAACTATTACAGTTGTTCTGAAATCAGATGTGTCTAATGAGTGAACTGATAGCAGCTTTTAAGGAGCCAAAGTAGGGATTAAGAAGCTCTCTTTGTAACTTGGTTCAAGAGTAGGGTGAAGTTTGTTGAGTGTACCTTGTGGAGAATGTTGTGGTCCAAGGCTCTTCTCTTTTAGTTTCTTCTCCTTGACTCCTACCTTCCTTGGGCTGGGCTAGGCTGGGGGCCAGGTTGGACTTGCGACTTAACGTTTCTCTTCCGCTTCCTCTTTTTTTTTTTTCTTCCATTATGGGCATTGCTTCGAGGACAAGCCTTGATCTTGCATTGGACGTTACTTCCTGTCAACTTCCAGCAGCAGGAGTCTTCTTTTCAGTGCTTGATGCTTCACGAAATAGACTCTGCCCGTTGGCAGCAAATACCAGAGAGCTAGGAGACAGAGCTGGTTGCAGACCTTTCCTCTTCCAGCCTTTGGTTGCAATTGTTTGGCCCATAATTTGCTAGCTCTAGTTCCTTGGGCCACACAGGTATCCTGCCATCTCCAGCTCTTGTTATATGTGAGAGACATTCTGAACACTGTCCCTTTTTCTTTGCACAGAAGTATATACAGTGTGGCAGTTACTGTAATCTCCTCCGCCTTGCAAACAGCCACTCTAGAATCTTGGACCTCTAGGACTCTCTGTCTTGCATGCTTGGGGGCAAGGCCAAGCAAAATGAAGAGGAGAATAATTAGAGAAAGAGGAGGACGTTGGTGGAGAATTGGGAGCAGGTAAGGTGAAAGGGCACAGGAGAAAAGAGATGCATGTAGACTTTTTGGTTTCTGTGGGAAACAGGTTGACACACTTGGGCCTCATTTGGTATTAACAGAACAGAGAGTTAAAGATCTAAGTAGCTAGATAGTGTGCAGCAACTGCCATGAAGTCTGTACACTGAAGAGAACAGTCTCACATCTAGTTTTCATTTTGTTTTATGTCATAGTACCTTATTTATAGCATTCACTGGTGTGTTTGTAGAATACAGATGTTTTCAAATGCTCTGGTTTTGTCTACATGGTTATCTCCTTGTCCTGTTTGTAAGGAATCCAACATTGTAAGACATATTGCATGTTTTTCTCTTGACGATTGTTGACCTTGAAGCGTCATGAACTAACTTGAGCTGTTGGATTCTGTGGAGAAACGTTCAAAAGGGTCTGTGAAAAAGGCACTGTGGTGAGTCGCATTATGCACCCGAGCGTAAGGAGCAAGATATCTGCCACCAGCCCAGCTTGGCCTGGATTGCCTCTGTTTTAGTTCCCCTGGTTAGTGCTTTTCTCCCTAACCACTCTTGTGACTGTGATAATGTGAGTAAGGGCGGAGTTGCTAATGATCTATGTGTGAGGTAAGCTGGTTTGAGGGAGGAAATCTATGGACCTAGTCATTTTCCTTGGTGGTAAGCTTTCAGGGGTGCAGAGATTGATCTTCCTGGGGCCTTTTCTGGTCCCAGGAAGATATCGCATAGATGGGACCTCCCAAGACACACATTGAATCTTTAGGCCTGTTTTTCCTATTATGAGGTACGAGTTTCTTCACTGATGGGGATGATGCTTATCTGAGAAGAAATTGTGAAAGGTGGTGTAGTGTAGAGGTGTGGCTTAAGCTTTTAAGTTTTCCTCCAGGTTTTTCCCCTAAGCTTCCTACTTCGGACGGCCTACTTACATGATACTAGTAGGTGATGTCCGGCTAACAACTTCCTAAATACCTGCAAGCCAGATCAGTGTCTCTTTTCTCTGTATTCCCATGGAAATCAAGGGTCCCGCCGAATTTTCCATCGAAACAGTTGATTTGTGTTGTCTCTAGGAATTCTAAAGGGCGTACCGTTGCTTCCTAACCGGTGTCATTTGGGAGATCCGCCTCTGTACGTTCAAATGATTAATTTTGAGACTTTGCTCATGTGTGCAGTAAACCCTTGAATTCCCTAAGACCTTCCTTTCCTCCATCTCCTACCCCATTAAGCCCGCTTCAGTTCATCTCCTGAATTTCTTTGGAATCTGTCAGCCAGCTCTTCCTCAACTTCCTAATACTGAACTTGCCTGTCTGTTGCGATTAGGTCCTAACTAGTGTCCATATATCTTGTTTCCTTCCAATCCACTCTTCACACAAGAGACCTTCAAAGCAAGTTGGAACGTTGCTCATAAACATCGCTCACAAGCATTGTTTTGAGAATAGAAAACACACTGTTGGCCTTTAAGACTCTGCGTGGTCTAGAATCCTCTCTGCTTCTCTAGCCCCATCTTGTGCCACTTTTGCCCTCACTTTCTATGCTTCAGATACACTGAATTAACCTTAGTTCTCACTCATCTGACAGAAGTCAGTTCAGATACTATTTTTCACTGTGATTCCTAGCATTAAGGAATTTGATTATCAGGTTTTGTATGAGGACTATTTCATCAGGGGTACAGAAGTTCTGGCCATCTCTGGTTTTGGATATCCCTTATTTGTTGAGACCTTTGCGTTGTTTGGTTGCCTTTTGTCTGTTTTCCAGATGGGAAAACAGGAACAAGGGAAGTATAGGTTATTACTAGGTGGGGTTGAACAAGTGGAGCAGCAAACTGCAAAGCAGAAAGAAGAGGGACGTACTATAGAGGGATATGACTTCCATTCTCAAGGCGCCTGCATCCTGTGCAGGGAGACAGCCTAACATAAAATGTGCCTAACAACAAATATATTGACTTCTTACTAAAAATCTCCAGTTCATAGAACCGAGGGGTTTGTACCTTCTCCTTTAAAAGTGATAGTCCTGGGACTTCCCCGGTGGTCCCGTGGTGAAGACTCTGCGCTTCCAATGCAGCAGGCGTGGGTTCAATCCCTGGTTGGGGAGCTAAGATCCCACATGCTGCGCAGCCAAAGAAATTTTTTTCAAAAGTTATACTCCTGTATTATTGGCTTTAGTGGTTTAGATTTTGTTTTACTGTTAAGAAGATTTCAGTTTATTTACCGGGAACAAACAACACGTAATGTAAGAATAGTTTCCCAGAAACGATTTCCATCATTCTCTTCCTCCCTTTCTCCCGCAGACTGGTGTTTCACCTTGACAAGTTCTCTGTCATTCCATAGGAAAGCTGTCTGGCTTGGAGGTTGCAATCCCAGGGAATTTTTCATCAGCGGGGAAGTCTCCATCACTACAGAGGAATCAAGGGAGAAGTCAGTCCCTGGTAAGTGAGATGCTCCCCCTAAACACCAACACAGCAGTCGTGTACCTTTCAAGGGGTTCAGGGGCAAGATGGGCAAGGCATTTCTACTAACTCTTCTTAAGGATCACGGACAGTGCCCTATGCTACGAGGTAAGCGGTGACTGCTGTAGTTCTTACTGGTGATCCTTTCCTGTCACTGATTCTCGGCTTTCTTTGTATTTCATAGGACTGTTGTCAGTCCAATACAAAATGAGTCTTATTTTTAAAAACCTGAAATGTTTTACAGAGCCTAGCATTCTCATATAGGGTCCTTTCCATTCTCCCCACTTTCCCGAGAGGCCAAGAACACGTCACACCATGAACTAGGAGAGGGGGTAGAGCCCTTTCTGATGAAATACATCAACAAAGACAGAGTCTTAGCCTGCTTGCTCTCTGGACAGGATCTCGGACCACAAGGTCTTCAATCCTGGTATAAATGAAGGAAGTGAGGACAGTTCAACTGGCACTCTCATAACAAGAGTTCTGAAACACCTTCCAAAGAGACTATAGCAGTAGATGAGGGAAGGGAGTGCTACAGTGTGGCAGTACAGGGGGAATGATCGGCTACAGCAGTGAAAAGTGTGGTACCGATCGGTGTGCTCTCGGGGTTCTTGTACATGTAGCATAGATGACCTCTACAGTGGCCCTCCCACCTTCCCACCTGCATTAGGTGTTCTTTTTTTTTGTAATTTATGTTTATGTATTTATTTACTGTTTGAACTTATTTATTCTACGTATTTATTTTTTTGGCCGCACTGGGTCTCTCATTGCTGTGCACGGGCTTTCTCTAGTTGGCGGCTAGCGGGGGCTACTCTCGGTTGCGGTGTGCGGGCATCTCATCGCGGTGGCTTCTCTTGTTGCGGAGCATGGGCTGTAGGCACGTGGGCTTCGGTAGTTGAGGCTCACGGGCTCTAGAATGCAGGCTCCGTCGTTGTGGCACATGCGCTTAGTTGCTGCACGGCATGTGGGATCTTCGCAGACCAGGGCTCGAACCCGTGTCCCCTGCATTGGCAGGCGCCACCAGGGAAGCCCTAGGTGTTCTCATATAGAGTCTAAAAACAGAGAGCACTGAGAGAAGGTAGTGGTTATTAAAGGCTCAGGATCTAAATTCTACCTGTCTCTACACCCCTTCCCAGCTGTCGATTTGACCCCATTTTTGAATGCTGACCTCATTGTTCAACTTTTCTCTGCCGTCTATATACTCACCTTGAAAACTTGTTTCTGTGATGCGTTGAGCAGACACAGGGTGGCAGATTGCAGAGGTGGAAGCTGGTGGTCGGATATTTGTGGGCTGAATCTCCTTCAGTCCCATTCCCATTTCTGGTTGCACAGAGGCCCTACTTCCTGTGTATGACGCCGAGCCGTAGGATTGCGGGCAGGAGCCAAGTTCTCCATACAGTAAAGACCCCAGTGTGCCTTGGTTACAGTAATATACCTGGCTTCCTTCCTGGCAGGGAAGTGACAGGCAGCTATGCCCCTGATTTGTTCGTGGGCCTCCTGATCCAGCAGTTCCCTTGGCTCTGCCCCTGTCGTCAGCTGCCCCTAGGATAACTCTGAGCCCTAGCCACTTCTCTGGTAGATTTCCCTATTCCCCCACTACAGTCACACCTGAATAAGGCAACTCAGACCTTTCAGAGATGTGTCCTGAACCTCTTGTTTTCTGAAATACCTATCTGGTGGTTGTGAGACTTAAGGCCAGCGTCCCCGAGAGACTTTTTCTATTTCTCCTAGTAAACCTAGACTCATCTTCTGTCACCTTCAACTCTACTCCAATTGTGTTCTTTCAACCCAGACCTCTGACCCTGCTTTTTACTTCTGCCGTTTCATCCTCGCTCCTGCTTCCTTTCCTAAATCCATACGTCTCTTTTGGCCTTCCTAGCCCTGGGCCAAGTTCCTTCCTCTTTGCTCAGTTTTTACCCCTTTCCTTCATTCTCCCATCCAACTTTCAGTCCTTCCTTTCTCACGCCCCAGTTAGCAGCATCTGAAAATTCGAAAGGTTTGTTACTCGTCTATTAATTGTATTCCATTTACTTATTCAGTTCTATACCTGTCTTACCTGTGTATGGAAGAACAGCTGGTAGCCAAGGTGGCACCAAGAATCCTAGCAGCTCTCACTTGACGTATCCGTAGTAGTCGGCAATTTCCATTTCGTTTTCCCTCTCGGTGAAAAATTGCAGCTTGCCCGAAGAGGTGTATCTGGCAGCATTCTCCCGTTGTTGTTGAGCCCGCCTCTTCATGGCCTCTCGCTCTGGCCTCTGCTCTTGTTCGATGGGCTTTGACATGACTGGCTCAGGCACGTTGGGTTCCCTCCATGGAACTCGTTGCTTGCTGAAGTCTTGGAGTAGAAATTGGGTTTGGAGCTTGGGTGGGGACTGGCGCTTATTCACAGCAGGGGGAACAGGCTCCCGCTGGAGAGGAGCGCCAGATGAAGTTTTGGAGGGTGCAGGCCTAGGAGCAGCAGACTGAGGGACACGAGGCTGGGTATGGTTGGTCCAAGCCGGTTGGGTTGGGTTGGTCACAGTTGGCTGAGCTGGTTTGGCGGGGCCTGGCAAAGAGGCAGGAGCTGGCTGGGATGAATTGACTGCAGCAGGTTGAGCTGAGTCAGTAGAACCAGGCTGGGCACGGTAAGCCCCAGCAGGCCGATGTGAGGCCAGAGACTGTGGCCTCCGAGGAGCGGGTCGAGCTTGAGGCTTGTCCCAGGCAGAAAAAGGCAGAGGTATCAACTTGACCTTCCCAGGAGGAGGCCGCTCATACTGGGCTGGAGATGGACACTCTGTTTCAGCACTGCTGTCTGGTTTCTGGGCTTGGACTTGCGTTTTCTCAGGACCCTTCCCCTCACGTGGGGTATGCCGCCATGGCTGGATAGCTGGGGGTGGCTGGGGGTCTTTGGGGTTGCTTGACTTTCCCAAGAGCCGACAGGAAGAGAGCCCAGTTTTCGTCTCATTCTTCTTCCCCAGCGCATGAAGAACCTTCACAGACTCCAGCATGCGCACGCCAAGGGAGGTTCGAGGCTTTTGAAAGCTCTGTTGGAGAAGCTCAGTTTGGTGTTCCTTTCGCTTCGTGTGGGGGATTGCTGGCTTCTCTTCTGCCTTGACTTTGTTCCCTGACTGCTTGTTCTCTTCAGCCTTGTTTCTCCCTCTGGTCCTTTTGGTCTTTTCCTGCCCGTGGCTCTTAGTTTTGCTGATCTTTCTGGATGCAGCTTTCTGAGGTTTGCCTTGAGAGTGCTTGGCCGTGTTCACAGGAGCCCTGTCACTGACTGCAGCGTGGCATATAACCACTTCTCCCCCTAACAGGCACTCTGGATTCTTTGGCTGGATTTTGGCCTTGGGAGCGCCACTGATAGGCTCAGAGGCTTTCTGTTTGTTCTTCCTGGGTTGATCAGAGGGAACCTTTATGACACTTGGCTTTTCCTGCACCTGATTCACCTTAATGGCTCTGGTGTCTTTAGCTTTGATCACGTTGGGACCTTGGGATTGATCAAGATCTTTCAAAGGATTAAAGAGCTGGGGAAGGTGAATATCCTCCGCCAGTGTAGTAATGTCTGCAAGACCACTGCTAGGTTCAATCCCATTTTCAAGTGTCCCTAGGTCCTGACGACTCCGGCTGTTCTCTCCCAGATCAGCATTTTCAGAACCAGGCTGCTCCTCTTGGCTGAGGGGATCGGTGCAGGCCAGCGGCTGGTGAATATCAGGGATTCCTAAAGGGAGTAGTGGAGGATCTTGGTTCTCTGTTGGGATCTGGTAGGCATCCAGAGGCTTTGAAAGCTTGGTTTTGATATCATCCACGTGCTTACTCTCTATTTGTCCCTGGCTTGGAGCTGGAGGCAGGGCCAGGAGACGCCTGGCACTCTGGACTGGAGCTGTCACTGAAATGTCCCCAAGTTCAGATGGTGGGTTACTCTCAAGTATGTGGCTGTTTCTGCTACTGCAGGACTTGGGGAGTTCTTGACTTTGTGTCACACAAAACGTCTGGCTTGGAGGTTGCAATCCCAGGGAATTTTTCATCACCAGGGGGGAGGTCTCCATCCCTACAAAGGGATCAAGGGAGAAGTCAGTCCCTGGTAAGTGAGATGCTCCCCCTAAACACCAACACAGCAGTCGTGTACCTTTCAAGGGGTTCAGGGGCAAGATGGGCAAGGCATTTCTACTAACTCTTCTTAAGGATCACGGACAGTGCCCTATGCTACGAGGTAAGCGGTGACTGTTGTAATTCTTACTGGTGAGCCTTTCCTGTCGCTGATTCTCGGCTCGCTTTGTATTTCATAGGACTGTTATAAGTCCAATACAAAATGAGTCTTATTTTTAAAAACCTGAAATGTTTTACAAAGCCTAGCATTCTCATATAGGGTCCTTTCCATTCTCCCCACTTTCCCGAGAGGCCAAGAACACGTCACACCATGAACTAGGAGAGGGGGTAGAGCCCTTGCTGATGAAATACATCAACAAAGACAGAGTCTTAGCCTGCTTGCTCTCTGGACAGGATCTCGGACCACAAGGTCTTCAATCCTGGTATAAATGAAGGAAGTGAGGACAGTTCAACTGGCACTCTCATAACAAGAGTTCTGAAACACCTTCCGAAGAGACTATAGCAGTAGATGAGGGAAGGGAGTGCTACAGTGTGGCAGTACAGGGGGAACGATCGGCTACAGCAGTGAAAAGTGTGGTACCGATTGGTGTGCTCTCGGGGTTCTTGTACATGTAGCATAGATGACCTCTACAGTGGCCCTCCCACCGTCCCACCTGCATTAGGTGTTCTTTTTTTTTGTAATTTATGTTTATGTATTTATTTACTGTTTGAACTTATTTATTCTACGTATTTATTTTTTTGGCTGCACTGGGTCTCTCATTGCTGTGCACGGGCTTTCTCTAGTTGGCGGCTAGCGGGGGCTACTCTTGGTTGCGGTGTGCGGGCTTCTCATCGCGGTGGCTTCTCTTGTTGCGGAGCATGGGCTGTAGGCACGTGGGCTTCGGTAGTTGAGGCTCACGGGCTCTAGAATGCAGGCTCCGTCGTTGTGGCACATGCGCTTAGTTGCTGCACGGCATGTGGGATCTTCGCAGACCAGGGCTCGAACCCGTGTCCCCCGCATTGCATTGGCAGGCGGATTCTTAACCACGGCGCCACCAGGGAAGCCCTAGGTGTTCTCATAGAGAGTCTAAAAACAGAGGGCACTGAGCGAAGGTAGTGGTTATTAAAGGCTCAGGATCTAAATTCTACCTGCCTCTACACCCCTTCCCAGCTGTCGATTTGACCCCATTTTTGAATGCCGACCTCATTCTTCAACTTTCTCTGGCGTTTGTTATACTCACCTTGAAAACTTGTTTCTGTGATGCGTTGAGCAGACACAGGGTGGCAGACTGCAGAGGTGGAAGCTGGTGGTCGGATATTTGTGGGCTGAATCTCCTTCAGTCCCATTCCCATTTCTGGTTGCCCAGAGGCCCGACTTCCTGTGTATGACGCCGAGCCGTAGGATTGCGGGCAGGAGCCAAGTTCTCCATACAGTAAAGACCCCAGTGTGCCTTGGTTATAGGAATATACCTGGCTCCCTTCCTGGCAGGGAAGTGACAGGCGGCTCTGCCCCTGATTTGGAATCTGAGATGGTGTTCCCTGAGCAAGGCTGGCAGAAAGCGATGGATGTAGAGGGACCATGTTCTTGGCGTCTGAAGTTTTATCATCCTGGGCTGCCAGAAACATGGAGGAGGCAGCTGTGTGGCGGTCAGTGAGTGCCAGAGTAAAGTCTCCGAGTGAAGAAGAATTCTTTTCAGTGCTTGCTGTGATGTCCCACTCAAGAACACCTGGATAGGAAGCAGCTGAAGTGGAGATCTGGCTGTGGTCAGTAACTCCAGATAACATAGTCGTGCTAGAATGTTGGTAAAGGTAGGCACTACCCATGAGTGTCTGGAAAGGGGTACCAGTAGCCGATGCCGAACTGACGGCAGGGGCAGAGACTCTGGAGAAGTTGCAGACACTTCGTGTTAGGGAAGTTGCATTGCTCACCACAGGAGGAGAATGCTGCAGAGAATTTAGAGTTCCAAGTAGAGATGGATGTTGGAAATTTTCTGTAAGAACAAGAGGGTCATGAAAAACTCAGGGAGGTTGAGAAATTCTCACTACGTTTGAGGAACGGCATCATCTGAAGGTTCTTGCTATCAGGACACCTCTACTATCACTACTTCCTGAGAAACCCAAAATCAGACAGTTGATGATGGCTGTAAGGACTGAGCAGTTTTCCACTCTTCTCTATTAACTGCCTGTGCTCCCATCTTGGGCACAGACGGGCAGAAGAGCCAAGTGGTGTGGTTCAGAGATTGTTCTCTAGGCTGGAAGCAACCTTCTCCCTGCCCTGTCTTTCCCTTCGGCCTGCACTCGTATTGACTTCTATGCTATTTCCTAGACTGGAAGCATTTTAGAACTAGGAGGCCCTTAGAGAACTTCGATGTTCTCAGTCTCATTTCGTGAGTAAGGAAACTGAGGCTCAGAGAGGTCGGGTTGACTTGTTCAAGTTCTCTCATTATGTTAGTATCATTACCAGGTTTCAGAACCTAAGTATCCTGACTTCCTTGCCAGGACTCCACTCTGAGCATGATACTGCCAGAAAGCAGGAGAAATAGAACTTATAATATAGGCATTTTTTTTGTCCATTAGAAAACAGTACGGCTATTACCATTGTCGTCTTCAGTGTCTCCCTTTGCTTGTGCAGTTCCCACGCTATTACCTAGAGGTGACGTACAGCTCAGTCCAACTGGTGAATTGAAAGAGTCATTTTTGCCCTCTTCAAGCCTGGTTTCTCATCCTACCTCAAAATGATTACCCGAAAGTGGATTTCTTAAGTGCTTTTGGAAAGGGAAAAGTTATCTGATTACTTCAGATTACTCACCTATAAAGTGGTTATAACACCACCACCAATAATAATAGCAGTAATAATTAATAGATGAATAAGCTGATCTGTTGCGTATGATTTATATGGAGGAAGATACAATAAGTTCTAGAAAGACAAAGAAAAATCATGACAAGCATATTACGTTAACGAAAAAGAAATCCATAGATATTAATGAAAACTGGGGTATGTGGCAAGTATCGAAGCCTAATGAATTTACTAACAAATGGCATTCTGTACCATCCATGCAATATTATGAAAGTGAATTTTGCCCACTCTAGTTTAGTGAATACTATTAACCAGAAAACACGATGGAGGTGATAGAGGTGAATGAATTCCTAGCCAATGCATACAGACAGAGAAGGTATGTCAGTAAAAAATGCATAACAAGCAACAGAATGCAATAAATGTGCATGTATAGGTAGCCACAACACATATAGACAAGTATTTCAATGAAAACCGGTACGAAGCAGACAGCAAAATAATAAGTGTAAAAGAGTTTCATTATTGTGCTCCTTCATATTTTTACCCAGCAAGTAAGAGGTATTAAGCCTAGGAGAAATATATATTTCAATGAATATAGCTTATATAATAAGCAGAAAGGAAGCTTAAAATGTATCAGGAAGGTTTTTGGATTTATCCTAGAACTTAGATTAGAATCATCTTCAGCATCCAAGAAGATGGCATCCCAAAACCTCAAAAAACCATCATGCCTAGAATCCAATTAAAAAAGATTTTCGAATGTAAGAAAATCCACAGGACTCCACAATATGGTTTTCGATAAACGTGGATGTTTGTTTGTTTTGTTTCTTTGGCCGCGCCGCGTGGCCCTGGCCGTGAAAGCACCGAGTCCTAAGCACTGGACCGCCAGGGAATTCCCTAAGTGGGGGGAATTAGAGATGTGGGGCTTGACTTTTTCTTCTTCTTCTTCTTCTTCGGTAGCTAAGATCTGCAAGCGAACGATGGCTGTTGATCAATGTGCTCTCTGTGTTAGGAAGGAAATAACTGTAAAAATGAAAAGCAGCCTTGCCTTAGAACCTACATATCACACCAAGGAAAATAGTCCTTCTGATTCAATTTAGAAGATATCACTTAAAATGTTGAATTGGTGAAATGTCTACCTAGTTTAAAAATTAGAAAGAATAAAACACTGAAAAGCAGCCCCCTAGATAACCACTGTGGTTGCTTGTTTATAGGAGGCATCATTTCTAAAACGTATTTCTAAAATGTTTATATTCAAAACTGTCAAGTGGCCAACTGTATTCAGAGAGGCAATAAAAGAAAGAAAACGGAGTATGACTTTTCTGATAAGCTGCCTTTCCCGGTGATCCCCTGTTCTGGCCTTACTTTCCTTCTTAGTCTGTTAATGTAAGGGTTTGCTACCATCAACTTGGTTTTGCCCTGCTCTGAGCAGGTTTCCCTCTGTGCTGTTTCTGCTTTAATTGAAAATCTTTGGTTCCCATCAGCATTCCATTGCAAACTCCGTTTTTCTTGAGAGCTCCTCTATGCTTTCCCTCTTCATTCTTACATTTTCTCCCATCTCTTGGTGCCTGTTGGCCTGTGCTAATGAAAACCATCCTAAACTTCCTTACGCTCGACTCTGTGCCTCCCTGTAGAGCCCAGTACTCTCCATCCTCTCTCCCTATTCTCTCTTTTCAACTAGTCGAAATCCTAGTGGAGGGAGACCATTAGAGATGAAACATCTTGGTATATATTGCTAGTTTTCTATGTCCCCTGGCTTTTCTATGTTTCTGTTGAAACACTCTTGAGAAGTGTCTGATTTCGTTTTCTACATGGGTACCCTTTAAGGCTCAATACTGGAAAAGAAGGGGATCAGAGTGATCAACCCAACGTGGTATCCTAACGTAACAGTTAAGGAAAGCAACAGGCTTTGTGAGACAGCCAGTGATTTGTCCAAAGTCACACAGATAGTAAACGTCAAAGTCAAAAGTGAAATTAGGTCTCCAGACTTGTAGTTCAATACTTTCCCTCATTATTCCATGCTATTTTGAATCTCCTACTCAATTTAGGGGCAAAAGAAATCGAACGCAAAACTTTCCAAAGTTTCTTTTCTTACCTGACATGGTCAGAGAAGAGGAAGCATCCACTGCAGGTACAAGGGATGAGGAGACAACACTAGAGGATGTCTGAGTGGCTGCAGCTGAACGGCGCACGTGTCCAGTACAGAGGTCACTGGTTACTGGTCCAAACAGCTCCACGGAAACCCCAAGGCTCTACCAAGTGGTAGTAGGTTTGGTAGGAGAGTGATGTCACAAAGCAGGCAGTTGAAAGGTATGAGAGAGCCAATAGGGAGGTCCGATCCCCAACAGGAAGGCGGGCTTGGGTGAAGAGAGTGTAGGAGAGCTAAAACAACACCTGAGTTTCTGAGCTCTGGGGAGGAAATCCTAGAAGACAGATTTACCTCCCCCAGGCTCTTCCATTAGGGAAATCATTGCCACATTTCTTACAGACGTTCATTAATACACTGAACTAAGAGTTACTTATATTCTACAGAGTATTCTATTTTATGTATCATATACTTAGAGCTATATAGATCTTATTTAATTAATAATCCTTAGGAAGGAAAGAGCCATCTAGTTTGAACTATTACAGTTGTTCTGAAATCAGATGTGTCTAATGAGTGAACTGATAGCAGCTTTTAAGGAGCCAAAGTAGGGATTAAGAAGCTCTCTTTGTAACTTGGTTCAAGAGTAGGGTGAAGTTTGTTGAGTGTACCTTGTGGAGAATGTTGTGGTCCAAGGCTCTTCTCTTTTAGTTTCTTCTCCTTGACTCCTACCTTCCTTGGGCTGGGCTAGGCTGGGGGCCAGGTTGGACTTGCGACTTAACGTTTCTCTTCCGCTTCCTCTTTTTTTTTTTCTTCCATTATGGGCATTGCTTCGAGGACAAGCCTTGATCTTGCATTGGACGTTACTTCCTGTCAACTTCCAGCAGCAGGAGTCTTCTTTTCAGTGCTTGATGCTTCACGAAATAGACTCTGCCCGTTGGCAGCAAATACCAGAGAGCTAGGAGACAGAGCTGGTTGCAGACCTTTCCTCTTCCAGCCTTTGGTTGCAATTGTTTGGCCCATAATTTGCTAGCTCTAGTTCCTTGGGCCACACAGGTATCCTGCCATCTCCAGCTCTTGTTATATGTGAGAGACATTCTGAACACTGTCCCTTTTTCTTTGCACAGAAGTATATACAGTGTGGCAGTTACTGTAATCTCCTCCGCCTTGCAAACAGCCACTCTAGAATCTTGGACCTCTAGGACTCTCTGTCTTGCATGCTTGGGGGCAAGGCCAAGCAAAATGAAGAGGAGAATAATTAGAGAAAGAGGAGGACGTTGGTGGAGAATTGGGAGCAGGTAAGGTGAAAGGGCACAGGAGAAAAGAGATGCATGTAGACTTTTTGGTTTCTGTGGGAAACAGGTTGACACACTTGGGCCTCATTTGGTATTAACAGAACAGAGAGTTAAAGATCTAAGTAGCTAGATAGTGTGCAGCAACTGCCATGAAGTCTGTACACTGAAGAGAACAGTCTCACATCTAGTTTTCATTTTGTTTTATGTCATAGTACCTTATTTATAGCATTCACTGGTGTGTTTGTAGAATACAGATGTTTTCAAATGCTCTGGTTTTGTCTACATGGTTATCTCCTTGTCCTGTTTGTAAGGAATCCAACATTGTAAGACATATTGCATGTTTTTCTCTTGACGATTGTTGACCTTGAAGCGTCATGAACTAACTTGAGCTGTTGGATTCTGTGGAGAAACGTTCAAAAGGGTCTGTGAAAAAGGCACTGTGGTGAGTCGCATTATGCACCCGAGCGTAAGGAGCAAGATATCTGCCACCAGCCCAGCTTGGCCTGGATTGCCTCTGTTTTAGTTCCCCTGGTTAGTGCTTTTCTCCCTAACCACTCTTGTGACTGTGATAATGTGAGTAAGGGCTGAGTTGCTAATGATCTATGTGTGAGGTAAGCTGGTTTGAGGGAGGAAATCTATGGACCTAGTCATTTTCCTTGGTGGTAAGCTTTCAGGGGTGCAGAGATTGATCTTCCTGGGGCCTTTTCTGGTCCCAGGAAGATATCGCATAGATGGGACCTCCCAAGACACACATTGAATCTTTAGGCCTGTTTTTCCTATTATGAGGTACGAGTTTCTTCACTGATGGGGATGATGCTTATCTGAGAAGAAATTGTGAAAGGTGGTGTAGTGTAGAGGTGTGGCTTAAGCTTTTAAGTTTTCCTCCAGGTTTTTCCCCTAAGCTTCCTACTTCGGACGGCCTACTTACATGATACTAGTAGGTGATGTCCGGCTAACAACTTCCTAAATACCTGCAAGCCAGATCAGTGTCTCTTTTCTCTGTATTCCCATGGAAATCAAGGGTCCCGCCGAATTTTCCATCGAAACAGTTGATTTGTGTTGTCTCTAGGAATTCTAAAGGGCGTACCGTTGCTTCCTAACCAGTGTCATTTGGGAGATCCGCCTCTGTACGTTCAAATGATTAATTTTGAGACTTTGCTCATGTGTGCAGTAAACCCTTGAATTCCCTAAGACCTTCCTTTCCTCCATCTCCTACCCCATTAAGCCCGCTTCAGTTCATCTCCTGAATTTCTTTGGAATCTGTCAGCCAGCTCTTCCTCAACTTCCTAATACTGAACTTGCCTGTCTGTTGCGATTAGGTCCTAACTAGTGTCCATATATCTTGTTTCCTTCCAATCCACTCTTCACACAAGAAACCTTCAAAGCAAGTTGGAACGTTGCTCATAAACATCGCTCACAAGCATTGTTTTGAGAATAGAAAACACACTGTTGGCCTTTAAGACTCTGCGTGGTCTAGAATCCTCTCTGCTTCTCTAGCCCCATCTTGTGCCACTTTTGCCCTCACTTTCTATGCTTCAGATACACTGAATTAACCTTAGTTCTCACTCATCTGACAGAAGTCAGTTCAGATACTATTTTTCACTGTGATTCCTAGCATTAAGGAATTTGATTATCAGGTTTTGTATGAGGACTATTTCATCAGGGGTACAGAAGTTCTGGCCATCTCTGGTTTTGGATATCCCTTATTTGTTGAGACCTTTGCGTTGTTTGGTTGCCTTTTGTCTGTTTTCCAGATGGGAAAACAGGAACAAGGGAAGTATAGGTTATTACTAGGTGGGGTTGAACAAGTGGAGCAGCAAACTGCAAAGCAGAAAGAAGAGGGACGTACTATAGAGGGATATGACTTCCATTCTCAAGGCGCCTGCATCCTGTGCAGGGAGACAGCCTAACATAAAATGTGCCTAACAACAAATATATTGACTTCTTACTAAAAATCTCCAGTTCATAGAACCGAGGGGTTTGTACCTTCTCCTTTAAAAGTGATAGTCCTGGGACTTCCCCGGTGGTCCCGTGGTGAAGACTCTGCGCTTCCAATGCAGCAGGCGTGGGTTCAATCCCTGGTTGGGGAGCTAAGATCCCACATGCTGCGCAGCCAAAGAAATTTTTGTCGAACGTTATACTCCTGTATTGTTGGCTTTAGTGGTTTAGATTTTGTTGTACTGTTAAGAAGATTTCAGTTTATTTACCGGGAACAAACAACACATAATGTAAAAATAGTTTCCCAGAAACGATTTCCATCATTCTCTTCCTCCCTTTCTCCCGCAGACTGGTGTTTCACCTTGACAAGTTCTCTGTCATTCCATAGGAAAGCTGTCTGGCTTGGAGGTTGCAATCCCAGGGAATTTTTCATCAGCGGGGAAGTCTCCATCACTACAGAGGAATCAAGGGAGAAGTCAGTCCCTGGTAAGTGAGATGCTCCCCCTAAACACCAACACAGCAGTCGTGTACCTTTCAAGGGGTTCAGGGGCAAGATGGGCAAGGCATTTCTACTAACTCTTCTTAAGGATCACGGACAGTGCCCTATGCTACGAGGTAAGCGGTGACTGCTGTAGTTCTTACTGGTGATCCTTTCCTGTCACTGATTCTCGGCTTTCTTTGTATTTCATAGGACTGTTGTCAGTCCAATACAAAATGAGTCTTATTTTTAAAAACCTGAAATGTTTTACAGAGCCTAGCATTCTCATATAGGGTCCTTTCCATTCTCCCCACTTTCCCGAGAGGCCAAGAACACGTCACACCATGAACTAGGAGAGGGGGTAGAGCCCTTTCTGATGAAATACATCAACAAAGACAGAGCCTTAGCCTGCTTGCTCTCTGGACAGGATCTCGGACCACAAGGTCTTCAATCCTGGTATAAATGAAGGAAGTGAGGACAGTTCAACTGGCACTCTCATAACAAGAGTTCTGAAACACCTTCCAAAGAGACTATAGCAGTAGATGAGGGAAGGGAGTGCTACAGTGTGGCAGTACAGGGGTTACGATCGGCTACAGCAGTGAAAAGTGTGGTACCGATTGGTGTGCTCTCGGGGTTCTTGTACATGTAGCATAGATGACCTCTACAGTGGCCCTCCCACCTTCCCACCTGCATTAGGTGTTCTTTTTTTTTGTAATTTATGTTTATGTATTTATTTACTGTTTGAACTTATTTATTCTACGTATTTATTTTTTTGGCCGCACTGGGTCTCTCATTGCTGTGCACGGGCTTTCTCGAGTTGGCGGCTAGCGGGGGCTACTCTCGGTTGCGGTGTGCGGGCATCTCATCGCGGTGGCTTCTCTTGTTGCGGAGCATGGGCTGTAGGCACGTGGGCTTCGGTAGTTGAGGCCTACGGGCTCTAGAATGCAGGCTCCGTCGTTGTGGCACATGCGCTTAGTTGCTGCACGGCATGTGGGATCTTCGCAGACCAGGGCTCGAACCCGTGTCCCCTGCATTGGCAGGCGCCACCAGGGAAGCCCTAGGTGTTCTCATATAGAGTCTAAAAACAGAGAGCACTGAGAGAAGGTAGTGGTTATTAAAGGCTCAGGATCTAAATTCTACCTGTCTCTACACCCCTTCCCAGCTGTCGATTTGACCCCATTTTTGAATGCTGACCTCATTGTTCAACTTTTCTCTGCCGTCTGTATACTCACCTTGAAAACTTGTTTCTGTGATGCGTTGAGCAGACACAGGGTGGCAGATTGCAGAGGTGGAAGCTGGTGGTCGGATATTTGTGGGCTGAATCTCCTTCAGTCCCATTCCCATTTCTGGTTGCCCAGAGGCCCGACTTCCTGTGTATGACGCCGAGCCGTAGGATTGCGGGCAGGAGCCAAGTTCTCCATACAGTAAAGACCCCAGTGTGCCTTGGTTATAGTAATATACCTGGCTTCCTTCCTGGCAGGGAAGTGGCAGGCGGCTATGCCCCTGATTTGTTCGTGGGCCTCCTGATCCAGCAGTTCCCTTGGCTCTGCCCCTGTCGTCAGCTGCCCCTAGGATAACTCTGAGCCCTAGCCACTTCTCTGGTAGATTTCCCTATTCCCCCACTACAGTCACACCTGAATAAGGCAACTCAGACCTTTCAGAGATGTGTCCTGAACCTCTTGTTTTCTGAAATACCTATCTGGTGGTTGTGAGACTTAAGGCCAGCGTCCCCGAGAGACTTTTTCTATTTCTCCTAGTAAACCTAGACTCATCTTCTGTCACCTTCAACTCTACTCCAATTGTGTTCTTTCAACCCAGACCTCTGACCCTGCTTTTTACTTCTGCCGTTTCATCCTCGCTCCTGCTTCCTTTCCTAAATCCATACGTCTCTTTTGGCCTTCCTAGCCCTGGGCCAAGTTCCTTCCTCTTTGCTCAGTTTTTACCCCTTTCCTTCATTCTCCCATCCAACTTTCAGTCCTTCCTTTCTCACGCCCCAGTTAGCAGCATCTGAAAATTCGAAAGGTTTGTTACTCGTCTATTAATTGTATTCCATTTACTTATTCAGTTCTATACCTGTCTTACCTGTGTATGGAAGAACAGCTGGTAGCCAAGGTGGCACCAAGAATCCTAGCAGCTCTCACTTGACGTATCCGTAGTAGTCGGCAATTTCCATTTCGTTTTCCCTCTCGGTGAAAAATTGCAGCTTGCCCGAAGAGGTGTATCTGGCAGCATTCTCCCGTTGTTGTTGAGCCCGCCTCTTCATGGCCTCTCGCTCTGGCCTCTGCTCTTGTTCGATGGGCTTTGACATGACTGGCTCAGGCACGTTGGGTTCCCTCCATGGAACTCGTTGCTTGCTGAAGTCTTGGAGTAGAAATTGGGTTTGGAGCTTGGGTGGGGACTGGCGCTTATTCACAGCAGGGGGAACAGGCTCCCGCTGGAGAGGAGCGCCAGATGAAGTTTTGGAGGGTGCAGGCCTAGGAGCAGCAGACTGAGGGACACGAGGCTGGGTATGGTTGGTCCAAGCCGGTTGGGTTGGGTTGGTCACAGTTGGCTGAGCTGGTTTGGCGGGGCCTGGCAAAGAGGCAGGAGCTGGCTGGTGGGATGAATTGGCTGCAGCAGGTTGAGCTGAGTCAGTAGAACCAGGCTGGGCACGGTAAGCCCCAGCAGGCCGATGTGAGGCCAGAGACTGTGGCCTCCGAGGAGCGGGTCGAGCTTGAGGCTTGTCCCAGGCAGAAAAAGGCAGAGGTATCAACTTGACCTTCCCAGGAGGAGGCCGCTCATACTGGGCTGGAGACGGACACTCTGTTTCAGCACTGCTGTCTGGTTTCTGGGCTTGGACTTGCGTTTTCTCAGGACCCTTCCCCTCACGTGGGGTATGCCGCCATGGCTGGATAGCTGGGGGTGGCTGGGGGTCTTTGGGGTTGCTTGACTTTCCCAAGAGCCGACAGGAAGAGAGCCCAGTTTTCGTCTCATTCTTCTTCCCCAGCGCATGAAGAACCTTCACAGACTCCAGCATGCGCACGCCAAGGGAGGTTCGAGGCTTTTGAAAGCTCTGTTGGAGAAGCTCAGTTTGGTGTTCCTTTCGCTTCGTGTGGGGGATTGCTGGCTTCTCTTCTGCCTTGACTTTGTTCCCTGACTGCTTGTTCTCCTCAGCCTTGTTTCTCCCTCTGGTCCTTTTGGTCTTTTCCTGCCCGTGGCTCTTAGTTTTGCTGATCTTTCTGGATGCAGCTTTCTGAGGTTTGCCTTGAGAGTGCTTGGCCGTGTTCACAGGAGCCCTGTCACTGACTGCAGCGTGGCATATAACCACTTCTCCCCCTAACAGGCACTCTGGATTCTTTGGCTGGATTTTGGCCTTGGGAGCGCCACTGATAGGCTCAGAGGCTTTCTGTTTGTTCTTCCTGGGTTGATCAGAGGGAACCTTTATGACACTTGGCTTTTCCTGCACCGGATTCACCTTAATGGCTCTGGTGTCTTTAGCTTTGATCACGTTGGGACCTTGGGATTGATCAAGATCTTTCAAAGGATTAAAGAGCTGGGGAAGGTGAATATCCTCCGCCAGTGTAGTAATGTCTGCAAGACCACTGCTAGGTTCAATCCCATTTTCAAGTGTCCCTAGGTCCTGACGACTCCGGCTGTTCTCTCCCAGATCAGCATTTTCAGAACCAGGCTGCTCCTCTTGGCTGAGGGGATCGGTGCAGGCCAGCGGCTGGTGAATATCAGGGATTCCTAAAGGGAGTAGTGGAGGATCTTGGTTCTCTGTTGGGATCTGGTAGGCATCCAGAGGCTTTGAAAGCTTGGTTTTGATATCATCCACGTGCTTACTCTCTATTTGTCCCTGGCTTGGAGCTGGAGGCAGGGCCAGGAGACGCCTGGCACTCTGGACTGGAGCTGTCACTGAAATGTCCCCAAGTTCAGATGGTGGGTTACTCTCAAGTATGTGGCTGTTTCTGCTACTGCAGGACTTGGGGAGTTCTTGACTTTGTGTCACACAAAACGTCTGGCTTGGAGGTTGCAATCCCAGGGAATTTTTCATCACCAGGGGGGAGGTCTCCATCCCTACAAAGGGATCAAGGGAGAAGTCAGTCCCTGGTAAGTGAGATGCTCCCCCTAAACACCAACACAGCAGTCGTGTACCTTTCAAGGGGTTCAGGGGCAAGATGGGCAAGGCATTTCTACTAACTCTTCTTAAGGATCACGGACGGTGCCCTATGCTACGAGGTAAGCGGTGACTGTTGTAATTCTTACTGGTGAGCCTTTCCTGTCGCTGATTCTCGGCTCGCTTTGTATTTCATAGGACTGTTATAAGTCCAATACAAAATGAGTCTTATTTTTAAAAACCTGAAATGTTTTACAAAGCCTAGCATTCTCATATAGGGTCCTTTCCATTCTCCCCACTTTCCCGAGAGGCCAAGAACACGTCACACCATGAACTAGGAGAGGGGGTAGAGCCCTTGCTGATGAAATACATCAACAAAGACAGAGTCTTAGCCTGCTTGCTCTCTGGACAGGATCTCGGACCACAAGGTCTTCAATCCTGGTATAAATGAAGGAAGTGAGGACAGTTCAACTGGCACTCTCATAACAAGAGTTCTGAAACACCTTCCGAAGAGACTATAGCAGTAGATGAGGGAAGGGAGTGCTACAGTGTGGCAGTACAGGGGGAACGATCGGCTACAGCAGTGAAAAGTGTGGTACCGATTGGTGTGCTCTCGGGGTTCTTGTACATGTAGCATAGATGACCTCTACAGTGGCCCTCCCACCGTCCCACCTGCATTAGGTGTTCTTTTTTTTTGTAATTTATGTTTATGTATTTATTTACTGTTTGAACTTATTTATTCTACGTATTTATTTTTTTGGCTGCACTGGGTCTCTCATTGCTGTGCACGGGCTTTCTCTAGTTGGCGGCTAGCGGGGGCTACTCTTGGTTGCGGTGTGCGGGCTTCTCATCGCGGTGGCTTCTCTTGTTGCGGAGCATGGGCTGTAGGCACGTGGGCTTCGGTAGTTGAGGCTCACGGGCTCTAGAATGCAGGCTCCGTCGTTGTGGCACATGCGCTTAGTTGCTGCACGGCATGTGGGATCTTCGCAGACCAGGGCTCGAACCCGTGTCCCCCGCATTGCATTGGCAGGCGGATTCTTAACCACGGCGCCACCAGGGAAGCCCTAGGTGTTCTCATAGAGAGTCTAAAAACAGAGGGCACTGAGCGAAGGTAGTGGTTATTAAAGGCTCAGGATCTAAATTCTACCTGCCTCTACACCCCTTCCCAGCTGTCGATTTGACCCCATTTTTGAATGCCGACCTCATTCTTCAACTTTCTCTGGCGTTTGTTATACTCACCTTGAAAACTTGTTTCTGTGATGCGTTGAGCAGACACAGGGTGGCAGACTGCAGAGGTGGAAGCTGGTGGTCGGATATTTGTGGGCTGAATCTCCTTCAGTCCCATTCCCATTTCTGGTTGCCCAGAGGCCCGACTTCCTGTGTATGACGCCGAGCCGTAGGATTGCGGGCAGGAGCCAAGTTCTCCATACAGTAAAGACCCCAGTGTGCCTTGGTTATAGTAATATACCTGGCTTCCTTCCTGGCAGGGAAGTGGCAGGCGGCTATGCCCCTGATTTGTTCGTGGGCCTCCTGATCCAGCAGTTCCCTTGGCTCTGCCCCTGTCGTCAGCTGCCCCTAGGATAACTCTGAGCCCTAGCCACTTCTCTGGTAGATTTCCCTATTCCCCCACTACAGTCACACCTGAATAAGGCAACTCAGACCTTTCAGAGATGTGTCCTGAACCTCTTGTTTTCTGAAATACCTATCTGGTGGTTGTGAGACTTAAGGCCAGCGTCCCCGAGAGACTTTTTCTATTTCTCCTAGTAAACCTAGACTCATCTTCTGTCACCTTCAACTCTACTCCAATTGTGTTCTTTCAACCCAGACCTCTGACCCTGCTTTTTACTTCTGCCGTTTCATCCTCGCTCCTGCTTCCTTTCCTAAATCCATACGTCTCTTTTGGCCTTCCTAGCCCTGGGCCAAGTTCCTTCCTCTTTGCTCAGTTTTTACCCCTTTCCTTCATTCTCCCATCCAACTTTCAGTCCTTCCTTTCTCACGCCCCAGTTAGCAGCATCTGAAAATTCGAAAGGTTTGTTACTCGTCTATTAATTGTATTCCATTTACTTATTCAGTTCTATACCTGTCTTACCTGTGTATGGAAGAACAGCTGGTAGCCAAGGTGGCACCAAGAATCCTAGCAGCTCTCACTTGACGTATCCGTAGTAGTCGGCAATTTCCATTTCGTTTTCCCTCTCGGTGAAAAATTGCAGCTTGCCCGAAGAGGTGTATCTGGCAGCATTCTCCCGTTGTTGTTGAGCCCGCCTCTTCATGGCCTCTCGCTCTGGCCTCTGCTCTTGTTCGATGGGCTTTGACATGACTGGCTCAGGCACGTTGGGTTCCCTCCATGGAACTCGTTGCTTGCTGAAGTCTTGGAGTAGAAATTGGGTTTGGAGCTTGGGTGGGGACTGGCGCTTATTCACAGCAGGGGGAACAGGCTCCCGCTGGAGAGGAGCGCCAGATGAAGTTTTGGAGGGTGCAGGCCTAGGAGCAGCAGACTGAGGGACACGAGGCTGGGTATGGTTGGTCCAAGCCGGTTGGGTTGGGTTGGTCACAGTTGGCTGAGCTGGTTTGGCGGGGCCTGGCAAAGAGGCAGGAGCTGGCTGGTGGGATGAATTGGCTGCAGCAGGTTGAGCTGAGTCAGTAGAACCAGGCTGGGCACGGTAAGCCCCAGCAGGCCGATGTGAGGCCAGAGACTGTGGCCTCCGAGGAGCGGGTCGAGCTTGAGGCTTGTCCCAGGCAGAAAAAGGCAGAGGTATCAACTTGACCTTCCCAGGAGGAGGCCGCTCATACTGGGCTGGAGACGGACACTCTGTTTCAGCACTGCTGTCTGGTTTCTGGGCTTGGACTTGCGTTTTCTCAGGACCCTTCCCCTCACGTGGGGTATGCCGCCATGGCTGGATAGCTGGGGGTGGCTGGGGGTCTTTGGGGTTGCTTGACTTTCCCAAGAGCCGACAGGAAGAGAGCCCAGTTTTCGTCTCATTCTTCTTCCCCAGCGCATGAAGAACCTTCACAGACTCCAGCATGCGCACGCCAAGGGAGGTTCGAGGCTTTTGAAAGCTCTGTTGGAGAAGCTCAGTTTGGTGTTCCTTTCGCTTCGTGTGGGGGATTGCTGGCTTCTCTTCTGCCTTGACTTTGTTCCCTGACTGCTTGTTCTCCTCAGCCTTGTTTCTCCCTCTGGTCCTTTTGGTCTTTTCCTGCCCGTGGCTCTTAGTTTTGCTGATCTTTCTGGATGCAGCTTTCTGAGGTTTGCCTTGAGAGTGCTTGGCCGTGTTCACAGGAGCCCTGTCACTGACTGCAGCGTGGCATATAACCACTTCTCCCCCTAACAGGCACTCTGGATTCTTTGGCTGGATTTTGGCCTTGGGAGCGCCACTGATAGGCTCAGAGGCTTTCTGTTTGTTCTTCCTGGGTTGATCAGAGGGAACCTTTATGACACTTGGCTTTTCCTGCACCGGATTCACCTTAATGGCTCTGGTGTCTTTAGCTTTGATCACGTTGGGACCTTGGGATTGATCAAGATCTTTCAAAGGATTAAAGAGCTGGGGAAGGTGAATATCCTCCGCCAGTGTAGTAATGTCTGCAAGACCACTGCTAGGTTCAACCCCATTTTCAAGTGTCCCTAGGTCCTGACGACTCCGGCTGTTCTCTCCCAGATCAGCATTTTCAGAACCAGGCTGCTCCTCTTGGCTGAGGGGATCGGTGCAGGCCAGCGGCTGGTGAATATCAGGGATTCCTAAAGGGAGTAGTGGAGGATCTTGGTTCTCTGTTGGGATCTGGTAGGCATCCAGAGGCTTTGAAAGCTTGGTTTTGATATCATCCACGTGCTTACTCTCTATTTGTCCCTGGCTTGGAGCTGGAGGCAGGGCCAGGAGACGCCTGGCACTCTGGACTGGAGCTGTCACTGAAATGTCCCCAAGTTCAGATGGTGGGTTACTCTCAAGTATGTGGCTGTTTCTGCTACTGCAGGACTTGGGGAGTTCTTGACTTTGTGTCACACAAAACGTCTGGCTTGGAGGTTGCAATCCCAGGGAATTTTTCATCACCAGGGGGGAGGTCTCCATCCCTACAAAGGGATCAAGGGAGAAGTCAGTCCCTGGTAAGTGAGATGCTCCCCCTAAACACCAACACAGCAGTCGTGTACCTTTCAAGGGGTTCAGGGGCAAGATGGGCAAGGCATTTCTACTAACTCTTCTTAAGGATCACGGACGGTGCCCTATGCTACGAGGTAAGCGGTGACTGTTGTAATTCTTACTGGTGAGCCTTTCCTGTCGCTGATTCTCGGCTCGCTTTGTATTTCATAGGACTGTTATAAGTCCAATACAAAATGAGTCTTATTTTTAAAAACCTGAAATGTTTTACAAAGCCTAGCATTCTCATATAGGGTCCTTTCCATTCTCCCCACTTTCCCGAGAGGCCAAGAACACGTCACACCATGAACTAGGAGAGGGGGTAGAGCCCTTGCTGATGAAATACATCAACAAAGACAGAGTCTTAGCCTGCTTGCTCTCTGGACAGGATCTCGGACCACAAGGTCTTCAATCCTGGTATAAATGAAGGAAGTGAGGACAGTTCAACTGGCACTCTCATAACAAGAGTTCTGAAACACCTTCCGAAGAGACTATAGCAGTAGATGAGGGAAGGGAGTGCTACAGTGTGGCAGTACAGGGGGAACGATCGGCTACAGCAGTGAAAAGTGTGGTACCGATTGGTGTGCTCTCGGGGTTCTTGTACATGTAGCATAGATGACCTCTACAGTGGCCCTCCCACCGTCCCACCTGCATTAGGTGTTCTTTTTTTTTTGTAATTTATGTTTATGTATTTATTTACTGTTTGAACTTATTTATTCTACGTATTTATTTTTTTGGCTGCACTGGGTCTCTCATTGCTGTGCACGGGCTTTCTCTAGTTGGCGGCTAGCGGGGGCTACTCTTGGTTGCGGTGTGCGGGCTTCTCATCGCGGTGGCTTCTCTTGTTGCGGAGCATGGGCTGTAGGCACGTGGGCTTCGGTAGTTGAGGCTCACGGGCTCTAGAATGCAGGCTCCGTCGTTGTGGCACATGCGCTTAGTTGCTGCACGGCATGTGGGATCTTCGCAGACCAGGGCTCGAACCCGTGTCCCCCGCATTGCATTGGCAGGCGGATTCTTAACCACGGCGCCACCAGGGAAGCCCTAGGTGTTCTCATAGAGAGTCTAAAAACAGAGGGCACTGAGCGAAGGTAGTGGTTATTAAAGGCTCAGGATCTAAATTCTACCTGCCTCTACACCCCTTCCCAGCTGTCGATTTGACCCCATTTTTGAATGCCGACCTCATTCTTCAACTTTCTCTGGCGTTTGTTATACTCACCTTGAAAACTTGTTTCTGTGATGCGTTGAGCAGACACAGGGTGGCAGACTGCAGAGGTGGAAGCTGGTGGTCGGATATTTGTGGGCTGAATCTCCTTCAGTCCCATTCCCATTTCTGGTTGCCCAGAGGCCCGACTTCCTGTGTATGACGCCGAGCCGTAGGATTGCGGGCAGGAGCCAAGTTCTCCATACAGTAAAGACCCCAGTGTGCCTTGGTTATAGTAATATACCTGGCTCCCTTCCTGGCAGGGAAGTGGCAGGCGGCTCTGCCCCTGATTTGGAATCTGAGATGGTGTTCCCTGAGCAAGGCTGGCAGAAAGCGATGGATGTAGAGGGACCATGTTCTTGGCGTCTGAAGTTTTATCATCCTGGGCTGCCAGAAACATGGAGGAGGCAGCTGTGTGGCGGTCAGTGAGTGCCAGAGTAAAGTCTCCGAGTGAAGAAGAATTCTTTTCAGTGCTTGCTGTGATGTCCCACTCAAGAACACCTGGATAGGAAGCAGCTGAAGTGGAGATCTGGCTGTGGTCAGTAACTCCAGATAACATAGTCGTGCTAGAATGTTGGTAAAGGTAGGCACTACCCATGAGTGTCTGGAAAGGGGTACCAGTAGCCGATGCCGAACTGACGGCAGGGGCAGAGACTCTGGAGAAGTTGCAGACACTTCGTGTTAGGGAAGTTGCATTGCTCACCACAGGAGGAGAATGCTGCAGAGAATTTAGAGTTCCAAGTAGAGATGGATGTTGGAAATTTTCTGTAAGAACAAGAGGGTCATGAAAAACTCAGGGAGGTTGAGAAATTCTCACTACGTTTGAGGAACGGCATCATCTGAAGGTTCTTGCTATCAGGACACCTCTACTATCACTACTTCCTGAGAAGCCCAAAATCAGACAGTTGATGATGGCTGTAAGGACTGAGCAGTTTTCCACTCTTCTCTATTAACTGCCTGTGCTCCCATCTTGGGCACAGACGGGCAGAAGAGCCAAGTGGTGTGGTTCAGAGATTGTTCTCTAGGCTGGAAGCAACCTTCTCCCTGCCCTGTCTTTCCCTTCGGCCTGCACTCGTATTGACTTCTATGCTATTTCCTAGACTGGAAGCATTTTAGAACTAGGAGGCCCTTAGAGAACTTCGATGTTCTCAGTCTCATTTCGTGAGTAAGGAAACTGAGGCTCAGAGAGGTCGGGTTGACTTGTTCAAGTTCTCTCATTATGTTAGTATCATTACCAGGTTTCAGAACCTAAGTATCCTGACTTCCTTGCCAGGACTCCACTCTGAGCATGATACTGCCAGAAAGCAGGAGAAATAGAACTTATAATATAGGCATTTTTTTTGTCCATTAGAAAACAGTACGGCTATTACCATTGTCGTCTTCAGTGTCTCCCTTTGCTTGTGCAGTTCCCACGCTATTACCTAGAGGTGACGTACAGCTCAGTCCAACTGGTGAATTGAAAGAGTCATTTTTGCCCTCTTCAAGCCTGGTTTCTCATCCTACCTCAAAATGATTACCCGAAAGTGGATTTCTTAAGTGCTTTTGGAAAGGGAAAAGTTATCTGATTACTTCAGATTACTCACCTATAAAGTGGTTATAACACCACCACCAATAATAATAGCAGTAATAATTAATAGATGAATAAGCTGATCTATTGCGTATGATTTATATGGAGGAAGATACAATAAGTTCTAGAAAGACAAAGAAAAATCATGACAAGCATATTACGTTAACGAAAAAGAAATCCATAGATATTAATGAAAACTGGGGTATGTGGCAAGTATCGAAGCCTAATGAATTTACTAACAAATGGCATTCTGTACCATCCATGCAATATTATGAAAGTGAATTTTGCCCACTCTATTTTAGTGAATACTATTAACCAGAAAACACGATGGAGGTGATAGAGGTGAATGAATTCCTAGCCAATGCATACAGACAGAGAAGGTATGTCAGTAAAAAATGCATAACAAGCAACAGAATGCAATAAATGTGCATGTATAGGTAGCCACAACACATATAGACAAGTATTTCAATGAAAACCGGTACGAAGCAGACAGCAAAATAATAAGTGTAAAAGAGTTTCATTATTGTGCTCCTTCATATTTTTACCCAGCAAGTAAGAGGTATTAAGCCTAGGAGAAATATATATTTCAATGAATATAGCTTATATAATAAGCAGAAAGGAAGCTTAAAATGTATCAGGAAGGTTTTTGGATTTATCCTAGAACTTAGATTAGAATCATCTTCAGCATCCAAGAAGATGGCATCCCAAAACCTCAAAAAACCATCATGCCTAGAATCCAATTAAAAAAGATTTTCGAATGTAAGAAAATCCACAGGACTCCACAATATGGTTTTCGATAAACGTGGATGTTTGTTTGTTTTGTTTCTTTGGCCGCGCCGCGTGGCCCTGGCCGTGAAAGCACCGAGTCCTAAGCACTGGACCGCCAGGGAATTCCCTAAGTGGGGGGAATTAGAGATGTGGGGCTTGACTTTTTCTTCTTCTTCTTCTTCTTCTTCGGTAGCTAAGATCTGCAAGCGAACGATGGCTGTTGATCAATGTGCTCTCTGTGTTAGGAAGGAAATAACTGTAAAAATGAAAAGCAGCCTTGCCTTAGAACCTACATATCACACCAAGGAAAATAGTCCTTCTGATTCAATTTAGAAGATATCACTTAAAATGTTGAATTGGTGAAATGTCTACCTAGTTTAAAAATTAGAAAGAATAAAACACTGAAAAGCAGCCCCCTAGATAACCACTGTGGTTGCTTGTTTATAGGAGGCATCATTTCTAAAACGTATTTCTAAAATGTTTATATTCAAAACTGTCAAGTGGCCAACTGTATTCAGAGAGGCAATAAAAGAAAGAAAACGGAGTATGACTTTTCTGATAAGCTGCCTTTCCCGGTGATCCCCTGTTCTGGCCTTACTTTCCTTCTTAGTCTGTTAATGTAAGGGTTTGCTACCATCAACTTGGTTTTGCCCTGCTCTGAGCAGGTTTCCCTCTGTGCTGTTTCTGCTTTAATTGAAAATCTTTGGTTCCCATCAGCATTCCATTGCAAACTCCGTTTTTCTTGAGAGCTCCTCTATGCTTTCCCTCTTCATTCTTACATTTTCTCCCATCTCTTGGTGCCTGTTGGCCTGTGCTAATGAAAACCATCCTAAACTTCCTTACGCTCGACTCTGTGCCTCCCTGTAGAGCCCAGTACTCTCCATCCTCTCTCCCTATTCTCTCTTTTCAACTAGTCGAAATCCTAGTGGAGGGAGACCATTAGAGATGAAACATCTTGGTATATATTGCTAGTTTTCTATGTCCCCTGGCTTTTCTATGTTTCTGTTGAAACACTCTTGAGAAGTGTCTGATTTCGTTTTCTACATGGGTACCCTTTAAGGCTCAATACTGGAAAAGAAGGGGATCAGAGTGATCAACCCAATGTGGTATCCTAACGTAACAGTTAAGGAAAGCAACAGGCTTTGTGAGACAGCCAGTGATTTGTCCAAAGTCACACAGATAGTAAACGTCAAAGTCAAAAGTGAAATTAGGTCTCCAGACTTGTAGTTCAATACTTTCCCTCATTATTCCATGCTATTTTGAATCTCCTACTCAATTTAGGGGCAAAAGAAATCGAACGCAAAACTTTCCAAAGTTTCTTTTCTTACCTGACATGGTCAGAGAAGAGGAAGCATCCACTGCAGGTACAAGGGATGAGGAGACAACACTAGAGGATGTCTGAGTGGCTGCAGCTGAACGGCGCACGTGTCCAGTACAGAGGTCACTGGTTACTGGTCCAAACAGCTCCACGGAAACCCCAAGGCTCTACCAAGTGGTAGTAGGTTTGGTAGGAGAGTGATGTCACAAAGCAGGCAGTTGAAAGGTATGAGAGAGCCAATAGGGAGGTCCGATCCCCAACAGGAAGGCGGGCTTGGGTGAAGAGAGTGTAGGAGAGCTAAAACAACACCTGAGTTTCTGAGCTCTGGGGAGGAAATCCTAGAAGACAGATTTACCTCCCCCAGGCTCTTCCATTAGGGAAATCATTGCCACATTTCTTACAGACGTTCATTAATACACTGAACTAAGAGTTACTTATATTCTACAGAGTATTCTATTTTATGTATCATATACTTAGAGCTATATAGATCTTATTTAATTAATAATCCTTAGGAAGGAAAGAGCCATCTAGTTTGAACTATTACAGTTGTTCTGAAATCAGATGTGTCTAATGAGTGAACTGATAGCAGCTTTTAAGGAGCCAAAGTAGGGATTAAGAAGCTCTCTTTGTAACTTGGTTCAAGAGTAGGGTGAAGTTTGTTGAGTGTACCTTGTGGAGAATGTTGTGGTCCAAGGCTCTTCTCTTTTAGTTTCTTCTCCTTGACTCCTACCTTCCTTGGGCTGGGCTAGGCTGGGGGCCAGGTTGGACTTGCGACTTAACGTTTCTCTTCCGCTTCCTCTTTTTTTTTTTTCTTCCATTATGGGCATTGCTTCGAGGACAAGCCTTGATCTTGCATTGGACGTTACTTCCTGTCAACTTCCAGCAGCAGGAGTCTTCTTTTCAGTGCTTGATGCTTCACGAAATAGACTCTGCCCGTTGGCAGCAAATACCAGAGAGCTAGGAGACAGAGCTGGTTGCAGACCTTTCCTCTTCCAGCCTTTGGTTGCAATTGTTTGGCCCATAATTTGCTAGCTCTAGTTCCTTGGGCCACACAGGTATCCTGCCATCTCCAGCTCTTGTTATATGTGAGAGACATTCTGAACACTGTCCCTTTTTCTTTGCACAGAAGTATATACAGTGTGGCAGCTACTGTAATCTCCTCCGCCTTGCAAACAGCCACTCTAGAATCTTGGACCTCTAGGACTCTCTGTCTTGCATGCTTGGGGGCAAGGCCAAGCAAAATGAAGAGGAGAATAATTAGAGAAAGAGGAGGACGTTGGTGGAGAATTGGGAGCAGGTAAGGTGAAAGGGCACAGGAGAAAAGAGATGCATGTAGACTTTTTGGTTTCTGTGGGAAACAGGTTGACACACTTGGGCCTCATTTGGTATTAACAGAACAGAGAGTTAAAGATCTAAGTAGCTAGATAGTGTGCAGCAACTGCCATGAAGTCTGTACACTGAAGAGAACAGTCTCACATCTAGTTTTCATTTTGTTTTATGTCATAGTACCTTATTTATAGCATTCACTGGTGTGTTTGTAGAATACAGATGTTTTCAAATGCTCTGGTTTTGTCTACATGGTTATCTCCTTGTCCTGTTTGTAAGGAATCCAACATTGTAAGACATATTGCATGTTTTTCTCTTGACGATTGTTGACCTTGAAGCGTCATGAACTGACTTGAGCTGTTGGATTCTGTGGAGAAACGTTCAAAAGGGTCTGTGAAAAAGGCACTGTGGTGAGTCGCATTATGCACCCGAGCGTAAGGAGCAAGATATCTGCCACCAGCCCAGCTTGGCCTGGATTGCCTCTGTTTTAGTTCCCCTGGTTAGTGCTTTTCTCCCTAACCACTCTTGTGACTGTGATAATGTGAGTAAGGGCGGAGTTGCTAATGATCTATGTGTGAGGTAAGCTGGTTTGAGGGAGGAAATCTATGGACCTAGTCATTTTCCTTGGTGGTAAGCTTTCAGGGGTGCAGAGATTGATCTTCCTGGGGCCTTTTCTGGTCCCAGGAAGATATCGCATAGATGGGACCTCCCAAGACACACATTGAATCTTTAGGCCTGTTTTTCCTATTATGAGGTACGAGTTTCTTCACTGATGGGGATGATGCTTATCTGAGAAGAAATTGTGAAAGGTGGTGTAGTGTAGAGGTGTGGCTTAAGCTTTTAAGTTTTCCTCCAGGTTTTTCCCCTAAGCTTCCTACTTCGGACGGCCTACTTACATGATACTAGTAGGTGATGTCCGGCTAACAACTTCCTAAATATACCTGCAAGCCAGATCAGTGTCTCTTTTCTCTGTATTCCCATGGAAATCAAGAGTCCCGCCGAATTTTCCATCGAAACAGTTGATTTGTGTTGTCTCTAGGAATTCTAAAGGGCGTACCGTTGCTTCCTAACCGGTGTCATTTGGGAGATCCGCCTCTGTACGTTCAAATGATTAATTTTGAGACTTTGCTCATGTGTGCAGTAAACCCTTGAATTCCCTAAGACCTTCCTTTCCTCCATCTCCTACCCCATTAAGCCCGCTTCAGTTCATCTCCTGAATTTCTTTGGAATCTGTCAGCCAGCTCTTCCTCAACTTCCTAATACTGAACTTGCCTGTCTGTTGCGATTAGGTCCTAACTAGTGTCCATATATCTTGTTTCCTTCCAATCCACTCTTCACACAAGAAACCTTCAAAGCAAGTTGGAACGTTGCTCATAAACATCGCTCACAAGCATTGTTTTGAGAATAGAAAACACACTGTTGGCCTTTAAGACTCTGCGTGGTCTAGAATCCTCTCTGCTTCTCTAGCCCCATCTTGTGCCACTTTTGCCCTCACTTTCTATGCTTCAGATACACTGAATTAACCTTAGTTCTCACTCATCTGACAGAAGTCAGTTCAGATACTATTTTTCACTGTGATTCCTAGCATTAAGGAATTTGATTATCAGGTTTTGTATGAGGACTATTTCATCAGGGGTACAGAAGTTCTGGCCATCTCTGGTTTTGGATATCCCTTATTTGTTGAGACCTTTGCGTTGTTTGGTTGCCTTTTGTCTGTTTTCCAGATGGGAAAACAGGAACAAGGGAAGTATAGGTTATTACTAGGTGGGGTTGAACAAGTGGAGCAGCAAACTGCAAAGCAGAAAGAAGAGGGACGTACTATAGAGGGATATGACTTCCATTCTCAAGGCGCCTGCATCCTGTGCAGGGAGACAGCCTAACATAAAATGTGCCTAACAACAAATATATTGACTTCTTACTAAAAATCTCCAGTTCATAGAACCGAGGGGTTTGTACCTTCTCCTTTAAAAGTGATAGTCCTGGGACTTCCCCGGTGGTCCCGTGGTGAAGACTCTGCGCTTCCAATGCAGCAGGCGTGGGTTCAATCCCTGGTTGGGGAGCTAAGATCCCACATGCTGCGCAGCCAAAGAAATTTTTTTCGAACGTTATACTCCTGTATTGTTGGCTTTAGTGGTTTAGATTTTGTTTTACTGTTAAGAAGATTTCAGTTTATTTACCGGGAACAAACAACACATAATGTAAGAATAGTTTCCCAGAAACGATTTCCATCATTCTCTTCCTCCCTTTCTCCCGCAGACTGGTGTTTCACCTTGACAAGTTCTCTGTCATTCCATAGGAAAGCTGTCTGGCTTGGAGGTTGCAATCCCAGGGAATTTTTCATCAGCGGGGAAGTCTCCATCACTACAGAGGAATCAAGGGAGAAGTCAGTCCCTGGTAAGTGAGATGCTCCCCCTAAACACCAACACAGCAGTCGTGTACCTTTCAAGGGGTTCAGGGGCAAGATGGGCAAGGCATTTCTACTAACTCTTCTTAAGGATCACGGACAGTGCCCTATGCTACGAGGTAAGCGGTGACTGCTGTAGTTCTTACTGGTGATCCTTTCCTGTCACTGATTCTCGGCTTTCTTTGTATTTCATAGGACTGTTGTCAGTCCAATACAAAATGAGTCTTATTTTTAAAAACCTGAAATGTTTTACAGAGCCTAGCATTCTCATATAGGGTCCTTTCCATTCTCCCCACTTTCCCGAGAGGCCAAGAACACGTCACACCATGAACTAGGAGAGGGGGTAGAGCCCTTTCTGATGAAATACATCAACAAAGACAGAGTCTTAGCCTGCTTGCTCTCTGGACAGGATCTCGGACCACAAGGTCTTCAATCCTGGTATAAATGAAGGAAGTGAGGACAGTTCAACTGGCACTCTCATAACAAGAGTTCTGAAACACCTTCCAAAGAGACTATAGCAGTAGATGAGGGAAGGGAGTGCTACAGTGTGGCAGTACAGGGGGAACGATCGGCTACAGCAGTGAAAAGTGTGGTACCGATTGGTGTGCTCTCGGGGTTCTTGTACATGTAGCATAGATGACCTCTACAGTGGCCCTCCCACCTTCCCACCTGCATTAGGTGTTCTTTTTTTTTTGTAATTTATGTTTATGTATTTATTTACTGTTTGAACTTATTTATTCTACGTATTTATTTTTTTGGCCGCACTGGGTCTCTCATTGCTGTGCACGGGCTTTCTCGAGTTGGCGGCTAGCGGGGGCTACTCTCGGTTGCGGTGTGCGGGCATCTCATCGCGGTGGCTTCTCTTGTTGCGGAGCATGGGCTGTAGGCACGTGGGCTTCGGTAGTTGAGGCTCACGGGCTCTAGAATGCAGGCTCCGTCGTCGTGGCACATGCGCTTAGTTGCTGCACGGCATGTGGGATCTTCGCAGACCAGGGCTCGAACCCGTGTCCCCTGCATTGGCAGGCGCCACCAGGGAAGCCCTAGGTGTTCTCATATAGAGTCTAAAAACAGAGAGCACTGAGAGAAGGTAGTGGTTATTAAAGGCTCAGGATCTAAATTCTACCTGTCTCTACACCCCTTCCCAGCTGTCGATTTGACCCCATTTTTGAATGCTGACCTCATTGTTCAACTTTTCTCTGCCGTCTGTATACTCACCTTGAAAACTTGTTTCTGTGATGCGTTGAGCAGACACAGGGTGGCAGATTGCAGAGGTGGAAGCTGGTGGTCGGATATTTGTGGGCTGAATCTCCTTCAGTCCCATTCCCATTTCTGGTTGCCCAGAGGCCCTACTTCCTGTGTGTGACGCAGAGCCGTAGGATTGCGGGCAGGAGCCAAGTTCTCCATACAGTAAAGACCCCAGTGTGCCTTGGTTATAGTAATATACCTGGCTTCCTTCCTGGCAGGGAAGTGACAGGCGGCTATGCCCCTGATTTGTTCGTGGGCCTCCTGATCCAGCAGTTCCCTTGGCTCTGCCCCTGTCATCAGCTGCCCCTAGGATAACTCTGAGCCCTAGCCACTTCTCTGGTAGATTTCCCTATTCCCCCACTACAGTCACACCTGAATAAGGCAACTCAGACCTTTCAGAGATGTGTCCTGAACCTCTTGTTTTCTGAAATACCTATCTGGTGGTTGTGAGACTTAAGGCCAGCGTCCCCGAGAGACTTTTTCTATTTCTCCTAGTAAACCTAGACTCATCTTCTGTCACCTTCAACTCTACTCCAATTGTGTTCTTTCAACCCAGACCTCTGACCCTGCTTTTTACTTCTGCCATTTCATCCTCGCTCCTGCTTCCTTTCCTAAATCCATACGTCTCTTTTGGCCTTCCTAGCCCTGGGCCAAGTTCCTTCCTCTTTGCTCAGTTTTTACCCCTTTCCTTCATTCTCCCATCCAACTTTCAGTCCTTCCTTTCTCACGCCCCAGTTAGCAGCATCTGAAAATTCGAAAGGTTTGTTACTCGTCTATTAATTGTATTCCATTTACTTATTCAGTTCTATACCTGTCTTACCTGTGTATGGAAGAACAGCTGGTAGCCAAGGTGGCACCAAGAATCCTAGCAGCTCTCACTTGACGTATCCGTAGTAGTCGGCAATTTCCATTTCGTTTTCCCTCTCGGTGAAAAATTGCAGCTTGCCCGAAGAGGTGTATCTGGCAGCATTCTCCCGTTGTTGTTGAGCCCGCCTCTTCATGGCCTCTCGCTCTGGCCTCTGCTCTTGTTCGATGGGCTTTGACATGACTGGCTCAGGCACGTTGGGTTCCCTCCATGGAACTCGTTGCTTGCTGAAGTCTTGGAGTAGAAATTGGGTTTGGAGCTTGGGTGGGGACTGGCGCTTATTCACAGCAGGGGGAACAGGCTCCCGCTGGAGAGGAGCGCCAGATGAAGTTTTGGAGGGTGCAGGCCTAGGAGCAGCAGACTGAGGGACACGAGGCTGGGTATGGTTGGTCCAAGCCGGTTGGGTTGGGTTGGTCACAGTTGGCTGAGCTGGTTTGGCGGGGCCTGGCAAAGAGGCAGGAGCTGGCTGGTGGGATGAATTGGCTGCAGCAGGTTGAGCTGAGTCAGTAGAACCAGGCTGGGCACGGTAAGCCCCAGCAGGCCGATGTGAGGCCAGAGACTGTGGCCTCCGAGGAGCGGGTCGAGCTTGAGGCTTGTCCCAGGCAGAAAAAGGCAGAGGTATCAACTTGACCTTCCCAGGAGGAGGCCGCTCATACTGGGCTGGAGACGGACACTCTGTTTCAGCACTGCTGTCTGGTTTCTGGGCTTGGACTTGCGTTTTCTCAGGACCCTTCCCCTCACGTGGGGTATGCCGCCATGGCTGGATAGCTGGGGGTGGCTGGGGGTCTTTGGGGTTGCTTGACTTTCCCAAGAGCCGACAGGAAGAGAGCCCAGTTTTCGTCTCATTCTTCTTCCCCAGCGCATGAAGAACCTTCACAGACTCCAGCATGCGCACGCCAAGGGAGGTTCGAGGCTTTTGAAAGCTCTGTTGGAGAAGCTCAGTTTGGTGTTCCTTTCGCTTCGTGTGGGGGATTGCTGGCTTCTCTTCTGCCTTGACTTTGTTCCCTGACTGCTTGTTCTCCTCAGCCTTGTTTCTCCCTCTGGTCCTTTTGGTCTTTTCCTGCCCGTGGCTCTTAGTTTTGCTGATCTTTCTGGATGCAGCTTTCTGAGGTTTGCCTTGAGAGTGCTTGGCCGTGTTCACAGGAGCCCTGTCACTGACTGCAGCGTGGCATATAACCACTTCTCCCCCTAACAGGCACTCTGGATTCTTTGGCTGGATTTTGGCCTTGGGAGCGCCACTGATAGGCTCAGAGGCTTTCTGTTTGTTCTTCCTGGGTTGATCAGAGGGAACCTTTATGACACTTGGCTTTTCCTGCACCGGATTCACCTTAATGGCTCTGGTGTCTTTAGCTTTGATCACGTTGGGACCTTGGGATTGATCAAGATCTTTCAAAGGATTAAAGAGCTGGGGAAGGTGAATATCCTCCGCCAGTGTAGTAATGTCTGCAAGACCACTGCTAGGTTCAATCCCATTTTCAAGTGTCCCTAGGTCCTGACGACTCCGGCTGTTCTCTCCCAGATCAGCATTTTCAGAACCAGGCTGCTCCTCTTGGCTGAGGGGATCGGTGCAGGCCAGCGGCTGGTGAATATCAGGGATTCCTAAAGGGAGTAGTGGAGGATCTTGGTTCTCTGTTGGGATCTGGTAGGCATCCAGAGGCTTTGAAAGCTTGGTTTTGATATCATCCACGTGCTTACTCTCTATTTGTCCCTGGCTTGGAGCTGGAGGCAGGGCCAGGAGACGCCTGGCACTCTGGACTGGAGCTGTCACTGAAATGTCCCCAAGTTCAGATGGTGGGTTACTCTCAAGTATGTGGCTGTTTCTGCTACTGCAGGACTTGGGGAGTTCTTGACTTTGTGTCACACAAAACGTCTGGCTTGGAGGTTGCAATCCCAGGGAATTTTTCATCACCAGGGGGGAGGTCTCCATCCCTACAAAGGGATCAAGGGAGAAGTCAGTCCCTGGTAAGTGAGATGCTCCCCCTAAACACCAACACAGCAGTCGTGTACCTTTCAAGGGGTTCAGGGGCAAGATGGGCAAGGCATTTCTACTAACTCTTCTTAAGGATCACGGACGGTGCCCTATGCTACGAGGTAAGCGGTGACTGTTGTAATTCTTACTGGTGAGCCTTTCCTGTCGCTGATTCTCGGCTCGCTTTGTATTTCATAGGACTGTTATAAGTCCAATACAAAATGAGTCTTATTTTTAAAAACCTGAAATGTTTTACAAAGCCTAGCATTCTCATATAGGGTCCTTTCCATTCTCCCCACTTTCCCGAGAGGCCAAGAACACGTCACACCATGAACTAGGAGAGGGGGTAGAGCCCTTGCTGATGAAATACATCAACAAAGACAGAGTCTTAGCCTGCTTGCTCTCTGGACAGGATCTCGGACCACAAGGTCTTCAATCCTGGTATAAATGAAGGAAGTGAGGACAGTTCAACTGGCACTCTCATAACAAGAGTTCTGAAACACCTTCCGAAGAGACTATAGCAGTAGATGAGGGAAGGGAGTGCTACAGTGTGGCAGTACAGGGGGAACGATCGGCTACAGCAGTGAAAAGTGTGGTACCGATTGGTGTGCTCTCGGGGTTCTTGTACATGTAGCATAGATGACCTCTACAGTGGCCCTCCCACCGTCCCACCTGCATTAGGTGTTCTTTTTTTTTGTAATTTATGTTTATGTATTTATTTACTGTTTGAACTTATTTATTCTACGTATTTATTTTTTTGGCTGCACTGGGTCTCTCATTGCTGTGCACGGGCTTTCTCTAGTTGGCGGCTAGCGGGGGCTACTCTTGGTTGCGGTGTGCGGGCTTCTCATCGCGGTGGCTTCTCTTGTTGCGGAGCATGGGCTGTAGGCACGTGGGCTTCGGTAGTTGAGGCTCACGGGCTCTAGAATGCAGGCTCCGTCGTTGTGGCACATGCGCTTAGTTGCTGCACGGCATGTGGGATCTTCGCAGACCAGGGCTCGAACCCGTGTCCCCCGCATTGCATTGGCAGGCGGATTCTTAACCACGGCGCCACCAGGGAAGCCCTAGGTGTTCTCATAGAGAGTCTAAAAACAGAGGGCACTGAGCGAAGGTAGTGGTTATTAAAGGCTCAGGATCTAAATTCTACCTGCCTCTACACCCCTTCCCAGCTGTCGATTTGACCCCATTTTTGAATGCCGACCTCATTCTTCAACTTTCTCTGGCGTTTGTTATACTCACCTTGAAAACTTGTTTCTGTGATGCGTTGAGCAGACACAGGGTGGCAGACTGCAGAGGTGGAAGCTGGTGGTCGGATATTTGTGGGCTGAATCTCCTTCAGTCCCATTCCCATTTCTGGTTGCCCAGAGGCCCGACTTCCTGTGTATGACGCCGAGCCGTAGGATTGCGGGCAGGAGCCAAGTTCTCCATACAGTAAAGACCCCAGTGTGCCTTGGTTATAGGAATATACCTGGCTCCCTTCCTGGCAGGGAAGTGGCAGGCGGCTCTGCCCCTGATTTGGAATCTGAGATGGTGTTCCCTGAGCAAGGCTGGCAGAAAGCGATGGATGTAGAGGGACCATGTTCTTGGCGTCTGAAGTTTTATCATCCTGGGCTGCCAGAAACATGGAGGAGGCAGCTGTGTGGCGGTCAGTGAGTGCCAGAGTAAAGTCTCCGAGTGAAGAAGAATTCTTTTCAGTGCTTGCTGTGATGTCCCACTCAAGAACACCTGGATAGGAAGCAGCTGAAGTGGAGATCTGGCTGTGGTCAGTAACTCCAGATAACATAGTCGTGCTAGAATGTTGGTAAAGGTAGGCACTACCCATGAGTGTCTGGAAAGGGGTACCAGTAGCCGATGCCGAACTGACGGCAGGGGCAGAGACTCTGGAGAAGTTGCAGACACTTCGTGTTAGGGAAGTTGCATTGCTCACCACAGGAGGAGAATGCTGCAGAGAATTTAGAGTTCCAAGTAGAGATGGATGTTGGAAATTTTCTGTAAGAACAAGAGGGTCATGAAAAACTCAGGGAGGTTGAGAAATTCTCACTACGTTTGAGGAACGGCATCATCTGAAGGTTCTTGCTATCAGGACACCTCTACTATCACTACTTCCTGAGAAGCCCAAAATCAGACAGTTGATGATGGCTGTAAGGACTGAGCAGTTTTCCACTCTTCTCTATTAACTGCCTGTGCTCCCATCTTGGGCACAGACGGGCAGAAGAGCCAAGTGGTGTGGTTCAGAGATTGTTCTCTAGGCTGGAAGCAACCTTCTCCCTGCCCTGTCTTTCCCTTCGGCCTGCACTCGTATTGACTTCTATGCTATTTCCTAGACTGGAAGCATTTTAGAACTAGGAGGCCCTTAGAGAACTTCGATGTTCTCAGTCTCATTTCGTGAGTAAGGAAACTGAGGCTCAGAGAGGTCGGGTTGACTTGTTCAAGTTCTCTCATTATGTTAGTATCATTACCAGGTTTCAGAACCTAAGTATCCTGACTTCCTTGCCAGGACTCCACTCTGAGCATGATACTGCCAGAAAGCAGGAGAAATAGAACTTATAATATAGGCATTTTTTTTGTCCATTAGAAAACAGTACGGCTATTACCATTGTCGTCTTCAGTGTCTCCCTTTGCTTGTGCAGTTCCCACGCTATTACCTAGAGGTGACGTACAGCTCAGTCCAACTGGTGAATTGAAAGAGTCATTTTTGCCCTCTTCAAGCCTGGTTTCTCATCCTACCTCAAAATGATTACCCGAAAGTGGATTTCTTAAGTGCTTTTGGAAAGGGAAAAGTTATCTGATTACTTCAGATTACTCACCTATAAAGTGGTTATAACACCACCACCAATAATAATAGCAGTAATAATTAATAGATGAATAAGCTGATCTGTTGCGTATGATTTATATGGAGGAAGATACAATAAGTTCTAGAAAGACAAAGAAAAATCATGACAAGCATATTACGTTAACGAAAAAGAAATCCATAGATATTAATGAAAACTGGGGTATGTGGCAAGTATCGAAGCCTAATGAATTTACTAACAAATGGCATTCTGTACCATCCATGCAATATTATGAAAGTGAATTTTGCCCACTCTATTTTAGTGAATACTATTAACCAGAAAACACGATGGAGGTGATAGAGGTGAATGAATTCCTAGCCAATGCATACAGACAGAGAAGGTATGTCAGTAAAAAATGCATAACAAGCAACAGAATGCAATAAATGTGCATGTATAGGTAGCCACAACACATATAGACAAGTATTTCAATGAAAACCGGTACGAAGCAGACAGCAAAATAATAAGTGTAAAAGAGTTTCATTATTGTGCTCCTTCATATTTTTACCCAGCAAGTAAGAGGTATTAAGCCTAGGAGAAATATATATTTCAATGAATATAGCTTATATAATAAGCAGAAAGGAAGCTTAAAATGTATCAGGAAGGTTTTTGGATTTATCCTAGAACTTAGATTAGAATCATCTTCAGCATCCAAGAAGATGGCATCCCAAAACCTCAAAAAACCATCATGCCTAGAATCCAATTAAAAAAGATTTTCGAATGTAAGAAAATCCACAGGACTCCACAATATGGTTTTCGATAAACGTGGATGTTTGTTTGTTTTGTTTCTTTGGCCGCGCCGCGTGGCCCTGGCCGTGAAAGCACCGAGTCCTAAGCACTGGACCGCCAGGGAATTCCCTAAGTGGGGGGAATTAGAGATGTGGGGCTTGACTTTTTCTTCTTCTTCTTCTTCTTCGGTAGCTAAGATCTGCAAGCGAACGATGGCTGTTGATCAATGTGCTCTCTGTGTTAGGAAGGAAATAACTGTAAAAATGAAAAGCAGCCTTGCCTTAGAACCTACATATCACACCAAGGAAAATAGTCCTTCTGATTCAATTTAGAAGATATCACTTAAAATGTTGAATTGGTGAAATGTCTACCTAGTTTAAAAATTAGAAAGAATAAAACACTGAAAAGCAGCCCCCTAGATAACCACTGTGGTTGCTTGTTTATAGGAGGCATCATTTCTAAAACGTATTTCTAAAATGTTTATATTCAAAACTGTCAAGTGGCCAACTGTATTCAGAGAGGCAATAAAAGAAAGAAAACGGAGTATGACTTTTCTGATAAGCTGCCTTTCCCGGTGATCCCCTGTTCTGGCCTTACTTTCCTTCTTAGTCTGTTAATGTAAGGGTTTGCTACCATCAACTTGGTTTTGCCCTGCTCTGAGCAGGTTTCCCTCTGTGCTGTTTCTGCTTTAATTGAAAATCTTTGGTTCCCATCAGCATTCCATTGCAAACTCCGTTTTTCTTGAGAGCTCCTCTATGCTTTCCCTCTTCATTCTTACATTTTCTCCCATCTCTTGGTGCCTGTTGGCCTGTGCTAATGAAAACCATCCTAAACTTCCTTACGCTCGACTCTGTGCCTCCCTGTAGAGCCCAGTACTCTCCATCCTCTCTCCCTATTCTCTCTTTTCAACTAGTCGAAATCCTAGTGGAGGGAGACCATTAGAGATGAAACATCTTGGTATATATTGCTAGTTTTCTATGTCCCCTGGCTTTTCTATGTTTCTGTTGAAACACTCTTGAGAAGTGTCTGATTTCGTTTTCTACATGGGTACCCTTTAAGGCTCAATACTGGAAAAGAAGGGGATCAGAGTGATCAACCCAACGTGGTATCCTAACGTAACAGTTAAGGAAAGCAACAGGCTTTGTGAGACAGCCAGTGATTTGTCCAAAGTCACACAGATAGTAAACGTCAAAGTCAAAAGTGAAATTAGGTCTCCAGACTTGTAGTTCAATACTTTCCCTCATTATTCCATGCTATTTTGAATCTCCTACTCAATTTAGGGGCAAAAGAAATCGAACGCAAAACTTTCCAAAGTTTCTTTTCTTACCTGACATGGTCAGAGAAGAGGAAGCATCCACTGCAGGTACAAGGGATGAGGAGACAACACTAGAGGATGTCTGAGTGGCTGCAGCTGAACGGCGCACGTGTCCAGTACAGAGGTCACTGGTTACTGGTCCAAACAGCTCCACGGAAACCCCAAGGCTCTACCAAGTGGTAGTAGGTTTGGTAGGAGAGTGATGTCACAAAGCAGGCAGTTGAAAGGTATGAGAGAGCCAATAGGGAGGTCCGATCCCCAACAGGAAGGCGGGCTTGGGTGAAGAGAGTGTAGGAGAGCTAAAACAACACCTGAGTTTCTGAGCTCTGGGGAGGAAATCCTAGAAGACAGATTTACCTCCCCCAGGCTCTTCCATTAGGGAAATCATTGCCACATTTCTTACAGACGTTCATTAATACACTGAACTAAGAGTTACTTATATTCTACAGAGTATTCTATTTTATGTATCATATACTTAGAGCTATATAGATCTTATTTAATTAAATAATCCTTAGGAAGGAAAGAGCCATCTAGTTTGAACTATTACAGTTGTTCTGAAATCAGATGTGTCTAATGAGTGAACTGATAGCAGCTTTTAAGGAGCCAAAGTAGGGATTAAGAAGCTCTCTTTGTAACTTGGTTCAAGAGTAGGGTGAAGTTTGTTGAGTGTACCTTGTGGAGAATGTTGTGGTCCAAGGCTCTTCTCTTTTAGTTTCTTCTCCTTGACTCCTACCTTCCTTGGGCTGGGCTAGGCTGGGGGCCAGGTTGGACTTGCGACTTAACGTTTCTCTTCCGCTTCCTCTTTTTTTTTTTTCTTCCATTATGGGCATTGCTTCGAGGACAAGCCTTGATCTTGCATTGGACGTTACTTCCTGTCAACTTCCAGCAGCAGGAGTCTTCTTTTCAGTGCTTGATGCTTCACGAAATAGACTCTGCCCGTTGGCAGCAAATACCAGAGAGCTAGGAGACAGAGCTGGTTGCAGACCTTTCCTCTTCCAGCCTTTGGTTGCAATTGTTTGGCCCATAATTTGCTAGCTCTAGTTCCTTGGGCCACACAGGTATCCTGCCATCTCCAGCTCTTGTTATATGTGAGAGACATTCTGAACACTGTCCCTTTTTCTTTGCACAGAAGTATATACAGTGTGGCAGTTACTGTAATCTCCTCCGCCTTGCAAACAGCCACTCTAGAATCTTGGACCTCTAGGACTCTCTGTCTTGCATGCTTGGGGGCAAGGCCAAGCAAAATGAAGAGGAGAATAATTAGAGAAAGAGGAGGACGTTGGTGGAGAATTGGGAGCAGGTAAGGTGAAAGGGCACAGGAGAAAAGAGATGCATGTAGACTTTTTGGTTTCTGTGGGAAACAGGTTGACACACTTGGGCCTCATTTGGTATTAACAGAACAGAGAGTTAAAGATCTAAGTAGCTAGATAGTGTGCAGCAACTGCCATGAAGTCTGTACACTGAAGAGAACAGTCTCACATCTAGTTTTCATTTTGTTTTATGTCATAGTACCTTATTTATAGCATTCACTGGTGTGTTTGTAGAATACAGATGTTTTCAAATGCTCTGGTTTTGTCTACATGGTTATCTCCTTGTCCTGTTTGTAAGGAATCCAACATTGTAAGACATATTGCATGTTTTTCTCTTGACGATTGTTGACCTTGAAGCGTCATGAACTAACTTGAGCTGTTGGATTCTGTGGAGAAACGTTCAAAAGGGTCTGTGAAAAAGGCACTGTGGTGAGTCGCATTATGCACCCGAGCGTAAGGAGCAAGATATCTGCCACCAGCCCAGCTTGGCCTGGATTGCCTCTGTTTTAGTTCCCCTGGTTAGTGCTTTTCTCCCTAACCACTCTTGTGACTGTGATAATGTGAGTAAGGGCGGAGTTGCTAATGATCTATGTGTGAGGTAAGCTGGTTTGAGGGAGGAAATCTATGGACCTAGTCATTTTCCTTGGTGGTAAGCTTTCAGGGGTGCAGAGATTGATCTTCCTGGGGCCTTTTCTGGTCCCAGGAAGATATCGCATAGATGGGACCTCCCAAGACACACATTGAATCTTTAGGCCTGTTTTTCCTATTATGAGGTACGAGTTTCTTCACTGATGGGGATGATGCTTATCTGAGAAGAAATTGTGAAAGGTGGTGTAGTGTAGAGGTGTGGCTTAAGCTTTTAAGTTTTCCTCCAGGTTTTTCCCCTAAGCTTCCTACTTCGGACGGCCTACTTACATGATACTAGTAGGTGATGTCCGGCTAACAACTTCCTAAATACCTGCAAGCCAGATCAGTGTCTCTTTTCTCTGTATTCCCATGGAAATCAAGGGTCCCGCCGAATTTTCCATCGAAACAGTTGATTTGTGTTGTCTCTAGGAATTCTAAAGGGCGTACCGTTGCTTCCTAACCGGTGTCATTTGGGAGATCCGCCTCTGTACGTTCAAATGATTAATTTTGAGACTTTGCTCATGTGTGCAGTAAACCCTTGAATTCCCTAAGACCTTCCTTTCCTCCATCTCCTACCCCATTAAGCCCGCTTCAGTTCATCTCCTGAATTTCTTTGGAATCTGTCAGCCAGCTCTTCCTCAACTTCCTAATACTGAACTTGCCTGTCTGTTGCGATTAGGTCCTAACTAGTGTCCATATATCTTGTTTCCTTCCAATCCACTCTTCACACAAGAGACCTTCAAAGCAAGTTGGAACGTTGCTCATAAACATCGCTCACAAGCATTGTTTTGAGAATAGAAAACACACTGTTGGCCTTTAAGACTCTGCGTGGTCTAGAATCCTCTCTGCTTCTCTAGCCCCATCTTGTGCCACTTTTGCCCTCACTTTCTATGCTTCAGATACACTGAATTAACCTTAGTTCTCACTCATCTGACAGAAGTCAGTTCAGATACTATTTTTCACTGTGATTCCTAGCATTAAGGAATTTGATTATCAGGTTTTGTATGAGGACTATTTCATCAGGGGTACAGAAGTTCTGGCCATCTCTGGTTTTGGATATCCCTTATTTGTTGAGACCTTTGCGTTGTTTGGTTGCCTTTTGTCTGTTTTCCAGATGGGAAAACAGGAACAAGGGAAGTATAGGTTATTACTAGGTGGGGTTGAACAAGTGGAGCAGCAAACTGCAAAGCAGAAAGAAGAGGGACGTACTATAGAGGGATATGACTTCCATTCTCAAGGCGCCTGCATCCTGTGCAGGGAGACAGCCTAACATAAAATGTGCCTAACAACAAATATATTGACTTCTTACTAAAAATCTCCAGTTCATAGAACCGAGGGGTTTGTACCTTCTCCTTTAAAAGTGATAGTCCTGGGACTTCCCCGGTGGTCCCGTGGTGAAGACTCTGCGCTTCCAATGCAGCAGGCGTGGGTTCAATCCCTGGTTGGGGAGCTAAGATCCCACATGCTGCGCAGCCAAAGAAATTTTTTTCAAAAGTTATACTCCTGTATTATTGGCTTTAGTGGTTTAGATTTTGTTTTACTGTTAAGAAGATTTCAGTTTATTTACCGGGAACAAACAACACGTAATGTAAGAATAGTTTCCCAGAAACGATTTCCATCATTCTCTTCCTCCCTTTCTCCCGCAGACTGGTGTTTCACCTTGACAAGTTCTCTGTCATTCCATAGGAAAGCTGTCTGGCTTGGAGGTTGCAATCCCAGGGAATTTTTCATCAGCGGGGAAGTCTCCATCACTACAGAGGAATCAAGGGAGAAGTCAGTCCCTGGTAAGTGAGATGCTCCCCCTAAACACCAACACAGCAGTCGTGTACCTTTCAAGGGGTTCAGGGGCAAGATGGGCAAGGCATTTCTACTAACTCTTCTTAAGGATCACGGACAGTGCCCTATGCTACGAGGTAAGCGGTGACTGCTGTAGTTCTTACTGGTGATCCTTTCCTGTCACTGATTCTCGGCTTTCTTTGTATTTCATAGGACTGTTGTCAGTCCAATACAAAATGAGTCTTATTTTTAAAAACCTGAAATGTTTTACAGAGCCTAGCATTCTCATATAGGGTCCTTTCCATTCTCCCCACTTTCCCGAGAGGCCAAGAACACGTCACACCATGAACTAGGAGAGGGGGTAGAGCCCTTTCTGATGAAATACATCAACAAAGACAGAGTCTTAGCCTGCTTGCTCTCTGGACAGGATCTCGGACCACAAGGTCTTCAATCCTGGTATAAATGAAGGAAGTGAGGACAGTTCAACTGGCACTCTCATAACAAGAGTTCTGAAACACCTTCCAAAGAGACTATAGCAGTAGATGAGGGAAGGGAGTGCTACAGTGTGGCAGTACAGGGGGAATGATCGGCTACAGCAGTGAAAAGTGTGGTACCGATCGGTGTGCTCTCGGGGTTCTTGTACATGTAGCATAGATGACCTCTACAGTGGCCCTCCCACCTTCCCACCTGCATTAGGTGTTCTTTTTTTTTGTAATTTATGTTTATGTATTTATTTACTGTTTGAACTTATTTATTCTACGTATTTATTTTTTTGGCCGCACTGGGTCTCTCATTGCTGTGCACGGGCTTTCTCTAGTTGGCGGCTAGCGGGGGCTACTCTCGGTTGCGGTGTGCGGGCATCTCATCGCGGTGGCTTCTCTTGTTGCGGAGCATGGGCTGTAGGCACGTGGGCTTCGGTAGTTGAGGCTCACGGGCTCTAGAATGCAGGCTCCGTCGTTGTGGCACATGCGCTTAGTTGCTGCACGGCATGTGGGATCTTCGCAGACCAGGGCTCGAACCCGTGTCCCCTGCATTGGCAGGCGCCACCAGGGAAGCCCTAGGTGTTCTCATATAGAGTCTAAAAACAGAGAGCACTGAGAGAAGGTAGTGGTTATTAAAGGCTCAGGATCTAAATTCTACCTGTCTCTACACCCCTTCCCAGCTGTCGATTTGACCCCATTTTTGAATGCTGACCTCATTGTTCAACTTTTCTCTGCCGTCTATATACTCACCTTGAAAACTTGTTTCTGTGATGCGTTGAGCAGACACAGGGTGGCAGATTGCAGAGGTGGAAGCTGGTGGTCGGATATTTGTGGGCTGAATCTCCTTCAGTCCCATTCCCATTTCTGGTTGCACAGAGGCCCTACTTCCTGTGTATGACGCCGAGCCGTAGGATTGCGGGCAGGAGCCAAGTTCTCCATACAGTAAAGACCCCAGTGTGCCTTGGTTACAGTAATATACCTGGCTTCCTTCCTGGCAGGGAAGTGACAGGCAGCTATGCCCCTGATTTGTTCGTGGGCCTCCTGATCCAGCAGTTCCCTTGGCTCTGCCCCTGTCGTCAGCTGCCCCTAGGATAACTCTGAGCCCTAGCCACTTCTCTGGTAGATTTCCCTATTCCCCCACTACAGTCACACCTGAATAAGGCAACTCAGACCTTTCAGAGATGTGTCCTGAACCTCTTGTTTTCTGAAATACCTATCTGGTGGTTGTGAGACTTAAGGCCAGCGTCCCCGAGAGACTTTTTCTATTTCTCCTAGTAAACCTAGACTCATCTTCTGTCACCTTCAACTCTACTCCAATTGTGTTCTTTCAACCCAGACCTCTGACCCTGCTTTTTACTTCTGCCGTTTCATCCTCGCTCCTGCTTCCTTTCCTAAATCCATACGTCTCTTTTGGCCTTCCTAGCCCTGGGCCAAGTTCCTTCCTCTTTGCTCAGTTTTTACCCCTTTCCTTCATTCTCCCATCCAACTTTCAGTCCTTCCTTTCTCACGCCCCAGTTAGCAGCATCTGAAAATTCGAAAGGTTTGTTACTCGTCTATTAATTGTATTCCATTTACTTATTCAGTTCTATACCTGTCTTACCTGTGTATGGAAGAACAGCTGGTAGCCAAGGTGGCACCAAGAATCCTAGCAGCTCTCACTTGACGTATCCGTAGTAGTCGGCAATTTCCATTTCGTTTTCCCTCTCGGTGAAAAATTGCAGCTTGCCCGAAGAGGTGTATCTGGCAGCATTCTCCCGTTGTTGTTGAGCCCGCCTCTTCATGGCCTCTCGCTCTGGCCTCTGCTCTTGTTCGATGGGCTTTGACATGACTGGCTCAGGCACGTTGGGTTCCCTCCATGGAACTCGTTGCTTGCTGAAGTCTTGGAGTAGAAATTGGGTTTGGAGCTTGGGTGGGGACTGGCGCTTATTCACAGCAGGGGGAACAGGCTCCCGCTGGAGAGGAGCGCCAGATGAAGTTTTGGAGGGTGCAGGCCTAGGAGCAGCAGACTGAGGGACACGAGGCTGGGTATGGTTGGTCCAAGCCGGTTGGGTTGGGTTGGTCACAGTTGGCTGAGCTGGTTTGGCGGGGCCTGGCAAAGAGGCAGGAGCTGGCTGGGATGAATTGACTGCAGCAGGTTGAGCTGAGTCAGTAGAACCAGGCTGGGCACGGTAAGCCCCAGCAGGCCGATGTGAGGCCAGAGACTGTGGCCTCCGAGGAGCGGGTCGAGCTTGAGGCTTGTCCCAGGCAGAAAAAGGCAGAGGTATCAACTTGACCTTCCCAGGAGGAGGCCGCTCATACTGGGCTGGAGATGGACACTCTGTTTCAGCACTGCTGTCTGGTTTCTGGGCTTGGACTTGCGTTTTCTCAGGACCCTTCCCCTCACGTGGGGTATGCCGCCATGGCTGGATAGCTGGGGGTGGCTGGGGGTCTTTGGGGTTGCTTGACTTTCCCAAGAGCCGACAGGAAGAGAGCCCAGTTTTCGTCTCATTCTTCTTCCCCAGCGCATGAAGAACCTTCACAGACTCCAGCATGCGCACGCCAAGGGAGGTTCGAGGCTTTTGAAAGCTCTGTTGGAGAAGCTCAGTTTGGTGTTCCTTTCGCTTCGTGTGGGGGATTGCTGGCTTCTCTTCTGCCTTGACTTTGTTCCCTGACTGCTTGTTCTCTTCAGCCTTGTTTCTCCCTCTGGTCCTTTTGGTCTTTTCCTGCCCGTGGCTCTTAGTTTTGCTGATCTTTCTGGATGCAGCTTTCTGAGGTTTGCCTTGAGAGTGCTTGGCCGTGTTCACAGGAGCCCTGTCACTGACTGCAGCGTGGCATATAACCACTTCTCCCCCTAACAGGCACTCTGGATTCTTTGGCTGGATTTTGGCCTTGGGAGCGCCACTGATAGGCTCAGAGGCTTTCTGTTTGTTCTTCCTGGGTTGATCAGAGGGAACCTTTATGACACTTGGCTTTTCCTGCACCTGATTCACCTTAATGGCTCTGGTGTCTTTAGCTTTGATCACGTTGGGACCTTGGGATTGATCAAGATCTTTCAAAGGATTAAAGAGCTGGGGAAGGTGAATATCCTCCGCCAGTGTAGTAATGTCTGCAAGACCACTGCTAGGTTCAATCCCATTTTCAAGTGTCCCTAGGTCCTGACGACTCCGGCTGTTCTCTCCCAGATCAGCATTTTCAGAACCAGGCTGCTCCTCTTGGCTGAGGGGATCGGTGCAGGCCAGCGGCTGGTGAATATCAGGGATTCCTAAAGGGAGTAGTGGAGGATCTTGGTTCTCTGTTGGGATCTGGTAGGCATCCAGAGGCTTTGAAAGCTTGGTTTTGATATCATCCACGTGCTTACTCTCTATTTGTCCCTGGCTTGGAGCTGGAGGCAGGGCCAGGAGACGCCTGGCACTCTGGACTGGAGCTGTCACTGAAATGTCCCCAAGTTCAGATGGTGGGTTACTCTCAAGTATGTGGCTGTTTCTGCTACTGCAGGACTTGGGGAGTTCTTGACTTTGTGTCACACAAAACGTCTGGCTTGGAGGTTGCAATCCCAGGGAATTTTTCATCACCAGGGGGGAGGTCTCCATCCCTACAAAGGGATCAAGGGAGAAGTCAGTCCCTGGTAAGTGAGATGCTCCCCCTAAACACCAACACAGCAGTCGTGTACCTTTCAAGGGGTTCAGGGGCAAGATGGGCAAGGCATTTCTACTAACTCTTCTTAAGGATCACGGACAGTGCCCTATGCTACGAGGTAAGCGGTGACTGTTGTAATTCTTACTGGTGAGCCTTTCCTGTCGCTGATTCTCGGCTCGCTTTGTATTTCATAGGACTGTTATAAGTCCAATACAAAATGAGTCTTATTTTTAAAAACCTGAAATGTTTTACAAAGCCTAGCATTCTCATATAGGGTCCTTTCCATTCTCCCCACTTTCCCGAGAGGCCAAGAACACGTCACACCATGAACTAGGAGAGGGGGTAGAGCCCTTGCTGATGAAATACATCAACAAAGACAGAGTCTTAGCCTGCTTGCTCTCTGGACAGGATCTCGGACCACAAGGTCTTCAATCCTGGTATAAATGAAGGAAGTGAGGACAGTTCAACTGGCACTCTCATAACAAGAGTTCTGAAACACCTTCCGAAGAGACTATAGCAGTAGATGAGGGAAGGGAGTGCTACAGTGTGGCAGTACAGGGGGAACGATCGGCTACAGCAGTGAAAAGTGTGGTACCGATTGGTGTGCTCTCGGGGTTCTTGTACATGTAGCATAGATGACCTCTACAGTGGCCCTCCCACCGTCCCACCTGCATTAGGTGTTCTTTTTTTTTGTAATTTATGTTTATGTATTTATTTACTGTTTGAACTTATTTATTCTACGTATTTATTTTTTTGGCTGCACTGGGTCTCTCATTGCTGTGCACGGGCTTTCTCTAGTTGGCGGCTAGCGGGGGCTACTCTTGGTTGCGGTGTGCGGGCTTCTCATCGCGGTGGCTTCTCTTGTTGCGGAGCATGGGCTGTAGGCACGTGGGCTTCGGTAGTTGAGGCTCACGGGCTCTAGAATGCAGGCTCCGTCGTTGTGGCACATGCGCTTAGTTGCTGCACGGCATGTGGGATCTTCGCAGACCAGGGCTCGAACCCGTGTCCCCCGCATTGCATTGGCAGGCGGATTCTTAACCACGGCGCCACCAGGGAAGCCCTAGGTGTTCTCATAGAGAGTCTAAAAACAGAGGGCACTGAGCGAAGGTAGTGGTTATTAAAGGCTCAGGATCTAAATTCTACCTGCCTCTACACCCCTTCCCAGCTGTCGATTTGACCCCATTTTTGAATGCCGACCTCATTCTTCAACTTTCTCTGGCGTTTGTTATACTCACCTTGAAAACTTGTTTCTGTGATGCGTTGAGCAGACACAGGGTGGCAGACTGCAGAGGTGGAAGCTGGTGGTCGGATATTTGTGGGCTGAATCTCCTTCAGTCCCATTCCCATTTCTGGTTGCCCAGAGGCCCGACTTCCTGTGTATGACGCCGAGCCGTAGGATTGCGGGCAGGAGCCAAGTTCTCCATACAGTAAAGACCCCAGTGTGCCTTGGTTATAGGAATATACCTGGCTCCCTTCCTGGCAGGGAAGTGACAGGCGGCTCTGCCCCTGATTTGGAATCTGAGATGGTGTTCCCTGAGCAAGGCTGGCAGAAAGCGATGGATGTAGAGGGACCATGTTCTTGGCGTCTGAAGTTTTATCATCCTGGGCTGCCAGAAACATGGAGGAGGCAGCTGTGTGGCGGTCAGTGAGTGCCAGAGTAAAGTCTCCGAGTGAAGAAGAATTCTTTTCAGTGCTTGCTGTGATGTCCCACTCAAGAACACCTGGATAGGAAGCAGCTGAAGTGGAGATCTGGCTGTGGTCAGTAACTCCAGATAACATAGTCGTGCTAGAATGTTGGTAAAGGTAGGCACTACCCATGAGTGTCTGGAAAGGGGTACCAGTAGCCGATGCCGAACTGACGGCAGGGGCAGAGACTCTGGAGAAGTTGCAGACACTTCGTGTTAGGGAAGTTGCATTGCTCACCACAGGAGGAGAATGCTGCAGAGAATTTAGAGTTCCAAGTAGAGATGGATGTTGGAAATTTTCTGTAAGAACAAGAGGGTCATGAAAAACTCAGGGAGGTTGAGAAATTCTCACTACGTTTGAGGAACGGCATCATCTGAAGGTTCTTGCTATCAGGACACCTCTACTATCACTACTTCCTGAGAAACCCAAAATCAGACAGTTGATGATGGCTGTAAGGACTGAGCAGTTTTCCACTCTTCTCTATTAACTGCCTGTGCTCCCATCTTGGGCACAGACGGGCAGAAGAGCCAAGTGGTGTGGTTCAGAGATTGTTCTCTAGGCTGGAAGCAACCTTCTCCCTGCCCTGTCTTTCCCTTCGGCCTGCACTCGTATTGACTTCTATGCTATTTCCTAGACTGGAAGCATTTTAGAACTAGGAGGCCCTTAGAGAACTTCGATGTTCTCAGTCTCATTTCGTGAGTAAGGAAACTGAGGCTCAGAGAGGTCGGGTTGACTTGTTCAAGTTCTCTCATTATGTTAGTATCATTACCAGGTTTCAGAACCTAAGTATCCTGACTTCCTTGCCAGGACTCCACTCTGAGCATGATACTGCCAGAAAGCAGGAGAAATAGAACTTATAATATAGGCATTTTTTTTGTCCATTAGAAAACAGTACGGCTATTACCATTGTCGTCTTCAGTGTCTCCCTTTGCTTGTGCAGTTCCCACGCTATTACCTAGAGGTGACGTACAGCTCAGTCCAACTGGTGAATTGAAAGAGTCATTTTTGCCCTCTTCAAGCCTGGTTTCTCATCCTACCTCAAAATGATTACCCGAAAGTGGATTTCTTAAGTGCTTTTGGAAAGGGAAAAGTTATCTGATTACTTCAGATTACTCACCTATAAAGTGGTTATAACACCACCACCAATAATAATAGCAGTAATAATTAATAGATGAATAAGCTGATCTGTTGCGTATGATTTATATGGAGGAAGATACAATAAGTTCTAGAAAGACAAAGAAAAATCATGACAAGCATATTACGTTAACGAAAAAGAAATCCATAGATATTAATGAAAACTGGGGTATGTGGCAAGTATCGAAGCCTAATGAATTTACTAACAAATGGCATTCTGTACCATCCATGCAATATTATGAAAGTGAATTTTGCCCACTCTAGTTTAGTGAATACTATTAACCAGAAAACACGATGGAGGTGATAGAGGTGAATGAATTCCTAGCCAATGCATACAGACAGAGAAGGTATGTCAGTAAAAAATGCATAACAAGCAACAGAATGCAATAAATGTGCATGTATAGGTAGCCACAACACATATAGACAAGTATTTCAATGAAAACCGGTACGAAGCAGACAGCAAAATAATAAGTGTAAAAGAGTTTCATTATTGTGCTCCTTCATATTTTTACCCAGCAAGTAAGAGGTATTAAGCCTAGGAGAAATATATATTTCAATGAATATAGCTTATATAATAAGCAGAAAGGAAGCTTAAAATGTATCAGGAAGGTTTTTGGATTTATCCTAGAACTTAGATTAGAATCATCTTCAGCATCCAAGAAGATGGCATCCCAAAACCTCAAAAAACCATCATGCCTAGAATCCAATTAAAAAAGATTTTCGAATGTAAGAAAATCCACAGGACTCCACAATATGGTTTTCGATAAACGTGGATGTTTGTTTGTTTTGTTTCTTTGGCCGCGCCGCGTGGCCCTGGCCGTGAAAGCACCGAGTCCTAAGCACTGGACCGCCAGGGAATTCCCTAAGTGGGGGGAATTAGAGATGTGGGGCTTGACTTTTTCTTCTTCTTCTTCTTCTTCGGTAGCTAAGATCTGCAAGCGAACGATGGCTGTTGATCAATGTGCTCTCTGTGTTAGGAAGGAAATAACTGTAAAAATGAAAAGCAGCCTTGCCTTAGAACCTACATATCACACCAAGGAAAATAGTCCTTCTGATTCAATTTAGAAGATATCACTTAAAATGTTGAATTGGTGAAATGTCTACCTAGTTTAAAAATTAGAAAGAATAAAACACTGAAAAGCAGCCCCCTAGATAACCACTGTGGTTGCTTGTTTATAGGAGGCATCATTTCTAAAACGTATTTCTAAAATGTTTATATTCAAAACTGTCAAGTGGCCAACTGTATTCAGAGAGGCAATAAAAGAAAGAAAACGGAGTATGACTTTTCTGATAAGCTGCCTTTCCCGGTGATCCCCTGTTCTGGCCTTACTTTCCTTCTTAGTCTGTTAATGTAAGGGTTTGCTACCATCAACTTGGTTTTGCCCTGCTCTGAGCAGGTTTCCCTCTGTGCTGTTTCTGCTTTAATTGAAAATCTTTGGTTCCCATCAGCATTCCATTGCAAACTCCGTTTTTCTTGAGAGCTCCTCTATGCTTTCCCTCTTCATTCTTACATTTTCTCCCATCTCTTGGTGCCTGTTGGCCTGTGCTAATGAAAACCATCCTAAACTTCCTTACGCTCGACTCTGTGCCTCCCTGTAGAGCCCAGTACTCTCCATCCTCTCTCCCTATTCTCTCTTTTCAACTAGTCGAAATCCTAGTGGAGGGAGACCATTAGAGATGAAACATCTTGGTATATATTGCTAGTTTTCTATGTCCCCTGGCTTTTCTATGTTTCTGTTGAAACACTCTTGAGAAGTGTCTGATTTCGTTTTCTACATGGGTACCCTTTAAGGCTCAATACTGGAAAAGAAGGGGATCAGAGTGATCAACCCAACGTGGTATCCTAACGTAACAGTTAAGGAAAGCAACAGGCTTTGTGAGACAGCCAGTGATTTGTCCAAAGTCACACAGATAGTAAACGTCAAAGTCAAAAGTGAAATTAGGTCTCCAGACTTGTAGTTCAATACTTTCCCTCATTATTCCATGCTATTTTGAATCTCCTACTCAATTTAGGGGCAAAAGAAATCGAACGCAAAACTTTCCAAAGTTTCTTTTCTTACCTGACATGGTCAGAGAAGAGGAAGCATCCACTGCAGGTACAAGGGATGAGGAGACAACACTAGAGGATGTCTGAGTGGCTGCAGCTGAACGGCGCACGTGTCCAGTACAGAGGTCACTGGTTACTGGTCCAAACAGCTCCACGGAAACCCCAAGGCTCTACCAAGTGGTAGTAGGTTTGGTAGGAGAGTGATGTCACAAAGCAGGCAGTTGAAAGGTATGAGAGAGCCAATAGGGAGGTCCGATCCCCAACAGGAAGGCGGGCTTGGGTGAAGAGAGTGTAGGAGAGCTAAAACAACACCTGAGTTTCTGAGCTCTGGGGAGGAAATCCTAGAAGACAGATTTACCTCCCCCAGGCTCTTCCATTAGGGAAATCATTGCCACATTTCTTACAGACGTTCATTAATACACTGAACTAAGAGTTACTTATATTCTACAGAGTATTCTATTTTATGTATCATATACTTAGAGCTATATAGATCTTATTTAATTAATAATCCTTAGGAAGGAAAGAGCCATCTAGTTTGAACTATTACAGTTGTTCTGAAATCAGATGTGTCTAATGAGTGAACTGATAGCAGCTTTTAAGGAGCCAAAGTAGGGATTAAGAAGCTCTCTTTGTAACTTGGTTCAAGAGTAGGGTGAAGTTTGTTGAGTGTACCTTGTGGAGAATGTTGTGGTCCAAGGCTCTTCTCTTTTAGTTTCTTCTCCTTGACTCCTACCTTCCTTGGGCTGGGCTAGGCTGGGGGCCAGGTTGGACTTGCGACTTAACGTTTCTCTTCCGCTTCCTCTTTTTTTTTTTCTTCCATTATGGGCATTGCTTCGAGGACAAGCCTTGATCTTGCATTGGACGTTACTTCCTGTCAACTTCCAGCAGCAGGAGTCTTCTTTTCAGTGCTTGATGCTTCACGAAATAGACTCTGCCCGTTGGCAGCAAATACCAGAGAGCTAGGAGACAGAGCTGGTTGCAGACCTTTCCTCTTCCAGCCTTTGGTTGCAATTGTTTGGCCCATAATTTGCTAGCTCTAGTTCCTTGGGCCACACAGGTATCCTGCCATCTCCAGCTCTTGTTATATGTGAGAGACATTCTGAACACTGTCCCTTTTTCTTTGCACAGAAGTATATACAGTGTGGCAGTTACTGTAATCTCCTCCGCCTTGCAAACAGCCACTCTAGAATCTTGGACCTCTAGGACTCTCTGTCTTGCATGCTTGGGGGCAAGGCCAAGCAAAATGAAGAGGAGAATAATTAGAGAAAGAGGAGGACGTTGGTGGAGAATTGGGAGCAGGTAAGGTGAAAGGGCACAGGAGAAAAGAGATGCATGTAGACTTTTTGGTTTCTGTGGGAAACAGGTTGACACACTTGGGCCTCATTTGGTATTAACAGAACAGAGAGTTAAAGATCTAAGTAGCTAGATAGTGTGCAGCAACTGCCATGAAGTCTGTACACTGAAGAGAACAGTCTCACATCTAGTTTTCATTTTGTTTTATGTCATAGTACCTTATTTATAGCATTCACTGGTGTGTTTGTAGAATACAGATGTTTTCAAATGCTCTGGTTTTGTCTACATGGTTATCTCCTTGTCCTGTTTGTAAGGAATCCAACATTGTAAGACATATTGCATGTTTTTCTCTTGACGATTGTTGACCTTGAAGCGTCATGAACTAACTTGAGCTGTTGGATTCTGTGGAGAAACGTTCAAAAGGGTCTGTGAAAAAGGCACTGTGGTGAGTCGCATTATGCACCCGAGCGTAAGGAGCAAGATATCTGCCACCAGCCCAGCTTGGCCTGGATTGCCTCTGTTTTAGTTCCCCTGGTTAGTGCTTTTCTCCCTAACCACTCTTGTGACTGTGATAATGTGAGTAAGGGCTGAGTTGCTAATGATCTATGTGTGAGGTAAGCTGGTTTGAGGGAGGAAATCTATGGACCTAGTCATTTTCCTTGGTGGTAAGCTTTCAGGGGTGCAGAGATTGATCTTCCTGGGGCCTTTTCTGGTCCCAGGAAGATATCGCATAGATGGGACCTCCCAAGACACACATTGAATCTTTAGGCCTGTTTTTCCTATTATGAGGTACGAGTTTCTTCACTGATGGGGATGATGCTTATCTGAGAAGAAATTGTGAAAGGTGGTGTAGTGTAGAGGTGTGGCTTAAGCTTTTAAGTTTTCCTCCAGGTTTTTCCCCTAAGCTTCCTACTTCGGACGGCCTACTTACATGATACTAGTAGGTGATGTCCGGCTAACAACTTCCTAAATACCTGCAAGCCAGATCAGTGTCTCTTTTCTCTGTATTCCCATGGAAATCAAGGGTCCCGCCGAATTTTCCATCGAAACAGTTGATTTGTGTTGTCTCTAGGAATTCTAAAGGGCGTACCGTTGCTTCCTAACCGGTGTCATTTGGGAGATCCGCCTCTGTACGTTCAAATGATTAATTTTGAGACTTTGCTCATGTGTGCAGTAAACCCTTGAATTCCCTAAGACCTTCCTTTCCTCCATCTCCTACCCCATTAAGCCCGCTTCAGTTCATCTCCTGAATTTCTTTGGAATCTGTCAGCCAGCTCTTCCTCAACTTCCTAATACTGAACTTGCCTGTCTGTTGCGATTAGGTCCTAACTAGTGTCCATATATCTTGTTTCCTTCCAATCCACTCTTCACACAAGAAACCTTCAAAGCAAGTTGGAACGTTGCTCATAAACATCGCTCACAAGCATTGTTTTGAGAATAGAAAACACACTGTTGGCCTTTAAGACTCTGCGTGGTCTAGAATCCTCTCTGCTTCTCTAGCCCCATCTTGTGCCACTTTTGCCCTCACTTTCTATGCTTCAGATACACTGAATTAACCTTAGTTCTCACTCATCTGACAGAAGTCAGTTCAGATACTATTTTTCACTGTGATTCCTAGCATTAAGGAATTTGATTATCAGGTTTTGTATGAGGACTATTTCATCAGGGGTACAGAAGTTCTGGCCATCTCTGGTTTTGGATATCCCTTATTTGTTGAGACCTTTGCGTTGTTTGGTTGCCTTTTGTCTGTTTTCCAGATGGGAAAACAGGAACAAGGGAAGTATAGGTTATTACTAGGTGGGGTTGAACAAGTGGAGCAGCAAACTGCAAAGCAGAAAGAAGAGGGACGTACTATAGAGGGATATGACTTCCATTCTCAAGGCGCCTGCATCCTGTGCAGGGAGACAGCCTAACATAAAATGTGCCTAACAACAAATATATTGACTTCTTACTAAAAATCTCCAGTTCATAGAACCGAGGGGTTTGTACCTTCTCCTTTAAAAGTGATAGTCCTGGGACTTCCCCGGTGGTCCCGTGGTGAAGACTCTGCGCTTCCAATGCAGCAGGCGTGGGTTCAATCCCTGGTTGGGGAGCTAAGATCCCACATGCTGCGCAGCCAAAGAAATTTTTGTCGAACGTTATACTCCTGTATTGTTGGCTTTAGTGGTTTAGATTTTGTTGTACTGTTAAGAAGATTTCAGTTTATTTACCGGGAACAAACAACACATAATGTAAAAATAGTTTCCCAGAAACGATTTCCATCATTCTCTTCCTCCCTTTCTCCCGCAGACTGGTGTTTCACCTTGACAAGTTCTCTGTCATTCCATAGGAAAGCTGTCTGGCTTGGAGGTTGCAATCCCAGGGAATTTTTCATCAGCGGGGAAGTCTCCATCACTACAGAGGAATCAAGGGAGAAGTCAGTCCCTGGTAAGTGAGATGCTCCCCCTAAACACCAACACAGCAGTCGTGTACCTTTCAAGGGGTTCAGGGGCAAGATGGGCAAGGCATTTCTACTAACTCTTCTTAAGGATCACGGACAGTGCCCTATGCTACGAGGTAAGCGGTGACTGCTGTAGTTCTTACTGGTGATCCTTTCCTGTCACTGATTCTCGGCTTTCTTTGTATTTCATAGGACTGTTGTCAGTCCAATACAAAATGAGTCTTATTTTTAAAAACCTGAAATGTTTTACAGAGCCTAGCATTCTCATATAGGGTCCTTTCCATTCTCCCCACTTTCCCGAGAGGCCAAGAACACGTCACACCATGAACTAGGAGAGGGGGTAGAGCCCTTTCTGATGAAATACATCAACAAAGACAGAGCCTTAGCCTGCTTGCTCTCTGGACAGGATCTCGGACCACAAGGTCTTCAATCCTGGTATAAATGAAGGAAGTGAGGACAGTTCAACTGGCACTCTCATAACAAGAGTTCTGAAACACCTTCCAAAGAGACTATAGCAGTAGATGAGGGAAGGGAGTGCTACAGTGTGGCAGTACAGGGGTTACGATCGGCTACAGCAGTGAAAAGTGTGGTACCGATTGGTGTGCTCTCGGGGTTCTTGTACATGTAGCATAGATGACCTCTACAGTGGCCCTCCCACCTTCCCACCTGCATTAGGTGTTCTTTTTTTTTGTAATTTATGTTTATGTATTTATTTACTGTTTGAACTTATTTATTCTACGTATTTATTTTTTTGGCCGCACTGGGTCTCTCATTGCTGTGCACGGGCTTTCTCGAGTTGGCGGCTAGCGGGGGCTACTCTCGGTTGCGGTGTGCGGGCATCTCATCGCGGTGGCTTCTCTTGTTGCGGAGCATGGGCTGTAGGCACGTGGGCTTCGGTAGTTGAGGCCTACGGGCTCTAGAATGCAGGCTCCGTCGTTGTGGCACATGCGCTTAGTTGCTGCACGGCATGTGGGATCTTCGCAGACCAGGGCTCGAACCCGTGTCCCCTGCATTGGCAGGCGCCACCAGGGAAGCCCTAGGTGTTCTCATATAGAGTCTAAAAACAGAGAGCACTGAGAGAAGGTAGTGGTTATTAAAGGCTCAGGATCTAAATTCTACCTGTCTCTACACCCCTTCCCAGCTGTCGATTTGACCCCATTTTTGAATGCTGACCTCATTGTTCAACTTTTCTCTGCCGTCTGTATACTCACCTTGAAAACTTGTTTCTGTGATGCGTTGAGCAGACACAGGGTGGCAGATTGCAGAGGTGGAAGCTGGTGGTCGGATATTTGTGGGCTGAATCTCCTTCAGTCCCATTCCCATTTCTGGTTGCCCAGAGGCCCTACTTCCTGTGTGTGACGCAGAGCCGTAGGATTGCGGGCAGGAGCCAAGTTCTCCATACAGTAAAGACCCCAGTGTGCCTTGGTTATAGTAATATACCTGGCTTCCTTCCTGGCAGGGAAGTGACAGGCGGCTATGCCCCTGATTTGTTCGTGGGCCTCCTGATCCAGCAGTTCCCTTGGCTCTGCCCCTGTCGTCAGCTGCCCCTAGGATAACTCTGAGCCCTAGCCACTTCTCTGGTAGATTTCCCTATTCCCCCACTACAGTCACACCTGAATAAGGCAACTCAGACCTTTCAGAGATGTGTCCTGAACCTCTTGTTTTCTGAAATACCTATCTGGTGGTTGTGAGACTTAAGGCCAGCGTCCCCGAGAGACTTTTTCTATTTCTCCTAGTAAACCTAGACTCATCTTCTGTCACCTTCAACTCTACTCCAATTGTGTTCTTTCAACCCAGACCTCTGACCCTGCTTTTTACTTCTGCCGTTTCATCCTCGCTCCTGCTTCCTTTCCTAAATCCATACGTCTCTTTTGGCCTTCCTAGCCCTGGGCCAAGTTCCTTCCTCTTTGCTCAGTTTTTACCCCTTTCCTTCATTCTCCCATCCAACTTTCAGTCCTTCCTTTCTCACGCCCCAGTTAGCAGCATCTGAAAATTCGAAAGGTTTGTTACTCGTCTATTAATTGTATTCCATTTACTTATTCAGTTCTATACCTGTCTTACCTGTGTATGGAAGAACAGCTGGTAGCCAAGGTGGCACCAAGAATCCTAGCAGCTCTCACTTGACGTATCCGTAGTAGTCGGCAATTTCCATTTCGTTTTCCCTCTCGGTGAAAAATTGCAGCTTGCCCGAAGAGGTGTATCTGGCAGCATTCTCCCGTTGTTGTTGAGCCCGCCTCTTCATGGCCTCTCGCTCTGGCCTCTGCTCTTGTTCGATGGGCTTTGACATGACTGGCTCAGGCACGTTGGGTTCCCTCCATGGAACTCGTTGCTTGCTGAAGTCTTGGAGTAGAAATTGGGTTTGGAGCTTGGGTGGGGACTGGCGCTTATTCACAGCAGGGGGAACAGGCTCCCGCTGGAGAGGAGCGCCAGATGAAGTTTTGGAGGGTGCAGGCCTAGGAGCAGCAGACTGAGGGACACGAGGCTGGGTATGGTTGGTCCAAGCCGGTTGGGTTGGGTTGGTCACAGTTGGCTGAGCTGGTTTGGCGGGGCCTGGCAAAGAGGCAGGAGCTGGCTGGTGGGATGAATTGGCTGCAGCAGGTTGAGCTGAGTCAGTAGAACCAGGCTGGGCACGGTAAGCCCCAGCAGGCCGATGTGAGGCCAGAGACTGTGGCCTCCGAGGAGCGGGTCGAGCTTGAGGCTTGTCCCAGGCAGAAAAAGGCAGAGGTATCAACTTGACCTTCCCAGGAGGAGGCCGCTCATACTGGGCTGGAGACGGACACTCTGTTTCAGCACTGCTGTCTGGTTTCTGGGCTTGGACTTGCGTTTTCTCAGGACCCTTCCCCTCACGTGGGGTATGCCGCCATGGCTGGATAGCTGGGGGTGGCTGGGGGTCTTTGGGGTTGCTTGACTTTCCCAAGAGCCGACAGGAAGAGAGCCCAGTTTTCGTCTCATTCTTCTTCCCCAGCGCATGAAGAACCTTCACAGACTCCAGCATGCGCACGCCAAGGGAGGTTCGAGGCTTTTGAAAGCTCTGTTGGAGAAGCTCAGTTTGGTGTTCCTTTCGCTTCGTGTGGGGGATTGCTGGCTTCTCTTCTGCCTTGACTTTGTTCCCTGACTGCTTGTTCTCCTCAGCCTTGTTTCTCCCTCTGGTCCTTTTGGTCTTTTCCTGCCCGTGGCTCTTAGTTTTGCTGATCTTTCTGGATGCAGCTTTCTGAGGTTTGCCTTGAGAGTGCTTGGCCGTGTTCACAGGAGCCCTGTCACTGACTGCAGCGTGGCATATAACCACTTCTCCCCCTAACAGGCACTCTGGATTCTTTGGCTGGATTTTGGCCTTGGGAGCGCCACTGATAGGCTCAGAGGCTTTCTGTTTGTTCTTCCTGGGTTGATCAGAGGGAACCTTTATGACACTTGGCTTTTCCTGCACCGGATTCACCTTAATGGCTCTGGTGTCTTTAGCTTTGATCACGTTGGGACCTTGGGATTGATCAAGATCTTTCAAAGGATTAAAGAGCTGGGGAAGGTGAATATCCTCCGCCAGTGTAGTAATGTCTGCAAGACCACTGCTAGGTTCAATCCCATTTTCAAGTGTCCCTAGGTCCTGACGACTCCGGCTGTTCTCTCCCAGATCAGCATTTTCAGAACCAGGCTGCTCCTCTTGGCTGAGGGGATCGGTGCAGGCCAGCGGCTGGTGAATATCAGGGATTCCTAAAGGGAGTAGTGGAGGATCTTGGTTCTCTGTTGGGATCTGGTAGGCATCCAGAGGCTTTGAAAGCTTGGTTTTGATATCATCCACGTGCTTACTCTCTATTTGTCCCTGGCTTGGAGCTGGAGGCAGGGCCAGGAGACGCCTGGCACTCTGGACTGGAGCTGTCACTGAAATGTCCCCAAGTTCAGATGGTGGGTTACTCTCAAGTATGTGGCTGTTTCTGCTACTGCAGGACTTGGGGAGTTCTTGACTTTGTGTCACACAAAACGTCTGGCTTGGAGGTTGCAATCCCAGGGAATTTTTCATCACCAGGGGGGAGGTCTCCATCCCTACAAAGGGATCAAGGGAGAAGTCAGTCCCTGGTAAGTGAGATGCTCCCCCTAAACACCAACACAGCAGTCGTGTACCTTTCAAGGGGTTCAGGGGCAAGATGGGCAAGGCATTTCTACTAACTCTTCTTAAGGATCACGGACGGTGCCCTATGCTACGAGGTAAGCGGTGACTGTTGTAATTCTTACTGGTGAGCCTTTCCTGTCGCTGATTCTCGGCTCGCTTTGTATTTCATAGGACTGTTATAAGTCCAATACAAAATGAGTCTTATTTTTAAAAACCTGAAATGTTTTACAAAGCCTAGCATTCTCATATAGGGTCCTTTCCATTCTCCCCACTTTCCCGAGAGGCCAAGAACACGTCACACCATGAACTAGGAGAGGGGGTAGAGCCCTTGCTGATGAAATACATCAACAAAGACAGAGTCTTAGCCTGCTTGCTCTCTGGACAGGATCTCGGACCACAAGGTCTTCAATCCTGGTATAAATGAAGGAAGTGAGGACAGTTCAACTGGCACTCTCATAACAAGAGTTCTGAAACACCTTCCGAAGAGACTATAGCAGTAGATGAGGGAAGGGAGTGCTACAGTGTGGCAGTACAGGGGGAACGATCGGCTACAGCAGTGAAAAGTGTGGTACCGATTGGTGTGCTCTCGGGGTTCTTGTACATGTAGCATAGATGACCTCTACAGTGGCCCTCCCACCGTCCCACCTGCATTAGGTGTTCTTTTTTTTTGTAATTTATGTTTATGTATTTATTTACTGTTTGAACTTATTTATTCTACGTATTTATTTTTTTGGCTGCACTGGGTCTCTCATTGCTGTGCACGGGCTTTCTCTAGTTGGCGGCTAGCGGGGGCTACTCTTGGTTGCGGTGTGCGGGCTTCTCATCGCGGTGGCTTCTCTTGTTGCGGAGCATGGGCTGTAGGCACGTGGGCTTCGGTAGTTGAGGCTCACGGGCTCTAGAATGCAGGCTCCGTCGTTGTGGCACATGCGCTTAGTTGCTGCACGGCATGTGGGATCTTCGCAGACCAGGGCTCGAACCCGTGTCCCCCGCATTGCATTGGCAGGCGGATTCTTAACCACGGCGCCACCAGGGAAGCCCTAGGTGTTCTCATAGAGAGTCTAAAAACAGAGGGCACTGAGCGAAGGTAGTGGTTATTAAAGGCTCAGGATCTAAATTCTACCTGCCTCTACACCCCTTCCCAGCTGTCGATTTGACCCCATTTTTGAATGCCGACCTCATTCTTCAACTTTCTCTGGCGTTTGTTATACTCACCTTGAAAACTTGTTTCTGTGATGCGTTGAGCAGACACAGGGTGGCAGACTGCAGAGGTGGAAGCTGGTGGTCGGATATTTGTGGGCTGAATCTCCTTCAGTCCCATTCCCATTTCTGGTTGCCCAGAGGCCCGACTTCCTGTGTATGACGCCGAGCCGTAGGATTGCGGGCAGGAGCCAAGTTCTCCATACAGTAAAGACCCCAGTGTGCCTTGGTTATAGTAATATACCTGGCTCCCTTCCTGGCAGGGAAGTGGCAGGCGGCTCTGCCCCTGATTTGGAATCTGAGATGGTGTTCCCTGAGCAAGGCTGGCAGAAAGCGATGGATGTAGAGGGACCATGTTCTTGGCGTCTGAAGTTTTATCATCCTGGGCTGCCAGAAACATGGAGGAGGCAGCTGTGTGGCGGTCAGTGAGTGCCAGAGTAAAGTCTCCGAGTGAAGAAGAATTCTTTTCAGTGCTTGCTGTGATGTCCCACTCAAGAACACCTGGATAGGAAGCAGCTGAAGTGGAGATCTGGCTGTGGTCAGTAACTCCAGATAACATAGTCGTGCTAGAATGTTGGTAAAGGTAGGCACTACCCATGAGTGTCTGGAAAGGGGTACCAGTAGCCGATGCCGAACTGACGGCAGGGGCAGAGACTCTGGAGAAGTTGCAGACACTTCGTGTTAGGGAAGTTGCATTGCTCACCACAGGAGGAGAATGCTGCAGAGAATTTAGAGTTCCAAGTAGAGATGGATGTTGGAAATTTTCTGTAAGAACAAGAGGGTCATGAAAAACTCAGGGAGGTTGAGAAATTCTCACTACGTTTGAGGAACGGCATCATCTGAAGGTTCTTGCTATCAGGACACCTCTACTATCACTACTTCCTGAGAAGCCCAAAATCAGACAGTTGATGATGGCTGTAAGGACTGAGCAGTTTTCCACTCTTCTCTATTAACTGCCTGTGCTCCCATCTTGGGCACAGACGGGCAGAAGAGCCAAGTGGTGTGGTTCAGAGATTGTTCTCTAGGCTGGAAGCAACCTTCTCCCTGCCCTGTCTTTCCCTTCGGCCTGCACTCGTATTGACTTCTATGCTATTTCCTAGACTGGAAGCATTTTAGAACTAGGAGGCCCTTAGAGAACTTCGATGTTCTCAGTCTCATTTCGTGAGTAAGGAAACTGAGGCTCAGAGAGGTCGGGTTGACTTGTTCAAGTTCTCTCATTATGTTAGTATCATTACCAGGTTTCAGAACCTAAGTATCCTGACTTCCTTGCCAGGACTCCACTCTGAGCATGATACTGCCAGAAAGCAGGAGAAATAGAACTTATAATATAGGCATTTTTTTTGTCCATTAGAAAACAGTACGGCTATTACCATTGTCGTCTTCAGTGTCTCCCTTTGCTTGTGCAGTTCCCACGCTATTACCTAGAGGTGACGTACAGCTCAGTCCAACTGGTGAATTGAAAGAGTCATTTTTGCCCTCTTCAAGCCTGGTTTCTCATCCTACCTCAAAATGATTACCCGAAAGTGGATTTCTTAAGTGCTTTTGGAAAGGGAAAAGTTATCTGATTACTTCAGATTACTCACCTATAAAGTGGTTATAACACCACCACCAATAATAATAGCAGTAATAATTAATAGATGAATAAGCTGATCTGTTGCGTATGATTTATATGGAGGAAGATACAATAAGTTCTAGAAAGACAAAGAAAAATCATGACAAGCATATTACGTTAACGAAAAAGAAATCCATAGATATTAATGAAAACTGGGGTATGTGGCAAGTATCGAAGCCTAATGAATTTACTAACAAATGGCATTCTGTACCATCCATGCAATATTATGAAAGTGAATTTTGCCCACTCTATTTTAGTGAATACTATTAACCAGAAAACACGATGGAGGTGATAGAGGTGAATGAATTCCTAGCCAATGCATACAGACAGAGAAGGTATGTCAGTAAAAAATGCATAACAAGCAACAGAATGCAATAAATGTGCATGTATAGGTAGCCACAACACATATAGACAAGTATTTCAATGAAAACCGGTACGAAGCAGACAGCAAAATAATAAGTGTAAAAGAGTTTCATTATTGTGCTCCTTCATATTTTTACCCAGCAAGTAAGAGGTATTAAGCCTAGGAGAAATATATATTTCAATGAATATAGCTTATATAATAAGCAGAAAGGAAGCTTAAAATGTATCAGGAAGGTTTTTGGATTTATCCTAGAACTTAGATTAGAATCATCTTCAGCATCCAAGAAGATGGCATCCCAAAACCTCAAAAAACCATCATGCCTAGAATCCAATTAAAAAAGATTTTCGAATGTAAGAAAATCCACAGGACTCCACAATATGGTTTTCGATAAACGTGGATGTTTGTTTGTTTTGTTTCTTTGGCCGCGCCGCGTGGCCCTGGCCGTGAAAGCACCGAGTCCTAAGCACTGGACCGCCAGGGAATTCCCTAAGTGGGGGGAATTAGAGATGTGGGGCTTGACTTTTTCTTCTTCTTCTTCTTCTTCGGTAGCTAAGATCTGCAAGCGAACGATGGCTGTTGATCAATGTGCTCTCTGTGTTAGGAAGGCAATAACTGTAAAAATGAAAAGCAGCCTTGCCTTAGAACCTACATATCACACCAAGGAAAATAGTCCTTCTGATTCAATTTAGAAGATATCACTTAAAATGTTGAATTGGTGAAATGTCTACCTAGTTTAAAAATTAGAAAGAATAAAACACTGAAAAGCAGCCCCCTAGATAACCACTGTGGTTGCTTGTTTATAGGAGGCATCATTTCTAAAACGTATTTCTAAAATGTTTATATTCAAAACTGTCAAGTGGCCAACTGTATTCAGAGAGGCAATAAAAGAAAGAAAACGGAGTATGACTTTTCTGATAAGCTGCCTTTCCCGGTGATCCCCTGTTCTGGCCTTACTTTCCTTCTTAGTCTGTTAATGTAAGGGTTTGCTACCATCAACTTGGTTTTGCCCTGCTCTGAGCAGGTTTCCCTCTGTGCTGTTTCTGCTTTAATTGAAAATCTTTGGTTCCCATCAGCATTCCATTGCAAACTCCGTTTTTCTTGAGAGCTCCTCTATGCTTTCCCTCTTCATTCTTACATTTTCTCCCATCTCTTGGTGCCTGTTGGCCTGTGCTAATGAAAACCATCCTAAACTTCCTTACGCTCGACTCTGTGCCTCCCTGTAGAGCCCAGTACTCTCCATCCTCTCTCCCTATTCTCTCTTTTCAACTAGTCGAAATCCTAGTGGAGGGAGACCATTAGAGATGAAACATCTTGGTATATATTGCTAGTTTTCTATGTCCCCTGGCTTTTCTATGTTTCTGTTGAAACACTCTTGAGAAGTGTCTGATTTCGTTTTCTACATGGGTACCCTTTAAGGCTCAATACTGGAAAAGAAGGGGATCAGAGTGATCAACCCAACGTGGTATCCTAACGTAACAGTTAAGGAAAGCAACAGGCTTTGTGAGACAGCCAGTGATTTGTCCAAAGTCACACAGATAGTAAACGTCAAAGTCAAAAGTGAAATTAGGTCTCCAGACTTGTAGTTCAATACTTTCCCTCATTATTCCATGCTATTTTGAATCTCCTACTCAATTTAGGGGCAAAAGAAATCGAACGCAAAACTTTCCAAAGTTTCTTTTCTTACCTGACATGGTCAGAGAAGAGGAAGCATCCACTGCAGGTACAAGGGATGAGGAGACAACACTAGAGGATGTCTGAGTGGCTGCAGCTGAACGGCGCACGTGTCCAGTACAGAGGTCACTGGTTACTGGTCCAAACAGCTCCACGGAAACCCCAAGGCTCTACCAAGTGGTAGTAGGTTTGGTAGGAGAGTGATGTCACAAAGCAGGCAGTTGAAAGGTATGAGAGAGCCAATAGGGAGGTCCGATCCCCAACAGGAAGGCGGGCTTGGGTGAAGAGAGTGTAGGAGAGCTAAAACAACACCTGAGTTTCTGAGCTCTGGGGAGGAAATCCTAGAAGACAGATTTACCTCCCCCAGGCTCTTCCATTAGGGAAATCATTGCCACATTTCTTACAGACGTTCATTAATACACTGAACTAAGAGTTACTTATATTCTACAGAGTATTCTATTTTATGTATCATATACTTAGAGCTATATAGATCTTATTTAATTAATAATCCTTAGGAAGGAAAGAGCCATCTAGTTTGAACTATTACAGTTGTTCTGAAATCAGATGTGTCTAATGAGTGAACTGATAGCAGCTTTTAAGGAGCCAAAGTAGGGATTAAGAAGCTCTCTTTGTAACTTGGTTCAAGAGTAGGGTGAAGTTTGTTGAGTGTACCTTGTGGAGAATGTTGTGGTCCAAGGCTCTTCTCTTTTAGTTTCTTCTCCTTGACTCCTACCTTCCTTGGGCTGGGCTAGGCTGGGGGCCAGGTTGGACTTGCGACTTAACGTTTCTCTTCCGCTTCCTCTTTTTTTTTTTCTTCCATTATGGGCATTGCTTCGAGGACAAGCCTTGATCTTGCATTGGACGTTACTTCCTGTCAACTTCCAGCAGCAGGAGTCTTCTTTTCAGTGCTTGATGCTTCACGAAATAGACTCTGCCCGTTGGCAGCAAATACCAGAGAGCTAGGAGACAGAGCTGGTTGCAGACCTTTCCTCTTCCAGCCTTTGGTTGCAATTGTTTGGCCCATAATTTGCTAGCTCTAGTTCCTTGGGCCACACAGGTATCCTGCCATCTCCAGCTCTTGTTATATGTGAGAGACATTCTGAACACTGTCCCTTTTTCTTTGCACAGAAGTATATACAGTGTGGCAGTTACTGTAATCTCCTCCGCCTTGCAAACAGCCACTCTAGAATCTTGGACCTCTAGGACTCTCTGTCTTGCATGCTTGGGGGCAAGGCCAAGCAAAATGAAGAGGAGAATAATTAGAGAAAGAGGAGGACGTTGGTGGAGAATTGGGAGCAGGTAAGGTGAAAGGGCACAGGAGAAAAGAGATGCATGTAGACTTTTTGGTTTCTGTGGGAAACAGGTTGACACACTTGGGCCTCATTTGGTATTAACAGAACAGAGAGTTAAAGATCTAAGTAGCTAGATAGTGTGCAGCAACTGCCATGAAGTCTGTACACTGAAGAGAACAGTCTCACATCTAGTTTTCATTTTGTTTTATGTCATAGTACCTTATTTATAGCATTCACTGGTGTGTTTGTAGAATACAGATGTTTTCAAATGCTCTGGTTTTGTCTACATGGTTATCTCCTTGTCCTGTTTGTAAGGAATCCAACATTGTAAGACATATTGCATGTTTTTCTCTTGACGATTGTTGACCTTGAAGCGTCATGAACTAACTTGAGCTGTTGGATTCTGTGGAGAAACGTTCAAAAGGGTCTGTGAAAAAGGCACTGTGGTGAGTCGCATTATGCACCCGAGCGTAAGGAGCAAGATATCTGCCACCAGCCCAGCTTGGCCTGGATTGCCTCTGTTTTAGTTCCCCTGGTTAGTGCTTTTCTCCCTAACCACTCTTGTGACTGTGATAATGTGAGTAAGGGCTGAGTTGCTAATGATCTATGTGTGAGGTAAGCTGGTTTGAGGGAGGAAATCTATGGACCTAGTCATTTTCCTTGGTGGTAAGCTTTCAGGGGTGCAGAGATTGATCTTCCTGGGGCCTTTTCTGGTCCCAGGAAGATATCGCATAGATGGGACCTCCCAAGACACACATTGAATCTTTAGGCCTGTTTTTCCTATTATGAGGTACGAGTTTCTTCACTGATGGGGATGATGCTTATCTGAGAAGAAATTGTGAAAGGTGGTGTAGTGTAGAGGTGTGGCTTAAGCTTTTAAGTTTTCCTCCAGGTTTTTCCCCTAAGCTTCCTACTTCGGACGGCCTACTTACATGATACTAGTAGGTGATGTCCGGCTAACAACTTCCTAAATACCTGCAAGCCAGATCAGTGTCTCTTTTCTCTGTATTCCCATGGAAATCAAGGGTCCCGCCGAATTTTCCATCGAAACAGTTGATTTGTGTTGTCTCTAGGAATTCTAAAGGGCGTACCGTTGCTTCCTAACCGGTGTCATTTGGGAGATCCGCCTCTGTACGTTCAAATGATTAATTTTGAGACTTTGCTCATGTGTGCAGTAAACCCTTGAATTCCCTAAGACCTTCCTTTCCTCCATCTCCTACCCCATTAAGCCCGCTTCAGTTCATCTCCTGAATTTCTTTGGAATCTGTCAGCCAGCTCTTCCTCAACTTCCTAATACTGAACTTGCCTGTCTGTTGCGATTAGGTCCTAACTAGTGTCCATATATCTTGTTTCCTTCCAATCCACTCTTCACACAAGAAACCTTCAAAGCAAGTTGGAACGTTGCTCATAAACATCGCTCACAAGCATTGTTTTGAGAATAGAAAACACACTGTTGGCCTTTAAGACTCTGCGTGGTCTAGAATCCTCTCTGCTTCTCTAGCCCCATCTTGTGCCACTTTTGCCCTCACTTTCTATGCTTCAGATACACTGAATTAACCTTAGTTCTCACTCATCTGACAGAAGTCAGTTCAGATACTATTTTTCACTGTGATTCCTAGCATTAAGGAATTTGATTATCAGGTTTTGTATGAGGACTATTTCATCAGGGGTACAGAAGTTCTGGCCATCTCTGGTTTTGGATATCCCTTATTTGTTGAGACCTTTGCGTTGTTTGGTTGCCTTTTGTCTGTTTTCCAGATGGGAAAACAGGAACAAGGGAAGTATAGGTTATTACTAGGTGGGGTTGAACAAGTGGAGCAGCAAACTGCAAAGCAGAAAGAAGAGGGACGTACTATAGAGGGATATGACTTCCATTCTCAAGGCGCCTGCATCCTGTGCAGGGAGACAGCCTAACATAAAATGTGCCTAACAACAAATATATTGACTTCTTACTAAAAATCTCCAGTTCATAGAACCGAGGGGTTTGTACCTTCTCCTTTAAAAGTGATAGTCCTGGGACTTCCCCGGTGGTCCCGTGGTGAAGACTCTGCGCTTCCAATGCAGCAGGCGTGGGTTCAATCCCTGGTTGGGGAGCTAAGATCCCACATGCTGCGCAGCCAAAGAAATTTTTGTCGAACGTTATACTCCTGTATTGTTGGCTTTAGTGGTTTAGATTTTGTTTTACTGTTAAGAAGATTTCAGTTTATTTACCGGGAACAAACAACACATAATGTAAGAATAGTTTCCCAGAAACGATTTCCATCATTCTCTTCCTCCCTTTCTCCCGCAGACTGGTGTTTCACCTTGACAAGTTCTCTGTCATTCCATAGGAAAGCTGTCTGGCTTGGAGGTTGCAATCCCAGGGAATTTTTCATCAGCGGGGAAGTCTCCATCACTACAGAGGAATCAAGGGAGAAGTCAGTCCCTGGTAAGTGAGATGCTCCCCCTAAACACCAACACAGCAGTCGTGTACCTTTCAAGGGGTTCAGGGGCAAGATGGGCAAGGCATTTCTACTAACTCTTCTTAAGGATCACGGACAGTGCCCTATGCTACGAGGTAAGCGGTGACTGCTGTAGTTCTTACTGGTGATCCTTTCCTGTCACTGATTCTCGGCTTTCTTTGTATTTCATAGGACTGTTGTCAGTCCAATACAAAATGAGTCTTATTTTTAAAAACCTGAAATGTTTTACAGAGCCTAGCATTCTCATATAGGGTCCTTTCCATTCTCCCCACTTTCCCGAGAGGCCAAGAACACTTCACACCATGAACTAGGAGAGGGGGTAGAGCCCTTTCTGATGAAATACATCAACAAAGACAGAGCCTTAGCCTGCTTGCTCTCTGGACAGGATCTCGGACCACAAGGTCTTCAATCCTGGTATAAATGAAGGAAGTGAGGACAGTTCAACTGGCACTCTCATAACAAGAGTTCTGAAACACCTTCCAAAGAGACTATAGCAGTAGATGAGGGAAGGGAGTGCTACAGTGTGGCAGTACAGGGGGAACGATCGGCTACAGCAGTGAAAAGTGTGGTACCGATTGGTGTGCTCTCGGGGTTCTTGTACATGTAGCATAGATGACCTCTACGGTGGCCCTCCCACCTTCCCACCTGCATTAGGTGTTCTTTTTTTTTGTAATTTATGTTTATGTATTTATTTACTGTTTGAACTTATTTATTCTACGTATTTATTTTTTTGGCCGCACTGGGTCTCTCATTGCTGTGCACGGGCTTTCTCGAGTTGGCGGCTAGCGGGGGCTACTCTCGGTTGCGGTGTGCGGGCATCTCATCGCGGTGGCTTCTCTTGTTGCGGAGCATGGGCTGTAGGCACGTGGGCTTCGGTAGTTGAGGCCTACGGGCTCTAGAATGCAGGCTCCGTCGTTGTGGCACATGCGCTTAGTTGCTGCACGGCATGTGGGATCTTCGCAGACCAGGGCTCGAACCCGTGTCCCCTGCATTGGCAGGCGCCACCAGGGAAGCCCTAGGTGTTCTCATATAGAGTCTAAAAACAGAGAGCACTGAGAGAAGGTAGTGGTTATTAAAGGCTCAGGATCTAAATTCTACCTGTCTCTACACCCCTTCCCAGCTGTCGATTTGACCCCATTTTTGAATGCTGACCTCATTGTTCAACTTTTCTCTGCCGTCTGTATACTCACCTTGAAAACTTGTTTCTGTGATGCGTTGAGCAGACACAGGGTGGCAGATTGCAGAGGTGGAAGCTGGTGGTCGGATATTTGTGGGCTGAATCTCCTTCAGTCCCATTCCCATTTCTGGTTGCCCAGAGGCCCTACTTCCTGTGTGTGACGCAGAGCCGTAGGATTGCGGGCAGGAGCCAAGTTCTCCATACAGTAAAGACCCCAGTGTGCCTTGGTTATAGTAATATACCTGGCTTCCTTCCTGGCAGGGAAGTGACAGGCGGCTATGCCCCTGATTTGTTCGTGGGCCTCCTGATCCAGCAGTTCCCTTGGCTCTGCCCCTGTCGTCAGCTGCCCCTAGGATAACTCTGAGCCCTAGCCACTTCTCTGGTAGATTTCCCTATTCCCCCACTACAGTCACACCTGAATAAGGCAACTCAGACCTTTCAGAGATGTGTCCTGAACCTCTTGTTTTCTGAAATACCTATCTGGTGGTTGTGAGACTTAAGGCCAGCGTCCCCGAGAGACTTTTTCTATTTCTCCTAGTAAACCTAGACTCATCTTCTGTCACCTTCAACTCTACTCCAATTGTGTTCTTTCAACCCAGACCTCTGACCCTGCTTTTTACTTCTGCCGTTTCATCCTCGCTCCTGCTTCCTTTCCTAAATCCATACGTCTCTTTTGGCCTTCCTAGCCCTGGGCCAAGTTCCTTCCTCTTTGCTCAGTTTTTACCCCTTTCCTTCATTCTCCCATCCAACTTTCAGTCCTTCCTTTCTCACGCCCCAGTTAGCAGCATCTGAAAATTCGAAAGGTTTGTTACTCGTCTATTAATTGTATTCCATTTACTTATTCAGTTCTATACCTGTCTTACCTGTGTATGGAAGAACAGCTGGTAGCCAAGGTGGCACCAAGAATCCTAGCAGCTCTCACTTGACGTATCCGTAGTAGTCGGCAATTTCCATTTCGTTTTCCCTCTCGGTGAAAAATTGCAGCTTGCCCGAAGAGGTGTATCTGGCAGCATTCTCCCGTTGTTGTTGAGCCCGCCTCTTCATGGCCTCTCGCTCTGGCCTCTGCTCTTGTTCGATGGGCTTTGACATGACTGGCTCAGGCACGTTGGGTTCCCTCCATGGAACTCGTTGCTTGCTGAAGTCTTGGAGTAGAAATTGGGTTTGGAGCTTGGGTGGGGACTGGCGCTTATTCACAGCAGGGGGAACAGGCTCCCGCTGGAGAGGAGCGCCAGATGAAGTTTTGGAGGGTGCAGGCCTAGGAGCAGCAGACTGAGGGACACGAGGCTGGGTATGGTTGGTCCAAGCCGGTTGGGTTGGGTTGGTCACAGTTGGCTGAGCTGGTTTGGCGGGGCCTGGCAAAGAGGCAGGAGCTGGCTGGTGGGATGAATTGGCTGCAGCAGGTTGAGCTGAGTCAGTAGAACCAGGCTGGGCACGGTAAGCCCCAGCAGGCCGATGTGAGGCCAGAGACTGTGGCCTCCGAGGAGCGGGTCGAGCTTGAGGCTTGTCCCAGGCAGAAAAAGGCAGAGGTATCAACTTGACCTTCCCAGGAGGAGGCCGCTCATACTGGGCTGGAGACGGACACTCTGTTTCAGCACTGCTGTCTGGTTTCTGGGCTTGGACTTGCGTTTTCTCAGGACCCTTCCCCTCACGTGGGGTATGCCGCCATGGCTGGATAGCTGGGGGTGGCTGGGGGTCTTTGGGGTTGCTTGACTTTCCCAAGAGCCGACAGGAAGAGAGCCCAGTTTTCGTCTCATTCTTCTTCCCCAGCGCATGAAGAACCTTCACAGACTCCAGCATGCGCACGCCAAGGGAGGTTCGAGGCTTTTGAAAGCTCTGTTGGAGAAGCTCAGTTTGGTGTTCCTTTCGCTTCGTGTGGGGGATTGCTGGCTTCTCTTCTGCCTTGACTTTGTTCCCTGACTGCTTGTTCTCCTCAGCCTTGTTTCTCCCTCTGGTCCTTTTGGTCTTTTCCTGCCCGTGGCTCTTAGTTTTGCTGATCTTTCTGGATGCAGCTTTCTGAGGTTTGCCTTGAGAGTGCTTGGCCGTGTTCACAGGAGCCCTGTCACTGACTGCAGCGTGGCATATAACCACTTCTCCCCCTAACAGGCACTCTGGATTCTTTGGCTGGATTTTGGCCTTGGGAGCGCCACTGATAGGCTCAGAGGCTTTCTGTTTGTTCTTCCTGGGTTGATCAGAGGGAACCTTTATGACACTTGGCTTTTCCTGCACCGGATTCACCTTAATGGCTCTGGTGTCTTTAGCTTTGATCACGTTGGGACCTTGGGATTGATCAAGATCTTTCAAAGGATTAAAGAGCTGGGGAAGGTGAATATCCTCCGCCAGTGTAGTAATGTCTGCAAGACCACTGCTAGGTTCAATCCCATTTTCAAGTGTCCCTAGGTCCTGACGACTCCGGCTGTTCTCTCCCAGATCAGCATTTTCAGAACCAGGCTGCTCCTCTTGGCTGAGGGGATCGGTGCAGGCCAGCGGCTGGTGAATATCAGGGATTCCTAAAGGGAGTAGTGGAGGATCTTGGTTCTCTGTTGGGATCTGGTAGGCATCCAGAGGCTTTGAAAGCTTGGTTTTGATATCATCCACGTGCTTACTCTCTATTTGTCCCTGGCTTGGAGCTGGAGGCAGGGCCAGGAGACGCCTGGCACTCTGGACTGGAGCTGTCACTGAAATGTCCCCAAGTTCAGATGGTGGGTTACTCTCAAGTATGTGGCTGTTTCTGCTACTGCAGGACTTGGGGAGTTCTTGACTTTGTGTCACACAAAACGTCTGGCTTGGAGGTTGCAATCCCAGGGAATTTTTCATCACCAGGGGGGAGGTCTCCATCCCTACAAAGGGATCAAGGGAGAAGTCAGTCCCTGGTAAGTGAGATGCTCCCCCTAAACACCAACACAGCAGTCGTGTACCTTTCAAGGGGTTCAGGGGCAAGATGGGCAAGGCATTTCTACTAACTCTTCTTAAGGATCACGGACGGTGCCCTATGCTACGAGGTAAGCGGTGACTGTTGTAATTCTTACTGGTGAGCCTTTCCTGTCGCTGATTCTCGGCTCGCTTTGTATTTCATAGGACTGTTATAAGTCCAATACAAAATGAGTCTTATTTTTAAAAACCTGAAATGTTTTACAAAGCCTAGCATTCTCATATAGGGTCCTTTCCATTCTCCCCACTTTCCCGAGAGGCCAAGAACACGTCACACCATGAACTAGGAGAGGGGGTAGAGCCCTTGCTGATGAAATACATCAACAAAGACAGAGTCTTAGCCTGCTTGCTCTCTGGACAGGATCTCGGACCACAAGGTCTTCAATCCTGGTATAAATGAAGGAAGTGAGGACAGTTCAACTGGCACTCTCATAACAAGAGTTCTGAAACACCTTCCGAAGAGACTATAGCAGTAGATGAGGGAAGGGAGTGCTACAGTGTGGCAGTACAGGGGGAACGATCGGCTACAGCAGTGAAAAGTGTGGTACCGATTGGTGTGCTCTCGGGGTTCTTGTACATGTAGCATAGATGACCTCTACAGTGGCCCTCCCACCGTCCCACCTGCATTAGGTGTTCTTTTTTTTTGTAATTTATGTTTATGTATTTATTTACTGTTTGAACTTATTTATTCTACGTATTTATTTTTTTGGCTGCACTGGGTCTCTCATTGCTGTGCACGGGCTTTCTCTAGTTGGCGGCTAGCGGGGGCTACTCTTGGTTGCGGTGTGCGGGCTTCTCATCGCGGTGGCTTCTCTTGTTGCGGAGCATGGGCTGTAGGCACGTGGGCTTCGGTAGTTGAGGCTCACGGGCTCTAGAATGCAGGCTCCGTCGTTGTGGCACATGCGCTTAGTTGCTGCACGGCATGTGGGATCTTCGCAGACCAGGGCTCGAACCCGTGTCCCCCGCATTGCATTGGCAGGCGGATTCTTAACCACGGCGCCACCAGGGAAGCCCTAGGTGTTCTCATAGAGAGTCTAAAAACAGAGGGCACTGAGCGAAGGTAGTGGTTATTAAAGGCTCAGGATCTAAATTCTACCTGCCTCTACACCCCTTCCCAGCTGTCGATTTGACCCCATTTTTGAATGCCGACCTCATTCTTCAACTTTCTCTGGCGTTTGTTATACTCACCTTGAAAACTTGTTTCTGTGATGCGTTGAGCAGACACAGGGTGGCAGACTGCAGAGGTGGAAGCTGGTGGTCGGATATTTGTGGGCTGAATCTCCTTCAGTCCCATTCCCATTTCTGGTTGCCCAGAGGCCCGACTTCCTGTGTATGACGCCGAGCCGTAGGATTGCGGGCAGGAGCCAAGTTCTCCATACAGTAAAGACCCCAGTGTGCCTTGGTTATAGGAATATACCTGGCTCCCTTCCTGGCAGGGAAGTGGCAGGCGGCTCTGCCCCTGATTTGGAATCTGAGATGGTGTTCCCTGAGCAAGGCTGGCAGAAAGCGATGGATGTAGAGGGACCATGTTCTTGGCGTCTGAAGTTTTATCATCCTGGGCTGCCAGAAACATGGAGGAGGCAGCTGTGTGGCGGTCAGTGAGTGCCAGAGTAAAGTCTCCGAGTGAAGAAGAATTCTTTTCAGTGCTTGCTGTGATGTCCCACTCAAGAACACCTGGATAGGAAGCAGCTGAAGTGGAGATCTGGCTGTGGTCAGTAACTCCAGATAACATAGTCGTGCTAGAATGTTGGTAAAGGTAGGCACTACCCATGAGTGTCTGGAAAGGGGTACCAGTAGCCGATGCCGAACTGACGGCAGGGGCAGAGACTCTGGAGAAGTTGCAGACACTTCGTGTTAGGGAAGTTGCATTGCTCACCACAGGAGGAGAATGCTGCAGAGAATTTAGAGTTCCAAGTAGAGATGGATGTTGGAAATTTTCTGTAAGAACAAGAGGGTCATGAAAAACTCAGGGAGGTTGAGAAATTCTCACTACGTTTGAGGAACGGCATCATCTGAAGGTTCTTGCTATCAGGACACCTCTACTATCACTACTTCCTGAGAAGCCCAAAATCAGACAGTTGATGATGGCTGTAAGGACTGAGCAGTTTTCCACTCTTCTCTATTAACTGCCTGTGCTCCCATCTTGGGCACAGACGGGCAGAAGAGCCAAGTGGTGTGGTTCAGAGATTGTTCTCTAGGCTGGAAGCAACCTTCTCCCTGCCCTGTCTTTCCCTTCGGCCTGCACTCGTATTGACTTCTATGCTATTTCCTAGACTGGAAGCATTTTAGAACTAGGAGGCCCTTAGAGAACTTCGATGTTCTCAGTCTCATTTCGTGAGTAAGGAAACTGAGGCTCAGAGAGGTCGGGTTGACTTGTTCAAGTTCTCTCATTATGTTAGTATCATTACCAGGTTTCAGAACCTAAGTATCCTGACTTCCTTGCCAGGACTCCACTCTGAGCATGATACTGCCAGAAAGCAGGAGAAATAGAACTTATAATATAGGCATTTTTTTTGTCCATTAGAAAACAGTACGGCTATTACCATTGTCGTCTTCAGTGTCTCCCTTTGCTTGTGCAGTTCCCACGCTATTACCTAGAGGTGACGTACAGCTCAGTCCAACTGGTGAATTGAAAGAGTCATTTTTGCCCTCTTCAAGCCTGGTTTCTCATCCTACCTCAAAATGATTACCCGAAAGTGGATTTCTTAAGTGCTTTTGGAAAGGGAAAAGTTATCTGATTACTTCAGATTACTCACCTATAAAGTGGTTATAACACCACCACCAATAATAATAGCAGTAATAATTAATAGATGAATAAGCTGATCTGTTGCGTATGATTTATATGGAGGAAGATACAATAAGTTCTAGAAAGACAAAGAAAAATCATGACAAGCATATTACGTTAACGAAAAAGAAATCCATAGATATTAATGAAAACTGGGGTATGTGGCAAGTATCGAAGCCTAATGAATTTACTAACAAATGGCATTCTGTACCATCCATGCAATATTATGAAAGTGAATTTTGCCCACTCTAGTTTAGTGAATACTATTAACCAGAAAACACGATGGAGGTGATAGAGGTGAATGAATTCCTAGCCAATGCATACAGACAGAGAAGGTATGTCAGTAAAAAATGCATAACAAGCAACAGAATGCAATAAATGTGCATGTATAGGTAGCCACAACACATATAGACAAGTATTTCAATGAAAACCGGTACGAAGCAGACAGCAAAATAATAAGTGTAAAAGAGTTTCATTATTGTGCTCCTTCATATTTTTACCCAGCAAGTAAGAGGTATTAAGCCTAGGAGAAATATATATTTCAATGAATATAGCTTATATAATAAGCAGAAAGGAAGCTTAAAATGTATCAGGAAGGTTTTTGGATTTATCCTAGAACTTAGATTAGAATCATCTTCAGCATCCAAGAAGATGGCATCCCAAAACCTCAAAAAACCATCATGCCTAGAATCCAATTAAAAAAGATTTTCGAATGTAAGAAAATCCACAGGACTCCACAATATGGTTTTCGATAAACGTGGATGTTTGTTTGTTTTGTTTCTTTGGCCGCGCCGCGTGGCCCTGGCCGTGAAAGCACCGAGTCCTAAGCACTGGACCGCCAGGGAATTCCCTAAGTGGGGGGAATTAGAGATGTGGGGCTTGACTTTTTCTTCTTCTTCTTCTTCTTCTTCGGTAGCTAAGATCTGCAAGCGAACGATGGCTGTTGATCAATGTGCTCTCTGTGTTAGGAAGGAAATAACTGTAAAAATGAAAAGCAGCCTTGCCTTAGAACCTACATATCACACCAAGGAAAATAGTCCTTCTGATTCAATTTAGAAGATATCACTTAAAATGTTGAATTGGTGAAATGTCTACCTAGTTTAAAAATTAGAAAGAATAAAACACTGAAAAGCAGCCCCCTAGATAACCACTGTGGTTGCTTGTTTATAGGAGGCATCATTTCTAAAACGTATTTCTAAAATGTTTATATTCAAAACTGTCAAGTGGCCAACTGTATTCAGAGAGGCAATAAAAGAAAGAAAACGGAGTATGACTTTTCTGATAAGCTGCCTTTCCCGGTGATCCCCTGTTCTGGCCTTACTTTCCTTCTTAGTCTGTTAATGTAAGGGTTTGCTACCATCAACTTGGTTTTGCCCTGCTCTGAGCAGGTTTCCCTCTGTGCTGTTTCTGCTTTAATTGAAAATCTTTGGTTCCCATCAGCATTCCATTGCAAACTCCGTTTTTCTTGAGAGCTCCTCTATGCTTTCCCTCTTCATTCTTACATTTTCTCCCATCTCTTGGTGCCTGTTGGCCTGTGCTAATGAAAACCATCCTAAACTTCCTTACGCTCGACTCTGTGCCTCCCTGTAGAGCCCAGTACTCTCCATCCTCTCTCCCTATTCTCTCTTTTCAACTAGTCGAAATCCTAGTGGAGGGAGACCATTAGAGATGAAACATCTTGGTATATATTGCTAGTTTTCTATGTCCCCTGGCTTTTCTATGTTTCTGTTGAAACACTCTTGAGAAGTGTCTGATTTCGTTTTCTACATGGGTACCCTTTAAGGCTCAATACTGGAAAAGAAGGGGATCAGAGTGATCAACCCAACGTGGTATCCTAACGTAACAGTTAAGGAAAGCAACAGGCTTTGTGAGACAGCCAGTGATTTGTCCAAAGTCACACAGATAGTAAACGTCAAAGTCAAAAGTGAAATTAGGTCTCCAGACTTGTAGTTCAATACTTTCCCTCATTATTCCATGCTATTTTGAATCTCCTACTCAATTTAGGGGCAAAAGAAATCGAACGCAAAACTTTCCAAAGTTTCTTTTCTTACCTGACATGGTCAGAGAAGAGGAAGCATCCACTGCAGGTACAAGGGATGAGGAGACAACACTAGAGGATGTCTGAGTGGCTGCAGCTGAACGGCGCACGTGTCCAGTACAGAGGTCACTGGTTACTGGTCCAAACAGCTCCACGGAAACCCCAAGGCTCTACCAAGTGGTAGTAGGTTTGGTAGGAGAGTGATGTCACAAAGCAGGCAGTTGAAAGGTATGAGAGAGCCAATAGGGAGGTCCGATCCCCAACAGGAAGGCGGGCTTGGGTGAAGAGAGTGTAGGAGAGCTAAAACAACACCTGAGTTTCTGAGCTCTGGGGAGGAAATCCTAGAAGACAGATTTACCTCCCCCAGGCTCTTCCATTAGGGAAATCATTGCCACATTTCTTACAGACGTTCATTAATACACTGAACTAAGAGTTACTTATATTCTACAGAGTATTCTATTTTATGTATCATATACTTAGAGCTATATAGATCTTATTTAATTAATAATCCTTAGGAAGGAAAGAGCCATCTAGTTTGAACTATTACAGTTGTTCTGAAATCAGATGTGTCTAATGAGTGAACTGATAGCAGCTTTTAAGGAGCCAAAGTAGGGATTAAGAAGCTCTCTTTGTAACTTGGTTCAAGAGTAGGGTGAAGTTTGTTGAGTGTACCTTGTGGAGAATGTTGTGGTCCAAGGCTCTTCTCTTTTAGTTTCTTCTCCTTGACTCCTACCTTCCTTGGGCTGGGCTAGGCTGGGGGCCAGGTTGGACTTGCGACTTAACGTTTCTCTTCCGCTTCCTCTTTTTTTTTTTCTTCCATTATGGGCATTGCTTCGAGGACAAGCCTTGATCTTGCATTGGACGTTACTTCCTGTCAACTTCCAGCAGCAGGAGTCTTCTTTTCAGTGCTTGATGCTTCACGAAATAGACTCTGCCCGTTGGCAGCAAATACCAGAGAGCTAGGAGACAGAGCTGGTTGCAGACCTTTCCTCTTCCAGCCTTTGGTTGCAATTGTTTGGCCCATAATTTGCTAGCTCTAGTTCCTTGGGCCACACAGGTATCCTGCCATCTCCAGCTCTTGTTATATGTGAGAGACATTCTGAACACTGTCCCTTTTTCTTTGCACAGAAGTATATACAGTGTGGCAGTTACTGTAATCTCCTCCGCCTTGCAAACAGCCACTCTAGAATCTTGGACCTCTAGGACTCTCTGTCTTGCATGCTTGGGGGCAAGGCCAAGCAAAATGAAGAGGAGAATAATTAGAGAAAGAGGAGGACGTTGGTGGAGAATTGGGAGCAGGTAAGGTGAAAGGGCACAGGAGAAAAGAGATGCATGTAGACTTTTTGGTTTCTGTGGGAAACAGGTTGACACACTTGGGCCTCATTTGGTATTAACAGAACAGAGAGTTAAAGATCTAAGTAGCTAGATAGTGTGCAGCAACTGCCATGAAGTCTGTACACTGAAGAGAACAGTCTCACATCTAGTTTTCATTTTGTTTTATGTCATAGTACCTTATTTATAGCATTCACTGGTGTGTTTGTAGAATACAGATGTTTTCAAATGCTCTGGTTTTGTCTACATGGTTATCTCCTTGTCCTGTTTGTAAGGAATCCAACATTGTAAGACATATTGCATGTTTTTCTCTTGACGATTGTTGACCTTGAAGCGTCATGAACTAACTTGAGCTGTTGGATTCTGTGGAGAAACGTTCAAAAGGGTCTGTGAAAAAGGCACTGTGGTGAGTCGCATTATGCACCCGAGCGTAAGGAGCAAGATATCTGCCACCAGCCCAGCTTGGCCTGGATTGCCTCTGTTTTAGTTCCCCTGGTTAGTGCTTTTCTCCCTAACCACTCTTGTGACTGTGATAATGTGAGTAAGGGCTGAGTTGCTAATGATCTATGTGTGAGGTAAGCTGGTTTGAGGGAGGAAATCTATGGACCTAGTCATTTTCCTTGGTGGTAAGCTTTCAGGGGTGCAGAGATTGATCTTCCTGGGGCCTTTTCTGGTCCCAGGAAGATATCGCATAGATGGGACCTCCCAAGACACACATTGAATCTTTAGGCCTGTTTTTCCTATTATGAGGTACGAGTTTCTTCACTGATGGGGATGATGCTTATCTGAGAAGAAATTGTGAAAGGTGGTGTAGTGTAGAGGTGTGGCTTAAGCTTTTAAGTTTTCCTCCAGGTTTTTCCCCTAAGCTTCCTACTTCGGACGGCCTACTTACATGATACTAGTAGGTGATGTCCGGCTAACAACTTCCTAAATACCTGCAAGCCAGATCAGTGTCTCTTTTCTCTGTATTCCCATGGAAATCAAGGGTCCCGCCGAATTTTCCATCGAAACAGTTGATTTGTGTTGTCTCTAGGAATTCTAAAGGGCGTACCGTTGCTTCCTAACCGGTGTCATTTGGGAGATCCGCCTCTGTACGTTCAAATGATTAATTTTGAGACTTTGCTCATGTGTGCAGTAAACCCTTGAATTCCCTAAGACCTTCCTTTCCTCCATCTCCTACCCCATTAAGCCCGCTTCAGTTCATCTCCTGAATTTCTTTGGAATCTGTCAGCCAGCTCTTCCTCAACTTCCTAATACTGAACTTGCCTGTCTGTTGCGATTAGGTCCTAACTAGTGTCCATATATCTTGTTTCCTTCCAATCCACTCTTCACACAAGAAACCTTCAAAGCAAGTTGGAACGTTGCTCATAAACATCGCTCACAAGCATTGTTTTGAGAATAGAAAACACACTGTTGGCCTTTAAGACTCTGCGTGGTCTAGAATCCTCTCTGCTTCTCTAGCCCCATCTTGTGCCACTTTTGCCCTCACTTTCTATGCTTCAGATACACTGAATTAACCTTAGTTCTCACTCATCTGACAGAAGTCAGTTCAGATACTATTTTTCACTGTGATTCCTAGCATTAAGGAATTTGATTATCAGGTTTTGTATGAGGACTATTTCATCAGGGGTACAGAAGTTCTGGCCATCTCTGGTTTTGGATATCCCTTATTTGTTGAGACCTTTGCGTTGTTTGGTTGCCTTTTGTCTGTTTTCCAGATGGGAAAACAGGAACAAGGGAAGTATAGGTTATTACTAGGTGGGGTTGAACAAGTGGAGCAGCAAACTGCAAAGCAGAAAGAAGAGGGACGTACTATAGAGGGATATGACTTCCATTCTCAAGGCGCCTGCATCCTGTGCAGGGAGACAGCCTAACATAAAATGTGCCTAACAACAAATATATTGACTTCTTACTAAAAATCTCCAGTTCATAGAACCGAGGGGTTTGTACCTTCTCCTTTAAAAGTGATAGTCCTGGGACTTCCCCGGTGGTCCCGTGGTGAAGACTCTGCGCTTCCAATGCAGCAGGCGTGGGTTCAATCCCTGGTTGGGGAGCTAAGATCCCACATGCTGCGCAGCCAAAGAAATTTTTTTCGAACGTTATACTCCTGTATTGTTGGCTTTAGTGGTTTAGATTTTGTTTTACTGTTAAGAAGATTTCAGTTTATTTACCGGGAACAAACAACACATAATGTAAGAATAGTTTCCCAGAAACGATTTCCATCATTCTCTTCCTCCCTTTCTCCCGCAGACTGGTGTTTCACCTTGACAAGTTCTCTGTCATTCCATAGGAAAGCTGTCTGGCTTGGAGGTTGCAATCCCAGGGAATTTTTCATCAGCGGGGAAGTCTCCATCACTACAGAGGAATCAAGGGAGAAGTCAGTCCCTGGTAAGTGAGATGCTCCCCCTAAACACCAACACAGCAGTCGTGTACCTTTCAAGGGGTTCAGGGGCAAGATGGGCAAGGCATTTCTACTAACTCTTCTTAAGGATCACGGACAGTGCCCTATGCTACGAGGTAAGCGGTGACTGCTGTAGTTCTTACTGGTGATCCTTTCCTGTCACTGATTCTCGGCTTTCTTTGTATTTCATAGGACTGTTGTCAGTCCAATACAAAATGAGTCTTATTTTTAAAAACCTGAAATGTTTTACAGAGCCTAGCATTCTCATATAGGGTCCTTTCCATTCTCCCCACTTTCCCGAGAGGCCAAGAACACTTCACACCATGAACTAGGAGAGGGGGTAGAGCCCTTTCTGATGAAATACATCAACAAAGACAGAGCCTTAGCCTGCTTGCTCTCTGGACAGGATCTCGGACCACAAGGTCTTCAATCCTGGTATAAATGAAGGAAGTGAGGACAGTTCAACTGGCACTCTCATAACAAGAGTTCTGAAACACCTTCCAAAGAGACTATAGCAGTAGATGAGGGAAGGGAGTGCTACAGTGTGGCAGTACAGGGGGAACGATCGGCTACAGCAGTGAAAAGTGTGGTACCGATTGGTGTGCTCTCGGGGTTCTTGTACATGTAGCATAGATGACCTCTACGGTGGCCCTCCCACCTTCCCACCTGCATTAGGTGTTCTTTTTTTTTGTAATTTATGTTTATGTATTTATTTACTGTTTGTACTTATTTATTCTACGTATTTATTTTTTTGGCCGCACTGGGTCTCTCATTGCTGTGCACGGGCTTTCTCTAGTTGGCGGCTAGCGGGGGCTACTCTCGGTTGCGGTGTGCGGGCATCTCATCGCGGTGGCTTCTCTTGTTGCGGAGCATGGGCTGTAGGCACGTGGGCTTCGGTAGTTGAGGCCTACGGGCTCTAGAATGCAGGCTCCGTCGTTGTGGCACATGCGCTTAGTTGCTGCACGGCATGTGGGATCTTCGCAGACCAGGGCTCGAACCCGTGTCCCCTGCATTGGCAGGCGCCACCAGGGAAGCCCTAGGTGTTCTCATATAGAGTCTAAAAACAGAGAGCACTGAGAGAAGGTAGTGGTTATTAAAGGCTCAGGATCTAAATTCTACCTGTCTCTACACCCCTTCCCAGCTGTCGATTTGACCCCATTTTTGAATGCTGACCTCATTGTTCAACTTTTCTCTGCCGTCTGTATACTCACCTTGAAAACTTGTTTCTGTGATGCGTTGAGCAGACACAGGGTGGCAGATTGCAGAGGTGGAAGCTGGTGGTCGGATATTTGTGGGCTGAATCTCCTTCAGTCCCATTCCCATTTCTGGTTGCCCAGAGGCCCTACTTCCTGTGTGTGACGCAGAGCCGTAGGATTGCGGGCAGGAGCCAAGTTCTCCATACAGTAAAGACCCCAGTGTGCCTTGGTTATAGTAATATACCTGGCTTCCTTCCTGGCAGGGAAGTGACAGGCGGCTATGCCCCTGATTTGTTCGTGGGCCTCCTGATCCAGCAGTTCCCTTGGCTCTGCCCCTGTCGTCAGCTGCCCCTAGGATAACTCTGAGCCCTAGCCACTTCTCTGGTAGATTTCCCTATTCCCCCACTACAGTCACACCTGAATAAGGCAACTCAGACCTTTCAGAGATGTGTCCTGAACCTCTTGTTTTCTGAAATACCTATCTGGTGGTTGTGAGACTTAAGGCCAGCGTCCCCGAGAGACTTTTTCTATTTCTCCTAGTAAACCTAGACTCATCTTCTGTCACCTTCAACTCTACTCCAATTGTGTTCTTTCAACCCAGACCTCTGACCCTGCTTTTTACTTCTGCCGTTTCATCCTCGCTCCTGCTTCCTTTCCTAAATCCATACGTCTCTTTTGGCCTTCCTAGCCCTGGGCCAAGTTCCTTCCTCTTTGCTCAGTTTTTACCCCTTTCCTTCATTCTCCCATCCAACTTTCAGTCCTTCCTTTCTCACGCCCCAGTTAGCAGCATCTGAAAATTCGAAAGGTTTGTTACTCGTCTATTAATTGTATTCCATTTACTTATTCAGTTCTATACCTGTCTTACCTGTGTATGGAAGAACAGCTGGTAGCCAAGGTGGCACCAAGAATCCTAGCAGCTCTCACTTGACGTATCCGTAGTAGTCGGCAATTTCCATTTCGTTTTCCCTCTCGGTGAAAAATTGCAGCTTGCCCGAAGAGGTGTATCTGGCAGCATTCTCCCGTTGTTGTTGAGCCCGCCTCTTCATGGCCTCTCGCTCTGGCCTCTGCTCTTGTTCGATGGGCTTTGACATGACTGGCTCAGGCACGTTGGGTTCCCTCCATGGAACTCGTTGCTTGCTGAAGTCTTGGAGTAGAAATTGGGTTTGGAGCTTGGGTGGGGACTGGCGCTTATTCACAGCAGGGGGAACAGGCTCCCGCTGGAGAGGAGCGCCAGATGAAGTTTTGGAGGGTGCAGGCCTAGGAGCAGCAGACTGAGGGACACGAGGCTGGGTATGGTTGGTCCAAGCCGGTTGGGTTGGGTTGGTCACAGTTGGCTGAGCTGGTTTGGCGGGGCCTGGCAAAGAGGCAGGAGCTGGCTGGTGGGATGAATTGGCTGCAGCAGGTTGAGCTGAGTCAGTAGAACCAGGCTGGGCACGGTAAGCCCCAGCAGGCCGATGTGAGGCCAGAGACTGTGGCCTCCGAGGAGCGGGTCGAGCTTGAGGCTTGTCCCAGGCAGAAAAAGGCAGAGGTATCAACTTGACCTTCCCAGGAGGAGGCCGCTCATACTGGGCTGGAGACGGACACTCTGTTTCAGCACTGCTGTCTGGTTTCTGGGCTTGGACTTGCGTTTTCTCAGGACCCTTCCCCTCACGTGGGGTATGCCGCCATGGCTGGATAGCTGGGGGTGGCTGGGGGTCTTTGGGGTTGCTTGACTTTCCCAAGAGCCGACAGGAAGAGAGCCCAGTTTTCGTCTCATTCTTCTTCCCCAGCGCATGAAGAACCTTCACAGACTCCAGCATGCGCACGCCAAGGGAGGTTCGAGGCTTTTGAAAGCTCTGTTGGAGAAGCTCAGTTTGGTGTTCCTTTCGCTTCGTGTGGGGGATTGCTGGCTTCTCTTCTGCCTTGACTTTGTTCCCTGACTGCTTGTTCTCCTCAGCCTTGTTTCTCCCTCTGGTCCTTTTGGTCTTTTCCTGCCCGTGGCTCTTAGTTTTGCTGATCTTTCTGGATGCAGCTTTCTGAGGTTTGCCTTGAGAGTGCTTGGCCGTGTTCACAGGAGCCCTGTCACTGACTGCAGCGTGGCATATAACCACTTCTCCCCCTAACAGGCACTCTGGATTCTTTGGCTGGATTTTGGCCTTGGGAGCGCCACTGATAGGCTCAGAGGCTTTCTGTTTGTTCTTCCTGGGTTGATCAGAGGGAACCTTTATGACACTTGGCTTTTCCTGCACCGGATTCACCTTAATGGCTCTGGTGTCTTTAGCTTTGATCACGTTGGGACCTTGGGATTGATCAAGATCTTTCAAAGGATTAAAGAGCTGGGGAAGGTGAATATCCTCCGCCAGTGTAGTAATGTCTGCAAGACCACTGCTAGGTTCAATCCCATTTTCAAGTGTCCCTAGGTCCTGACGACTCCGGCTGTTCTCTCCCAGATCAGCATTTTCAGAACCAGGCTGCTCCTCTTGGCTGAGGGGATCGGTGCAGGCCAGCGGCTGGTGAATATCAGGGATTCCTAAAGGGAGTAGTGGAGGATCTTGGTTCTCTGTTGGGATCTGGTAGGCATCCAGAGGCTTTGAAAGCTTGGTTTTGATATCATCCACGTGCTTACTCTCTATTTGTCCCTGGCTTGGAGCTGGAGGCAGGGCCAGGAGACGCCTGGCACTCTGGACTGGAGCTGTCACTGAAATGTCCCCAAGTTCAGATGGTGGGTTACTCTCAAGTATGTGGCTGTTTCTGCTACTGCAGGACTTGGGGAGTTCTTGACTTTGTGTCACACAAAACGTCTGGCTTGGAGGTTGCAATCCCAGGGAATTTTTCATCACCAGGGGGGAGGTCTCCATCCCTACAAAGGGATCAAGGGAGAAGTCAGTCCCTGGTAAGTGAGATGCTCCCCCTAAACACCAACACAGCAGTCGTGTACCTTTCAAGGGGTTCAGGGGCAAGATGGGCAAGGCATTTCTACTAACTCTTCTTAAGGATCACGGACGGTGCCCTATGCTACGAGGTAAGCGGTGACTGTTGTAATTCTTACTGGTGAGCCTTTCCTGTCGCTGATTCTCGGCTCGCTTTGTATTTCATAGGACTGTTATAAGTCCAATACAAAATGAGTCTTATTTTTAAAAACCTGAAATGTTTTACAAAGCCTAGCATTCTCATATAGGGTCCTTTCCATTCTCCCCACTTTCCCGAGAGGCCAAGAACACGTCACACCATGAACTAGGAGAGGGGGTAGAGCCCTTGCTGATGAAATACATCAACAAAGACAGAGTCTTAGCCTGCTTGCTCTCTGGACAGGATCTCGGACCACAAGGTCTTCAATCCTGGTATAAATGAAGGAAGTGAGGACAGTTCAACTGGCACTCTCATAACAAGAGTTCTGAAACACCTTCCGAAGAGACTATAGCAGTAGATGAGGGAAGGGAGTGCTACAGTGTGGCAGTACAGGGGGAACGATCGGCTACAGCAGTGAAAAGTGTGGTACCGATTGGTGTGCTCTCGGGGTTCTTGTACATGTAGCATAGATGACCTCTACAGTGGCCCTCCCACCGTCCCACCTGCATTAGGTGTTCTTTTTTTTTGTAATTTATGTTTATGTATTTATTTACTGTTTGAACTTATTTATTCTACGTATTTATTTTTTTGGCTGCACTGGGTCTCTCATTGCTGTGCACGGGCTTTCTCTAGTTGGCGGCTAGCGGGGGCTACTCTTGGTTGCGGTGTGCGGGCTTCTCATCGCGGTGGCTTCTCTTGTTGCGGAGCATGGGCTGTAGGCACGTGGGCTTCGGTAGTTGAGGCTCACGGGCTCTAGAATGCAGGCTCCGTCGTTGTGGCACATGCGCTTAGTTGCTGCACGGCATGTGGGATCTTCGCAGACCAGGGCTCGAACCCGTGTCCCCCGCATTGCATTGGCAGGCGGATTCTTAACCACGGCGCCACCAGGGAAGCCCTAGGTGTTCTCATAGAGAGTCTAAAAACAGAGGGCACTGAGCGAAGGTAGTGGTTATTAAAGGCTCAGGATCTAAATTCTACCTGCCTCTACACCCCTTCCCAGCTGTCGATTTGACCCCATTTTTGAATGCCGACCTCATTCTTCAACTTTCTCTGGCGTTTGTTATACTCACCTTGAAAACTTGTTTCTGTGATGCGTTGAGCAGACACAGGGTGGCAGACTGCAGAGGTGGAAGCTGGTGGTCGGATATTTGTGGGCTGAATCTCCTTCAGTCCCATTCCCATTTCTGGTTGCCCAGAGGCCCGACTTCCTGTGTATGACGCCGAGCCGTAGGATTGCGGGCAGGAGCCAAGTTCTCCATACAGTAAAGACCCCAGTGTGCCTTGGTTATAGTAATATACCTGGCTTCCTTCCTGGCAGGGAAGTGGCAGGCGGCTATGCCCCTGATTTGTTCGTGGGCCTCCTGATCCAGCAGTTCCCTTGGCTCTGCCCCTGTCGTCAGCTGCCCCTAGGATAACTCTGAGCCCTAGCCACTTCTCTGGTAGATTTCCCTATTCCCCCACTACAGTCACACCTGAATAAGGCAACTCAGACCTTTCAGAGATGTGTCCTGAACCTCTTGTTTTCTGAAATACCTATCTGGTGGTTGTGAGACTTAAGGCCAGCGTCCCCGAGAGACTTTTTCTATTTCTCCTAGTAAACCTAGACTCATCTTCTGTCACCTTCAACTCTACTCCAATTGTGTTCTTTCAACCCAGACCTCTGACCCTGCTTTTTACTTCTGCCGTTTCATCCTCGCTCCTGCTTCCTTTCCTAAATCCATACGTCTCTTTTGGCCTTCCTAGCCCTGGGCCAAGTTCCTTCCTCTTTGCTCAGTTTTTACCCCTTTCCTTCATTCTCCCATCCAACTTTCAGTCCTTCCTTTCTCACGCCCCAGTTAGCAGCATCTGAAAATTCGAAAGGTTTGTTACTCGTCTATTAATTGTATTCCATTTACTTATTCAGTTCTATACCTGTCTTACCTGTGTATGGAAGAACAGCTGGTAGCCAAGGTGGCACCAAGAATCCTAGCAGCTCTCACTTGACGTATCCGTAGTAGTCGGCAATTTCCATTTCGTTTTCCCTCTCGGTGAAAAATTGCAGCTTGCCCGAAGAGGTGTATCTGGCAGCATTCTCCCGTTGTTGTTGAGCCCGCCTCTTCATGGCCTCTCGCTCTGGCCTCTGCTCTTGTTCGATGGGCTTTGACATGACTGGCTCAGGCACGTTGGGTTCCCTCCATGGAACTCGTTGCTTGCTGAAGTCTTGGAGTAGAAATTGGGTTTGGAGCTTGGGTGGGGACTGGCGCTTATTCACAGCAGGGGGAACAGGCTCCCGCTGGAGAGGAGCGCCAGATGAAGTTTTGGAGGGTGCAGGCCTAGGAGCAGCAGACTGAGGGACACGAGGCTGGGTATGGTTGGTCCAAGCCGGTTGGGTTGGGTTGGTCACAGTTGGCTGAGCTGGTTTGGCGGGGCCTGGCAAAGAGGCAGGAGCTGGCTGGTGGGATGAATTGGCTGCAGCAGGTTGAGCTGAGTCAGTAGAACCAGGCTGGGCACGGTAAGCCCCAGCAGGCCGATGTGAGGCCAGAGACTGTGGCCTCCGAGGAGCGGGTCGAGCTTGAGGCTTGTCCCAGGCAGAAAAAGGCAGAGGTATCAACTTGACCTTCCCAGGAGGAGGCCGCTCATACTGGGCTGGAGACGGACACTCTGTTTCAGCACTGCTGTCTGGTTTCTGGGCTTGGACTTGCGTTTTCTCAGGACCCTTCCCCTCACGTGGGGTATGCCGCCATGGCTGGATAGCTGGGGGTGGCTGGGGGTCTTTGGGGTTGCTTGACTTTCCCAAGAGCCGACAGGAAGAGAGCCCAGTTTTCGTCTCATTCTTCTTCCCCAGCGCATGAAGAACCTTCACAGACTCCAGCATGCGCACGCCAAGGGAGGTTCGAGGCTTTTGAAAGCTCTGTTGGAGAAGCTCAGTTTGGTGTTCCTTTCGCTTCGTGTGGGGGATTGCTGGCTTCTCTTCTGCCTTGACTTTGTTCCCTGACTGCTTGTTCTCCTCAGCCTTGTTTCTCCCTCTGGTCCTTTTGGTCTTTTCCTGCCCGTGGCTCTTAGTTTTGCTGATCTTTCTGGATGCAGCTTTCTGAGGTTTGCCTTGAGAGTGCTTGGCCGTGTTCACAGGAGCCCTGTCACTGACTGCAGCGTGGCATATAACCACTTCTCCCCCTAACAGGCACTCTGGATTCTTTGGCTGGATTTTGGCCTTGGGAGCGCCACTGATAGGCTCAGAGGCTTTCTGTTTGTTCTTCCTGGGTTGATCAGAGGGAACCTTTATGACACTTGGCTTTTCCTGCACCGGATTCACCTTAATGGCTCTGGTGTCTTTAGCTTTGATCACGTTGGGACCTTGGGATTGATCAAGATCTTTCAAAGGATTAAAGAGCTGGGGAAGGTGAATATCCTCCGCCAGTGTAGTAATGTCTGCAAGACCACTGCTAGGTTCAATCCCATTTTCAAGTGTCCCTAGGTCCTGACGACTCCGGCTGTTCTCTCCCAGATCAGCATTTTCAGAACCAGGCTGCTCCTCTTGGCTGAGGGGATCGGTGCAGGCCAGCGGCTGGTGAATATCAGGGATTCCTAAAGGGAGTAGTGGAGGATCTTGGTTCTCTGTTGGGATCTGGTAGGCATCCAGAGGCTTTGAAAGCTTGGTTTTGATATCATCCACGTGCTTACTCTCTATTTGTCCCTGGCTTGGAGCTGGAGGCAGGGCCAGGAGACGCCTGGCACTCTGGACTGGAGCTGTCACTGAAATGTCCCCAAGTTCAGATGGTGGGTTACTCTCAAGTATGTGGCTGTTTCTGCTACTGCAGGACTTGGGGAGTTCTTGACTTTGTGTCACACAAAACGTCTGGCTTGGAGGTTGCAATCCCAGGGAATTTTTCATCACCAGGGGGGAGGTCTCCATCCCTACAAAGGGATCAAGGGAGAAGTCAGTCCCTGGTAAGTGAGATGCTCCCCCTAAACACCAACACAGCAGTCGTGTACCTTTCAAGGGGTTCAGGGGCAAGATGGGCAAGGCATTTCTACTAACTCTTCTTAAGGATCACGGACGGTGCCCTATGCTACGAGGTAAGCGGTGACTGTTGTAATTCTTACTGGTGAGCCTTTCCTGTCGCTGATTCTCGGCTCGCTTTGTATTTCATAGGACTGTTATAAGTCCAATACAAAATGAGTCTTATTTTTAAAAACCTGAAATGTTTTACAAAGCCTAGCATTCTCATATAGGGTCCTTTCCATTCTCCCCACTTTCCCGAGAGGCCAAGAACACGTCACACCATGAACTAGGAGAGGGGGTAGAGCCCTTGCTGATGAAATACATCAACAAAGACAGAGTCTTAGCCTGCTTGCTCTCTGGACAGGATCTCGGACCACAAGGTCTTCAATCCTGGTATAAATGAAGGAAGTGAGGACAGTTCAACTGGCACTCTCATAACAAGAGTTCTGAAACACCTTCCGAAGAGACTATAGCAGTAGATGAGGGAAGGGAGTGCTACAGTGTGGCAGTACAGGGGGAACGATCGGCTACAGCAGTGAAAAGTGTGGTACCGATTGGTGTGCTCTCGGGGTTCTTGTACATGTAGCATAGATGACCTCTACAGTGGCCCTCCCACCGTCCCACCTGCATTAGGTGTTCTTTTTTTTTGTAATTTATGTTTATGTATTTATTTACTGTTTGAACTTATTTATTCTACGTATTTATTTTTTTGGCTGCACTGGGTCTCTCATTGCTGTGCACGGGCTTTCTCTAGTTGGCGGCTAGCGGGGGCTACTCTTGGTTGCGGTGTGCGGGCTTCTCATCGCGGTGGCTTCTCTTGTTGCGGAGCATGGGCTGTAGGCACGTGGGCTTCGGTAGTTGAGGCTCACGGGCTCTAGAATGCAGGCTCCGTCGTTGTGGCACATGCGCTTAGTTGCTGCACGGCATGTGGGATCTTCGCAGACCAGGGCTCGAACCCGTGTCCCCCGCATTGCATTGGCAGGCGGATTCTTAACCACGGCGCCACCAGGGAAGCCCTAGGTGTTCTCATAGAGAGTCTAAAAACAGAGGGCACTGAGCGAAGGTAGTGGTTATTAAAGGCTCAGGATCTAAATTCTACCTGCCTCTACACCCCTTCCCAGCTGTCGATTTGACCCCATTTTTGAATGCCGACCTCATTCTTCAACTTTCTCTGGCGTTTGTTATACTCACCTTGAAAACTTGTTTCTGTGATGCGTTGAGCAGACACAGGGTGGCAGACTGCAGAGGTGGAAGCTGGTGGTCGGATATTTGTGGGCTGAATCTCCTTCAGTCCCATTCCCATTTCTGGTTGCCCAGAGGCCCGACTTCCTGTGTATGACGCCGAGCCGTAGGATTGCGGGCAGGAGCCAAGTTCTCCATACAGTAAAGACCCCAGTGTGCCTTGGTTATAGTAATATACCTGGCTCCCTTCCTGGCAGGGAAGTGGCAGGCGGCTCTGCCCCTGATTTGGAATCTGAGATGGTGTTCCCTGAGCAAGGCTGGCAGAAAGCGATGGATGTAGAGGGACCATGTTCTTGGCGTCTGAAGTTTTATCATCCTGGGCTGCCAGAAACATGGAGGAGGCAGCTGTGTGGCGGTCAGTGAGTGCCAGAGTAAAGTCTCCGAGTGAAGAAGAATTCTTTTCAGTGCTTGCTGTGATGTCCCACTCAAGAACACCTGGATAGGAAGCAGCTGAAGTGGAGATCTGGCTGTGGTCAGTAACTCCAGATAACATAGTCGTGCTAGAATGTTGGTAAAGGTAGGCACTACCCATGAGTGTCTGGAAAGGGGTACCAGTAGCCGATGCCGAACTGACGGCAGGGGCAGAGACTCTGGAGAAGTTGCAGACACTTCGTGTTAGGGAAGTTGCATTGCTCACCACAGGAGGAGAATGCTGCAGAGAATTTAGAGTTCCAAGTAGAGATGGATGTTGGAAATTTTCTGTAAGAACAAGAGGGTCATGAAAAACTCAGGGAGGTTGAGAAATTCTCACTACGTTTGAGGAACGGCATCATCTGAAGGTTCTTGCTATCAGGACACCTCTACTATCACTACTTCCTGAGAAGCCCAAAATCAGACAGTTGATGATGGCTGTAAGGACTGAGCAGTTTTCCACTCTTCTCTATTAACTGCCTGTGCTCCCATCTTGGGCACAGACGGGCAGAAGAGCCAAGTGGTGTGGTTCAGAGATTGTTCTCTAGGCTGGAAGCAACCTTCTCCCTGCCCTGTCTTTCCCTTCGGCCTGCACTCGTATTGACTTCTATGCTATTTCCTAGACTGGAAGCATTTTAGAACTAGGAGGCCCTTAGAGAACTTCGATGTTCTCAGTCTCATTTCGTGAGTAAGGAAACTGAGGCTCAGAGAGGTCGGGTTGACTTGTTCAAGTTCTCTCATTATGTTAGTATCATTACCAGGTTTCAGAACCTAAGTATCCTGACTTCCTTGCCAGGACTCCACTCTGAGCATGATACTGCCAGAAAGCAGGAGAAATAGAACTTATAATATAGGCATTTTTTTTGTCCATTAGAAAACAGTACGGCTATTACCATTGTCGTCTTCAGTGTCTCCCTTTGCTTGTGCAGTTCCCACGCTATTACCTAGAGGTGACGTACAGCTCAGTCCAACTGGTGAATTGAAAGAGTCATTTTTGCCCTCTTCAAGCCTGGTTTCTCATCCTACCTCAAAATGATTACCCGAAAGTGGATTTCTTAAGTGCTTTTGGAAAGGGAAAAGTTATCTGATTACTTCAGATTACTCACCTATAAAGTGGTTATAACACCACCACCAATAATAATAGCAGTAATAATTAATAGATGAATAAGCTGATCTGTTGCGTATGATTTATATGGAGGAAGATACAATAAGTTCTAGAAAGACAAAGAAAAATCATGACAAGCATATTACGTTAACGAAAAAGAAATCCATAGATATTAATGAAAACTGGGGTATGTGGCAAGTATCAAAGCCTAATGAATTTACTGACAAATGGCATTCTGTACCATCCATGCAATATTATGAAAGTGAATTTTGCCCACTCTATTTTAGTGAATACTATTAACCAGAAAACACGATGGAGGTGATAGAGGTGAATGAATTCCTAGCCAATGCATACAGACAGAGAAGGTATGTCAGTAAAAAATGCATAACAAGCAACAGAATGCAATAAATGTGCATGTATAGGTAGCCACAACACATATAGACAAGTATTTCAATGAAAACCGGTACGAAGCAGACAGCAAAATAATAAGTGTAAAAGAGTTTCATTATTGTGCTCCTTCATATTTTTACCCAGCAAGTAAGAGGTATTAAGCCTAGGAGAAATATATATTTCAATGAATATAGCTTATATAATAAGCAGAAAGGAAGCTTAAAATGTATCAGGAAGGTTTTTGGATTTATCCTAGAACTTAGATTAGAATCATCTTCAGCATCCAGGAAGATGGCATCCCAAAACCTCAAAAAACCATCATGCCTAGAATCCAATTAAAAAAGATTTTCAAATGTAAGAAAATCCACAGGACTCCACAATATGGTTTTCGATAAACGTGGATGTTTGTTTGTTTTGTTTCTTTGGCCGCGCCGCGTGGCCCTGGCCGTGAAAGCACCGAGTCCTAAGCACTGGACCGCCAGGGAATTCCCTAAGTGGGGGGAATTAGAGATGTGGGGCTTGACTTTTTCTTCTTCTTCTTCGGTAGCTAAGATCTACAAGCGAACGATGGCTGTTGATCAATGTGCTCTCTGTGTTAGGAAGGAAATAACTGTAAAAATGAAAAGCAGCCTTGCCTTAGAACCTACATATCACACCAAGGAAAATAGTCCTTCTGATTCAATTTAGAAGATATCACTTAAAATGTTGAATTGGTGAAATGTCTACCTAGTTTAAAAATTAGAAAGAATAAAACACTGAAAAGCAGCCCCCTAGATAACCACTGTGGTTGCTTGTTTATAGGAGGCATCATTTCTAAAACGTATTTCTAAAATGTTTATATTCAAAACTGTCAAGTGGCCAACTGTATTCAGAGAGGCAATAAAAGAAAGAAAACGGAGTATGACTTTTCTGATAAGCTGCCTTTCCCGGTGATCCCCTGTTCTGGCCTTACTTTCCTTCTTAGTCTGTTAATGTAAGGGTTTGCTACCATCAACTTGGTTTTGCCCTGCTCTGAGCAGGTTTCCCTCTGTGCTGTTTCTGCTTTAATTGAAAATCTTTGGTTCCCATCAGCATTCCATTGCAAACTCCGTTTTTCTTGAGAGCTCCTCTATGCTTTCCCTCTTCATTCTTACATTTTCTCCCATCTCTTGGTGCCTGTTGGCCTGTGCTAATGAAAACCGTCCTAAACTTCCTTACGCTCGACTCTGTGCCTCCCTGTAGAGCCCAGTACTCTCCATCCTCTCTCCCTATTCTCTCTTTTCAACTAGTCGAAATCCTAGTGGAGGGAGACCATTAGAGATGAAACATCTTGGTATATATTGCTAGTTTTCTATGTCCCCTGGCTTTTCTATGTTTCTGTTGAAACACTCTTGAGAAGTGTCTGATTTCGTTTTCTACATGGGTACCCTTTAAGGCTCAATACTGGAAAAGAAGGGGATCAGAGTGATCAACCCAATGTGGTATCCTAACGTAACAGTTAAGGAAAGCAACAGGCTTTGTGAGACAGCCAGTGATTTGTCCAAAGTCACACAGATAGTAAACGTCAAAGTCAAAAGTGAAATTAGGTCTCCAGACTTGTAGTTCAATACTTTCCCTCATTATTCCATGCTATTTTGAATCTCCTACTCAATTTAGGGGCAAAAGAAATCGAACGCAAAACTTTCCAAAGTTTCTTTTCTTACCTGACATGGTCAGAGAAGAGGAAGCATCCACTGCAGGTACAAGGGATGAGGAGACAACACTAGAGGATGTCTGAGTGGCTGCAGCTGAACGGCGCACGTGTCCAGTACAGAGGTCACTGGTTACTGGTCCAAACAGCTCCACGGAAACCCCAAGGCTCTACCAAGTGGTAGTAGGTTTGGTAGGAGAGTGATGTCACAAAGCAGGCAGTTGAAAGGTATGAGAGAGCCAATAGGGAGGTCCGATCCCCAACAGGAAGGCGGGCTTGGGTGAAGAGAGTGTAGGAGAGCTAAAACAACACCTGAGTTTCTGAGCTCTGGGGAGGAAATCCTAGAAGACAGATTTACCTCCCCCAGGCTCTTCCATTAGGGAAATCATTGCCACATTTCTTACAGACGTTCATTAATACACTGAACTAAGAGTTACTTATATTCTACAGAGTATTCTATTTTATGTATCATATACTTAGAGCTATATAGATCTTATTTAATTAATAATCCTTAGGAAGGAAAGAGCCATCTAGTTTGAACTATTACAGTTGTTCTGAAATCAGATGTGTCTAATGAGTGAACTGATAGCAGCTTTTAAGGAGCCAAAGTAGGGATTAAGAAGCTCTCTTTGTAACTTGGTTCAAGAGTAGGGTGAAGTTTGTTGAGTGTACCTTGTGGAGAATGTTGTGGTCCAAGGCTCTTCTCTTTTAGTTTCTTCTCCTTGACTCCTACCTTCCTTGGGCTGGGCTAGGCTGGGGGCCAGGTTGGACTTGCGACTTAACGTTTCTCTTCCGCTTCCTCTTTTTTTTTTTCTTCCATTATGGGCATTGCTTCGAGGACAAGCCTTGATCTTGCATTGGACGTTACTTCCTGTCAACTTCCAGCAGCAGGAGTCTTCTTTTCAGTGCTTGATGCTTCACGAAATAGACTCTGCCCGTTGGCAGCAAATACCAGAGAGCTAGGAGACAGAGCTGGTTGCAGACCTTTCCTCTTCCAGCCTTTGGTTGCAATTGTTTGGCCCATAATTTGCTAGCTCTAGTTCCTTGGGCCACACAGGTATCCTGCCATCTCCAGCTCTTGTTATATGTGAGAGACATTCTGAACACTGTCCCTTTTTCTTTGCACAGAAGTATATACAGTGTGGCAGTTACTGTAATCTCCTCCGCCTTGCAAACAGCCACTCTAGAATCTTGGACCTCTAGGACTCTCTGTCTTGCATGCTTGGGGGCAAGGCCAAGCAAAATGAAGAGGAGAATAATTAGAGAAAGAGGAGGACGTTGGTGGAGAATTGGGAGCAGGTAAGGTGAAAGGGCACAGGAGAAAAGAGATGCATGTAGACTTTTTGGTTTCTGTGGGAAACAGGTTGACACACTTGGGCCTCATTTGGTATTAACAGAACAGAGAGTTAAAGATCTAAGTAGCTAGATAGTGTGCAGCAACTGCCATGAAGTCTGTACACTGAAGAGAACAGTCTCACATCTAGTTTTCATTTTGTTTTATGTCATAGTACCTTATTTATAGCATTCACTGGTGTGTTTGTAGAATACAGATGTTTTCAAATGCTCTGGTTTTGTCTACATGGTTATCTCCTTGTCCTGTTTGTAAGGAATCCAACATTGTAAGACATATTGCATGTTTTTCTCTTGACGATTGTTGACCTTGAAGCGTCATGAACTGACTTGAGCTGTTGGATTCTGTGGAGAAACGTTCAAAAGGGTCTGTGAAAAAGGCACTGTGGTGAGTCGCATTATGCACCCGAGCGTAAGGAGCAAGATATCTGCCACCAGCCCAGCTTGGCCTGGATTGCCTCTGTTTTAGTTCCCCTGGTTAGTGCTTTTCTCCCTAACCACTCTTGTGACTGTGATAATGTGAGTAAGGGCGGAGTTGCTAACGATCTATGTGTGAGGTAAGCTGGTTTGAGGGAGGAAATCTATGGACCTAGTCATTTTCCTTGGTGGTAAGCTTTCAGGGGTGCAGAGATTGATCTTCCTGGGGCCTTTTCTGGTCCCAGGAAGATATCGCATAGATGGGACCTCCCAAGACACACATTGAATCTTTAGGCCTGTTTTTCCTATTATGAGGTACGAGTTTCTTCACTGATGGGGATGATGCTTATCTGAGAAGAAATTGTGAAAGGTGGTGTAGTGTAGAGGTGTGGCTTAAGCTTTTAAGTTTTCCTCCAGGTTTTTCCCCTAAGCTTCCTACTTCGGACGGCCTACTTACATGATACTAGTAGGTGATGTCCGGCTAACAACTTCCTAAATATACCTGCAAGCCAGATCAGTGTCTCTTTTCTCTGTATTCCCATGGAAATCAAGAGTCCCGCCGAATTTTCCATCGAAACAGTTGATTTGTGTTGTCTCTAGGAATTCTAAAGGGCGTACCGTTGCTTCCTAACCGGTGTCATTTGGGAGATCCGCCTCTGTACGTTCAAATGATTAATTTTGAGACTTTGCTCATGTGTGCAGTAAACCCTTGAATTCCCTAAGACCTTCCTTTCCTCCATCTCCTACCCCATTAAGCCCGCTTCAGTTCATCTCCTGAATTTCTTTGGAATCTGTCAGCCAGCTCTTCCTCAACTTCCTAATACTGAACTTGCCTGTCTGTTGCGATTAGGTCCTAACTAGTGTCCATATATCTTGTTTCCTTCCAATCCACTCTTCACACAAGAAACCTTCAAAGCAAGTTGGAACGTTGCTCATAAACATCGCTCACAAGCATTGTTTTGAGAATAGAAAACACACTGTTGGCCTTTAAGACTCTGCGTGGTCTAGAATCCTCTCTGCTTCTCTAGCCCCATCTTGTGCCACTTTTGCCCTCACTTTCTATGCTTCAGATACACTGAATTAACCTTAGTTCTCACTCATCTGACAGAAGTCAGTTCAGATACTATTTTTCACTGTGATTCCTAGCATTAAGGAATTTGATTATCAGGTTTTGTATGAGGACTATTTCATCAGGGGTACAGAAGTTCTGGCCATCTCTGGTTTTGGATATCCCTTATTTGTTGAGACCTTTGCGTTGTTTGGTTGCCTTTTGTCTGTTTTCCAGATGGGAAAACAGGAACAAGGGAAGTATAGGTTATTACTAGGTGGGGTTGAACAAGTGGAGCAGCAAACTGCAAAGCAGAAAGAAGAGGGACGTACTATAGAGGGATATGACTTCCATTCTCAAGGCGCCTGCATCCTGTGCAGGGAGACAGCCTAACATAAAATGTGCCTAACAACAAATATATTGACTTCTTACTAAAAATCTCCAGTTCATAGAACCGAGGGGTTTGTACCTTCTCCTTTAAAAGTGATAGTCCTGGGACTTCCCCGGTGGTCCCGTGGTGAAGACTCTGCGCTTCCAATGCAGCAGGCGTGGGTTCAATCCCTGGTTGGGGAGCTAAGATCCCACATGCTGCGCAGCCAAAGAAATTTTTTTCGAACGTTATACTCCTGTATTGTTGGCTTTAGTGGTTTAGATTTTGTTTTACTGTTAAGAAGATTTCAGTTTATTTACCGGGAACAAACAACACATAATGTAAGAATAGTTTCCCAGAAACGATTTCCATCATTCTCTTCCTCCCTTTCTCCCGCAGACTGGTGTTTCACCTTGACAAGTTCTCTGTCATTCCATAGGAAAGCTGTCTGGCTTGGAGGTTGCAATCCCAGGGAATTTTTCATCAGCGGGGAAGTCTCCATCACTACAGAGGAATCAAGGGAGAAGTCAGTCCCTGGTAAGTGAGATGCTCCCCCTAAACACCAACACAGCAGTCGTGTACCTTTCAAGGGGTTCAGGGGCAAGATGGGCAAGGCATTTCTACTAACTCTTCTTAAGGATCACGGACAGTGCCCTATGCTACGAGGTAAGCGGTGACTGCTGTAGTTCTTACTGGTGATCCTTTCCTGTCACTGATTCTCGGCTTTCTTTGTATTTCATAGGACTGTTGTCAGTCCAATACAAAATGAGTCTTATTTTTAAAAACCTGAAATGTTTTACAGAGCCTAGCATTCTCATATAGGGTCCTTTCCATTCTCCCCACTTTCCCGAGAGGCCAAGAACACTTCACACCATGAACTAGGAGAGGGGGTAGAGCCCTTTCTGATGAAATACATCAACAAAGACAGAGCCTTAGCCTGCTTGCTCTCTGGACAGGATCTCGGACCACAAGGTCTTCAATCCTGGTATAAATGAAGGAAGTGAGGACAGTTCAACTGGCACTCTCATAACAAGAGTTCTGAAACACCTTCCAAAGAGACTATAGCAGTAGATGAGGGAAGGGAGTGCTACAGTGTGGCAGTACAGGGGGAACGATCGGCTACAGCAGTGAAAAGTGTGGTACCGATTGGTGTGCTCTCGGGGTTCTTGTACATGTAGCATAGATGACCTCTACGGTGGCCCTCCCACCTTCCCACCTGCATTAGGTGTTCTTTTTTTTTGTAATTTATGTTTATGTATTTATTTACTGTTTGTACTTATTTATTCTACGTATTTATTTTTTTGGCCGCACTGGGTCTCTCATTGCTGTGCACGGGCTTTCTCTAGTTGGCGGCTAGCGGGGGCTACTCTCGGTTGCGGTGTGCGGGCATCTCATCGCGGTGGCTTCTCTTGTTGCGGAGCATGGGCTGTAGGCACGTGGGCTTCGGTAGTTGAGGCCTACGGGCTCTAGAATGCAGGCTCCGTCGTTGTGGCACATGCGCTTAGTTGCTGCACGGCATGTGGGATCTTCGCAGACCAGGGCTCGAACCCGTGTCCCCTGCATTGGCAGGCGCCACCAGGGAAGCCCTAGGTGTTCTCATATAGAGTCTAAAAACAGAGAGCACTGAGAGAAGGTAGTGGTTATTAAAGGCTCAGGATCTAAATTCTACCTGTCTCTACACCCCTTCCCAGCTGTCGATTTGACCCCATTTTTGAATGCTGACCTCATTGTTCAACTTTTCTCTGCCGTCTGTATACTCACCTTGAAAACTTGTTTCTGTGATGCGTTGAGCAGACACAGGGTGGCAGATTGCAGAGGTGGAAGCTGGTGGTCGGATATTTGTGGGCTGAATCTCCTTCAGTCCCATTCCCATTTCTGGTTGCCCAGAGGCCCTACTTCCTGTGTGTGACGCAGAGCCGTAGGATTGCGGGCAGGAGCCAAGTTCTCCATACAGTAAAGACCCCAGTGTGCCTTGGTTATAGTAATATACCTGGCTTCCTTCCTGGCAGGGAAGTGACAGGCGGCTATGCCCCTGATTTGTTCGTGGGCCTCCTGATCCAGCAGTTCCCTTGGCTCTGCCCCTGTCGTCAGCTGCCCCTAGGATAACTCTGAGCCCTAGCCACTTCTCTGGTAGATTTCCCTATTCCCCCACTACAGTCACACCTGAATAAGGCAACTCAGACCTTTCAGAGATGTGTCCTGAACCTCTTGTTTTCTGAAATACCTATCTGGTGGTTGTGAGACTTAAGGCCAGCGTCCCCGAGAGACTTTTTCTATTTCTCCTAGTAAACCTAGACTCATCTTCTGTCACCTTCAACTCTACTCCAATTGTGTTCTTTCAACCCAGACCTCTGACCCTGCTTTTTACTTCTGCCGTTTCATCCTCGCTCCTGCTTCCTTTCCTAAATCCATACGTCTCTTTTGGCCTTCCTAGCCCTGGGCCAAGTTCCTTCCTCTTTGCTCAGTTTTTACCCCTTTCCTTCATTCTCCCATCCAACTTTCAGTCCTTCCTTTCTCACGCCCCAGTTAGCAGCATCTGAAAATTCGAAAGGTTTGTTACTCGTCTATTAATTGTATTCCATTTACTTATTCAGTTCTATACCTGTCTTACCTGTGTATGGAAGAACAGCTGGTAGCCAAGGTGGCACCAAGAATCCTAGCAGCTCTCACTTGACGTATCCGTAGTAGTCGGCAATTTCCATTTCGTTTTCCCTCTCGGTGAAAAATTGCAGCTTGCCCGAAGAGGTGTATCTGGCAGCATTCTCCCGTTGTTGTTGAGCCCGCCTCTTCATGGCCTCTCGCTCTGGCCTCTGCTCTTGTTCGATGGGCTTTGACATGACTGGCTCAGGCACGTTGGGTTCCCTCCATGGAACTCGTTGCTTGCTGAAGTCTTGGAGTAGAAATTGGGTTTGGAGCTTGGGTGGGGACTGGCGCTTATTCACAGCAGGGGGAACAGGCTCCCGCTGGAGAGGAGCGCCAGATGAAGTTTTGGAGGGTGCAGGCCTAGGAGCAGCAGACTGAGGGACACGAGGCTGGGTATGGTTGGTCCAAGCCGGTTGGGTTGGGTTGGTCACAGTTGGCTGAGCTGGTTTGGCGGGGCCTGGCAAAGAGGCAGGAGCTGGCTGGTGGGATGAATTGGCTGCAGCAGGTTGAGCTGAGTCAGTAGAACCAGGCTGGGCACGGTAAGCCCCAGCAGGCCGATGTGAGGCCAGAGACTGTGGCCTCCGAGGAGCGGGTCGAGCTTGAGGCTTGTCCCAGGCAGAAAAAGGCAGAGGTATCAACTTGACCTTCCCAGGAGGAGGCCGCTCATACTGGGCTGGAGATGGACACTCTGTTTCAGCACTGCTGTCTGGTTTCTGGGCTTGGACTTGCGTTTTCTCAGGACCCTTCCCCTCACGTGGGGTATGCCGCCATGGCTGGATAGCTGGGGGTGGCTGGGGGTCTTTGGGGTTGCTTGACTTTCCCAAGAGCCGACAGGAAGAGAGCCCAGTTTTCGTCTCATTCTTCTTCCCCAGCGCATGAAGAACCTTCACAGACTCCAGCATGCGCACGCCAAGGGAGGTTCGAGGCTTTTGAAAGCTCTGTTGGAGAAGCTCAGTTTGGTGTTCCTTTCGCTTCGTGTGGGGGATTGCTGGCTTCTCTTCTGCCTTGACTTTGTTCCCTGACTGCTTGTTCTCTTCAGCCTTGTTTCTCCCTCTGGTCCTTTTGGTCTTTTCCTGCCCGTGGCTCTTAGTTTTGCTGATCTTTCTGGATGCAGCTTTCTGAGGTTTGCCTTGAGAGTGCTTGGCCGTGTTCACAGGAGCCCTGTCACTGACTGCAGCGTGGCATATAACCACTTCTCCCCCTAACAGGCACTCTGGATTCTTTGGCTGGATTTTGGCCTTGGGAGCGCCACTGATAGGCTCAGAGGCTTTCTGTTTGTTCTTCCTGGGTTGATCAGAGGGAACCTTTATGACACTTGGCTTTTCCTGCACCGGATTCACCTTAATGGCTCTGGTGTCTTTAGCTTTGATCACGTTGGGACCTTGGGATTGATCAAGATCTTTCAAAGGATTAAAGAGCTGGGGAAGGTGAATATCCTCCGCCAGTGTAGTAATGTCTGCAAGACCACTGCTAGGTTCAATCCCATTTTCAAGTGTCCCTAGGTCCTGACGACTCCGGCTGTTCTCTCCCAGATCAGCATTTTCAGAACCAGGCTGCTCCTCTTGGCTGAGGGGATCGGTGCAGGCCAGCGGCTGGTGAATATCAGGGATTCCTAAAGGGAGTAGTGGAGGATCTTGGTTCTCTGTTGGGATCTGGTAGGCATCCAGAGGCTTTGAAAGCTTGGTTTTGATATCATCCACGTGCTTACTCTCTATTTGTCCCTGGCTTGGAGCTGGAGGCAGGGCCAGGAGACGCCTGGCACTCTGGACTGGAGCTGTCACTGAAATGTCCCCAAGTTCAGATGGTGGGTTACTCTCAAGTATGTGGCTGTTTCTGCTACTGCAGGACTTGGGGAGTTCTTGACTTTGTGTCACACAAAACGTCTGGCTTGGAGGTTGCAATCCCAGGGAATTTTTCATCACCAGGGGGGAGGTCTCCATCCCTACAAAGGGATCAAGGGAGAAGTCAGTCCCTGGTAAGTGAGATGCTCCCCCTAAACACCAACACAGCAGTCGTGTACCTTTCAAGGGGTTCAGGGGCAAGATGGGCAAGGCATTTCTACTAACTCTTCTTAAGGATCACGGACGGTGCCCTATGCTACGAGGTAAGCGGTGACTGTTGTAATTCTTACTGGTGAGCCTTTCCTGTCGCTGATTCTCGGCTCGCTTTGTATTTCATAGGACTGTTATAAGTCCAATACAAAATGAGTCTTATTTTTAAAAACCTGAAATGTTTTACAAAGCCTAGCATTCTCATATAGGGTCCTTTCCATTCTCCCCACTTTCCCGAGAGGCCAAGAACACGTCACACCATGAACTAGGAGAGGGGGTAGAGCCCTTGCTGATGAAATACATCAACAAAGACAGAGTCTTAGCCTGCTTGCTCTCTGGACAGGATCTCGGACCACAAGGTCTTCAATCCTGGTATAAATGAAGGAAGTGAGGACAGTTCAACTGGCACTCTCATAACAAGAGTTCTGAAACACCTTCCGAAGAGACTATAGCAGTAGATGAGGGAAGGGAGTGCTACAGTGTGGCAGTACAGGGGGAACGATCGGCTACAGCAGTGAAAAGTGTGGTACCGATTGGTGTGCTCTCGGGGTTCTTGTACATGTAGCATAGATGACCTCTACAGTGGCCCTCCCACCGTCCCACCTGCATTAGGTGTTCTTTTTTTTTGTAATTTATGTTTATGTATTTATTTACTGTTTGAACTTATTTATTCTACGTATTTATTTTTTTGGCTGCACTGGGTCTCTCATTGCTGTGCACGGGCTTTCTCTAGTTGGCGGCTAGCGGGGGCTACTCTTGGTTGCGGTGTGCGGGCTTCTCATCGCGGTGGCTTCTCTTGTTGCGGAGCATGGGCTGTAGGCACGTGGGCTTCGGTAGTTGAGGCTCACGGGCTCTAGAATGCAGGCTCCGTCGTTGTGGCACATGCGCTTAGTTGCTGCACGGCATGTGGGATCTTCGCAGACCAGGGCTCGAACCCGTGTCCCCCGCATTGCATTGGCAGGCGGATTCTTAACCACGGCGCCACCAGGGAAGCCCTAGGTGTTCTCATAGAGAGTCTAAAAACAGAGGGCACTGAGCGAAGGTAGTGGTTATTAAAGGCTCAGGATCTAAATTCTACCTGCCTCTACACCCCTTCCCAGCTGTCGATTTGACCCCATTTTTGAATGCCGACCTCATTCTTCAACTTTCTCTGGCGTTTGTTATACTCACCTTGAAAACTTGTTTCTGTGATGCGTTGAGCAGACACAGGGTGGCAGACTGCAGAGGTGGAAGCTGGTGGTCGGATATTTGTGGGCTGAATCTCCTTCAGTCCCATTCCCATTTCTGGTTGCCCAGAGGCCCGACTTCCTGTGTATGACGCCGAGCCGTAGGATTGCGGGCAGGAGCCAAGTTCTCCATACAGTAAAGACCCCAGTGTGCCTTGGTTATAGTAATATACCTGGCTCCCTTCCTGGCAGGGAAGTGGCAGGCGGCTCTGCCCCTGATTTGGAATCTGAGATGGTGTTCCCTGAGCAAGGCTGGCAGAAAGCGATGGATGTAGAGGGACCATGTTCTTGGCGTCTGAAGTTTTATCATCCTGGGCTGCCAGAAACATGGAGGAGGCAGCTGTGTGGCGGTCAGTGAGTGCCAGAGTAAAGTCTCCGAGTGAAGAAGAATTCTTTTCAGTGCTTGCTGTGATGTCCCACTCAAGAACACCTGGATAGGAAGCAGCTGAAGTGGAGATCTGGCTGTGGTCAGTAACTCCAGATAACATAGTCGTGCTAGAATGTTGGTAAAGGTAGGCACTACCCATGAGTGTCTGGAAAGGGGTACCAGTAGCCGATGCCGAACTGACGGCAGGGGCAGAGACTCTGGAGAAGTTGCAGACACTTCGTGTTAGGGAAGTTGCATTGCTCACCACAGGAGGAGAATGCTGCAGAGAATTTAGAGTTCCAAGTAGAGATGGATGTTGGAAATTTTCTGTAAGAACAAGAGGGTCATGAAAAACTCAGGGAGGTTGAGAAATTCTCACTACGTTTGAGGAACGGCATCATCTGAAGGTTCTTGCTATCAGGACACCTCTACTATCACTACTTCCTGAGAAGCCCAAAATCAGACAGTTGATGATGGCTGTAAGGACTGAGCAGTTTTCCACTCTTCTCTATTAACTGCCTGTGCTCCCATCTTGGGCACAGACGGGCAGAAGAGCCAAGTGGTGTGGTTCAGAGATTGTTCTCTAGGCTGGAAGCAACCTTCTCCCTGCCCTGTCTTTCCCTTCGGCCTGCACTCGTATTGACTTCTATGCTATTTCCTAGACTGGAAGCATTTTAGAACTAGGAGGCCCTTAGAGAACTTCGATGTTCTCAGTCTCATTTCGTGAGTAAGGAAACTGAGGCTCAGAGAGGTCGGGTTGACTTGTTCAAGTTCTCTCATTATGTTAGTATCATTACCAGGTTTCAGAACCTAAGTATCCTGACTTCCTTGCCAGGACTCCACTCTGAGCATGATACTGCCAGAAAGCAGGAGAAATAGAACTTATAATATAGGCATTTTTTTTGTCCATTAGAAAACAGTACGGCTATTACCATTGTCGTCTTCAGTGTCTCCCTTTGCTTGTGCAGTTCCCACGCTATTACCTAGAGGTGACGTACAGCTCAGTCCAACTGGTGAATTGAAAGAGTCATTTTTGCCCTCTTCAAGCCTGGTTTCTCATCCTACCTCAAAATGATTACCCGAAAGTGGATTTCTTAAGTGCTTTTGGAAAGGGAAAAGTTATCTGATTACTTCAGATTACTCACCTATAAAGTGGTTATAACACCACCACCAATAATAATAGCAGTAATAATTAATAGATGAATAAGCTGATCTGTTGCGTATGATTTATATGGAGGAAGATACAATAAGTTCTAGAAAGACAAAGAAAAATCATGACAAGCATATTACGTTAACGAAAAAGAAATCCATAGATATTAATGAAAACTGGGGTATGTGGCAAGTATCAAAGCCTAATGAATTTACTGACAAATGGCATTCTGTACCATCCATGCAATATTATGAAAGTGAATTTTGCCCACTCTATTTTAGTGAATACTATTAACCAGAAAACACGATGGAGGTGATAGAGGTGAATGAATTCCTAGCCAATGCATACAGACAGAGAAGGTATGTCAGTAAAAAATGCATAACAAGCAACAGAATGCAATAAATGTGCATGTATAGGTAGCCACAACACATATAGACAAGTATTTCAATGAAAACCGGTACGAAGCAGACAGCAAAATAATAAGTGTAAAAGAGTTTCATTATTGTGCTCCTTCATATTTTTACCCAGCAAGTAAGAGGTATTAAGCCTAGGAGAAATATATATTTCAATGAATATAGCTTATATAATAAGCAGAAAGGAAGCTTAAAATGTATCAGGAAGGTTTTTGGATTTATCCTAGAACTTAGATTAGAATCATCTTCAGCATCCAGGAAGATGGCATCCCAAAACCTCAAAAAACCATCATGCCTAGAATCCAATTAAAAAAGATTTTCAAATGTAAGAAAATCCACAGGACTCCACAATATGGTTTTCGATAAACGTGGATGTTTGTTTGTTTTGTTTCTTTGGCCGCGCCGCGTGGCCCTGGCCGTGAAAGCACCGAGTCCTAAGCACTGGACCGCCAGGGAATTCCCTAAGTGGGGGGAATTAGAGATGTGGGGCTTGACTTTTTCTTCTTCTTCTTCGGTAGCTAAGATCTACAAGCGAACGATGGCTGTTGATCAATGTGCTCTCTGTGTTAGGAAGGAAATAACTGTAAAAATGAAAAGCAGCCTTGCCTTAGAACCTACATATCACACCAAGGAAAATAGTCCTTCTGATTCAATTTAGAAGATATCACTTAAAATGTTGAATTGGTGAAATGTCTACCTAGTTTAAAAATTAGAAAGAATAAAACACTGAAAAGCAGCCCCCTAGATAACCACTGTGGTTGCTTGTTTATAGGAGGCATCATTTCTAAAACGTATTTCTAAAATGTTTATATTCAAAACTGTCAAGTGGCCAACTGTATTCAGAGAGGCAATAAAAGAAAGAAAACGGAGTATGACTTTTCTGATAAGCTGCCTTTCCCGGTGATCCCCTGTTCTGGCCTTACTTTCCTTCTTAGTCTGTTAATGTAAGGGTTTGCTACCATCAACTTGGTTTTGCCCTGCTCTGAGCAGGTTTCCCTCTGTGCTGTTTCTGCTTTAATTGAAAATCTTTGGTTCCCATCAGCATTCCATTGCAAACTCCGTTTTTCTTGAGAGCTCCTCTATGCTTTCCCTCTTCATTCTTACATTTTCTCCCATCTCTTGGTGCCTGTTGGCCTGTGCTAATGAAAACCGTCCTAAACTTCCTTACGCTCGACTCTGTGCCTCCCTGTAGAGCCCAGTACTCTCCATCCTCTCTCCCTATTCTCTCTTTTCAACTAGTCGAAATCCTAGTGGAGGGAGACCATTAGAGATGAAACATCTTGGTATATATTGCTAGTTTTCTATGTCCCCTGGCTTTTCTATGTTTCTGTTGAAACACTCTTGAGAAGTGTCTGATTTCGTTTTCTACATGGGTACCCTTTAAGGCTCAATACTGGAAAAGAAGGGGATCAGAGTGATCAACCCAATGTGGTATCCTAACGTAACAGTTAAGGAAAGCAACAGGCTTTGTGAGACAGCCAGTGATTTGTCCAAAGTCACACAGATAGTAAACGTCAAAGTCAAAAGTGAAATTAGGTCTCCAGACTTGTAGTTCAATACTTTCCCTCATTATTCCATGCTATTTTGAATCTCCTACTCAATTTAGGGGCAAAAGAAATCGAACGCAAAACTTTCCAAAGTTTCTTTTCTTACCTGACATGGTCAGAGAAGAGGAAGCATCCACTGCAGGTACAAGGGATGAGGAGACAACACTAGAGGATGTCTGAGTGGCTGCAGCTGAACGGCGCACGTGTCCAGTACAGAGGTCACTGGTTACTGGTCCAAACAGCTCCACGGAAACCCCAAGGCTCTACCAAGTGGTAGTAGGTTTGGTAGGAGAGTGATGTCACAAAGCAGGCAGTTGAAAGGTATGAGAGAGCCAATAGGGAGGTCCGATCCCCAACAGGAAGGCGGGCTTGGGTGAAGAGAGTGTAGGAGAGCTAAAACAACACCTGAGTTTCTGAGCTCTGGGGAGGAAATCCTAGAAGACAGATTTACCTCCCCCAGGCTCTTCCATTAGGGAAATCATTGCCACATTTCTTACAGACGTTCATTAATACACTGAACTAAGAGTTACTTATATTCTACAGAGTATTCTATTTTATGTATCATATACTTAGAGCTATATAGATCTTATTTAATTAATAATCCTTAGGAAGGAAAGAGCCATCTAGTTTGAACTATTACAGTTGTTCTGAAATCAGATGTGTCTAATGAGTGAACTGATAGCAGCTTTTAAGGAGCCAAAGTAGGGATTAAGAAGCTCTCTTTGTAACTTGGTTCAAGAGTAGGGTGAAGTTTGTTGAGTGTACCTTGTGGAGAATGTTGTGGTCCAAGGCTCTTCTCTTTTAGTTTCTTCTCCTTGACTCCTACCTTCCTTGGGCTGGGCTAGGCTGGGGGCCAGGTTGGACTTGCGACTTAACGTTTCTCTTCCGCTTCCTCTTTTTTTTTTTCTTCCATTATGGGCATTGCTTCGAGGACAAGCCTTGATCTTGCATTGGACGTTACTTCCTGTCAACTTCCAGCAGCAGGAGTCTTCTTTTCAGTGCTTGATGCTTCACGAAATAGACTCTGCCCGTTGGCAGCAAATACCAGAGAGCTAGGAGACAGAGCTGGTTGCAGACCTTTCCTCTTCCAGCCTTTGGTTGCAATTGTTTGGCCCATAATTTGCTAGCTCTAGTTCCTTGGGCCACACAGGTATCCTGCCATCTCCAGCTCTTGTTATATGTGAGAGACATTCTGAACACTGTCCCTTTTTCTTTGCACAGAAGTATATACAGTGTGGCAGTTACTGTAATCTCCTCCGCCTTGCAAACAGCCACTCTAGAATCTTGGACCTCTAGGACTCTCTGTCTTGCATGCTTGGGGGCAAGGCCAAGCAAAATGAAGAGGAGAATAATTAGAGAAAGAGGAGGACGTTGGTGGAGAATTGGGAGCAGGTAAGGTGAAAGGGCACAGGAGAAAAGAGATGCATGTAGACTTTTTGGTTTCTGTGGGAAACAGGTTGACACACTTGGGCCTCATTTGGTATTAACAGAACAGAGAGTTAAAGATCTAAGTAGCTAGATAGTGTGCAGCAACTGCCATGAAGTCTGTACACTGAAGAGAACAGTCTCACATCTAGTTTTCATTTTGTTTTATGTCATAGTACCTTATTTATAGCATTCACTGGTGTGTTTGTAGAATACAGATGTTTTCAAATGCTCTGGTTTTGTCTACATGGTTATCTCCTTGTCCTGTTTGTAAGGAATCCAACATTGTAAGACATATTGCATGTTTTTCTCTTGACGATTGTTGACCTTGAAGCGTCATGAACTGACTTGAGCTGTTGGATTCTGTGGAGAAACGTTCAAAAGGGTCTGTGAAAAAGGCACTGTGGTGAGTCGCATTATGCACCCGAGCGTAAGGAGCAAGATATCTGCCACCAGCCCAGCTTGGCCTGGATTGCCTCTGTTTTAGTTCCCCTGGTTAGTGCTTTTCTCCCTAACCACTCTTGTGACTGTGATAATGTGAGTAAGGGCGGAGTTGCTAACGATCTATGTGTGAGGTAAGCTGGTTTGAGGGAGGAAATCTATGGACCTAGTCATTTTCCTTGGTGGTAAGCTTTCAGGGGTGCAGAGATTGATCTTCCTGGGGCCTTTTCTGGTCCCAGGAAGATATCGCATAGATGGGACCTCCCAAGACACACATTGAATCTTTAGGCCTGTTTTTCCTATTATGAGGTACGAGTTTCTTCACTGATGGGGATGATGCTTATCTGAGAAGAAATTGTGAAAGGTGGTGTAGTGTAGAGGTGTGGCTTAAGCTTTTAAGTTTTCCTCCAGGTTTTTCCCCTAAGCTTCCTACTTCGGACGGCCTACTTACATGATACTAGTAGGTGATGTCCGGCTAACAACTTCCTAAATATACCTGCAAGCCAGATCAGTGTCTCTTTTCTCTGTATTCCCATGGAAATCAAGAGTCCCGCCGAATTTTCCATCGAAACAGTTGATTTGTGTTGTCTCTAGGAATTCTAAAGGGCGTACCGTTGCTTCCTAACCGGTGTCATTTGGGAGATCCGCCTCTGTACGTTCAAATGATTAATTTTGAGACTTTGCTCATGTGTGCAGTAAACCCTTGAATTCCCTAAGACCTTCCTTTCCTCCATCTCCTACCCCATTAAGCCCGCTTCAGTTCATCTCCTGAATTTCTTTGGAATCTGTCAGCCAGCTCTTCCTCAACTTCCTAATACTGAACTTGCCTGTCTGTTGCGATTAGGTCCTAACTAGTGTCCATATATCTTGTTTCCTTCCAATCCACTCTTCACACAAGAAACCTTCAAAGCAAGTTGGAACGTTGCTCATAAACATCGCTCACAAACATTGTTTTGAGAATAGAAAACACACTGTTGGCCTTTAAGACTCTGCGTGGTCTAGAATCCTCTCTGCTTCTCTAGCCCCATCTTGTGCCACTTTTGCCCTCACTTTCTATGCTTCAGATACACTGAATTAACCTTAGTTCTCACTCATCTGACAGAAGTCAGTTCAGATACTATTTTTCACTGTGATTCCTAGCATTAAGGAATTTGATTATCAGGTTTTGTATGAGGACTATTTCATCAGGGGTACAGAAGTTCTGGCCATCTCTGGTTTTGGATATCCCTTATTTGTTGAGACCTTTGCGTTGTTTGGTTGCCTTTTGTCTGTTTTCCAGATGGGAAAACAGGAACAAGGGAAGTATAGGTTATTACTAGGTGGGGTTGAACAAGTGGAGCAGCAAACTGCAAAGCAGAAAGAAGAGGGACGTACTATAGAGGGATATGACTTCCATTCTCAAGGCGCCTGCATCCTGTGCAGGGAGACAGCCTAACATAAAATGTGCCTAACAACAAATATATTGACTTCTTACTAAAAATCTCCAGTTCATAGAACCGAGGGGTTTGTACCTTCTCCTTTAAAAGTGATAGTCCTGGGACTTCCCCGGTGGTCCCGTGGTGAAGACTCTGCGCTTCCAATGCAGCAGGCGTGGGTTCAATCCCTGGTTGGGGAGCTAAGATCCCACATGCTGCGCAGCCAAAGAAATTTTTTTCGAACGTTATACTCCTGTATTGTTGGCTTTAGTGGTTTAGATTTTGTTTTACTGTTAAGAAGATTTCAGTTTATTTACCGGGAACAAACAACACATAATGTAAGAATAGTTTCCCAGAAACGATTTCCATCATTCTCTTCCTCCCTTTCTCCCGCAGACTGGTGTTTCACCTTGACAAGTTCTCTGTCATTCCATAGGAAAGCTGTCTGGCTTGGAGGTTGCAATCCCAGGGAATTTTTCATCAGCGGGGAAGTCTCCATCACTACAGAGGAATCAAGGGAGAAGTCAGTCCCTGGTAAGTGAGATGCTCCCCCTAAACACCAACACAGCAGTCGTGTACCTTTCAAGGGGTTCAGGGGCAAGATGGGCAAGGCATTTCTACTAACTCTTCTTAAGGATCACGGACAGTGCCCTATGCTACGAGGTAAGCGGTGACTGCTGTAGTTCTTACTGGTGATCCTTTCCTGTCACTGATTCTCGGCTTTCTTTGTATTTCATAGGACTGTTGTCAGTCCAATACAAAATGAGTCTTATTTTTAAAAACCTGAAATGTTTTACAGAGCCTAGCATTCTCATATAGGGTCCTTTCCATTCTCCCCACTTTCCCGAGAGGCCAAGAACACTTCACACCATGAACTAGGAGAGGGGGTAGAGCCCTTTCTGATGAAATACATCAACAAAGACAGAGCCTTAGCCTGCTTGCTCTCTGGACAGGATCTCGGACCACAAGGTCTTCAATCCTGGTATAAATGAAGGAAGTGAGGACAGTTCAACTGGCACTCTCATAACAAGAGTTCTGAAACACCTTCCAAAGAGACTATAGCAGTAGATGAGGGAAGGGAGTGCTACAGTGTGGCAGTACAGGGGGAACGATCGGCTACAGCAGTGAAAAGTGTGGTACCGATTGGTGTGCTCTCGGGGTTCTTGTACATGTAGCATAGATGACCTCTACGGTGGCCCTCCCACCTTCCCACCTGCATTAGGTGTTCTTTTTTTTTGTAATTTATGTTTATGTATTTATTTACTGTTTGTACTTATTTATTCTACGTATTTATTTTTTTGGCCGCACTGGGTCTCTCATTGCTGTGCACGGGCTTTCTCTAGTTGGCGGCTAGCGGGGGCTACTCTCGGTTGCGGTGTGCGGGCATCTCATCGCGGTGGCTTCTCTTGTTGCGGAGCATGGGCTGTAGGCACGTGGGCTTCGGTAGTTGAGGCCTACGGGCTCTAGAATGCAGGCTCCGTCGTTGTGGCACATGCGCTTAGTTGCTGCACGGCATGTGGGATCTTCGCAGACCAGGGCTCGAACCCGTGTCCCCTGCATTGGCAGGCGCCACCAGGGAAGCCCTAGGTGTTCTCATATAGAGTCTAAAAACAGAGAGCACTGAGAGAAGGTAGTGGTTATTAAAGGCTCAGGATCTAAATTCTACCTGTCTCTACACCCCTTCCCAGCTGTCGATTTGACCCCATTTTTGAATGCTGACCTCATTGTTCAACTTTTCTCTGCCGTCTGTATACTCACCTTGAAAACTTGTTTCTGTGATGCGTTGAGCAGACACAGGGTGGCAGATTGCAGAGGTGGAAGCTGGTGGTCGGATATTTGTGGGCTGAATCTCCTTCAGTCCCATTCCCATTTCTGGTTGCCCAGAGGCCCTACTTCCTGTGTGTGACGCAGAGCCGTAGGATTGCGGGCAGGAGCCAAGTTCTCCATACAGTAAAGACCCCAGTGTGCCTTGGTTATAGTAATATACCTGGCTTCCTTCCTGGCAGGGAAGTGACAGGCGGCTATGCCCCTGATTTGTTCGTGGGCCTCCTGATCCAGCAGTTCCCTTGGCTCTGCCCCTGTCGTCAGCTGCCCCTAGGATAACTCTGAGCCCTAGCCACTTCTCTGGTAGATTTCCCTATTCCCCCACTACAGTCACACCTGAATAAGGCAACTCAGACCTTTCAGAGATGTGTCCTGAACCTCTTGTTTTCTGAAATACCTATCTGGTGGTTGTGAGACTTAAGGCCAGCGTCCCCGAGAGACTTTTTCTATTTCTCCTAGTAAACCTAGACTCATCTTCTGTCACCTTCAACTCTACTCCAATTGTGTTCTTTCAACCCAGACCTCTGACCCTGCTTTTTACTTCTGCCGTTTCATCCTCGCTCCTGCTTCCTTTCCTAAATCCATACGTCTCTTTTGGCCTTCCTAGCCCTGGGCCAAGTTCCTTCCTCTTTGCTCAGTTTTTACCCCTTTCCTTCATTCTCCCATCCAACTTTCAGTCCTTCCTTTCTCACGCCCCAGTTAGCAGCATCTGAAAATTCGAAAGGTTTGTTACTCGTCTATTAATTGTATTCCATTTACTTATTCAGTTCTATACCTGTCTTACCTGTGTATGGAAGAACAGCTGGTAGCCAAGGTGGCACCAAGAATCCTAGCAGCTCTCACTTGACGTATCCGTAGTAGTCGGCAATTTCCATTTCGTTTTCCCTCTCGGTGAAAAATTGCAGCTTGCCCGAAGAGGTGTATCTGGCAGCATTCTCCCGTTGTTGTTGAGCCCGCCTCTTCATGGCCTCTCGCTCTGGCCTCTGCTCTTGTTCGATGGGCTTTGACATGACTGGCTCAGGCACGTTGGGTTCCCTCCATGGAACTCGTTGCTTGCTGAAGTCTTGGAGTAGAAAGTGGGTTTGGAGCTTGGGTGGGGACTGGCGCTTATTCACAGCAGGGGGAACAGGCTCCCGCTGGAGAGGAGCGCCAGATGAAGTTTTGGAGGGTGCAGGCCTAGGAGCAGCAGACTGAGGGACACGAGGCTGGGTATGGTTGGTCCAAGCCGGTTGGGTTGGGTTGGTCACAGTTGGCTGAGCTGGTTTGGCGGGGCCTGGCAAAGAGGCAGGAGCTGGCTGGTGGGATGAATTGGCTGCAGCAGGTTGAGCTGAGTCAGTAGAACCAGGCTGGGCACGGTAAGCCCCAGCAGGCCGATGTGAGGCCAGAGACTGTGGCCTCCGAGGAGCGGGTCGAGCTTGAGGCTTGTCCCAGGCAGAAAAAGGCAGAGGTATCAACTTGACCTTCCCAGGAGGAGGCCGCTCATACTGGGCTGGAGACGGACACTCTGTTTCAGCACTGCTGTCTGGTTTCTGGGCTTGGACTTGCGTTTTCTCAGGACCCTTCCCCTCACGTGGGGTATGCCGCCATGGCTGGATAGCTGGGGGTGGCTGGGGGTCTTTGGGGTTGCTTGACTTTCCCAAGAGCCGACAGGAAGAGAGCCCAGTTTTCGTCTCATTCTTCTTCCCCAGCGCATGAAGAACCTTCACAGACTCCAGCATGCGCACGCCAAGGGAGGTTCGAGGCTTTTGAAAGCTCTGTTGGAGAAGCTCAGTTTGGTGTTCCTTTCGCTTCGTGTGGGGGATTGCTGGCTTCTCTTCTGCCTTGACTTTGTTCCCTGACTGCTTGTTCTCCTCAGCCTTGTTTCTCCCTCTGGTCCTTTTGGTCTTTTCCTGCCCGTGGCTCTTAGTTTTGCTGATCTTTCTGGATGCAGCTTTCTGAGGTTTGCCTTGAGAGTGCTTGGCCGTGTTCACAGGAGCCCTGTCACTGACTGCAGCGTGGCATATAACCACTTCTCCCCCTAACAGGCACTCTGGATTCTTTGGCTGGATTTTGGCCTTGGGAGCGCCACTGATAGGCTCAGAGGCTTTCTGTTTGTTCTTCCTGGGTTGATCAGAGGGAACCTTTATGACACTTGGCTTTTCCTGCACCGGATTCACCTTAATGGCTCTGGTGTCTTTAGCTTTGATCACGTTGGGACCTTGGGATTGATCAAGATCTTTCAAAGGATTAAAGAGCTGGGGAAGGTGAATATCCTCCGCCAGTGTAGTAATGTCTGCAAGACCACTGCTAGGTTCAATCCCATTTTCAAGTGTCCCTAGGTCCTGACGACTCCGGCTGTTCTCTCCCAGATCAGCATTTTCAGAACCAGGCTGCTCCTCTTGGCTGAGGGGATCGGTGCAGGCCAGCGGCTGGTGAATATCAGGGATTCCTAAAGGGAGTAGTGGAGGATCTTGGTTCTCTGTTGGGATCTGGTAGGCATCCAGAGGCTTTGAAAGCTTGGTTTTGATATCATCCACGTGCTTACTCTCTATTTGTCCCTGGCTTGGAGCTGGAGGCAGGGCCAGGAGACGCCTGGCACTCTGGACTGGAGCTGTCACTGAAATGTCCCCAAGTTCAGATGGTGGGTTACTCTCAAGTATGTGGCTGTTTCTGCTACTGCAGGACTTGGGGAGTTCTTGACTTTGTGTCACACAAAACGTCTGGCTTGGAGGTTGCAATCCCAGGGAATTTTTCATCACCAGGGGGGAGGTCTCCATCCCTACAAAGGGATCAAGGGAGAAGTCAGTCCCTGGTAAGTGAGATGCTCCCCCTAAACACCAACACAGCAGTCGTGTACCTTTCAAGGGGTTCAGGGGCAAGATGGGCAAGGCATTTCTACTAACTCTTCTTAAGGATCACGGACGGTGCCCTATGCTACGAGGTAAGCGGTGACTGTTGTAATTCTTACTGGTGAGCCTTTCCTGTCGCTGATTCTCGGCTCGCTTTGTATTTCATAGGACTGTTATAAGTCCAATACAAAATGAGTCTTATTTTTAAAAACCTGAAATGTTTTACAAAGCCTAGCATTCTCATATAGGGTCCTTTCCATTCTCCCCACTTTCCCGAGAGGCCAAGAACACGTCACACCATGAACTAGGAGAGGGGGTAGAGCCCTTGCTGATGAAATACATCAACAAAGACAGAGTCTTAGCCTGCTTGCTCTCTGGACAGGATCTCGGACCACAAGGTCTTCAATCCTGGTATAAATGAAGGAAGTGAGGACAGTTCAACTGGCACTCTCATAACAAGAGTTCTGAAACACCTTCCGAAGAGACTATAGCAGTAGATGAGGGAAGGGAGTGCTACAGTGTGGCAGTACAGGGGGAACGATCGGCTACAGCAGTGAAAAGTGTGGTACCGATTGGTGTGCTCTCGGGGTTCTTGTACATGTAGCATAGATGACCTCTACAGTGGCCCTCCCACCGTCCCACCTGCATTAGGTGTTCTTTTTTTTTGTAATTTATGTTTATGTATTTATTTACTGTTTGAACTTATTTATTCTACGTATTTATTTTTTTGGCTGCACTGGGTCTCTCATTGCTGTGCACGGGCTTTCTCTAGTTGGCGGCTAGCGGGGGCTACTCTTGGTTGCGGTGTGCGGGCTTCTCATCGCGGTGGCTTCTCTTGTTGCGGAGCATGGGCTGTAGGCACGTGGGCTTCGGTAGTTGAGGCTCACGGGCTCTAGAATGCAGGCTCCGTCGTTGTGGCACATGCGCTTAGTTGCTGCACGGCATGTGGGATCTTCGCAGACCAGGGCTCGAACCCGTGTCCCCCGCATTGCATTGGCAGGCGGATTCTTAACCACGGCGCCACCAGGGAAGCCCTAGGTGTTCTCATAGAGAGTCTAAAAACAGAGGGCACTGAGCGAAGGTAGTGGTTATTAAAGGCTCAGGATCTAAATTCTACCTGCCTCTACACCCCTTCCCAGCTGTCGATTTGACCCCATTTTTGAATGCCGACCTCATTCTTCAACTTTCTCTGGCGTTTGTTATACTCACCTTGAAAACTTGTTTCTGTGATGCGTTGAGCAGACACAGGGTGGCAGACTGCAGAGGTGGAAGCTGGTGGTCGGATATTTGTGGGCTGAATCTCCTTCAGTCCCATTCCCATTTCTGGTTGCCCAGAGGCCCGACTTCCTGTGTATGACGCCGAGCCGTAGGATTGCGGGCAGGAGCCAAGTTCTCCATACAGTAAAGACCCCAGTGTGCCTTGGTTATAGTAATATACCTGGCTTCCTTCCTGGCAGGGAAGTGGCAGGCGGCTATGCCCCTGATTTGTTCGTGGGCCTCCTGATCCAGCAGTTCCCTTGGCTCTGCCCCTGTCGTCAGCTGCCCCTAGGATAACTCTGAGCCCTAGCCACTTCTCTGGTAGATTTCCCTATTCCCCCACTACAGTCACACCTGAATAAGGCAACTCAGACCTTTCAGAGATGTGTCCTGAACCTCTTGTTTTCTGAAATACCTATCTGGTGGTTGTGAGACTTAAGGCCAGCGTCCCCGAGAGACTTTTTCTATTTCTCCTAGTAAACCTAGACTCATCTTCTGTCACCTTCAACTCTACTCCAATTGTGTTCTTTCAACCCAGACCTCTGACCCTGCTTTTTACTTCTGCCGTTTCATCCTCGCTCCTGCTTCCTTTCCTAAATCCATACGTCTCTTTTGGCCTTCCTAGCCCTGGGCCAAGTTCCTTCCTCTTTGCTCAGTTTTTACCCCTTTCCTTCATTCTCCCATCCAACTTTCAGTCCTTCCTTTCTCACGCCCCAGTTAGCAGCATCTGAAAATTCGAAAGGTTTGTTACTCGTCTATTAATTGTATTCCATTTACTTATTCAGTTCTATACCTGTCTTACCTGTGTATGGAAGAACAGCTGGTAGCCAAGGTGGCACCAAGAATCCTAGCAGCTCTCACTTGACGTATCCGTAGTAGTCGGCAATTTCCATTTCGTTTTCCCTCTCGGTGAAAAATTGCAGCTTGCCCGAAGAGGTGTATCTGGCAGCATTCTCCCGTTGTTGTTGAGCCCGCCTCTTCATGGCCTCTCGCTCTGGCCTCTGCTCTTGTTCGATGGGCTTTGACATGACTGGCTCAGGCACGTTGGGTTCCCTCCATGGAACTCGTTGCTTGCTGAAGTCTTGGAGTAGAAATTGGGTTTGGAGCTTGGGTGGGGACTGGCGCTTATTCACAGCAGGGGGAACAGGCTCCCGCTGGAGAGGAGCGCCAGATGAAGTTTTGGAGGGTGCAGGCCTAGGAGCAGCAGACTGAGGGACACGAGGCTGGGTATGGTTGGTCCAAGCCGGTTGGGTTGGGTTGGTCACAGTTGGCTGAGCTGGTTTGGCGGGGCCTGGCAAAGAGGCAGGAGCTGGCTGGTGGGATGAATTGGCTGCAGCAGGTTGAGCTGAGTCAGTAGAACCAGGCTGGGCACGGTAAGCCCCAGCAGGCCGATGTGAGGCCAGAGACTGTGGCCTCCGAGGAGCGGGTCGAGCTTGAGGCTTGTCCCAGGCAGAAAAAGGCAGAGGTATCAACTTGACCTTCCCAGGAGGAGGCCGCTCATACTGGGCTGGAGACGGACACTCTGTTTCAGCACTGCTGTCTGGTTTCTGGGCTTGGACTTGCGTTTTCTCAGGACCCTTCCCCTCACGTGGGGTATGCCGCCATGGCTGGATAGCTGGGGGTGGCTGGGGGTCTTTGGGGTTGCTTGACTTTCCCAAGAGCCGACAGGAAGAGAGCCCAGTTTTCGTCTCATTCTTCTTCCCCAGCGCATGAAGAACCTTCACAGACTCCAGCATGCGCACGCCAAGGGAGGTTCGAGGCTTTTGAAAGCTCTGTTGGAGAAGCTCAGTTTGGTGTTCCTTTCGCTTCGTGTGGGGGATTGCTGGCTTCTCTTCTGCCTTGACTTTGTTCCCTGACTGCTTGTTCTCCTCAGCCTTGTTTCTCCCTCTGGTCCTTTTGGTCTTTTCCTGCCCGTGGCTCTTAGTTTTGCTGATCTTTCTGGATGCAGCTTTCTGAGGTTTGCCTTGAGAGTGCTTGGCCGTGTTCACAGGAGCCCTGTCACTGACTGCAGCGTGGCATATAACCACTTCTCCCCCTAACAGGCACTCTGGATTCTTTGGCTGGATTTTGGCCTTGGGAGCGCCACTGATAGGCTCAGAGGCTTTCTGTTTGTTCTTCCTGGGTTGATCAGAGGGAACCTTTATGACACTTGGCTTTTCCTGCACCGGATTCACCTTAATGGCTCTGGTGTCTTTAGCTTTGATCACGTTGGGACCTTGGGATTGATCAAGATCTTTCAAAGGATTAAAGAGCTGGGGAAGGTGAATATCCTCCGCCAGTGTAGTAATGTCTGCAAGACCACTGCTAGGTTCAATCCCATTTTCAAGTGTCCCTAGGTCCTGACGACTCCGGCTGTTCTCTCCCAGATCAGCATTTTCAGAACCAGGCTGCTCCTCTTGGCTGAGGGGATCGGTGCAGGCCAGCGGCTGGTGAATATCAGGGATTCCTAAAGGGAGTAGTGGAGGATCTTGGTTCTCTGTTGGGATCTGGTAGGCATCCAGAGGCTTTGAAAGCTTGGTTTTGATATCATCCACGTGCTTACTCTCTATTTGTCCCTGGCTTGGAGCTGGAGGCAGGGCCAGGAGACGCCTGGCACTCTGGACTGGAGCTGTCACTGAAATGTCCCCAAGTTCAGATGGTGGGTTACTCTCAAGTATGTGGCTGTTTCTGCTACTGCAGGACTTGGGGAGTTCTTGACTTTGTGTCACACAAAACGTCTGGCTTGGAGGTTGCAATCCCAGGGAATTTTTCATCACCAGGGGGGAGGTCTCCATCCCTACAAAGGGATCAAGGGAGAAGTCAGTCCCTGGTAAGTGAGATGCTCCCCCTAAACACCAACACAGCAGTCGTGTACCTTTCAAGGGGTTCAGGGGCAAGATGGGCAAGGCATTTCTACTAACTCTTCTTAAGGATCACGGACGGTGCCCTATGCTACGAGGTAAGCGGTGACTGTTGTAATTCTTACTGGTGAGCCTTTCCTGTCGCTGATTCTCGGCTCGCTTTGTATTTCATAGGACTGTTATAAGTCCAGTACAAAATGAGTCTTATTTTTAAAAACCTGAAATGTTTTACAAAGCCTAGCATTCTCATATAGGGTCCTTTCCATTCTCCCCACTTTCCCGAGAGGCCAAGAACACGTCACACCATGAACTAGGAGAGGGGGTAGAGCCCTTGCTGATGAAATACATCAACAAAGACAGAGTCTTAGCCTGCTTGCTCTCTGGACAGGATCTCGGACCACAAGGTCTTCAATCCTGGTATAAATGAAGGAAGTGAGGACAGTTCAACTGGCACTCTCATAACAAGAGTTCTGAAACACCTTCCGAAGAGACTATAGCAGTAGATGAGGGAAGGGAGTGCTACAGTGTGGCAGTACAGGGGGAACGATCGGCTACAGCAGTGAAAAGTGTGGTACCGATTGGTGTGCTCTCGGGGTTCTTGTACATGTAGCATAGATGACCTCTACAGTGGCCCTCCCACCGTCCCACCTGCATTAGGTGTTCTTTTTTTTTGTAATTTATGTTTATGTATTTATTTACTGTTTGAACTTATTTATTCTACGTATTTATTTTTTTGGCTGCACTGGGTCTCTCATTGCTGTGCACGGGCTTTCTCTAGTTGGCGGCTAGCGGGGGCTACTCTTGGTTGCGGTGTGCGGGCTTCTCATCGCGGTGGCTTCTCTTGTTGCGGAGCATGGGCTGTAGGCACGTGGGCTTCGGTAGTTGAGGCTCACGGGCTCTAGAATGCAGGCTCCGTCGTTGTGGCACATGCGCTTAGTTGCTGCACGGCATGTGGGATCTTCGCAGACCAGGGCTCGAACCCGTGTCCCCCGCATTGCATTGGCAGGCGGATTCTTAACCACGGCGCCACCAGGGAAGCCCTAGGTGTTCTCATAGAGAGTCTAAAAACAGAGGGCACTGAGCGAAGGTAGTGGTTATTAAAGGCTCAGGATCTAAATTCTACCTGCCTCTACACCCCTTCCCAGCTGTCGATTTGACCCCATTTTTGAATGCCGACCTCATTCTTCAACTTTCTCTGGCGTTTGTTATACTCACCTTGAAAACTTGTTTCTGTGATGCGTTGAGCAGACACAGGGTGGCAGACTGCAGAGGTGGAAGCTGGTGGTCGGATATTTGTGGGCTGAATCTCCTTCAGTCCCATTCCCATTTCTGGTTGCCCAGAGGCCCGACTTCCTGTGTATGACGCCGAGCCGTAGGATTGCGGGCAGGAGCCAAGTTCTCCATACAGTAAAGACCCCAGTGTGCCTTGGTTACAGTAATATACCTGGCTTCCTTCCTGGCAGGGAAGTGGCAGGCGGCTATGCCCCTGATTTGTTCGTGGGCCTCCTGATCCAGCAGTTCCCTTGGCTCTGCCCCTGTCGTCAGCTGCCCCTAGGATAACTCTGAGCCCTAGCCACTTCTCTGGTAGATTTCCCTATTCCCCCACTACAGTCACACCTGAATAAGGCAACTCAGACCTTTCAGAGATGTGTCCTGAACCTCTTGTTTTCTGAAATACCTATCTGGTGGTTGTGAGACTTAAGGCCAGCGTCCCCGAGAGACTTTTTCTATTTCTCCTAGTAAACCTAGACTCATCTTCTGTCACCTTCAACTCTACTCCAATTGTGTTCTTTCAACCCAGACCTCTGACCCTGCTTTTTACTTCTGCCGTTTCATCCTCGCTCCTGCTTCCTTTCCTAAATCCATACGTCTCTTTTGGCCTTCCTAGCCCTGGGCCAAGTTCCTTCCTCTTTGCTCAGTTTTTACCCCTTTCCTTCATTCTCCCATCCAACTTTCAGTCCTTCCTTTCTCACGCCCCAGTTAGCAGCATCTGAAAATTCGAAAGGTTTGTTACTCGTCTATTAATTGTATTCCATTTACTTATTCAGTTCTATACCTGTCTTACCTGTGTATGGAAGAACAGCTGGTAGCCAAGGTGGCACCAAGAATCCTAGCAGCTCTCACTTGACGTATCCGTAGTAGTCGGCAATTTCCATTTCGTTTTCCCTCTCGGTGAAAAATTGCAGCTTGCCCGAAGAGGTGTATCTGGCAGCATTCTCCCGTTGTTGTTGAGCCCGCCTCTTCATGGCCTCTCGCTCTGGCCTCTGCTCTTGTTCGATGGGCTTTGACATGACTGGCTCAGGCACGTTGGGTTCCCTCCATGGAACTCGTTGCTTGCTGAAGTCTTGGAGTAGAAATTGGGTTTGGAGCTTGGGTGGGGACTGGCGCTTATTCACAGCAGGGGGAACAGGCTCCCGCTGGAGAGGAGCGCCAGATGAAGTTTTGGAGGGTGCAGGCCTAGGAGCAGCAGACTGAGGGACACGAGGCTGGGTATGGTTGGTCCAAGCCGGTTGGGTTGGGTTGGTCACAGTTGGCTGAGCTGGTTTGGCGGGGCCTGGCAAAGAGGCAGGAGCTGGCTGGTGGGATGAATTGGCTGCAGCAGGTTGAGCTGAGTCAGTAGAACCAGGCTGGGCACGGTAAGCCCCAGCAGGCCGATGTGAGGCCAGAGACTGTGGCCTCCGAGGAGCGGGTCGAGCTTGAGGCTTGTCCCAGGCAGAAAAAGGCAGAGGTATCAACTTGACCTTCCCAGGAGGAGGCCGCTCATACTGGGCTGGAGACGGACACTCTGTTTCAGCACTGCTGTCTGGTTTCTGGGCTTGGACTTGCGTTTTCTCAGGACCCTTCCCCTCACGTGGGGTATGCCGCCATGGCTGGATAGCTGGGGGTGGCTGGGGGTCTTTGGGGTTGCTTGACTTTCCCAAGAGCCGACAGGAAGAGAGCCCAGTTTTCGTCTCATTCTTCTTCCCCAGCGCATGAAGAACCTTCACAGACTCCAGCATGCGCACGCCAAGGGAGGTTCGAGGCTTTTGAAAGCTCTGTTGGAGAAGCTCAGTTTGGTGTTCCTTTCGCTTCGTGTGGGGGATTGCTGGCTTCTCTTCTGCCTTGACTTTGTTCCCTGACTGCTTGTTCTCCTCAGCCTTGTTTCTCCCTCTGGTCCTTTTGGTCTTTTCCTGCCCGTGGCTCTTAGTTTTGCTGATCTTTCTGGATGCAGCTTTCTGAGGTTTGCCTTGAGAGTGCTTGGCCGTGTTCACAGGAGCCCTGTCACTGACTGCAGCGTGGCATATAACCACTTCTCCCCCTAACAGGCACTCTGGATTCTTTGGCTGGATTTTGGCCTTGGGAGCGCCACTGATAGGCTCAGAGGCTTTCTGTTTGTTCTTCCTGGGTTGATCAGAGGGAACCTTTATGACACTTGGCTTTTCCTGCACCGGATTCACCTTAATGGCTCTGGTGTCTTTAGCTTTGATCACGTTGGGACCTTGGGATTGATCAAGATCTTTCAAAGGATTAAAGAGCTGGGGAAGGTGAATATCCTCCGCCAGTGTAGTAATGTCTGCAAGACCACTGCTAGGTTCAATCCCATTTTCAAGTGTCCCTAGGTCCTGACGACTCCGGCTGTTCTCTCCCAGATCAGCATTTTCAGAACCAGGCTGCTCCTCTTGGCTGAGGGGATCGGTGCAGGCCAGCGGCTGGTGAATATCAGGGATTCCTAAAGGGAGTAGTGGAGGATCTTGGTTCTCTGTTGGGATCTGGTAGGCATCCAGAGGCTTTGAAAGCTTGGTTTTGATATCATCCACGTGCTTACTCTCTATTTGTCCCTGGCTTGGAGCTGGAGGCAGGGCCAGGAGACGCCTGGCACTCTGGACTGGAGCTGTCACTGAAATGTCCCCAAGTTCAGATGGTGGGTTACTCTCAAGTATGTGGCTGTTTCTGCTACTGCAGGACTTGGGGAGTTCTTGACTTTGTGTCACACAAAACGTCTGGCTTGGAGGTTGCAATCCCAGGGAATTTTTCATCACCAGGGGGGAGGTCTCCATCCCTACAAAGGGATCAAGGGAGAAGTCAGTCCCTGGTAAGTGAGATGCTCCCCCTAAACACCAACACAGCAGTCGTGTACCTTTCAAGGGGTTCAGGGGCAAGATGGGCAAGGCATTTCTACTAACTCTTCTTAAGGATCACGGACGGTGCCCTATGCTACGAGGTAAGCGGTGACTGTTGTAATTCTTACTGGTGAGCCTTTCCTGTCGCTGATTCTCGGCTCGCTTTGTATTTCATAGGACTGTTATAAGTCCAGTACAAAATGAGTCTTATTTTTAAAAACCTGAAATGTTTTACAAAGCCTAGCATTCTCATATAGGGTCCTTTCCATTCTCCCCACTTTCCCGAGAGGCCAAGAACACGTCACACCATGAACTAGGAGAGGGGGTAGAGCCCTTGCTGATGAAATACATCAACAAAGACAGAGTCTTAGCCTGCTTGCTCTCTGGACAGGATCTCGGACCACAAGGTCTTCAATCCTGGTATAAATGAAGGAAGTGAGGACAGTTCAACTGGCACTCTCATAACAAGAGTTCTGAAACACCTTCCGAAGAGACTATAGCAGTAGATGAGGGAAGGGAGTGCTACAGTGTGGCAGTACAGGGGGAACGATCGGCTACAGCAGTGAAAAGTGTGGTACCGATTGGTGTGCTCTCGGGGTTCTTGTACATGTAGCATAGATGACCTCTACAGTGGCCCTCCCACCGTCCCACCTGCATTAGGTGTTCTTTTTTTTTGTAATTTATGTTTATGTATTTATTTACTGTTTGAACTTATTTATTCTACGTATTTATTTTTTTGGCTGCACTGGGTCTCTCATTGCTGTGCACGGGCTTTCTCTAGTTGGCGGCTAGCGGGGGCTACTCTTGGTTGCGGTGTGCGGGCTTCTCATCGCGGTGGCTTCTCTTGTTGCGGAGCATGGGCTGTAGGCACGTGGGCTTCGGTAGTTGAGGCTCACGGGCTCTAGAATGCAGGCTCCGTCGTTGTGGCACATGCGCTTAGTTGCTGCACGGCATGTGGGATCTTCGCAGACCAGGGCTCGAACCCGTGTCCCCCGCATTGCATTGGCAGGCGGATTCTTAACCACGGCGCCACCAGGGAAGCCCTAGGTGTTCTCATAGAGAGTCTAAAAACAGAGGGCACTGAGCGAAGGTAGTGGTTATTAAAGGCTCAGGATCTAAATTCTACCTGCCTCTACACCCCTTCCCAGCTGTCGATTTGACCCCATTTTTGAATGCCGACCTCATTCTTCAACTTTCTCTGGCGTTTGTTATACTCACCTTGAAAACTTGTTTCTGTGATGCGTTGAGCAGACACAGGGTGGCAGACTGCAGAGGTGGAAGCTGGTGGTCGGATATTTGTGGGCTGAATCTCCTTCAGTCCCATTCCCATTTCTGGTTGCCCAGAGGCCCGACTTCCTGTGTATGACGCCGAGCCGTAGGATTGCGGGCAGGAGCCAAGTTCTCCATACAGTAAAGACCCCAGTGTGCCTTGGTTATAGTAATATACCTGGCTCCCTTCCTGGCAGGGAAGTGGCAGGCGGCTCTGCCCCTGATTTGGAATCTGAGATGGTGTTCCCTGAGCAAGGCTGGCAGAAAGCGATGGATGTAGAGGGACCATGTTCTTGGCGTCTGAAGTTTTATCATCCTGGGCTGCCAGAAACATGGAGGAGGCAGCTGTGTGGCGGTCAGTGAGTGCCAGAGTAAAGTCTCCGAGTGAAGAAGAATTCTTTTCAGTGCTTGCTGTGATGTCCCACTCAAGAACACCTGGATAGGAAGCAGCTGAAGTGGAGATCTGGCTGTGGTCAGTAACTCCAGATAACATAGTCGTGCTAGAATGTTGGTAAAGGTAGGCACTACCCATGAGTGTCTGGAAAGGGGTACCAGTAGCCGATGCCGAACTGACGGCAGGGGCAGAGACTCTGGAGAAGTTGCAGACACTTCGTGTTAGGGAAGTTGCATTGCTCACCACAGGAGGAGAATGCTGCAGAGAATTTAGAGTTCCAAGTAGAGATGGATGTTGGAAATTTTCTGTAAGAACAAGAGGGTCATGAAAAACTCAGGGAGGTTGAGAAATTCTCACTACGTTTGAGGAACGGCATCATCTGAAGGTTCTTGCTATCAGGACACCTCTACTATCACTACTTCCTGAGAAGCCCAAAATCAGACAGTTGATGATGGCTGTAAGGACTGAGCAGTTTTCCACTCTTCTCTATTAACTGCCTGTGCTCCCATCTTGGGCACAGACGGGCAGAAGAGCCAAGTGGTGTGGTTCAGAGATTGTTCTCTAGGCTGGAAGCAACCTTCTCCCTGCCCTGTCTTTCCCTTCGGCCTGCACTCGTATTGACTTCTATGCTATTTCCTAGACTGGAAGCATTTTAGAACTAGGAGGCCCTTAGAGAACTTCGATGTTCTCAGTCTCATTTCGTGAGTAAGGAAACTGAGGCTCAGAGAGGTCGGGTTGACTTGTTCAAGTTCTCTCATTATGTTAGTATCATTACCAGGTTTCAGAACCTAAGTATCCTGACTTCCTTGCCAGGACTCCACTCTGAGCATGATACTGCCAGAAAGCAGGAGAAATAGAACTTATAATATAGGCATTTTTTTTGTCCATTAGAAAACAGTACGGCTATTACCATTGTCGTCTTCAGTGTCTCCCTTTGCTTGTGCAGTTCCCACGCTATTACCTAGAGGTGACGTACAGCTCAGTCCAACTGGTGAATTGAAAGAGTCATTTTTGCCCTCTTCAAGCCTGGTTTCTCATCCTACCTCAAAATGATTACCCGAAAGTGGATTTCTTAAGTGCTTTTGGAAAGGGAAAAGTTATCTGATTACTTCAGATTACTCACCTATAAAGTGGTTATAACACCACCACCAATAATAATAGCAGTAATAATTAATAGATGAATAAGCTGATCTGTTGCGTATGATTTATATGGAGGAAGATACAATAAGTTCTAGAAAGACAAAGAAAAATCATGACAAGCATATTACGTTAACGAAAAAGAAATCCATAGATATTAATGAAAACTGGGGTATGTGGCAAGTATCAAAGCCTAATGAATTTACTGACAAATGGCATTCTGTACCATCCATGCAATATTATGAAAGTGAATTTTGCCCACTCTATTTTAGTGAATACTATTAACCAGAAAACACGATGGAGGTGATAGAGGTGAATGAATTCCTAGCCAATGCATACAGACAGAGAAGGTATGTCAGTAAAAAATGCATAACAAGCAACAGAATGCAATAAATGTGCATGTATAGGTAGCCACAACACATATAGACAAGTATTTCAATGAAAACCGGTACGAAGCAGACAGCAAAATAATAAGTGTAAAAGAGTTTCATTATTGTGCTCCTTCATATTTTTACCCAGCAAGTAAGAGGTATTAAGCCTAGGAGAAATATATATTTCAATGAATATAGCTTATATAATAAGCAGAAAGGAAGCTTAAAATGTATCAGGAAGGTTTTTGGATTTATCCTAGAACTTAGATTAGAATCATCTTCAGCATCCAGGAAGATGGCATCCCAAAACCTCAAAAAACCATCATGCCTAGAATCCAATTAAAAAAGATTTTCAAATGTAAGAAAATCCACAGGACTCCACAATATGGTTTTCGATAAACGTGGATGTTTGTTTGTTTTGTTTCTTTGGCCGCGCCGCGTGGCCCTGGCCGTGAAAGCACCGAGTCCTAAGCACTGGACCGCCAGGGAATTCCCTAAGTGGGGGGAATTAGAGATGTGGGGCTTGACTTTTTCTTCTTCTTCTTCGGTAGCTAAGATCTACAAGCGAACGATGGCTGTTGATCAATGTGCTCTCTGTGTTAGGAAGGAAATAACTGTAAAAATGAAAAGCAGCCTTGCCTTAGAACCTACATATCACACCAAGGAAAATAGTCCTTCTGATTCAATTTAGAAGATATCACTTAAAATGTTGAATTGGTGAAATGTCTACCTAGTTTAAAAATTAGAAAGAATAAAACACTGAAAAGCAGCCCCCTAGATAACCACTGTGGTTGCTTGTTTATAGGAGGCATCATTTCTAAAACGTATTTCTAAAATGTTTATATTCAAAACTGTCAAGTGGCCAACTGTATTCAGAGAGGCAATAAAAGAAAGAAAACGGAGTATGACTTTTCTGATAAGCTGCCTTTCCCGGTGATCCCCTGTTCTGGCCTTACTTTCCTTCTTAGTCTGTTAATGTAAGGGTTTGCTACCATCAACTTGGTTTTGCCCTGCTCTGAGCAGGTTTCCCTCTGTGCTGTTTCTGCTTTAATTGAAAATCTTTGGTTCCCATCAGCATTCCATTGCAAACTCCGTTTTTCTTGAGAGCTCCTCTATGCTTTCCCTCTTCATTCTTACATTTTCTCCCATCTCTTGGTGCCTGTTGGCCTGTGCTAATGAAAACCGTCCTAAACTTCCTTACGCTCGACTCTGTGCCTCCCTGTAGAGCCCAGTACTCTCCATCCTCTCTCCCTATTCTCTCTTTTCAACTAGTCGAAATCCTAGTGGAGGGAGACCATTAGAGATGAAACATCTTGGTATATATTGCTAGTTTTCTATGTCCCCTGGCTTTTCTATGTTTCTGTTGAAACACTCTTGAGAAGTGTCTGATTTCGTTTTCTACATGGGTACCCTTTAAGGCTCAATACTGGAAAAGAAGGGGATCAGAGTGATCAACCCAATGTGGTATCCTAACGTAACAGTTAAGGAAAGCAACAGGCTTTGTGAGACAGCCAGTGATTTGTCCAAAGTCACACAGATAGTAAACGTCAAAGTCAAAAGTGAAATTAGGTCTCCAGACTTGTAGTTCAATACTTTCCCTCATTATTCCATGCTATTTTGAATCTCCTACTCAATTTAGGGGCAAAAGAAATCGAACGCAAAACTTTCCAAAGTTTCTTTTCTTACCTGACATGGTCAGAGAAGAGGAAGCATCCACTGCAGGTACAAGGGATGAGGAGACAACACTAGAGGATGTCTGAGTGGCTGCAGCTGAACGGCGCACGTGTCCAGTACAGAGGTCACTGGTTACTGGTCCAAACAGCTCCACGGAAACCCCAAGGCTCTACCAAGTGGTAGTAGGTTTGGTAGGAGAGTGATGTCACAAAGCAGGCAGTTGAAAGGTATGAGAGAGCCAATAGGGAGGTCCGATCCCCAACAGGAAGGCGGGCTTGGGTGAAGAGAGTGTAGGAGAGCTAAAACAACACCTGAGTTTCTGAGCTCTGGGGAGGAAATCCTAGAAGACAGATTTACCTCCCCCAGGCTCTTCCATTAGGGAAATCATTGCCACATTTCTTACAGACGTTCATTAATACACTGAACTAAGAGTTACTTATATTCTACAGAGTATTCTATTTTATGTATCATATACTTAGAGCTATATAGATCTTATTTAATTAATAATCCTTAGGAAGGAAAGAGCCATCTAGTTTGAACTATTACAGTTGTTCTGAAATCAGATGTGTCTAATGAGTGAACTGATAGCAGCTTTTAAGGAGCCAAAGTAGGGATTAAGAAGCTCTCTTTGTAACTTGGTTCAAGAGTAGGGTGAAGTTTGTTGAGTGTACCTTGTGGAGAATGTTGTGGTCCAAGGCTCTTCTCTTTTAGTTTCTTCTCCTTGACTCCTACCTTCCTTGGGCTGGGCTAGGCTGGGGGCCAGGTTGGACTTGCGACTTAACGTTTCTCTTCCGCTTCCTCTTTTTTTTTTTCTTCCATTATGGGCATTGCTTCGAGGACAAGCCTTGATCTTGCATTGGACGTTACTTCCTGTCAACTTCCAGCAGCAGGAGTCTTCTTTTCAGTGCTTGATGCTTCACGAAATAGACTCTGCCCGTTGGCAGCAAATACCAGAGAGCTAGGAGACAGAGCTGGTTGCAGACCTTTCCTCTTCCAGCCTTTGGTTGCAATTGTTTGGCCCATAATTTGCTAGCTCTAGTTCCTTGGGCCACACAGGTATCCTGCCATCTCCAGCTCTTGTTATATGTGAGAGACATTCTGAACACTGTCCCTTTTTCTTTGCACAGAAGTATATACAGTGTGGCAGTTACTGTAATCTCCTCCGCCTTGCAAACAGCCACTCTAGAATCTTGGACCTCTAGGACTCTCTGTCTTGCATGCTTGGGGGCAAGGCCAAGCAAAATGAAGAGGAGAATAATTAGAGAAAGAGGAGGACGTTGGTGGAGAATTGGGAGCAGGTAAGGTGAAAGGGCACAGGAGAAAAGAGATGCATGTAGACTTTTTGGTTTCTGTGGGAAACAGGTTGACACACTTGGGCCTCATTTGGTATTAACAGAACAGAGAGTTAAAGATCTAAGTAGCTAGATAGTGTGCAGCAACTGCCATGAAGTCTGTACACTGAAGAGAACAGTCTCACATCTAGTTTTCATTTTGTTTTATGTCATAGTACCTTATTTATAGCATTCACTGGTGTGTTTGTAGAATACAGATGTTTTCAAATGCTCTGGTTTTGTCTACATGGTTATCTCCTTGTCCTGTTTGTAAGGAATCCAACATTGTAAGACATATTGCATGTTTTTCTCTTGACGATTGTTGACCTTGAAGCGTCATGAACTGACTTGAGCTGTTGGATTCTGTGGAGAAACGTTCAAAAGGGTCTGTGAAAAAGGCACTGTGGTGAGTCGCATTATGCACCCGAGCGTAAGGAGCAAGATATCTGCCACCAGCCCAGCTTGGCCTGGATTGCCTCTGTTTTAGTTCCCCTGGTTAGTGCTTTTCTCCCTAACCACTCTTGTGACTGTGATAATGTGAGTAAGGGCGGAGTTGCTAACGATCTATGTGTGAGGTAAGCTGGTTTGAGGGAGGAAATCTATGGACCTAGTCATTTTCCTTGGTGGTAAGCTTTCAGGGGTGCAGAGATTGATCTTCCTGGGGCCTTTTCTGGTCCCAGGAAGATATCGCATAGATGGGACCTCCCAAGACACACATTGAATCTTTAGGCCTGTTTTTCCTATTATGAGGTACGAGTTTCTTCACTGATGGGGATGATGCTTATCTGAGAAGAAATTGTGAAAGGTGGTGTAGTGTAGAGGTGTGGCTTAAGCTTTTAAGTTTTCCTCCAGGTTTTTCCCCTAAGCTTCCTACTTCGGACGGCCTACTTACATGATACTAGTAGGTGATGTCCGGCTAACAACTTCCTAAATATACCTGCAAGCCAGATCAGTGTCTCTTTTCTCTGTATTCCCATGGAAATCAAGAGTCCCGCCGAATTTTCCATCGAAACAGTTGATTTGTGTTGTCTCTAGGAATTCTAAAGGGCGTACCGTTGCTTCCTAACCGGTGTCATTTGGGAGATCCGCCTCTGTACGTTCAAATGATTAATTTTGAGACTTTGCTCATGTGTGCAGTAAACCCTTGAATTCCCTAAGACCTTCCTTTCCTCCATCTCCTACCCCATTAAGCCCGCTTCAGTTCATCTCCTGAATTTCTTTGGAATCTGTCAGCCAGCTCTTCCTCAACTTCCTAATACTGAACTTGCCTGTCTGTTGCGATTAGGTCCTAACTAGTGTCCATATATCTTGTTTCCTTCCAATCCACTCTTCACACAAGAAACCTTCAAAGCAAGTTGGAACGTTGCTCATAAACATCGCTCACAAACATTGTTTTGAGAATAGAAAACACACTGTTGGCCTTTAAGACTCTGCGTGGTCTAGAATCCTCTCTGCTTCTCTAGCCCCATCTTGTGCCACTTTTGCCCTCACTTTCTATGCTTCAGATACACTGAATTAACCTTAGTTCTCACTCATCTGACAGAAGTCAGTTCAGATACTATTTTTCACTGTGATTCCTAGCATTAAGGAATTTGATTATCAGGTTTTGTATGAGGACTATTTCATCAGGGGTACAGAAGTTCTGGCCATCTCTGGTTTTGGATATCCCTTATTTGTTGAGACCTTTGCGTTGTTTGGTTGCCTTTTGTCTGTTTTCCAGATGGGAAAACAGGAACAAGGGAAGTATAGGTTATTACTAGGTGGGGTTGAACAAGTGGAGCAGCAAACTGCAAAGCAGAAAGAAGAGGGACGTACTATAGAGGGATATGACTTCCATTCTCAAGGCGCCTGCATCCTGTGCAGGGAGACAGCCTAACATAAAATGTGCCTAACAACAAATATATTGACTTCTTACTAAAAATCTCCAGTTCATAGAACCGAGGGGTTTGTACCTTCTCCTTTAAAAGTGATAGTCCTGGGACTTCCCCGGTGGTCCCGTGGTGAAGACTCTGCGCTTCCAATGCAGCAGGCGTGGGTTCAATCCCTGGTTGGGGAGCTAAGATCCCACATGCTGCGCAGCCAAAGAAATTTTTTTCGAACGTTATACTCCTGTATTGTTGGCTTTAGTGGTTTAGATTTTGTTTTACTGTTAAGAAGATTTCAGTTTATTTACCGGGAACAAACAACACATAATGTAAGAATAGTTTCCCAGAAACGATTTCCATCATTCTCTTCCTCCCTTTCTCCCGCAGACTGGTGTTTCACCTTGACAAGTTCTCTGTCATTCCATAGGAAAGCTGTCTGGCTTGGAGGTTGCAATCCCAGGGAATTTTTCATCAGCGGGGAAGTCTCCATCACTACAGAGGAATCAAGGGAGAAGTCAGTCCCTGGTAAGTGAGATGCTCCCCCTAAACACCAACACAGCAGTCGTGTACCTTTCAAGGGGTTCAGGGGCAAGATGGGCAAGGCATTTCTACTAACTCTTCTTAAGGATCACGGACAGTGCCCTATGCTACGAGGTAAGCGGTGACTGCTGTAGTTCTTACTGGTGATCCTTTCCTGTCACTGATTCTCGGCTTTCTTTGTATTTCATAGGACTGTTGTCAGTCCAATACAAAATGAGTCTTATTTTTAAAAACCTGAAATGTTTTACAGAGCCTAGCATTCTCATATAGGGTCCTTTCCATTCTCCCCACTTTCCCGAGAGGCCAAGAACACTTCACACCATGAACTAGGAGAGGGGGTAGAGCCCTTTCTGATGAAATACATCAACAAAGACAGAGCCTTAGCCTGCTTGCTCTCTGGACAGGATCTCGGACCACAAGGTCTTCAATCCTGGTATAAATGAAGGAAGTGAGGACAGTTCAACTGGCACTCTCATAACAAGAGTTCTGAAACACCTTCCAAAGAGACTATAGCAGTAGATGAGGGAAGGGAGTGCTACAGTGTGGCAGTACAGGGGGAACGATCGGCTACAGCAGTGAAAAGTGTGGTACCGATTGGTGTGCTCTCGGGGTTCTTGTACATGTAGCATAGATGACCTCTACGGTGGCCCTCCCACCTTCCCACCTGCATTAGGTGTTCTTTTTTTTTGTAATTTATGTTTATGTATTTATTTACTGTTTGTACTTATTTATTCTACGTATTTATTTTTTTGGCCGCACTGGGTCTCTCATTGCTGTGCACGGGCTTTCTCTAGTTGGCGGCTAGCGGGGGCTACTCTCGGTTGCGGTGTGCGGGCATCTCATCGCGGTGGCTTCTCTTGTTGCGGAGCATGGGCTGTAGGCACGTGGGCTTCGGTAGTTGAGGCCTACGGGCTCTAGAATGCAGGCTCCGTCGTTGTGGCACATGCGCTTAGTTGCTGCACGGCATGTGGGATCTTCGCAGACCAGGGCTCGAACCCGTGTCCCCTGCATTGGCAGGCGCCACCAGGGAAGCCCTAGGTGTTCTCATATAGAGTCTAAAAACAGAGAGCACTGAGAGAAGGTAGTGGTTATTAAAGGCTCAGGATCTAAATTCTACCTGTCTCTACACCCCTTCCCAGCTGTCGATTTGACCCCATTTTTGAATGCTGACCTCATTGTTCAACTTTTCTCTGCCGTCTGTATACTCACCTTGAAAACTTGTTTCTGTGATGCGTTGAGCAGACACAGGGTGGCAGATTGCAGAGGTGGAAGCTGGTGGTCGGATATTTGTGGGCTGAATCTCCTTCAGTCCCATTCCCATTTCTGGTTGCCCAGAGGCCCTACTTCCTGTGTGTGACGCAGAGCCGTAGGATTGCGGGCAGGAGCCAAGTTCTCCATACAGTAAAGACCCCAGTGTGCCTTGGTTATAGTAATATACCTGGCTTCCTTCCTGGCAGGGAAGTGACAGGCGGCTATGCCCCTGATTTGTTCGTGGGCCTCCTGATCCAGCAGTTCCCTTGGCTCTGCCCCTGTCGTCAGCTGCCCCTAGGATAACTCTGAGCCCTAGCCACTTCTCTGGTAGATTTCCCTATTCCCCCACTACAGTCACACCTGAATAAGGCAACTCAGACCTTTCAGAGATGTGTCCTGAACCTCTTGTTTTCTGAAATACCTATCTGGTGGTTGTGAGACTTAAGGCCAGCGTCCCCGAGAGACTTTTTCTATTTCTCCTAGTAAACCTAGACTCATCTTCTGTCACCTTCAACTCTACTCCAATTGTGTTCTTTCAACCCAGACCTCTGACCCTGCTTTTTACTTCTGCCGTTTCATCCTCGCTCCTGCTTCCTTTCCTAAATCCATACGTCTCTTTTGGCCTTCCTAGCCCTGGGCCAAGTTCCTTCCTCTTTGCTCAGTTTTTACCCCTTTCCTTCATTCTCCCATCCAACTTTCAGTCCTTCCTTTCTCACGCCCCAGTTAGCAGCATCTGAAAATTCGAAAGGTTTGTTACTCGTCTATTAATTGTATTCCATTTACTTATTCAGTTCTATACCTGTCTTACCTGTGTATGGAAGAACAGCTGGTAGCCAAGGTGGCACCAAGAATCCTAGCAGCTCTCACTTGACGTATCCGTAGTAGTCGGCAATTTCCATTTCGTTTTCCCTCTCGGTGAAAAATTGCAGCTTGCCCGAAGAGGTGTATCTGGCAGCATTCTCCCGTTGTTGTTGAGCCCGCCTCTTCATGGCCTCTCGCTCTGGCCTCTGCTCTTGTTCGATGGGCTTTGACATGACTGGCTCAGGCACGTTGGGTTCCCTCCATGGAACTCGTTGCTTGCTGAAGTCTTGGAGTAGAAAGTGGGTTTGGAGCTTGGGTGGGGACTGGCGCTTATTCACAGCAGGGGGAACAGGCTCCCGCTGGAGAGGAGCGCCAGATGAAGTTTTGGAGGGTGCAGGCCTAGGAGCAGCAGACTGAGGGACACGAGGCTGGGTATGGTTGGTCCAAGCCGGTTGGGTTGGGTTGGTCACAGTTGGCTGAGCTGGTTTGGCGGGGCCTGGCAAAGAGGCAGGAGCTGGCTGGTGGGATGAATTGGCTGCAGCAGGTTGAGCTGAGTCAGTAGAACCAGGCTGGGCACGGTAAGCCCCAGCAGGCCGATGTGAGGCCAGAGACTGTGGCCTCCGAGGAGCGGGTCGAGCTTGAGGCTTGTCCCAGGCAGAAAAAGGCAGAGGTATCAACTTGACCTTCCCAGGAGGAGGCCGCTCATACTGGGCTGGAGACGGACACTCTGTTTCAGCACTGCTGTCTGGTTTCTGGGCTTGGACTTGCGTTTTCTCAGGACCCTTCCCCTCACGTGGGGTATGCCGCCATGGCTGGATAGCTGGGGGTGGCTGGGGGTCTTTGGGGTTGCTTGACTTTCCCAAGAGCCGACAGGAAGAGAGCCCAGTTTTCGTCTCATTCTTCTTCCCCAGCGCATGAAGAACCTTCACAGACTCCAGCATGCGCACGCCAAGGGAGGTTCGAGGCTTTTGAAAGCTCTGTTGGAGAAGCTCAGTTTGGTGTTCCTTTCGCTTCGTGTGGGGGATTGCTGGCTTCTCTTCTGCCTTGACTTTGTTCCCTGACTGCTTGTTCTCCTCAGCCTTGTTTCTCCCTCTGGTCCTTTTGGTCTTTTCCTGCCCGTGGCTCTTAGTTTTGCTGATCTTTCTGGATGCAGCTTTCTGAGGTTTGCCTTGAGAGTGCTTGGCCGTGTTCACAGGAGCCCTGTCACTGACTGCAGCGTGGCATATAACCACTTCTCCCCCTAACAGGCACTCTGGATTCTTTGGCTGGATTTTGGCCTTGGGAGCGCCACTGATAGGCTCAGAGGCTTTCTGTTTGTTCTTCCTGGGTTGATCAGAGGGAACCTTTATGACACTTGGCTTTTCCTGCACCGGATTCACCTTAATGGCTCTGGTGTCTTTAGCTTTGATCACGTTGGGACCTTGGGATTGATCAAGATCTTTCAAAGGATTAAAGAGCTGGGGAAGGTGAATATCCTCCGCCAGTGTAGTAATGTCTGCAAGACCACTGCTAGGTTCAATCCCATTTTCAAGTGTCCCTAGGTCCTGACGACTCCGGCTGTTCTCTCCCAGATCAGCATTTTCAGAACCAGGCTGCTCCTCTTGGCTGAGGGGATCGGTGCAGGCCAGCGGCTGGTGAATATCAGGGATTCCTAAAGGGAGTAGTGGAGGATCTTGGTTCTCTGTTGGGATCTGGTAGGCATCCAGAGGCTTTGAAAGCTTGGTTTTGATATCATCCACGTGCTTACTCTCTATTTGTCCCTGGCTTGGAGCTGGAGGCAGGGCCAGGAGACGCCTGGCACTCTGGACTGGAGCTGTCACTGAAATGTCCCCAAGTTCAGATGGTGGGTTACTCTCAAGTATGTGGCTGTTTCTGCTACTGCAGGACTTGGGGAGTTCTTGACTTTGTGTCACACAAAACGTCTGGCTTGGAGGTTGCAATCCCAGGGAATTTTTCATCACCAGGGGGGAGGTCTCCATCCCTACAAAGGGATCAAGGGAGAAGTCAGTCCCTGGTAAGTGAGATGCTCCCCCTAAACACCAACACAGCAGTCGTGTACCTTTCAAGGGGTTCAGGGGCAAGATGGGCAAGGCATTTCTACTAACTCTTCTTAAGGATCACGGACGGTGCCCTATGCTACGAGGTAAGCGGTGACTGTTGTAATTCTTACTGGTGAGCCTTTCCTGTCGCTGATTCTCGGCTCGCTTTGTATTTCATAGGACTGTTATAAGTCCAATACAAAATGAGTCTTATTTTTAAAAACCTGAAATGTTTTACAAAGCCTAGCATTCTCATATAGGGTCCTTTCCATTCTCCCCACTTTCCCGAGAGGCCAAGAACACGTCACACCATGAACTAGGAGAGGGGGTAGAGCCCTTGCTGATGAAATACATCAACAAAGACAGAGTCTTAGCCTGCTTGCTCTCTGGACAGGATCTCGGACCACAAGGTCTTCAATCCTGGTATAAATGAAGGAAGTGAGGACAGTTCAACTGGCACTCTCATAACAAGAGTTCTGAAACACCTTCCGAAGAGACTATAGCAGTAGATGAGGGAAGGGAGTGCTACAGTGTGGCAGTACAGGGGGAACGATCGGCTACAGCAGTGAAAAGTGTGGTACCGATTGGTGTGCTCTCGGGGTTCTTGTACATGTAGCATAGATGACCTCTACAGTGGCCCTCCCACCGTCCCACCTGCATTAGGTGTTCTTTTTTTTTGTAATTTATGTTTATGTATTTATTTACTGTTTGAACTTATTTATTCTACGTATTTATTTTTTTGGCTGCACTGGGTCTCTCATTGCTGTGCACGGGCTTTCTCTAGTTGGCGGCTAGCGGGGGCTACTCTTGGTTGCGGTGTGCGGGCTTCTCATCGCGGTGGCTTCTCTTGTTGCGGAGCATGGGCTGTAGGCACGTGGGCTTCGGTAGTTGAGGCTCACGGGCTCTAGAATGCAGGCTCCGTCGTTGTGGCACATGCGCTTAGTTGCTGCACGGCATGTGGGATCTTCGCAGACCAGGGCTCGAACCCGTGTCCCCCGCATTGCATTGGCAGGCGGATTCTTAACCACGGCGCCACCAGGGAAGCCCTAGGTGTTCTCATAGAGAGTCTAAAAACAGAGGGCACTGAGCGAAGGTAGTGGTTATTAAAGGCTCAGGATCTAAATTCTACCTGCCTCTACACCCCTTCCCAGCTGTCGATTTGACCCCATTTTTGAATGCCGACCTCATTCTTCAACTTTCTCTGGCGTTTGTTATACTCACCTTGAAAACTTGTTTCTGTGATGCGTTGAGCAGACACAGGGTGGCAGACTGCAGAGGTGGAAGCTGGTGGTCGGATATTTGTGGGCTGAATCTCCTTCAGTCCCATTCCCATTTCTGGTTGCCCAGAGGCCCGACTTCCTGTGTATGACGCCGAGCCGTAGGATTGCGGGCAGGAGCCAAGTTCTCCATACAGTAAAGACCCCAGTGTGCCTTGGTTATAGTAATATACCTGGCTCCCTTCCTGGCAGGGAAGTGGCAGGCGGCTCTGCCCCTGATTTGGAATCTGAGATGGTGTTCCCTGAGCAAGGCTGGCAGAAAGCGATGGATGTAGAGGGACCATGTTCTTGGCGTCTGAAGTTTTATCATCCTGGGCTGCCAGAAACATGGAGGAGGCAGCTGTGTGGCGGTCAGTGAGTGCCAGAGTAAAGTCTCCGAGTGAAGAAGAATTCTTTTCAGTGCTTGCTGTGATGTCCCACTCAAGAACACCTGGATAGGAAGCAGCTGAAGTGGAGATCTGGCTGTGGTCAGTAACTCCAGATAACATAGTCGTGCTAGAATGTTGGTAAAGGTAGGCACTACCCATGAGTGTCTGGAAAGGGGTACCAGTAGCCGATGCCGAACTGACGGCAGGGGCAGAGACTCTGGAGAAGTTGCAGACACTTCGTGTTAGGGAAGTTGCATTGCTCACCACAGGAGGAGAATGCTGCAGAGAATTTAGAGTTCCAAGTAGAGATGGATGTTGGAAATTTTCTGTAAGAACAAGAGGGTCATGAAAAACTCAGGGAGGTTGAGAAATTCTCACTACGTTTGAGGAACGGCATCATCTGAAGGTTCTTGCTATCAGGACACCTCTACTATCACTACTTCCTGAGAAGCCCAAAATCAGACAGTTGATGATGGCTGTAAGGACTGAGCAGTTTTCCACTCTTCTCTATTAACTGCCTGTGCTCCCATCTTGGGCACAGACGGGCAGAAGAGCCAAGTGGTGTGGTTCAGAGATTGTTCTCTAGGCTGGAAGCAACCTTCTCCCTGCCCTGTCTTTCCCTTCGGCCTGCACTCGTATTGACTTCTATGCTATTTCCTAGACTGGAAGCATTTTAGAACTAGGAGGCCCTTAGAGAACTTCGATGTTCTCAGTCTCATTTCGTGAGTAAGGAAACTGAGGCTCAGAGAGGTCGGGTTGACTTGTTCAAGTTCTCTCATTATGTTAGTATCATTACCAGGTTTCAGAACCTAAGTATCCTGACTTCCTTGCCAGGACTCCACTCTGAGCATGATACTGCCAGAAAGCAGGAGAAATAGAACTTATAATATAGGCATTTTTTTTGTCCATTAGAAAACAGTACGGCTATTACCATTGTCGTCTTCAGTGTCTCCCTTTGCTTGTGCAGTTCCCACGCTATTACCTAGAGGTGACGTACAGCTCAGTCCAACTGGTGAATTGAAAGAGTCATTTTTGCCCTCTTCAAGCCTGGTTTCTCATCCTACCTCAAAATGATTACCCGAAAGTGGATTTCTTAAGTGCTTTTGGAAAGGGAAAAGTTATCTGATTACTTCAGATTACTCACCTATAAAGTGGTTATAACACCACCACCAATAATAATAGCAGTAATAATTAATAGATGAATAAGCTGATCTGTTGCGTATGATTTATATGGAGGAAGATACAATAAGTTCTAGAAAGACAAAGAAAAATCATGACAAGCATATTACGTTAACGAAAAAGAAATCCATAGATATTAATGAAAACTGGGGTATGTGGCAAGTATCAAAGCCTAATGAATTTACTGACAAATGGCATTCTGTACCATCCATGCAATATTATGAAAGTGAATTTTGCCCACTCTATTTTAGTGAATACTATTAACCAGAAAACACGATGGAGGTGATAGAGGTGAATGAATTCCTAGCCAATGCATACAGACAGAGAAGGTATGTCAGTAAAAAATGCATAACAAGCAACAGAATGCAATAAATGTGCATGTATAGGTAGCCACAACACATATAGACAAGTATTTCAATGAAAACCGGTACGAAGCAGACAGCAAAATAATAAGTGTAAAAGAGTTTCATTATTGTGCTCCTTCATATTTTTACCCAGCAAGTAAGAGGTATTAAGCCTAGGAGAAATATATATTTCAATGAATATAGCTTATATAATAAGCAGAAAGGAAGCTTAAAATGTATCAGGAAGGTTTTTGGATTTATCCTAGAACTTAGATTAGAATCATCTTCAGCATCCAGGAAGATGGCATCCCAAAACCTCAAAAAACCATCATGCCTAGAATCCAATTAAAAAAGATTTTCAAATGTAAGAAAATCCACAGGACTCCACAATATGGTTTTCGATAAACGTGGATGTTTGTTTGTTTTGTTTCTTTGGCCGCGCCGCGTGGCCCTGGCCGTGAAAGCACCGAGTCCTAAGCACTGGACCGCCAGGGAATTCCCTAAGTGGGGGGAATTAGAGATGTGGGGCTTGACTTTTTCTTCTTCTTCTTCGGTAGCTAAGATCTACAAGCGAACGATGGCTGTTGATCAATGTGCTCTCTGTGTTAGGAAGGAAATAACTGTAAAAATGAAAAGCAGCCTTGCCTTAGAACCTACATATCACACCAAGGAAAATAGTCCTTCTGATTCAATTTAGAAGATATCACTTAAAATGTTGAATTGGTGAAATGTCTACCTAGTTTAAAAATTAGAAAGAATAAAACACTGAAAAGCAGCCCCCTAGATAACCACTGTGGTTGCTTGTTTATAGGAGGCATCATTTCTAAAACGTATTTCTAAAATGTTTATATTCAAAACTGTCAAGTGGCCAACTGTATTCAGAGAGGCAATAAAAGAAAGAAAACGGAGTATGACTTTTCTGATAAGCTGCCTTTCCCGGTGATCCCCTGTTCTGGCCTTACTTTCCTTCTTAGTCTGTTAATGTAAGGGTTTGCTACCATCAACTTGGTTTTGCCCTGCTCTGAGCAGGTTTCCCTCTGTGCTGTTTCTGCTTTAATTGAAAATCTTTGGTTCCCATCAGCATTCCATTGCAAACTCCGTTTTTCTTGAGAGCTCCTCTATGCTTTCCCTCTTCATTCTTACATTTTCTCCCATCTCTTGGTGCCTGTTGGCCTGTGCTAATGAAAACCATCCTAAACTTCCTTACGCTCGACTCTGTGCCTCCCTGTAGAGCCCAGTACTCTCCATCCTCTCTCCCTATTCTCTCTTTTCAACTAGTCGAAATCCTAGTGGAGGGAGACCATTAGAGATGAAACATCTTGGTATATATTGCTAGTTTTCTATGTCCCCTGGCTTTTCTATGTTTCTGTTGAAACACTCTTGAGAAGTGTCTGATTTCGTTTTCTACATGGGTACCCTTTAAGGCTCAATACTGGAAAAGAAGGGGATCAGAGTGATCAACCCAATGTGGTATCCTAACGTAACAGTTAAGGAAAGCAACAGGCTTTGTGAGACAGCCAGTGATTTGTCCAAAGTCACACAGATAGTAAACGTCAAAGTCAAAAGTGAAATTAGGTCTCCAGACTTGTAGTTCAATACTTTCCCTCATTATTCCATGCTATTTTGAATCTCCTACTCAATTTAGGGGCAAAAGAAATCGAACGCAAAACTTTCCAAAGTTTCTTTTCTTACCTGACATGGTCAGAGAAGAGGAAGCATCCACTGCAGGTACAAGGGATGAGGAGACAACACTAGAGGATGTCTGAGTGGCTGCAGCTGAACGGCGCACGTGTCCAGTACAGAGGTCACTGGTTACTGGTCCAAACAGCTCCACGGAAACCCCAAGGCTCTACCAAGTGGTAGTAGGTTTGGTAGGAGAGTGATGTCACAAAGCAGGCAGTTGAAAGGTATGAGAGAGCCAATAGGGAGGTCCGATCCCCAACAGGAAGGCGGGCTTGGGTGAAGAGAGTGTAGGAGAGCTAAAACAACACCTGAGTTTCTGAGCTCTGGGGAGGAAATCCTAGAAGACAGATTTACCTCCCCCAGGCTCTTCCATTAGGGAAATCATTGCCACATTTCTTACAGACGTTCATTAATACACTGAACTAAGAGTTACTTATATTCTACAGAGTATTCTATTTTATGTATCATATACTTAGAGCTATATAGATCTTATTTAATTAATAATCCTTAGGAAGGAAAGAGCCATCTAGTTTGAACTATTACAGTTGTTCTGAAATCAGATGTGTCTAATGAGTGAACTGATAGCAGCTTTTAAGGAGCCAAAGTAGGGATTAAGAAGCTCTCTTTGTAACTTGGTTCAAGAGTAGGGTGAAGTTTGTTGAGTGTACCTTGTGGAGAATGTTGTGGTCCAAGGCTCTTCTCTTTTAGTTTCTTCTCCTTGACTCCTACCTTCCTTGGGCTGGGCTAGGCTGGGGGCCAGGTTGGACTTGCGACTTAACATTTCTCTTCCGCTTCCTCTTTTTTTTTTTCTTCCATTATGGGCATTGCTTCGAGGACAAGCCTTGATCTTGCATTGGACGTTACTTCCTGTCAACTTCCAGCAGCAGGAGTCTTCTTTTCAGTGCTTGATGCTTCACGAAATAGACTCTGCCCGTTGGCAGCAAATACCAGAGAGCTAGGAGACAGAGCTGGTTGCAGACCTTTCCTCTTCCAGCCTTTGGTTGCAATTGTTTGGCCCATAATTTGCTAGCTCTAGTTCCTTGGGCCACACAGGTATCCTGCCATCTCCAGCTCTTGTTATATGTGAGAGACATTCTGAACACTGTCCCTTTTTCTTTGCACAGAAGTATATACAGTGTGGCAGTTACTGTAATCTCCTCCGCCTTGCAAACAGCCACTCTAGAATCTTGGACCTCTAGGACTCTCTGTCTTGCATGCTTGGGGGCAAGGCCAAGCAAAATGAAGAGGAGAATAATTAGAGAAAGAGGAGGACGTTGGTGGAGAATTGGGAGCAGGTAAGGTGAAAGGGCACAGGAGAAAAGAGATGCATGTAGACTTTTTGGTTTCTGTGGGAAACAGGTTGACACACTTGGGCCTCATTTGGTATTAACAGAACAGAGAGTTAAAGATCTAAGTAGCTAGATAGTGTGCAGCAACTGCCATGAAGTCTGTACACTGAAGAGAACAGTCTCACATCTAGTTTTCATTTTGTTTTATGTCATAGTACCTTATTTATAGCATTCACTGGTGTGTTTGTAGAATACAGATGTTTTCAAATGCTCTGGTTTTGTCTACATGGTTATCTCCTTGTCCTGTTTGTAAGGAATCCAACATTGTAAGACATATTGCATGTTTTTCTCTTGACGATTGTTGACCTTGAAGCGTCATGAACTGACTTGAGCTGTTGGATTCTGTGGAGAAACGTTCAAAAGGGTCTGTGAAAAAGGCACTGTGGTGAGTCGCATTATGCACCCGAGCGTAAGGAGCAAGATATCTGCCACCAGCCCAGCTTGGCCTGGATTGCCTCTGTTTTAGTTCCCCTGGTTAGTGCTTTTCTCCCTAACCACTCTTGTGACTGTGATAATGTGAGTAAGGGCGGAGTTGCTAACGATCTATGTGTGAGGTAAGCTGGTTTGAGGGAGGAAATCTATGGACCTAGTCATTTTCCTTGGTGGTAAGCTTTCAGGGGTGCAGAGATTGATCTTCCTGGGGCCTTTTCTGGTCCCAGGAAGATATCGCATAGATGGGACCTCCCAAGACACACATTGAATCTTTAGGCCTGTTTTTCCTATTATGAGGTACGAGTTTCTTCACTGATGGGGATGATGCTTATCTGAGAAGAAATTGTGAAAGGTGGTGTAGTGTAGAGGTGTGGCTTAAGCTTTTAAGTTTTCCTCCAGGTTTTTCCCCTAAGCTTCCTACTTCGGACGGCCTACTTACATGATACTAGTAGGTGATGTCCGGCTAACAACTTCCTAAATATACCTGCAAGCCAGATCAGTGTCTCTTTTCTCTGTATTCCCATGGAAATCAAGAGTCCCGCCGAATTTTCCATCGAAACAGTTGATTTGTGTTGTCTCTAGGAATTCTAAAGGGCGTACCGTTGCTTCCTAACCGGTGTCATTTGGGAGATCCGCCTCTGTACGTTCAAATGATTAATTTTGAGACTTTGCTCATGTGTGCAGTAAACCCTTGAATTCCCTAAGACCTTCCTTTCCTCCATCTCCTACCCCATTAAGCCCGCTTCAGTTCATCTCCTGAATTTCTTTGGAATCTGTCAGCCAGCTCTTCCTCAACTTCCTAATACTGAACTTGCCTGTCTGTTGCGATTAGGTCCTAACTAGTGTCCATATATCTTGTTTCCTTCCAATCCACTCTTCACACAAGAAACCTTCAAAGCAAGTTGGAACGTTGCTCATAAACATCGCTCACAAGCATTGTTTTGAGAATAGAAAACACACTGTTGGCCTTTAAGACTCTGCGTGGTCTAGAATCCTCTCTGCTTCTCTAGCCCCATCTTGTGCCACTTTTGCCCTCACTTTCTATGCTTCAGATACACTGAATTAACCTTAGTTCTCACTCATCTGACAGAAGTCAGTTCAGATACTATTTTTCACTGTGATTCCTAGCATTAAGGAATTTGATTATCAGGTTTTGTATGAGGACTATTTCATCAGGGGTACAGAAGTTCTGGCCATCTCTGGTTTTGGATATCCCTTATTTGTTGAGACCTTTGCGTTGTTTGGTTGCCTTTTGTCTGTTTTCCAGATGGGAAAACAGGAACAAGGGAAGTATAGGTTATTACTAGGTGGGGTTGAACAAGTGGAGCAGCAAACTGCAAAGCAGAAAGAAGAGGGACGTACTATAGAGGGATATGACTTCCATTCTCAAGGCGCCTGCATCCTGTGCAGGGAGACAGCCTAACATAAAATGTGCCTAACAACAAATATATTGACTTCTTACTAAAAATCTCCAGTTCATAGAACCGAGGGGTTTGTACCTTCTCCTTTAAAAGTGATAGTCCTGGGACTTCCCCGGTGGTCCCGTGGTGAAGACTCTGCGCTTCCAATGCAGCAGGCGTGGGTTCAATCCCTGGTTGGGGAGCTAAGATCCCACATGCTGCGCAGCCAAAGAAATTTTTTTCGAACGTTATACTCCTGTATTGTTGGCTTTAGTGGTTTAGATTTTGTTTTACTGTTAAGAAGATTTCAGTTTATTTACCGGGAACAAACAACACATAATGTAAGAATAGTTTCCCAGAAACGATTTCCATCATTCTCTTCCTCCCTTTCTCCCGCAGACTGGTGTTTCACCTTGACAAGTTCTCTGTCATTCCATAGGAAAGCTGTCTGGCTTGGAGGTTGCAATCCCAGGGAATTTTTCATCAGCGGGGAAGTCTCCATCACTACAGAGGAATCAAGGGAGAAGTCAGTCCCTGGTAAGTGAGATGCTCCCCCTAAACACCAACACAGCAGTCGTGTACCTTTCAAGGGGTTCAGGGGCAAGATGGGCAAGGCATTTCTACTAACTCTTCTTAAGGATCACGGACAGTGCCCTATGCTACGAGGTAAGCGGTGACTGCTGTAGTTCTTACTGGTGATCCTTTCCTGTCACTGATTCTCGGCTTTCTTTGTATTTCATAGGACTGTTGTCAGTCCAATACAAAATGAGTCTTATTTTTAAAAACCTGAAATGTTTTACAGAGCCTAGCATTCTCATATAGGGTCCTTTCCATTCTCCCCACTTTCCCGAGAGGCCAAGAACACGTCACACCATGAACTAGGAGAGGGGGTAGAGCCCTTTCTGATGAAATACATCAACAAAGACAGAGCCTTAGCCTGCTTGCTCTCTGGACAGGATCTCGGACCACAAGGTCTTCAATCCTGGTATAAATGAAGGAAGTGAGGACAGTTCAACTGGCACTCTCATAACAAGAGTTCTGAAACACCTTCCAAAGAGACTATAGCAGTAGATGAGGGAAGGGAGTGCTACAGTGTGGCAGTACAGGGGGAACGATCGGCTACAGCAGTGAAAAGTGTGGTACCGATTGGTGTGCTCTCGGGGTTCTTGTACATGTAGCATAGATGACCTCTACGGTGGCCCTCCCACCTTCCCACCTGCATTAGGTGTTCTTTTTTTTTGTAATTTATGTTTATGTATTTATTTACTGTTTGTACTTATTTATTCTACGTATTTATTTTTTTGGCCGCACTGGGTCTCTCATTGCTGTGCACGGGCTTTCTCTAGTTGGCGGCTAGCGGGGGCTACTCTCGGTTGCGGTGTGCGGGCATCTCATCGCGGTGGCTTCTCTTGTTGCGGAGCATGGGCTGTAGGCACGTGGGCTTCGGTAGTTGAGGCCTACGGGCTCTAGAATGCAGGCTCCGTCGTTGTGGCACATGCGCTTAGTTGCTGCACGGCATGTGGGATCTTCGCAGACCAGGGCTCGAACCCGTGTCCCCTGCATTGGCAGGCGCCACCAGGGAAGCCCTAGGTGTTCTCATATAGAGTCTAAAAACAGAGAGCACTGAGAGAAGGTAGTGGTTATTAAAGGCTCAGGATCTAAATTCTACCTGTCTCTACACCCCTTCCCAGCTGTCGATTTGACCCCATTTTTGAATGCTGACCTCATTGTTCAACTTTTCTCTGCCGTCTGTATACTCACCTTGAAAACTTGTTTCTGTGATGCGTTGAGCAGACACAGGGTGGCAGATTGCAGAGGTGGAAGCTGGTGGTCGGATATTTGTGGGCTGAATCTCCTTCAGTCCCATTCCCATTTCTGGTTGCCCAGAGGCCCTACTTCCTGTGTGTGACGCAGAGCCGTAGGATTGCGGGCAGGAGCCAAGTTCTCCATACAGTAAAGACCCCAGTGTGCCTTGGTTATAGTAATATACCTGGCTTCCTTCCTGGCAGGGAAGTGACAGGCGGCTATGCCCCTGATTTGTTCGTGGGCCTCCTGATCCAGCAGTTCCCTTGGCTCTGCCCCTGTCGTCAGCTGCCCCTAGGATAACTCTGAGCCCTAGCCACTTCTCTGGTAGATTTCCCTATTCCCCCACTACAGTCACACCTGAATAAGGCAACTCAGACCTTTCAGAGATGTGTCCTGAACCTCTTGTTTTCTGAAATACCTATCTGGTGGTTGTGAGACTTAAGGCCAGCGTCCCCGAGAGACTTTTTCTATTTCTCCTAGTAAACCTAGACTCATCTTCTGTCACCTTCAACTCTACTCCAATTGTGTTCTTTCAACCCAGACCTCTGACCCTGCTTTTTACTTCTGCCGTTTCATCCTCGCTCCTGCTTCCTTTCCTAAATCCATACGTCTCTTTTGGCCTTCCTAGCCCTGGGCCAAGTTCCTTCCTCTTTGCTCAGTTTTTACCCCTTTCCTTCATTCTCCCATCCAACTTTCAGTCCTTCCTTTCTCACGCCCCAGTTAGCAGCATCTGAAAATTCGAAAGGTTTGTTACTCGTCTATTAATTGTATTCCATTTACTTATTCAGTTCTATACCTGTCTTACCTGTGTATGGAAGAACAGCTGGTAGCCAAGGTGGCACCAAGAATCCTAGCAGCTCTCACTTGACGTATCCGTAGTAGTCGGCAATTTCCATTTCGTTTTCCCTCTCGGTGAAAAATTGCAGCTTGCCCGAAGAGGTGTATCTGGCAGCATTCTCCCGTTGTTGTTGAGCCCGCCTCTTCATGGCCTCTCGCTCTGGCCTCTGCTCTTGTTCGATGGGCTTTGACATGACTGGCTCAGGCACGTTGGGTTCCCTCCATGGAACTCGTTGCTTGCTGAAGTCTTGGAGTAGAAATTGGGTTTGGAGCTTGGGTGGGGACTGGCGCTTATTCACAGCAGGGGGAACAGGCTCCCGCTGGAGAGGAGCGCCAGATGAAGTTTTGGAGGGTGCAGGCCTAGGAGCAGCAGACTGAGGGACACGAGGCTGGGTATGGTTGGTCCAAGCCGGTTGGGTTGGGTTGGTCACAGTTGGCTGAGCTGGTTTGGCGGGGCCTGGCAAAGAGGCAGGAGCTGGCTGGTGGGATGAATTGGCTGCAGCAGGTTGAGCTGAGTCAGTAGAACCAGGCTGGGCACGGTAAGCCCCAGCAGGCCGATGTGAGGCCAGAGACTGTGGCCTCCGAGGAGCGGGTCGAGCTTGAGGCTTGTCCCAGGCAGAAAAAGGCAGAGGTATCAACTTGACCTTCCCAGGAGGAGGCCGCTCATACTGGGCTGGAGACGGACACTCTGTTTCAGCACTGCTGTCTGGTTTCTGGGCTTGGACTTGCGTTTTCTCAGGACCCTTCCCCTCACGTGGGGTATGCCGCCATGGCTGGATAGCTGGGGGTGGCTGGGGGTCTTTGGGGTTGCTTGACTTTCCCAAGAGCCGACAGGAAGAGAGCCCAGTTTTCGTCTCATTCTTCTTCCCCAGCGCATGAAGAACCTTCACAGACTCCAGCATGCGCACGCCAAGGGAGGTTCGAGGCTTTTGAAAGCTCTGTTGGAGAAGCTCAGTTTGGTGTTCCTTTCGCTTCGTGTGGGGGATTGCTGGCTTCTCTTCTGCCTTGACTTTGTTCCCTGACTGCTTGTTCTCCTCAGCCTTGTTTCTCCCTCTGGTCCTTTTGGTCTTTTCCTGCCCGTGGCTCTTAGTTTTGCTGATCTTTCTGGATGCAGCTTTCTGAGGTTTGCCTTGAGAGTGCTTGGCCGTGTTCACAGGAGCCCTGTCACTGACTGCAGCGTGGCATATAACCACTTCTCCCCCTAACAGGCACTCTGGATTCTTTGGCTGGATTTTGGCCTTGGGAGCGCCACTGATAGGCTCAGAGGCTTTCTGTTTGTTCTTCCTGGGTTGATCAGAGGGAACCTTTATGACACTTGGCTTTTCCTGCACCGGATTCACCTTAATGGCTCTGGTGTCTTTAGCTTTGATCACGTTGGGACCTTGGGATTGATCAAGATCTTTCAAAGGATTAAAGAGCTGGGGAAGGTGAATATCCTCCGCCAGTGTAGTAATGTCTGCAAGACCACTGCTAGGTTCAATCCCATTTTCAAGTGTCCCTAGGTCCTGACGACTCCGGCTGTTCTCTCCCAGATCAGCATTTTCAGAACCAGGCTGCTCCTCTTGGCTGAGGGGATCGGTGCAGGCCAGCGGCTGGTGAATATCAGGGATTCCTAAAGGGAGTAGTGGAGGATCTTGGTTCTCTGTTGGGATCTGGTAGGCATCCAGAGGCTTTGAAAGCTTGGTTTTGATATCATCCACGTGCTTACTCTCTATTTGTCCCTGGCTTGGAGCTGGAGGCAGGGCCAGGAGACGCCTGGCACTCTGGACTGGAGCTGTCACTGAAATGTCCCCAAGTTCAGATGGTGGGTTACTCTCAAGTATGTGGCTGTTTCTGCTACTGCAGGACTTGGGGAGTTCTTGACTTTGTGTCACACAAAACGTCTGGCTTGGAGGTTGCAATCCCAGGGAATTTTTCATCACCAGGGGGGAGGTCTCCATCCCTACAAAGGGATCAAGGGAGAAGTCAGTCCCTGGTAAGTGAGATGCTCCCCCTAAACACCAACACAGCAGTCGTGTACCTTTCAAGGGGTTCAGGGGCAAGATGGGCAAGGCATTTCTACTAACTCTTCTTAAGGATCACGGACGGTGCCCTATGCTACGAGGTAAGCGGTGACTGTTGTAATTCTTACTGGTGAGCCTTTCCTGTCGCTGATTCTCGGCTCGCTTTGTATTTCATAGGACTGTTATAAGTCCAATACAAAATGAGTCTTATTTTTAAAAACCTGAAATGTTTTACAAAGCCTAGCATTCTCATATAGGGTCCTTTCCATTCTCCCCACTTTCCCGAGAGGCCAAGAACACGTCACACCATGAACTAGGAGAGGGGGTAGAGCCCTTGCTGATGAAATACATCAACAAAGACAGAGTCTTAGCCTGCTTGCTCTCTGGACAGGATCTCGGACCACAAGGTCTTCAATCCTGGTATAAATGAAGGAAGTGAGGACAGTTCAACTGGCACTCTCATAACAAGAGTTCTGAAACACCTTCCGAAGAGACTGTAGCAGTAGATGAGGGAAGGGAGTGCTACAGTGTGGCAGTACAGGGGGAACGATCGGCTACAGCAGTGAAAAGTGTGGTACCGATTGGTGTGCTCTCGGGGTTCTTGTACATGTAGCATAGATGACCTCTACAGTGGCCCTCCCACCGTCCCACCTGCATTAGGTGTTCTTTTTTTTTGTAATTTATGTTTATGTATTTATTTACTGTTTGAACTTATTTATTCTACGTATTTATTTTTTTGGCTGCACTGGGTCTCTCATTGCTGTGCACGGGCTTTCTCTAGTTGGCGGCTAGCGGGGGCTACTCTTGGTTGCGGTGTGCGGGCTTCTCATCGCGGTGGCTTCTCTTGTTGCGGAGCATGGGCTGTAGGCACGTGGGCTTCGGTAGTTGAGGCTCACGGGCTCTAGAATGCAGGCTCCGTCGTTGTGGCACATGCGCTTAGTTGCTGCACGGCATGTGGGATCTTCGCAGACCAGGGCTCGAACCCGTGTCCCCCGCATTGCATTGGCAGGCGGATTCTTAACCACGGCGCCACCAGGGAAGCCCTAGGTGTTCTCATAGAGAGTCTAAAAACAGAGGGCACTGAGCGAAGGTAGTGGTTATTAAAGGCTCAGGATCTAAATTCTACCTGCCTCTACACCCCTTCCCAGCTGTCGATTTGACCCCATTTTTGAATGCCGACCTCATTCTTCAACTTTCTCTGGCGTTTGTTATACTCACCTTGAAAACTTGTTTCTGTGATGCGTTGAGCAGACACAGGGTGGCAGACTGCAGAGGTGGAAGCTGGTGGTCGGATATTTGTGGGCTGAATCTCCTTCAGTCCCATTCCCATTTCTGGTTGCCCAGAGGCCCGACTTCCTGTGTATGACGCCGAGCCGTAGGATTGCGGGCAGGAGCCAAGTTCTCCATACAGTAAAGACCCCAGTGTGCCTTGGTTATAGTAATATACCTGGCTCCCTTCCTGGCAGGGAAGTGGCAGGCGGCTCTGCCCCTGATTTGGAATCTGAGATGGTGTTCCCTGAGCAAGGCTGGCAGAAAGCGATGGATGTAGAGGGACCATGTTCTTGGCGTCTGAAGTTTTATCATCCTGGGCTGCCAGAAACATGGAGGAGGCAGCTGTGTGGCGGTCAGTGAGTGCCAGAGTAAAGTCTCCGAGTGAAGAAGAATTCTTTTCAGTGCTTGCTGTGATGTCCCACTCAAGAACACCTGGATAGGAAGCAGCTGAAGTGGAGATCTGGCTGTGGTCAGTAACTCCAGATAACATAGTCGTGCTAGAATGTTGGTAAAGGTAGGCACTACCCATGAGTGTCTGGAAAGGGGTACCAGTAGCCGATGCCGAACTGACGGCAGGGGCAGAGACTCTGGAGAAGTTGCAGACACTTCGTGTTAGGGAAGTTGCATTGCTCACCACAGGAGGAGAATGCTGCAGAGAATTTAGAGTTCCAAGTAGAGATGGATGTTGGAAATTTTCTGTAAGAACAAGAGGGTCATGAAAAACTCAGGGAGGTTGAGAAATTCTCACTACGTTTGAGGAACGGCATCATCTGAAGGTTCTTGCTATCAGGACACCTCTACTATCACTACTTCCTGAGAAGCCCAAAATCAGACAGTTGATGATGGCTGTAAGGACTGAGCAGTTTTCCACTCTTCTCTATTAACTGCCTGTGCTCCCATCTTGGGCACAGACGGGCAGAAGAGCCAAGTGGTGTGGTTCAGAGATTGTTCTCTAGGCTGGAAGCAACCTTCTCCCTGCCCTGTCTTTCCCTTCGGCCTGCACTCGTATTGACTTCTATGCTATTTCCTAGACTGGAAGCATTTTAGAACTAGGAGGCCCTTAGAGAACTTCGATGTTCTCAGTCTCATTTCGTGAGTAAGGAAACTGAGGCTCAGAGAGGTCGGGTTGACTTGTTCAAGTTCTCTCATTATGTTAGTATCATTACCAGGTTTCAGAACCTAAGTATCCTGACTTCCTTGCCAGGACTCCACTCTGAGCATGATACTGCCAGAAAGCAGGAGAAATAGAACTTATAATATAGGCATTTTTTTTGTCCATTAGAAAACAGTACGGCTATTACCATTGTCGTCTTCAGTGTCTCCCTTTGCTTGTGCAGTTCCCACGCTATTACCTAGAGGTGACGTACAGCTCAGTCCAACTGGTGAATTGAAAGAGTCATTTTTGCCCTCTTCAAGCCTGGTTTCTCATCCTACCTCAAAATGATTACCCGAAAGTGGATTTCTTAAGTGCTTTTGGAAAGGGAAAAGTTATCTGATTACTTCAGATTACTCACCTATAAAGTGGTTATAACACCACCACCAATAATAATAGCAGTAATAATTAATAGATGAATAAGCTGATCTGTTGCGTATGATTTATATGGAGGAAGATACAATAAGTTCTAGAAAGACAAAGAAAAATCATGACAAGCATATTACGTTAACGAAAAAGAAATCCATAGATATTAATGAAAACTGGGGTATGTGGCAAGTATCAAAGCCTAATGAATTTACTGACAAATGGCATTCTGTACCATCCATGCAATATTATGAAAGTGAATTTTGCCCACTCTATTTTAGTGAATACTATTAACCAGAAAACACGATGGAGGTGATAGAGGTGAATGAATTCCTAGCCAATGCATACAGACAGAGAAGGTATGTCAGTAAAAAATGCATAACAAGCAACAGAATGCAATAAATGTGCATGTATAGGTAGCCACAACACATATAGACAAGTATTTCAATGAAAACCGGTACGAAGCAGACAGCAAAATAATAAGTGTAAAAGAGTTTCATTATTGTGCTCCTTCATATTTTTACCCAGCAAGTAAGAGGTATTAAGCCTAGGAGAAATATATATTTCAATGAATATAGCTTATATAATAAGCAGAAAGGAAGCTTAAAATGTATCAGGAAGGTTTTTGGATTTATCCTAGAACTTAGATTAGAATCATCTTCAGCATCCAGGAAGATGGCATCCCAAAACCTCAAAAAACCATCATGCCTAGAATCCAATTAAAAAAGATTTTCAAATGTAAGAAAATCCACAGGACTCCACAATATGGTTTTCGATAAACGTGGATGTTTGTTTGTTTTGTTTCTTTGGCCGCGCCGCGTGGCCCTGGCCGTGAAAGCACCGAGTCCTAAGCACTGGACCGCCAGGGAATTCCCTAAGTGGGGGGAATTAGAGATGTGGGGCTTGACTTTTTCTTCTTCTTCTTCGGTAGCTAAGATCTACAAGCGAACGATGGCTGTTGATCAATGTGCTCTCTGTGTTAGGAAGGAAATAACTGTAAAAATGAAAAGCAGCCTTGCCTTAGAACCTACATATCACACCAAGGAAAATAGTCCTTCTGATTCAATTTAGAAGATATCACTTAAAATGTTGAATTGGTGAAATGTCTACCTAGTTTAAAAATTAGAAAGAATAAAACACTGAAAAGCAGCCCCCTAGATAACCACTGTGGTTGCTTGTTTATAGGAGGCATCATTTCTAAAACGTATTTCTAAAATGTTTATATTCAAAACTGTCAAGTGGCCAACTGTATTCAGAGAGGCAATAAAAGAAAGAAAACGGAGTATGACTTTTCTGATAAGCTGCCTTTCCCGGTGATCCCCTGTTCTGGCCTTACTTTCCTTCTTAGTCTGTTAATGTAAGGGTTTGCTACCATCAACTTGGTTTTGCCCTGCTCTGAGCAGGTTTCCCTCTGTGCTGTTTCTGCTTTAATTGAAAATCTTTGGTTCCCATCAGCATTCCATTGCAAACTCCGTTTTTCTTGAGAGCTCCTCTATGCTTTCCCTCTTCATTCTTACATTTTCTCCCATCTCTTGGTGCCTGTTGGCCTGTGCTAATGAAAACCATCCTAAACTTCCTTACGCTCGACTCTGTGCCTCCCTGTAGAGCCCAGTACTCTCCATCCTCTCTCCCTATTCTCTCTTTTCAACTAGTCGAAATCCTAGTGGAGGGAGACCATTAGAGATGAAACATCTTGGTATATATTGCTAGTTTTCTATGTCCCCTGGCTTTTCTATGTTTCTGTTGAAACACTCTTGAGAAGTGTCTGATTTCGTTTTCTACATGGGTACCCTTTAAGGCTCAATACTGGAAAAGAAGGGGATCAGAGTGATCAACCCAATGTGGTATCCTAACGTAACAGTTAAGGAAAGCAACAGGCTTTGTGAGACAGCCAGTGATTTGTCCAAAGTCACACAGATAGTAAACGTCAAAGTCAAAAGTGAAATTAGGTCTCCAGACTTGTAGTTCAATACTTTCCCTCATTATTCCATGCTATTTTGAATCTCCTACTCAATTTAGGGGCAAAAGAAATCGAACGCAAAACTTTCCAAAGTTTCTTTTCTTACCTGACATGGTCAGAGAAGAGGAAGCATCCACTGCAGGTACAAGGGATGAGGAGACAACACTAGAGGATGTCTGAGTGGCTGCAGCTGAACGGCGCACGTGTCCAGTACAGAGGTCACTGGTTACTGGTCCAAACAGCTCCACGGAAACCCCAAGGCTCTACCAAGTGGTAGTAGGTTTGGTAGGAGAGTGATGTCACAAAGCAGGCAGTTGAAAGGTATGAGAGAGCCAATAGGGAGGTCCGATCCCCAACAGGAAGGCGGGCTTGGGTGAAGAGAGTGTAGGAGAGCTAAAACAACACCTGAGTTTCTGAGCTCTGGGGAGGAAATCCTAGAAGACAGATTTACCTCCCCCAGGCTCTTCCATTAGGGAAATCATTGCCACATTTCTTACAGACGTTCATTAATACACTGAACTAAGAGTTACTTATATTCTACAGAGTATTCTATTTTATGTATCATATACTTAGAGCTATATAGATCTTATTTAATTAATAATCCTTAGGAAGGAAAGAGCCATCTAGTTTGAACTATTACAGTTGTTCTGAAATCAGATGTGTCTAATGAGTGAACTGATAGCAGCTTTTAAGGAGCCAAAGTAGGGATTAAGAAGCTCTCTTTGTAACTTGGTTCAAGAGTAGGGTGAAGTTTGTTGAGTGTACCTTGTGGAGAATGTTGTGGTCCAAGGCTCTTCTCTTTTAGTTTCTTCTCCTTGACTCCTACCTTCCTTGGGCTGGGCTAGGCTGGGGGCCAGGTTGGACTTGCGACTTAACATTTCTCTTCCGCTTCCTCTTTTTTTTTTTCTTCCATTATGGGCATTGCTTCGAGGACAAGCCTTGATCTTGCATTGGACGTTACTTCCTGTCAACTTCCAGCAGCAGGAGTCTTCTTTTCAGTGCTTGATGCTTCACGAAATAGACTCTGCCCGTTGGCAGCAAATACCAGAGAGCTAGGAGACAGAGCTGGTTGCAGACCTTTCCTCTTCCAGCCTTTGGTTGCAATTGTTTGGCCCATAATTTGCTAGCTCTAGTTCCTTGGGCCACACAGGTATCCTGCCATCTCCAGCTCTTGTTATATGTGAGAGACATTCTGAACACTGTCCCTTTTTCTTTGCACAGAAGTATATACAGTGTGGCAGTTACTGTAATCTCCTCCGCCTTGCAAACAGCCACTCTAGAATCTTGGACCTCTAGGACTCTCTGTCTTGCATGCTTGGGGGCAAGGCCAAGCAAAATGAAGAGGAGAATAATTAGAGAAAGAGGAGGACGTTGGTGGAGAATTGGGAGCAGGTAAGGTGAAAGGGCACAGGAGAAAAGAGATGCATGTAGACTTTTTGGTTTCTGTGGGAAACAGGTTGACACACTTGGGCCTCATTTGGTATTAACAGAACAGAGAGTTAAAGATCTAAGTAGCTAGATAGTGTGCAGCAACTGCCATGAAGTCTGTACACTGAAGAGAACAGTCTCACATCTAGTTTTCATTTTGTTTTATGTCATAGTACCTTATTTATAGCATTCACTGGTGTGTTTGTAGAATACAGATGTTTTCAAATGCTCTGGTTTTGTCTACATGGTTATCTCCTTGTCCTGTTTGTAAGGAATCCAACATTGTAAGACATATTGCATGTTTTTCTCTTGACGATTGTTGACCTTGAAGCGTCATGAACTGACTTGAGCTGTTGGATTCTGTGGAGAAACGTTCAAAAGGGTCTGTGAAAAAGGCACTGTGGTGAGTCGCATTATGCACCCGAGCGTAAGGAGCAAGATATCTGCCACCAGCCCAGCTTGGCCTGGATTGCCTCTGTTTTAGTTCCCCTGGTTAGTGCTTTTCTCCCTAACCACTCTTGTGACTGTGATAATGTGAGTAAGGGCGGAGTTGCTAACGATCTATGTGTGAGGTAAGCTGGTTTGAGGGAGGAAATCTATGGACCTAGTCATTTTCCTTGGTGGTAAGCTTTCAGGGGTGCAGAGATTGATCTTCCTGGGGCCTTTTCTGGTCCCAGGAAGATATCGCATAGATGGGACCTCCCAAGACACACATTGAATCTTTAGGCCTGTTTTTCCTATTATGAGGTACGAGTTTCTTCACTGATGGGGATGATGCTTATCTGAGAAGAAATTGTGAAAGGTGGTGTAGTGTAGAGGTGTGGCTTAAGCTTTTAAGTTTTCCTCCAGGTTTTTCCCCTAAGCTTCCTACTTCGGACGGCCTACTTACATGATACTAGTAGGTGATGTCCGGCTAACAACTTCCTAAATATACCTGCAAGCCAGATCAGTGTCTCTTTTCTCTGTATTCCCATGGAAATCAAGAGTCCCGCCGAATTTTCCATCGAAACAGTTGATTTGTGTTGTCTCTAGGAATTCTAAAGGGCGTACCGTTGCTTCCTAACCGGTGTCATTTGGGAGATCCGCCTCTGTACGTTCAAATGATTAATTTTGAGACTTTGCTCATGTGTGCAGTAAACCCTTGAATTCCCTAAGACCTTCCTTTCCTCCATCTCCTACCCCATTAAGCCCGCTTCAGTTCATCTCCTGAATTTCTTTGGAATCTGTCAGCCAGCTCTTCCTCAACTTCCTAATACTGAACTTGCCTGTCTGTTGCGATTAGGTCCTAACTAGTGTCCATATATCTTGTTTCCTTCCAATCCACTCTTCACACAAGAAACCTTCAAAGCAAGTTGGAACGTTGCTCATAAACATCGCTCACAAGCATTGTTTTGAGAATAGAAAACACACTGTTGGCCTTTAAGACTCTGCGTGGTCTAGAATCCTCTCTGCTTCTCTAGCCCCATCTTGTGCCACTTTTGCCCTCACTTTCTATGCTTCAGATACACTGAATTAACCTTAGTTCTCACTCATCTGACAGAAGTCAGTTCAGATACTATTTTTCACTGTGATTCCTAGCATTAAGGAATTTGATTATCAGGTTTTGTATGAGGACTATTTCATCAGGGGTACAGAAGTTCTGGCCATCTCTGGTTTTGGATATCCCTTATTTGTTGAGACCTTTGCGTTGTTTGGTTGCCTTTTGTCTGTTTTCCAGATGGGAAAACAGGAACAAGGGAAGTATAGGTTATTACTAGGTGGGGTTGAACAAGTGGAGCAGCAAACTGCAAAGCAGAAAGAAGAGGGACGTACTATAGAGGGATATGACTTCCATTCTCAAGGCGCCTGCATCCTGTGCAGGGAGACAGCCTAACATAAAATGTGCCTAACAACAAATATATTGACTTCTTACTAAAAATCTCCAGTTCATAGAACCGAGGGGTTTGTACCTTCTCCTTTAAAAGTGATAGTCCTGGGACTTCCCCGGTGGTCCCGTGGTGAAGACTCTGCGCTTCCAATGCAGCAGGCGTGGGTTCAATCCCTGGTTGGGGAGCTAAGATCCCACATGCTGCGCAGCCAAAGAAATTTTTTTCGAACGTTATACTCCTGTATTGTTGGCTTTAGTGGTTTAGATTTTGTTTTACTGTTAAGAAGATTTCAGTTTATTTACCGGGAACAAACAACACATAATGTAAGAATAGTTTCCCAGAAACGATTTCCATCATTCTCTTCCTCCCTTTCTCCCGCAGACTGGTGTTTCACCTTGACAAGTTCTCTGTCATTCCATAGGAAAGCTGTCTGGCTTGGAGGTTGCAATCCCAGGGAATTTTTCATCAGCGGGGAAGTCTCCATCACTACAGAGGAATCAAGGGAGAAGTCAGTCCCTGGTAAGTGAGATGCTCCCCCTAAACACCAACACAGCAGTCGTGTACCTTTCAAGGGGTTCAGGGGCAAGATGGGCAAGGCATTTCTACTAACTCTTCTTAAGGATCACGGACAGTGCCCTATGCTACGAGGTAAGCGGTGACTGCTGTAGTTCTTACTGGTGATCCTTTCCTGTCACTGATTCTCGGCTTTCTTTGTATTTCATAGGACTGTTGTCAGTCCAATACAAAATGAGTCTTATTTTTAAAAACCTGAAATGTTTTACAGAGCCTAGCATTCTCATATAGGGTCCTTTCCATTCTCCCCACTTTCCCGAGAGGCCAAGAACACGTCACACCATGAACTAGGAGAGGGGGTAGAGCCCTTTCTGATGAAATACATCAACAAAGACAGAGCCTTAGCCTGCTTGCTCTCTGGACAGGATCTCGGACCACAAGGTCTTCAATCCTGGTATAAATGAAGGAAGTGAGGACAGTTCAACTGGCACTCTCATAACAAGAGTTCTGAAACACCTTCCAAAGAGACTATAGCAGTAGATGAGGGAAGGGAGTGCTACAGTGTGGCAGTACAGGGGGAACGATCGGCTACAGCAGTGAAAAGTGTGGTACCGATTGGTGTGCTCTCGGGGTTCTTGTACATGTAGCATAGATGACCTCTACGGTGGCCCTCCCACCTTCCCACCTGCATTAGGTGTTCTTTTTTTTTGTAATTTATGTTTATGTATTTATTTACTGTTTGTACTTATTTATTCTACGTATTTATTTTTTTGGCCGCACTGGGTCTCTCATTGCTGTGCACGGGCTTTCTCTAGTTGGCGGCTAGCGGGGGCTACTCTCGGTTGCGGTGTGCGGGCATCTCATCGCGGTGGCTTCTCTTGTTGCGGAGCATGGGCTGTAGGCACGTGGGCTTCGGTAGTTGAGGCCTACGGGCTCTAGAATGCAGGCTCCGTCGTTGTGGCACATGCGCTTAGTTGCTGCACGGCATGTGGGATCTTCGCAGACCAGGGCTCGAACCCGTGTCCCCTGCATTGGCAGGCGCCACCAGGGAAGCCCTAGGTGTTCTCATATAGAGTCTAAAAACAGAGAGCACTGAGAGAAGGTAGTGGTTATTAAAGGCTCAGGATCTAAATTCTACCTGTCTCTACACCCCTTCCCAGCTGTCGATTTGACCCCATTTTTGAATGCTGACCTCATTGTTCAACTTTTCTCTGCCGTCTGTATACTCACCTTGAAAACTTGTTTCTGTGATGCGTTGAGCAGACACAGGGTGGCAGATTGCAGAGGTGGAAGCTGGTGGTCGGATATTTGTGGGCTGAATCTCCTTCAGTCCCATTCCCATTTCTGGTTGCCCAGAGGCCCTACTTCCTGTGTGTGACGCAGAGCCGTAGGATTGCGGGCAGGAGCCAAGTTCTCCATACAGTAAAGACCCCAGTGTGCCTTGGTTATAGTAATATACCTGGCTTCCTTCCTGGCAGGGAAGTGACAGGCGGCTATGCCCCTGATTTGTTCGTGGGCCTCCTGATCCAGCAGTTCCCTTGGCTCTGCCCCTGTCGTCAGCTGCCCCTAGGATAACTCTGAGCCCTAGCCACTTCTCTGGTAGATTTCCCTATTCCCCCACTACAGTCACACCTGAATAAGGCAACTCAGACCTTTCAGAGATGTGTCCTGAACCTCTTGTTTTCTGAAATACCTATCTGGTGGTTGTGAGACTTAAGGCCAGCGTCCCCGAGAGACTTTTTCTATTTCTCCTAGTAAACCTAGACTCATCTTCTGTCACCTTCAACTCTACTCCAATTGTGTTCTTTCAACCCAGACCTCTGACCCTGCTTTTTACTTCTGCCGTTTCATCCTCGCTCCTGCTTCCTTTCCTAAATCCATACGTCTCTTTTGGCCTTCCTAGCCCTGGGCCAAGTTCCTTCCTCTTTGCTCAGTTTTTACCCCTTTCCTTCATTCTCCCATCCAACTTTCAGTCCTTCCTTTCTCACGCCCCAGTTAGCAGCATCTGAAAATTCGAAAGGTTTGTTACTCGTCTATTAATTGTATTCCATTTACTTATTCAGTTCTATACCTGTCTTACCTGTGTATGGAAGAACAGCTGGTAGCCAAGGTGGCACCAAGAATCCTAGCAGCTCTCACTTGACGTATCCGTAGTAGTCGGCAATTTCCATTTCGTTTTCCCTCTCGGTGAAAAATTGCAGCTTGCCCGAAGAGGTGTATCTGGCAGCATTCTCCCGTTGTTGTTGAGCCCGCCTCTTCATGGCCTCTCGCTCTGGCCTCTGCTCTTGTTCGATGGGCTTTGACATGACTGGCTCAGGCACGTTGGGTTCCCTCCATGGAACTCGTTGCTTGCTGAAGTCTTGGAGTAGAAATTGGGTTTGGAGCTTGGGTGGGGACTGGCGCTTATTCACAGCAGGGGGAACAGGCTCCCGCTGGAGAGGAGCGCCAGATGAAGTTTTGGAGGGTGCAGGCCTAGGAGCAGCAGACTGAGGGACACGAGGCTGGGTATGGTTGGTCCAAGCCGGTTGGGTTGGGTTGGTCACAGTTGGCTGAGCTGGTTTGGCGGGGCCTGGCAAAGAGGCAGGAGCTGGCTGGTGGGATGAATTGGCTGCAGCAGGTTGAGCTGAGTCAGTAGAACCAGGCTGGGCACGGTAAGCCCCAGCAGGCCGATGTGAGGCCAGAGACTGTGGCCTCCGAGGAGCGGGTCGAGCTTGAGGCTTGTCCCAGGCAGAAAAAGGCAGAGGTATCAACTTGACCTTCCCAGGAGGAGGCCGCTCATACTGGGCTGGAGACGGACACTCTGTTTCAGCACTGCTGTCTGGTTTCTGGGCTTGGACTTGCGTTTTCTCAGGACCCTTCCCCTCACGTGGGGTATGCCGCCATGGCTGGATAGCTGGGGGTGGCTGGGGGTCTTTGGGGTTGCTTGACTTTCCCAAGAGCCGACAGGAAGAGAGCCCAGTTTTCGTCTCATTCTTCTTCCCCAGCGCATGAAGAACCTTCACAGACTCCAGCATGCGCACGCCAAGGGAGGTTCGAGGCTTTTGAAAGCTCTGTTGGAGAAGCTCAGTTTGGTGTTCCTTTCGCTTCGTGTGGGGGATTGCTGGCTTCTCTTCTGCCTTGACTTTGTTCCCTGACTGCTTGTTCTCCTCAGCCTTGTTTCTCCCTCTGGTCCTTTTGGTCTTTTCCTGCCCGTGGCTCTTAGTTTTGCTGATCTTTCTGGATGCAGCTTTCTGAGGTTTGCCTTGAGAGTGCTTGGCCGTGTTCACAGGAGCCCTGTCACTGACTGCAGCGTGGCATATAACCACTTCTCCCCCTAACAGGCACTCTGGATTCTTTGGCTGGATTTTGGCCTTGGGAGCGCCACTGATAGGCTCAGAGGCTTTCTGTTTGTTCTTCCTGGGTTGATCAGAGGGAACCTTTATGACACTTGGCTTTTCCTGCACCGGATTCACCTTAATGGCTCTGGTGTCTTTAGCTTTGATCACGTTGGGACCTTGGGATTGATCAAGATCTTTCAAAGGATTAAAGAGCTGGGGAAGGTGAATATCCTCCGCCAGTGTAGTAATGTCTGCAAGACCACTGCTAGGTTCAATCCCATTTTCAAGTGTCCCTAGGTCCTGACGACTCCGGCTGTTCTCTCCCAGATCAGCATTTTCAGAACCAGGCTGCTCCTCTTGGCTGAGGGGATCGGTGCAGGCCAGCGGCTGGTGAATATCAGGGATTCCTAAAGGGAGTAGTGGAGGATCTTGGTTCTCTGTTGGGATCTGGTAGGCATCCAGAGGCTTTGAAAGCTTGGTTTTGATATCATCCACGTGCTTACTCTCTATTTGTCCCTGGCTTGGAGCTGGAGGCAGGGCCAGGAGACGCCTGGCACTCTGGACTGGAGCTGTCACTGAAATGTCCCCAAGTTCAGATGGTGGGTTACTCTCAAGTATGTGGCTGTTTCTGCTACTGCAGGACTTGGGGAGTTCTTGACTTTGTGTCACACAAAACGTCTGGCTTGGAGGTTGCAATCCCAGGGAATTTTTCATCACCAGGGGGGAGGTCTCCATCCCTACAAAGGGATCAAGGGAGAAGTCAGTCCCTGGTAAGTGAGATGCTCCCCCTAAACACCAACACAGCAGTCGTGTACCTTTCAAGGGGTTCAGGGGCAAGATGGGCAAGGCATTTCTACTAACTCTTCTTAAGGATCACGGACGGTGCCCTATGCTACGAGGTAAGCGGTGACTGTTGTAATTCTTACTGGTGAGCCTTTCCTGTCGCTGATTCTCGGCTCGCTTTGTATTTCATAGGACTGTTATAAGTCCAATACAAAATGAGTCTTATTTTTAAAAACCTGAAATGTTTTACAAAGCCTAGCATTCTCATATAGGGTCCTTTCCATTCTCCCCACTTTCCCGAGAGGCCAAGAACACGTCACACCATGAACTAGGAGAGGGGGTAGAGCCCTTGCTGATGAAATACATCAACAAAGACAGAGTCTTAGCCTGCTTGCTCTCTGGACAGGATCTCGGACCACAAGGTCTTCAATCCTGGTATAAATGAAGGAAGTGAGGACAGTTCAACTGGCACTCTCATAACAAGAGTTCTGAAACACCTTCCGAAGAGACTATAGCAGTAGATGAGGGAAGGGAGTGCTACAGTGTGGCAGTACAGGGGGAACGATCGGCTACAGCAGTGAAAAGTGTGGTACCGATTGGTGTGCTCTCGGGGTTCTTGTACATGTAGCATAGATGACCTCTACAGTGGCCCTCCCACCGTCCCACCTGCATTAGGTGTTCTTTTTTTTTGTAATTTATGTTTATGTATTTATTTACTGTTTGAACTTATTTATTCTACGTATTTATTTTTTTGGCTGCACTGGGTCTCTCATTGCTGTGCACGGGCTTTCTCTAGTTGGCGGCTAGCGGGGGCTACTCTTGGTTGCGGTGTGCGGGCTTCTCATCGCGGTGGCTTCTCTTGTTGCGGAGCATGGGCTGTAGGCACGTGGGCTTCGGTAGTTGAGGCTCACGGGCTCTAGAATGCAGGCTCCGTCGTTGTGGCACATGCGCTTAGTTGCTGCACGGCATGTGGGATCTTCGCAGACCAGGGCTCGAACCCGTGTCCCCCGCATTGCATTGGCAGGCGGATTCTTAACCACGGCGCCACCAGGGAAGCCCTAGGTGTTCTCATAGAGAGTCTAAAAACAGAGGGCACTGAGCGAAGGTAGTGGTTATTAAAGGCTCAGGATCTAAATTCTACCTGCCTCTACACCCCTTCCCAGCTGTCGATTTGACCCCATTTTTGAATGCCGACCTCATTCTTCAACTTTCTCTGGCGTTTGTTATACTCACCTTGAAAACTTGTTTCTGTGATGCGTTGAGCAGACACAGGGTGGCAGACTGCAGAGGTGGAAGCTGGTGGTCGGATATTTGTGGGCTGAATCTCCTTCAGTCCCATTCCCATTTCTGGTTGCCCAGAGGCCCGACTTCCTGTGTATGACGCCGAGCCGTAGGATTGCGGGCAGGAGCCAAGTTCTCCATACAGTAAAGACCCCAGTGTGCCTTGGTTATAGTAATATACCTGGCTCCCTTCCTGGCAGGGAAGTGGCAGGCGGCTCTGCCCCTGATTTGGAATCTGAGATGGTGTTCCCTGAGCAAGGCTGGCAGAAAGCGATGGATGTAGAGGGACCATGTTCTTGGCGTCTGAAGTTTTATCATCCTGGGCTGCCAGAAACATGGAGGAGGCAGCTGTGTGGCGGTCAGTGAGTGCCAGAGTAAAGTCTCCGAGTGAAGAAGAATTCTTTTCAGTGCTTGCTGTGATGTCCCACTCAAGAACACCTGGATAGGAAGCAGCTGAAGTGGAGATCTGGCTGTGGTCAGTAACTCCAGATAACATAGTCGTGCTAGAATGTTGGTAAAGGTAGGCACTACCCATGAGTGTCTGGAAAGGGGTACCAGTAGCCGATGCCGAACTGACGGCAGGGGCAGAGACTCTGGAGAAGTTGCAGACACTTCGTGTTAGGGAAGTTGCATTGCTCACCACAGGAGGAGAATGCTGCAGAGAATTTAGAGTTCCAAGTAGAGATGGATGTTGGAAATTTTCTGTAAGAACAAGAGGGTCATGAAAAACTCAGGGAGGTTGAGAAATTCTCACTACGTTTGAGGAACGGCATCATCTGAAGGTTCTTGCTATCAGGACACCTCTACTATCACTACTTCCTGAGAAGCCCAAAATCAGACAGTTGATGATGGCTGTAAGGACTGAGCAGTTTTCCACTCTTCTCTATTAACTGCCTGTGCTCCCATCTTGGGCACAGACGGGCAGAAGAGCCAAGTGGTGTGGTTCAGAGATTGTTCTCTAGGCTGGAAGCAACCTTCTCCCTGCCCTGTCTTTCCCTTCGGCCTGCACTCGTATTGACTTCTATGCTATTTCCTAGACTGGAAGCATTTTAGAACTAGGAGGCCCTTAGAGAACTTCGATGTTCTCAGTCTCATTTCGTGAGTAAGGAAACTGAGGCTCAGAGAGGTCGGGTTGACTTGTTCAAGTTCTCTCATTATGTTAGTATCATTACCAGGTTTCAGAACCTAAGTATCCTGACTTCCTTGCCAGGACTCCACTCTGAGCATGATACTGCCAGAAAGCAGGAGAAATAGAACTTATAATATAGGCATTTTTTTTGTCCATTAGAAAACAGTACGGCTATTACCATTGTCGTCTTCAGTGTCTCCCTTTGCTTGTGCAGTTCCCACGCTATTACCTAGAGGTGACGTACAGCTCAGTCCAACTGGTGAATTGAAAGAGTCATTTTTGCCCTCTTCAAGCCTGGTTTCTCATCCTACCTCAAAATGATTACCCGAAAGTGGATTTCTTAAGTGCTTTTGGAAAGGGAAAAGTTATCTGATTACTTCAGATTACTCACCTATAAAGTGGTTATAACACCACCACCAATAATAATAGCAGTAATAATTAATAGATGAATAAGCTGATCTGTTGCGTATGATTTATATGGAGGAAGATACAATAAGTTCTAGAAAGACAAAGAAAAATCATGACAAGCATATTACGTTAACGAAAAAGAAATCCATAGATATTAATGAAAACTGGGGTATGTGGCAAGTATCAAAGCCTAATGAATTTACTGACAAATGGCATTCTGTACCATCCATGCAATATTATGAAAGTGAATTTTGCCCACTCTATTTTAGTGAATACTATTAACCAGAAAACACGATGGAGGTGATAGAGGTGAATGAATTCCTAGCCAATGCATACAGACAGAGAAGGTATGTCAGTAAAAAATGCATAACAAGCAACAGAATGCAATAAATGTGCATGTATAGGTAGCCACAACACATATAGACAAGTATTTCAATGAAAACCGGTACGAAGCAGACAGCAAAATAATAAGTGTAAAAGAGTTTCATTATTGTGCTCCTTCATATTTTTACCCAGCAAGTAAGAGGTATTAAGCCTAGGAGAAATATATATTTCAATGAATATAGCTTATATAATAAGCAGAAAGGAAGCTTAAAATGTATCAGGAAGGTTTTTGGATTTATCCTAGAACTTAGATTAGAATCATCTTCAGCATCCAGGAAGATGGCATCCCAAAACCTCAAAAAACCATCATGCCTAGAATCCAATTAAAAAAGATTTTCAAATGTAAGAAAATCCACAGGACTCCACAATATGGTTTTCGATAAACGTGGATGTTTGTTTGTTTTGTTTCTTTGGCCGCGCCGCGTGGCCCTGGCCGTGAAAGCACCGAGTCCTAAGCACTGGACCGCCAGGGAATTCCCTAAGTGGGGGGAATTAGAGATGTGGGGCTTGACTTTTTCTTCTTCTTCTTCGGTAGCTAAGATCTACAAGCGAACGATGGCTGTTGATCAATGTGCTCTCTGTGTTAGGAAGGAAATAACTGTAAAAATGAAAAGCAGCCTTGCCTTAGAACCTACATATCACACCAAGGAAAATAGTCCTTCTGATTCAATTTAGAAGATATCACTTAAAATGTTGAATTGGTGAAATGTCTACCTAGTTTAAAAATTAGAAAGAATAAAACACTGAAAAGCAGCCCCCTAGATAACCACTGTGGTTGCTTGTTTATAGGAGGCATCATTTCTAAAACGTATTTCTAAAATGTTTATATTCAAAACTGTCAAGTGGCCAACTGTATTCAGAGAGGCAATAAAAGAAAGAAAACGGAGTATGACTTTTCTGATAAGCTGCCTTTCCCGGTGATCCCCTGTTCTGGCCTTACTTTCCTTCTTAGTCTGTTAATGTAAGGGTTTGCTACCATCAACTTGGTTTTGCCCTGCTCTGAGCAGGTTTCCCTCTGTGCTGTTTCTGCTTTAATTGAAAATCTTTGGTTCCCATCAGCATTCCATTGCAAACTCCGTTTTTCTTGAGAGCTCCTCTATGCTTTCCCTCTTCATTCTTACATTTTCTCCCATCTCTTGGTGCCTGTTGGCCTGTGCTAATGAAAACCATCCTAAACTTCCTTACGCTCGACTCTGTGCCTCCCTGTAGAGCCCAGTACTCTCCATCCTCTCTCCCTATTCTCTCTTTTCAACTAGTCGAAATCCTAGTGGAGGGAGACCATTAGAGATGAAACATCTTGGTATATATTGCTAGTTTTCTATGTCCCCTGGCTTTTCTATGTTTCTGTTGAAACACTCTTGAGAAGTGTCTGATTTCGTTTTCTACATGGGTACCCTTTAAGGCTCAATACTGGAAAAGAAGGGGATCAGAGTGATCAACCCAATGTGGTATCCTAACGTAACAGTTAAGGAAAGCAACAGGCTTTGTGAGACAGCCAGTGATTTGTCCAAAGTCACACAGATAGTAAACGTCAAAGTCAAAAGTGAAATTAGGTCTCCAGACTTGTAGTTCAATACTTTCCCTCATTATTCCATGCTATTTTGAATCTCCTACTCAATTTAGGGGCAAAAGAAATCGAACGCAAAACTTTCCAAAGTTTCTTTTCTTACCTGACATGGTCAGAGAAGAGGAAGCATCCACTGCAGGTACAAGGGATGAGGAGACAACACTAGAGGATGTCTGAGTGGCTGCAGCTGAACGGCGCACGTGTCCAGTACAGAGGTCACTGGTTACTGGTCCAAACAGCTCCACGGAAACCCCAAGGCTCTACCAAGTGGTAGTAGGTTTGGTAGGAGAGTGATGTCACAAAGCAGGCAGTTGAAAGGTATGAGAGAGCCAATAGGGAGGTCCGATCCCCAACAGGAAGGCGGGCTTGGGTGAAGAGAGTGTAGGAGAGCTAAAACAACACCTGAGTTTCTGAGCTCTGGGGAGGAAATCCTAGAAGACAGATTTACCTCCCCCAGGCTCTTCCATTAGGGAAATCATTGCCACATTTCTTACAGACGTTCATTAATACACTGAACTAAGAGTTACTTATATTCTACAGAGTATTCTATTTTATGTATCATATACTTAGAGCTATATAGATCTTATTTAATTAATAATCCTTAGGAAGGAAAGAGCCATCTAGTTTGAACTATTACAGTTGTTCTGAAATCAGATGTGTCTAATGAGTGAACTGATAGCAGCTTTTAAGGAGCCAAAGTAGGGATTAAGAAGCTCTCTTTGTAACTTGGTTCAAGAGTAGGGTGAAGTTTGTTGAGTGTACCTTGTGGAGAATGTTGTGGTCCAAGGCTCTTCTCTTTTAGTTTCTTCTCCTTGACTCCTACCTTCCTTGGGCTGGGCTAGGCTGGGGGCCAGGTTGGACTTGCGACTTAACGTTTCTCTTCCGCTTCCTCTTTTTTTTTTTCTTCCATTATGGGCATTGCTTCGAGGACAAGCCTTGATCTTGCATTGGACGTTACTTCCTGTCAACTTCCAGCAGCAGGAGTCTTCTTTTCAGTGCTTGATGCTTCACGAAATAGACTCTGCCCGTTGGCAGCAAATACCAGAGAGCTAGGAGACAGAGCTGGTTGCAGACCTTTCCTCTTCCAGCCTTTGGTTGCAATTGTTTGGCCCATAATTTGCTAGCTCTAGTTCCTTGGGCCACACAGGTATCCTGCCATCTCCAGCTCTTGTTATATGTGAGAGACATTCTGAACACTGTCCCTTTTTCTTTGCACAGAAGTATATACAGTGTGGCAGTTACTGTAATCTCCTCCGCCTTGCAAACAGCCACTCTAGAATCTTGGACCTCTAGGACTCTCTGTCTTGCATGCTTGGGGGCAAGGCCAAGCAAAATGAAGAGGAGAATAATTAGAGAAAGAGGAGGACGTTGGTGGAGAATTGGGAGCAGGTAAGGTGAAAGGGCACAGGAGAAAAGAGATGCATGTAGACTTTTTGGTTTCTGTGGGAAACAGGTTGACACACTTGGGCCTCATTTGGTATTAACAGAACAGAGAGTTAAAGATCTAAGTAGCTAGATAGTGTGCAGCAACTGCCATGAAGTCTGTACACTGAAGAGAACAGTCTCACATCTAGTTTTCATTTTGTTTTATGTCATAGTACCTTATTTATAGCATTCACTGGTGTGTTTGTAGAATACAGATGTTTTCAAATGCTCTGGTTTTGTCTACATGGTTATCTCCTTGTCCTGTTTGTAAGGAATCCAACATTGTAAGACATATTGCATGTTTTTCTCTTGACGATTGTTGACCTTGAAGCGTCATGAACTGACTTGAGCTGTTGGATTCTGTGGAGAAACGTTCAAAAGGGTCTGTGAAAAAGGCACTGTGGTGAGTCGCATTATGCACCCGAGCGTAAGGAGCAAGATATCTGCCACCAGCCCAGCTTGGCCTGGATTGCCTCTGTTTTAGTTCCCCTGGTTAGTGCTTTTCTCCCTAACCACTCTTGTGACTGTGATAATGTGAGTAAGGGCGGAGTTGCTAACGATCTATGTGTGAGGTAAGCTGGTTTGAGGGAGGAAATCTATGGACCTAGTCATTTTCCTTGGTGGTAAGCTTTCAGGGGTGCAGAGATTGATCTTCCTGGGGCCTTTTCTGGTCCCAGGAAGATATCGCATAGATGGGACCTCCCAAGACACACATTGAATCTTTAGGCCTGTTTTTCCTATTATGAGGTACGAGTTTCTTCACTGATGGGGATGATGCTTATCTGAGAAGAAATTGTGAAAGGTGGTGTAGTGTAGAGGTGTGGCTTAAGCTTTTAAGTTTTCCTCCAGGTTTTTCCCCTAAGCTTCCTACTTCGGACGGCCTACTTACATGATACTAGTAGGTGATGTCCGGCTAACAACTTCCTAAATATACCTGCAAGCCAGATCAGTGTCTCTTTTCTCTGTATTCCCATGGAAATCAAGAGTCCCGCCGAATTTTCCATCGAAACAGTTGATTTGTGTTGTCTCTAGGAATTCTAAAGGGCGTACCGTTGCTTCCTAACCGGTGTCATTTGGGAGATCCGCCTCTGTACGTTCAAATGATTAATTTTGAGACTTTGCTCATGTGTGCAGTAAACCCTTGAATTCCCTAAGACCTTCCTTTCCTCCATCTCCTACCCCATTAAGCCCGCTTCAGTTCATCTCCTGAATTTCTTTGGAATCTGTCAGCCAGCTCTTCCTCAACTTCCTAATACTGAACTTGCCTGTCTGTTGCGATTAGGTCCTAACTAGTGTCCATATATCTTGTTTCCTTCCAATCCACTCTTCACACAAGAAACCTTCAAAGCAAGTTGGAACGTTGCTCATAAACATCGCTCACAAGCATTGTTTTGAGAATAGAAAACACACTGTTGGCCTTTAAGACTCTGCGTGGTCTAGAATCCTCTCTGCTTCTCTAGCCCCATCTTGTGCCACTTTTGCCCTCACTTTCTATGCTTCAGATACACTGAATTAACCTTAGTTCTCACTCATCTGACAGAAGTCAGTTCAGATACTATTTTTCACTGTGATTCCTAGCATTAAGGAATTTGATTATCAGGTTTTGTATGAGGACTATTTCATCAGGGGTACAGAAGTTCTGGCCATCTCTGGTTTTGGATATCCCTTATTTGTTGAGACCTTTGCGTTGTTTGGTTGCCTTTTGTCTGTTTTCCAGATGGGAAAACAGGAACAAGGGAAGTATAGGTTATTACTAGGTGGGGTTGAACAAGTGGAGCAGCAAACTGCAAAGCAGAAAGAAGAGGGACGTACTATAGAGGGATATGACTTCCATTCTCAAGGCGCCTGCATCCTGTGCAGGGAGACAGCCTAACATAAAATGTGCCTAACAACAAATATATTGACTTCTTACTAAAAATCTCCAGTTCATAGAACCGAGGGGTTTGTACCTTCTCCTTTAAAAGTGATAGTCCTGGGACTTCCCCGGTGGTCCCGTGGTGAAGACTCTGCGCTTCCAATGCAGCAGGCGTGGGTTCAATCCCTGGTTGGGGAGCTAAGATCCCACATGCTGCGCAGCCAAAGAAATTTTTTTCGAACGTTATACTCCTGTATTGTTGGCTTTAGTGGTTTAGATTTTGTTTTACTGTTAAGAAGATTTCAGTTTATTTACCGGGAACAAACAACACATAATGTAAGAATAGTTTCCCAGAAACGATTTCCATCATTCTCTTCCTCCCTTTCTCCCGCAGACTGGTGTTTCACCTTGACAAGTTCTCTGTCATTCCATAGGAAAGCTGTCTGGCTTGGAGGTTGCAATCCCAGGGAATTTTTCATCAGCGGGGAAGTCTCCATCACTACAGAGGAATCAAGGGAGAAGTCAGTCCCTGGTAAGTGAGATGCTCCCCCTAAACACCAACACAGCAGTCGTGTACCTTTCAAGGGGTTCAGGGGCAAGATGGGCAAGGCATTTCTACTAACTCTTCTTAAGGATCACGGACAGTGCCCTATGCTACGAGGTAAGCGGTGACTGCTGTAGTTCTTACTGGTGATCCTTTCCTGTCACTGATTCTCGGCTTTCTTTGTATTTCATAGGACTGTTGTCAGTCCAATACAAAATGAGTCTTATTTTTAAAAACCTGAAATGTTTTACAGAGCCTAGCATTCTCATATAGGGTCCTTTCCATTCTCCCCACTTTCCCGAGAGGCCAAGAACACGTCACACCATGAACTAGGAGAGGGGGTAGAGCCCTTTCTGATGAAATACATCAACAAAGACAGAGCCTTAGCCTGCTTGCTCTCTGGACAGGATCTCGGACCACAAGGTCTTCAATCCTGGTATAAATGAAGGAAGTGAGGACAGTTCAACTGGCACTCTCATAACAAGAGTTCTGAAACACCTTCCAAAGAGACTATAGCAGTAGATGAGGGAAGGGAGTGCTACAGTGTGGCAGTACAGGGGGAACGATCGGCTACAGCAGTGAAAAGTGTGGTACCGATTGGTGTGCTCTCGGGGTTCTTGTACATGTAGCATAGATGACCTCTACGGTGGCCCTCCCACCTTCCCACCTGCATTAGGTGTTCTTTTTTTTTGTAATTTATGTTTATGTATTTATTTACTGTTTGTACTTATTTATTCTACGTATTTATTTTTTTGGCCGCACTGGGTCTCTCATTGCTGTGCACGGGCTTTCTCTAGTTGGCGGCTAGCGGGGGCTACTCTCGGTTGCGGTGTGCGGGCATCTCATCGCGGTGGCTTCTCTTGTTGCGGAGCATGGGCTGTAGGCACGTGGGCTTCGGTAGTTGAGGCCTACGGGCTCTAGAATGCAGGCTCCGTCGTTGTGGCACATGCGCTTAGTTGCTGCACGGCATGTGGGATCTTCGCAGACCAGGGCTCGAACCCGTGTCCCCTGCATTGGCAGGCGCCACCAGGGAAGCCCTAGGTGTTCTCATATAGAGTCTAAAAACAGAGAGCACTGAGAGAAGGTAGTGGTTATTAAAGGCTCAGGATCTAAATTCTACCTGTCTCTACACCCCTTCCCAGCTGTCGATTTGACCCCATTTTTGAATGCTGACCTCATTGTTCAACTTTTCTCTGCCGTCTGTATACTCACCTTGAAAACTTGTTTCTGTGATGCGTTGAGCAGACACAGGGTGGCAGATTGCAGAGGTGGAAGCTGGTGGTCGGATATTTGTGGGCTGAATCTCCTTCAGTCCCATTCCCATTTCTGGTTGCCCAGAGGCCCTACTTCCTGTGTGTGACGCAGAGCCGTAGGATTGCGGGCAGGAGCCAAGTTCTCCATACAGTAAAGACCCCAGTGTGCCTTGGTTATAGTAATATACCTGGCTTCCTTCCTGGCAGGGAAGTGACAGGCGGCTATGCCCCTGATTTGTTCGTGGGCCTCCTGATCCAGCAGTTCCCTTGGCTCTGCCCCTGTCGTCAGCTGCCCCTAGGATAACTCTGAGCCCTAGCCACTTCTCTGGTAGATTTCCCTATTCCCCCACTACAGTCACACCTGAATAAGGCAACTCAGACCTTTCAGAGATGTGTCCTGAACCTCTTGTTTTCTGAAATACCTATCTGGTGGTTGTGAGACTTAAGGCCAGCGTCCCCGAGAGACTTTTTCTATTTCTCCTAGTAAACCTAGACTCATCTTCTGTCACCTTCAACTCTACTCCAATTGTGTTCTTTCAACCCAGACCTCTGACCCTGCTTTTTACTTCTGCCGTTTCATCCTCGCTCCTGCTTCCTTTCCTAAATCCATACGTCTCTTTTGGCCTTCCTAGCCCTGGGCCAAGTTCCTTCCTCTTTGCTCAGTTTTTACCCCTTTCCTTCATTCTCCCATCCAACTTTCAGTCCTTCCTTTCTCACGCCCCAGTTAGCAGCATCTGAAAATTCGAAAGGTTTGTTACTCGTCTATTAATTGTATTCCATTTACTTATTCAGTTCTATACCTGTCTTACCTGTGTATGGAAGAACAGCTGGTAGCCAAGGTGGCACCAAGAATCCTAGCAGCTCTCACTTGACGTATCCGTAGTAGTCGGCAATTTCCATTTCGTTTTCCCTCTCGGTGAAAAATTGCAGCTTGCCCGAAGAGGTGTATCTGGCAGCATTCTCCCGTTGTTGTTGAGCCCGCCTCTTCATGGCCTCTCGCTCTGGCCTCTGCTCTTGTTCGATGGGCTTTGACATGACTGGCTCAGGCACGTTGGGTTCCCTCCATGGAACTCGTTGCTTGCTGAAGTCTTGGAGTAGAAATTGGGTTTGGAGCTTGGGTGGGGACTGGCGCTTATTCACAGCAGGGGGAACAGGCTCCCGCTGGAGAGGAGCGCCAGATGAAGTTTTGGAGGGTGCAGGCCTAGGAGCAGCAGACTGAGGGACACGAGGCTGGGTATGGTTGGTCCAAGCCGGTTGGGTTGGGTTGGTCACAGTTGGCTGAGCTGGTTTGGCGGGGCCTGGCAAAGAGGCAGGAGCTGGCTGGTGGGATGAATTGGCTGCAGCAGGTTGAGCTGAGTCAGTAGAACCAGGCTGGGCACGGTAAGCCCCAGCAGGCCGATGTGAGGCCAGAGACTGTGGCCTCCGAGGAGCGGGTCGAGCTTGAGGCTTGTCCCAGGCAGAAAAAGGCAGAGGTATCAACTTGACCTTCCCAGGAGGAGGCCGCTCATACTGGGCTGGAGACGGACACTCTGTTTCAGCACTGCTGTCTGGTTTCTGGGCTTGGACTTGCGTTTTCTCAGGACCCTTCCCCTCACGTGGGGTATGCCGCCATGGCTGGATAGCTGGGGGTGGCTGGGGGTCTTTGGGGTTGCTTGACTTTCCCAAGAGCCGACAGGAAGAGAGCCCAGTTTTCGTCTCATTCTTCTTCCCCAGCGCATGAAGAACCTTCACAGACTCCAGCATGCGCACGCCAAGGGAGGTTCGAGGCTTTTGAAAGCTCTGTTGGAGAAGCTCAGTTTGGTGTTCCTTTCGCTTCGTGTGGGGGATTGCTGGCTTCTCTTCTGCCTTGACTTTGTTCCCTGACTGCTTGTTCTCCTCAGCCTTGTTTCTCCCTCTGGTCCTTTTGGTCTTTTCCTGCCCGTGGCTCTTAGTTTTGCTGATCTTTCTGGATGCAGCTTTCTGAGGTTTGCCTTGAGAGTGCTTGGCCGTGTTCACAGGAGCCCTGTCACTGACTGCAGCGTGGCATATAACCACTTCTCCCCCTAACAGGCACTCTGGATTCTTTGGCTGGATTTTGGCCTTGGGAGCGCCACTGATAGGCTCAGAGGCTTTCTGTTTGTTCTTCCTGGGTTGATCAGAGGGAACCTTTATGACACTTGGCTTTTCCTGCACCGGATTCACCTTAATGGCTCTGGTGTCTTTAGCTTTGATCACGTTGGGACCTTGGGATTGATCAAGATCTTTCAAAGGATTAAAGAGCTGGGGAAGGTGAATATCCTCCGCCAGTGTAGTAATGTCTGCAAGACCACTGCTAGGTTCAATCCCATTTTCAAGTGTCCCTAGGTCCTGACGACTCCGGCTGTTCTCTCCCAGATCAGCATTTTCAGAACCAGGCTGCTCCTCTTGGCTGAGGGGATCGGTGCAGGCCAGCGGCTGGTGAATATCAGGGATTCCTAAAGGGAGTAGTGGAGGATCTTGGTTCTCTGTTGGGATCTGGTAGGCATCCAGAGGCTTTGAAAGCTTGGTTTTGATATCATCCACGTGCTTACTCTCTATTTGTCCCTGGCTTGGAGCTGGAGGCAGGGCCAGGAGACGCCTGGCACTCTGGACTGGAGCTGTCACTGAAATGTCCCCAAGTTCAGATGGTGGGTTACTCTCAAGTATGTGGCTGTTTCTGCTACTGCAGGACTTGGGGAGTTCTTGACTTTGTGTCACACAAAACGTCTGGCTTGGAGGTTGCAATCCCAGGGAATTTTTCATCACCAGGGGGGAGGTCTCCATCCCTACAAAGGGATCAAGGGAGAAGTCAGTCCCTGGTAAGTGAGATGCTCCCCCTAAACACCAACACAGCAGTCGTGTACCTTTCAAGGGGTTCAGGGGCAAGATGGGCAAGGCATTTCTACTAACTCTTCTTAAGGATCACGGACGGTGCCCTATGCTACGAGGTAAGCGGTGACTGTTGTAATTCTTACTGGTGAGCCTTTCCTGTCGCTGATTCTCGGCTCGCTTTGTATTTCATAGGACTGTTATAAGTCCAATACAAAATGAGTCTTATTTTTAAAAACCTGAAATGTTTTACAAAGCCTAGCATTCTCATATAGGGTCCTTTCCATTCTCCCCACTTTCCCGAGAGGCCAAGAACACGTCACACCATGAACTAGGAGAGGGGGTAGAGCCCTTGCTGATGAAATACATCAACAAAGACAGAGTCTTAGCCTGCTTGCTCTCTGGACAGGATCTCGGACCACAAGGTCTTCAATCCTGGTATAAATGAAGGAAGTGAGGACAGTTCAACTGGCACTCTCATAACAAGAGTTCTGAAACACCTTCCGAAGAGACTATAGCAGTAGATGAGGGAAGGGAGTGCTACAGTGTGGCAGTACAGGGGGAACGATCGGCTACAGCAGTGAAAAGTGTGGTACCGATTGGTGTGCTCTCGGGGTTCTTGTACATGTAGCATAGATGACCTCTACAGTGGCCCTCCCACCGTCCCACCTGCATTAGGTGTTCTTTTTTTTTGTAATTTATGTTTATGTATTTATTTACTGTTTGAACTTATTTATTCTACGTATTTATTTTTTTGGCTGCACTGGGTCTCTCATTGCTGTGCACGGGCTTTCTCTAGTTGGCGGCTAGCGGGGGCTACTCTTGGTTGCGGTGTGCGGGCTTCTCATCGCGGTGGCTTCTCTTGTTGCGGAGCATGGGCTGTAGGCACGTGGGCTTCGGTAGTTGAGGCTCACGGGCTCTAGAATGCAGGCTCCGTCGTTGTGGCACATGCGCTTAGTTGCTGCACGGCATGTGGGATCTTCGCAGACCAGGGCTCGAACCCGTGTCCCCCGCATTGCATTGGCAGGCGGATTCTTAACCACGGCGCCACCAGGGAAGCCCTAGGTGTTCTCATAGAGAGTCTAAAAACAGAGGGCACTGAGCGAAGGTAGTGGTTATTAAAGGCTCAGGATCTAAATTCTACCTGCCTCTACACCCCTTCCCAGCTGTCGATTTGACCCCATTTTTGAATGCCGACCTCATTCTTCAACTTTCTCTGGCGTTTGTTATACTCACCTTGAAAACTTGTTTCTGTGATGCGTTGAGCAGACACAGGGTGGCAGACTGCAGAGGTGGAAGCTGGTGGTCGGATATTTGTGGGCTGAATCTCCTTCAGTCCCATTCCCATTTCTGGTTGCCCAGAGGCCCGACTTCCTGTGTATGACGCCGAGCCGTAGGATTGCGGGCAGGAGCCAAGTTCTCCATACAGTAAAGACCCCAGTGTGCCTTGGTTATAGTAATATACCTGGCTTCCTTCCTGGCAGGGAAGTGGCAGGCGGCTATGCCCCTGATTTGTTCGTGGGCCTCCTGATCCAGCAGTTCCCTTGGCTCTGCCCCTGTCGTCAGCTGCCCCTAGGATAACTCTGAGCCCTAGCCACTTCTCTGGTAGATTTCCCTATTCCCCCACTACAGTCACACCTGAATAAGGCAACTCAGACCTTTCAGAGATGTGTCCTGAACCTCTTGTTTTCTGAAATACCTATCTGGTGGTTGTGAGACTTAAGGCCAGCGTCCCCGAGAGACTTTTTCTATTTCTCCTAGTAAACCTAGACTCATCTTCTGTCACCTTCAACTCTACTCCAATTGTGTTCTTTCAACCCAGACCTCTGACCCTGCTTTTTACTTCTGCCGTTTCATCCTCGCTCCTGCTTCCTTTCCTAAATCCATACGTCTCTTTTGGCCTTCCTAGCCCTGGGCCAAGTTCCTTCCTCTTTGCTCAGTTTTTACCCCTTTCCTTCATTCTCCCATCCAACTTTCAGTCCTTCCTTTCTCACGCCCCAGTTAGCAGCATCTGAAAATTCGAAAGGTTTGTTACTCGTCTATTAATTGTATTCCATTTACTTATTCAGTTCTATACCTGTCTTACCTGTGTATGGAAGAACAGCTGGTAGCCAAGGTGGCACCAAGAATCCTAGCAGCTCTCACTTGACGTATCCGTAGTAGTCGGCAATTTCCATTTCGTTTTCCCTCTCGGTGAAAAATTGCAGCTTGCCCGAAGAGGTGTATCTGGCAGCATTCTCCCGTTGTTGTTGAGCCCGCCTCTTCATGGCCTCTCGCTCTGGCCTCTGCTCTTGTTCGATGGGCTTTGACATGACTGGCTCAGGCACGTTGGGTTCCCTCCATGGAACTCGTTGCTTGCTGAAGTCTTGGAGTAGAAATTGGGTTTGGAGCTTGGGTGGGGACTGGCGCTTATTCACAGCAGGGGGAACAGGCTCCCGCTGGAGAGGAGCGCCAGATGAAGTTTTGGAGGGTGCAGGCCTAGGAGCAGCAGACTGAGGGACACGAGGCTGGGTATGGTTGGTCCAAGCCGGTTGGGTTGGGTTGGTCACAGTTGGCTGAGCTGGTTTGGCGGGGCCTGGCAAAGAGGCAGGAGCTGGCTGGTGGGATGAATTGGCTGCAGCAGGTTGAGCTGAGTCAGTAGAACCAGGCTGGGCACGGTAAGCCCCAGCAGGCCGATGTGAGGCCAGAGACTGTGGCCTCCGAGGAGCGGGTCGAGCTTGAGGCTTGTCCCAGGCAGAAAAAGGCAGAGGTATCAACTTGACCTTCCCAGGAGGAGGCCGCTCATACTGGGCTGGAGACGGACACTCTGTTTCAGCACTGCTGTCTGGTTTCTGGGCTTGGACTTGCGTTTTCTCAGGACCCTTCCCCTCACGTGGGGTATGCCGCCATGGCTGGATAGCTGGGGGTGGCTGGGGGTCTTTGGGGTTGCTTGACTTTCCCAAGAGCCGACAGGAAGAGAGCCCAGTTTTCGTCTCATTCTTCTTCCCCAGCGCATGAAGAACCTTCACAGACTCCAGCATGCGCACGCCAAGGGAGGTTCGAGGCTTTTGAAAGCTCTGTTGGAGAAGCTCAGTTTGGTGTTCCTTTCGCTTCGTGTGGGGGATTGCTGGCTTCTCTTCTGCCTTGACTTTGTTCCCTGACTGCTTGTTCTCCTCAGCCTTGTTTCTCCCTCTGGTCCTTTTGGTCTTTTCCTGCCCGTGGCTCTTAGTTTTGCTGATCTTTCTGGATGCAGCTTTCTGAGGTTTGCCTTGAGAGTGCTTGGCCGTGTTCACAGGAGCCCTGTCACTGACTGCAGCGTGGCATATAACCACTTCTCCCCCTAACAGGCACTCTGGATTCTTTGGCTGGATTTTGGCCTTGGGAGCGCCACTGATAGGCTCAGAGGCTTTCTGTTTGTTCTTCCTGGGTTGATCAGAGGGAACCTTTATGACACTTGGCTTTTCCTGCACCGGATTCACCTTAATGGCTCTGGTGTCTTTAGCTTTGATCACGTTGGGACCTTGGGATTGATCAAGATCTTTCAAAGGATTAAAGAGCTGGGGAAGGTGAATATCCTCCGCCAGTGTAGTAATGTCTGCAAGACCACTGCTAGGTTCAATCCCATTTTCAAGTGTCCCTAGGTCCTGACGACTCCGGCTGTTCTCTCCCAGATCAGCATTTTCAGAACCAGGCTGCTCCTCTTGGCTGAGGGGATCGGTGCAGGCCAGCGGCTGGTGAATATCAGGGATTCCTAAAGGGAGTAGTGGAGGATCTTGGTTCTCTGTTGGGATCTGGTAGGCATCCAGAGGCTTTGAAAGCTTGGTTTTGATATCATCCACGTGCTTACTCTCTATTTGTCCCTGGCTTGGAGCTGGAGGCAGGGCCAGGAGACGCCTGGCACTCTGGACTGGAGCTGTCACTGAAATGTCCCCAAGTTCAGATGGTGGGTTACTCTCAAGTATGTGGCTGTTTCTGCTACTGCAGGACTTGGGGAGTTCTTGACTTTGTGTCACACAAAACGTCTGGCTTGGAGGTTGCAATCCCAGGGAATTTTTCATCACCAGGGGGGAGGTCTCCATCCCTACAAAGGGATCAAGGGAGAAGTCAGTCCCTGGTAAGTGAGATGCTCCCCCTAAACACCAACACAGCAGTCGTGTACCTTTCAAGGGGTTCAGGGGCAAGATGGGCAAGGCATTTCTACTAACTCTTCTTAAGGATCACGGACGGTGCCCTATGCTACGAGGTAAGCGGTGACTGTTGTAATTCTTACTGGTGAGCCTTTCCTGTCGCTGATTCTCGGCTCGCTTTGTATTTCATAGGACTGTTATAAGTCCAATACAAAATGAGTCTTATTTTTAAAAACCTGAAATGTTTTACAAAGCCTAGCATTCTCATATAGGGTCCTTTCCATTCTCCCCACTTTCCCGAGAGGCCAAGAACACGTCACACCATGAACTAGGAGAGGGGGTAGAGCCCTTGCTGATGAAATACATCAACAAAGACAGAGTCTTAGCCTGCTTGCTCTCTGGACAGGATCTCGGACCACAAGGTCTTCAATCCTGGTATAAATGAAGGAAGTGAGGACAGTTCAACTGGCACTCTCATAACAAGAGTTCTGAAACACCTTCCGAAGAGACTATAGCAGTAGATGAGGGAAGGGAGTGCTACAGTGTGGCAGTACAGGGGGAACGATCGGCTACAGCAGTGAAAAGTGTGGTACCGATTGGTGTGCTCTCGGGGTTCTTGTACATGTAGCATAGATGACCTCTACAGTGGCCCTCCCACCGTCCCACCTGCATTAGGTGTTCTTTTTTTTTGTAATTTATGTTTATGTATTTATTTACTGTTTGAACTTATTTATTCTACGTATTTATTTTTTTGGCTGCACTGGGTCTCTCATTGCTGTGCACGGGCTTTCTCTAGTTGGCGGCTAGCGGGGGCTACTCTTGGTTGCGGTGTGTGGGCTTCTCATCGCGGTGGCTTCTCTTGTTGCGGAGCATGGGCTGTAGGCACGTGGGCTTCGGTAGTTGAGGCTCACGGGCTCTAGAATGCAGGCTCCGTCGTTGTGGCACATGCGCTTAGTTGCTGCACGGCATGTGGGATCTTCGCAGACCAGGGCTCGAACCCGTGTCCCCCGCATTGCATTGGCAGGCGGATTCTTAACCACGGCGCCACCAGGGAAGCCCTAGGTGTTCTCATAGAGAGTCTAAAAACAGAGGGCACTGAGCGAAGGTAGTGGTTATTAAAGGCTCAGGATCTAAATTCTACCTGCCTCTACACCCCTTCCCAGCTGTCGATTTGACCCCATTTTTGAATGCCGACCTCATTCTTCAACTTTCTCTGGCGTTTGTTATACTCACCTTGAAAACTTGTTTCTGTGATGCGTTGAGCAGACACAGGGTGGCAGACTGCAGAGGTGGAAGCTGGTGGTCGGATATTTGTGGGCTGAATCTCCTTCAGTCCCATTCCCATTTCTGGTTGCCCAGAGGCCCGACTTCCTGTGTATGACGCCGAGCCGTAGGATTGCGGGCAGGAGCCAAGTTCTCCATACAGTAAAGACCCCAGTGTGCCTTGGTTATAGTAATATACCTGGCTTCCTTCCTGGCAGGGAAGTGGCAGGCGGCTATGCCCCTGATTTGTTCGTGGGCCTCCTGATCCAGCAGTTCCCTTGGCTCTGCCCCTGTCGTCAGCTGCCCCTAGGATAACTCTGAGCCCTAGCCACTTCTCTGGTAGATTTCCCTATTCCCCCACTACAGTCACACCTGAATAAGGCAACTCAGACCTTTCAGAGATGTGTCCTGAACCTCTTGTTTTCTGAAATACCTATCTGGTGGTTGTGAGACTTAAGGCCAGCGTCCCCGAGAGACTTTTTCTATTTCTCCTAGTAAACCTAGACTCATCTTCTGTCACCTTCAACTCTACTCCAATTGTGTTCTTTCAACCCAGACCTCTGACCCTGCTTTTTACTTCTGCCGTTTCATCCTCGCTCCTGCTTCCTTTCCTAAATCCATACGTCTCTTTTGGCCTTCCTAGCCCTGGGCCAAGTTCCTTCCTCTTTGCTCAGTTTTTACCCCTTTCCTTCATTCTCCCATCCAACTTTCAGTCCTTCCTTTCTCACGCCCCAGTTAGCAGCATCTGAAAATTCGAAAGGTTTGTTACTCGTCTATTAATTGTATTCCATTTACTTATTCAGTTCTATACCTGTCTTACCTGTGTATGGAAGAACAGCTGGTAGCCAAGGTGGCACCAAGAATCCTAGCAGCTCTCACTTGACGTATCCGTAGTAGTCGGCAATTTCCATTTCGTTTTCCCTCTCGGTGAAAAATTGCAGCTTGCCCGAAGAGGTGTATCTGGCAGCATTCTCCCGTTGTTGTTGAGCCCGCCTCTTCATGGCCTCTCGCTCTGGCCTCTGCTCTTGTTCGATGGGCTTTGACATGACTGGCTCAGGCACGTTGGGTTCCCTCCATGGAACTCGTTGCTTGCTGAAGTCTTGGAGTAGAAATTGGGTTTGGAGCTTGGGTGGGGACTGGCGCTTATTCACAGCAGGGGGAACAGGCTCCCGCTGGAGAGGAGCGCCAGATGAAGTTTTGGAGGGTGCAGGCCTAGGAGCAGCAGACTGAGGGACACGAGGCTGGGTATGGTTGGTCCAAGCCGGTTGGGTTGGGTTGGTCACAGTTGGCTGAGCTGGTTTGGCGGGGCCTGGCAAAGAGGCAGGAGCTGGCTGGTGGGATGAATTGGCTGCAGCAGGTTGAGCTGAGTCAGTAGAACCAGGCTGGGCACGGTAAGCCCCAGCAGGCCGATGTGAGGCCAGAGACTGTGGCCTCCGAGGAGCGGGTCGAGCTTGAGGCTTGTCCCAGGCAGAAAAAGGCAGAGGTATCAACTTGACCTTCCCAGGAGGAGGCCGCTCATACTGGGCTGGAGACGGACACTCTGTTTCAGCACTGCTGTCTGGTTTCTGGGCTTGGACTTGCGTTTTCTCAGGACCCTTCCCCTCACGTGGGGTATGCCGCCATGGCTGGATAGCTGGGGGTGGCTGGGGGTCTTTGGGGTTGCTTGACTTTCCCAAGAGCCGACAGGAAGAGAGCCCAGTTTTCGTCTCATTCTTCTTCCCCAGCGCATGAAGAACCTTCACAGACTCCAGCATGCGCACGCCAAGGGAGGTTCGAGGCTTTTGAAAGCTCTGTTGGAGAAGCTCAGTTTGGTGTTCCTTTCGCTTCGTGTGGGGGATTGCTGGCTTCTCTTCTGCCTTGACTTTGTTCCCTGACTGCTTGTTCTCTTCAGCCTTGTTTCTCCCTCTGGTCCTTTTGGTCTTTTCCTGCCCGTGGCTCTTAGTTTTGCTGATCTTTCTGGATGCAGCTTTCTGAGGTTTGCCTTGAGAGTGCTTGGCCGTGTTCACAGGAGCCCTGTCACTGACTGCAGCGTGGCATATAACCACTTCTCCCCCTAACAGGCACTCTGGATTCTTTGGCTGGATTTTGGCCTTGGGAGCGCCACTGATAGGCTCAGAGGCTTTCTGTTTGTTCTTCCTGGGTTGATCAGAGGGAACCTTTATGACACTTGGCTTTTCCTGCACCTGATTCACCTTAATGGCTCTGGTGTCTTTAGCTTTGATCACGTTGGGACCTTGGGATTGATCAAGATCTTTCAAAGGATTAAAGAGCTGGGGAAGGTGAATATCCTCCGCCAGTGTAGTAATGTCTGCAAGACCACTGCTAGGTTCAATCCCATTTTCAAGTGTCCCTAGGTCCTGACGACTCCGGCTGTTCTCTCCCAGATCAGCATTTTCAGAACCAGGCTGCTCCTCTTGGCTGAGGGGATCGGTGCAGGCCAGCGGCTGGTGACTATCAGGGATTCCTAAAGGGAGTAGTGGAGGATCTTGGTTCTCTGTTGGGATCTGGTAGGCATCCAGAGGCTTTGAAAGCTTGGTTTTGATATCATCCACGTGCTTACTCTCTATTTGTCCCTGGCTTGGAGCTGGAGGCAGGGCCAGGAGACGCCTGGCACTCTGGACTGGAGCTGTCACTGAAATGTCCCCAAGTTCAGATGGTGGGTTACTCTCAAGTATGTGGCTGTTTCTGCTACTGCAGGACTTGGGGAGTTCTTGACTTTGTGTCACACAAAACGTCTGGCTTGGAGGTTGCAATCCCAGGGAATTTTTCATCACCAGGGGGGAGGTCTCCATCCCTACAAAGGGATCAAGGGAGAAGTCAGTCCCTGGTAAGTGAGATGCTCCCCCTAAACACCAACACAGCAGTCGTGTACCTTTCAAGGGGTTCAGGGGCAAGATGGGCAAGGCATTTCTACTAACTCTTCTTAAGGATCACGGACGGTGCCCTATGCTACGAGGTAAGCGGTGACTGTTGTAATTCTTACTGGTGAGCCTTTCCTGTCGCTGATTCTCGGCTCGCTTTGTATTTCATAGGACTGTTATAAGTCCAATACAAAATGAGTCTTATTTTTAAAAACCTGAAATGTTTTACAAAGCCTAGCATTCTCATATAGGGTCCTTTCCATTCTCCCCACTTTCCCGAGAGGCCAAGAACACGTCACACCATGAACTAGGAGAGGGGGTAGAGCCCTTGCTGATGAAATACATCAACAAAGACAGAGTCTTAGCCTGCTTGCTCTCTGGACAGGATCTCGGACCACAAGGTCTTCAATCCTGGTATAAATGAAGGAAGTGAGGACAGTTCAACTGGCACTCTCATAACAAGAGTTCTGAAACACCTTCCGAAGAGACTATAGCAGTAGATGAGGGAAGGGAGTGCTACAGTGTGGCAGTACAGGGGGAACGATCGGCTACAGCAGTGAAAAGTGTGGTACCGATTGGTGTGCTCTCGGGGTTCTTGTACATGTAGCATAGATGACCTCTACAGTGGCCCTCCCACCGTCCCACCTGCATTAGGTGTTCTTTTTTTTTGTAATTTATGTTTATGTATTTATTTACTGTTTGAACTTATTTATTCTACGTATTTATTTTTTTGGCTGCACTGGGTCTCTCATTGCTGTGCACGGGCTTTCTCTAGTTGGCGGCTAGCGGGGGCTACTCTTGGTTGCGGTGTGCGGGCTTCTCATCGCGGTGGCTTCTCTTGTTGCGGAGCATGGGCTGTAGGCACGTGGGCTTCGGTAGTTGAGGCTCACGGGCTCTAGAATGCAGGCTCCGTCGTTGTGGCACATGCGCTTAGTTGCTGCACGGCATGTGGGATCTTCGCAGACCAGGGCTCGAACCCGTGTCCCCCGCATTGCATTGGCAGGCGGATTCTTAACCACGGCGCCACCAGGGAAGCCCTAGGTGTTCTCATAGAGAGTCTAAAAACAGAGGGCACTGAGCGAAGGTAGTGGTTATTAAAGGCTCAGGATCTAAATTCTACCTGCCTCTACACCCCTTCCCAGCTGTCGATTTGACCCCATTTTTGAATGCCGACCTCATTCTTCAACTTTCTCTGGCGTTTGTTATACTCACCTTGAAAACTTGTTTCTGTGATGCGTTGAGCAGACACAGGGTGGCAGACTGCAGAGGTGGAAGCTGGTGGTCGGATATTTGTGGGCTGAATCTCCTTCAGTCCCATTCCCATTTCTGGTTGCCCAGAGGCCCGACTTCCTGTGTATGACGCCGAGCCGTAGGATTGCGGGCAGGAGCCAAGTTCTCCATACAGTAAAGACCCCAGTGTGCCTTGGTTATAGTAATATACCTGGCTTCCTTCCTGGCAGGGAAGTGGCAGGCGGCTATGCCCCTGATTTGTTCGTGGGCCTCCTGATCCAGCAGTTCCCTTGGCTCTGCCCCTGTCGTCAGCTGCCCCTAGGATAACTCTGAGCCCTAGCCACTTCTCTGGTAGATTTCCCTATTCCCCCACTACAGTCACACCTGAATAAGGCAACTCAGACCTTTCAGAGATGTGTCCTGAACCTCTTGTTTTCTGAAATACCTATCTGGTGGTTGTGAGACTTAAGGCCAGCGTCCCCGAGAGACTTTTTCTATTTCTCCTAGTAAACCTAGACTCATCTTCTGTCACCTTCAACTCTACTCCAATTGTGTTCTTTCAACCCAGACCTCTGACCCTGCTTTTTACTTCTGCCGTTTCATCCTCGCTCCTGCTTCCTTTCCTAAATCCATACGTCTCTTTTGGCCTTCCTAGCCCTGGGCCAAGTTCCTTCCTCTTTGCTCAGTTTTTACCCCTTTCCTTCATTCTCCCATCCAACTTTCAGTCCTTCCTTTCTCACGCCCCAGTTAGCAGCATCTGAAAATTCGAAAGGTTTGTTACTCGTCTATTAATTGTATTCCATTTACTTATTCAGTTCTATACCTGTCTTACCTGTGTATGGAAGAACAGCTGGTAGCCAAGGTGGCACCAAGAATCCTAGCAGCTCTCACTTGACGTATCCGTAGTAGTCGGCAATTTCCATTTCGTTTTCCCTCTCGGTGAAAAATTGCAGCTTGCCCGAAGAGGTGTATCTGGCAGCATTCTCCCGTTGTTGTTGAGCCCGCCTCTTCATGGCCTCTCGCTCTGGCCTCTGCTCTTGTTCGATGGGCTTTGACATGACTGGCTCAGGCACGTTGGGTTCCCTCCATGGAACTCGTTGCTTGCTGAAGTCTTGGAGTAGAAATTGGGTTTGGAGCTTGGGTGGGGACTGGCGCTTATTCACAGCAGGGGGAACAGGCTCCCGCTGGAGAGGAGCGCCAGATGAAGTTTTGGAGGGTGCAGGCCTAGGAGCAGCAGACTGAGGGACACGAGGCTGGGTATGGTTGGTCCAAGCCGGTTGGGTTGGGTTGGTCACAGTTGGCTGAGCTGGTTTGGCGGGGCCTGGCAAAGAGGCAGGAGCTGGCTGGTGGGATGAATTGGCTGCAGCAGGTTGAGCTGAGTCAGTAGAACCAGGCTGGGCACGGTAAGCCCCAGCAGGCCGATGTGAGGCCAGAGACTGTGGCCTCCGAGGAGCGGGTCGAGCTTGAGGCTTGTCCCAGGCAGAAAAAGGCAGAGGTATCAACTTGACCTTCCCAGGAGGAGGCCGCTCATACTGGGCTGGAGACGGACACTCTGTTTCAGCACTGCTGTCTGGTTTCTGGGCTTGGACTTGCGTTTTCTCAGGACCCTTCCCCTCACGTGGGGTATGCCGCCATGGCTGGATAGCTGGGGGTGGCTGGGGGTCTTTGGGGTTGCTTGACTTTCCCAAGAGCCGACAGGAAGAGAGCCCAGTTTTCGTCTCATTCTTCTTCCCCAGCGCATGAAGAACCTTCACAGACTCCAGCATGCGCACGCCAAGGGAGGTTCGAGGCTTTTGAAAGCTCTGTTGGAGAAGCTCAGTTTGGTGTTCCTTTCGCTTCGTGTGGGGGATTGCTGGCTTCTCTTCTGCCTTGACTTTGTTCCCTGACTGCTTGTTCTCCTCAGCCTTGTTTCTCCCTCTGGTCCTTTTGGTCTTTTCCTGCCCGTGGCTCTTAGTTTTGCTGATCTTTCTGGATGCAGCTTTCTGAGGTTTGCCTTGAGAGTGCTTGGCCGTGTTCACAGGAGCCCTGTCACTGACTGCAGCGTGGCATATAACCACTTCTCCCCCTAACAGGCACTCTGGATTCTTTGGCTGGATTTTGGCCTTGGGAGCGCCACTGATAGGCTCAGAGGCTTTCTGTTTGTTCTTCCTGGGTTGATCAGAGGGAACCTTTATGACACTTGGCTTTTCCTGCACCGGATTCACCTTAATGGCTCTGGTGTCTTTAGCTTTGATCACGTTGGGACCTTGGGATTGATCAAGATCTTTCAAAGGATTAAAGAGCTGGGGAAGGTGAATATCCTCCGCCAGTGTAGTAATGTCTGCAAGACCACTGCTAGGTTCAATCCCATTTTCAAGTGTCCCTAGGTCCTGACGACTCCGGCTGTTCTCTCCCAGATCAGCATTTTCAGAACCAGGCTGCTCCTCTTGGCTGAGGGGATCGGTGCAGGCCAGCGGCTGGTGAATATCAGGGATTCCTAAAGGGAGTAGTGGAGGATCTTGGTTCTCTGTTGGGATCTGGTAGGCATCCAGAGGCTTTGAAAGCTTGGTTTTGATATCATCCACGTGCTTACTCTCTATTTGTCCCTGGCTTGGAGCTGGAGGCAGGGCCAGGAGACGCCTGGCACTCTGGACTGGAGCTGTCACTGAAATGTCCCCAAGTTCAGATGGTGGGTTACTCTCAAGTATGTGGCTGTTTCTGCTACTGCAGGACTTGGGGAGTTCTTGACTTTGTGTCACACAAAACGTCTGGCTTGGAGGTTGCAATCCCAGGGAATTTTTCATCACCAGGGGGGAGGTCTCCATCCCTACAAAGGGATCAAGGGAGAAGTCAGTCCCTGGTAAGTGAGATGCTCCCCCTAAACACCAACACAGCAGTCGTGTACCTTTCAAGGGGTTCAGGGGCAAGATGGGCAAGGCATTTCTACTAACTCTTCTTAAGGATCACGGACGGTGCCCTATGCTACGAGGTAAGCGGTGACTGTTGTAATTCTTACTGGTGAGCCTTTCCTGTCGCTGATTCTCGGCTCGCTTTGTATTTCATAGGACTGTTATAAGTCCAATACAAAATGAGTCTTATTTTTAAAAACCTGAAATGTTTTACAGAGCCTAGCATTCTCATATAGGGTCCTTTCCATTCTCCCCACTTTCCCGAGAGGCCAAGAACACGTCACACCATGAACTAGGAGAGGGGGTAGAGCCCTTGCTGATGAAATACATCAACAAAGACAGAGTCTTAGCCTGCTTGCTCTCTGGACAGGATCTCGGACCACAAGGTCTTCAATCCTGGTATAAATGAAGGAAGTGAGGACAGTTCAACTGGCACTCTCATAACAAGAGTTCTGAAACACCTTCCGAAGAGACTATAGCAGTAGATGAGGGAAGGGAGTGCTACAGTGTGGCAGTACAGGGGGAACGATCGGCTACAGCAGTGAAAAGTGTGGTACCGATTGGTGTGCTCTCGGGGTTCTTGTACATGTAGCATAGATGACCTCTACAGTGGCCCTCCCACCGTCCCACCTGCATTAGGTGTTCTTTTTTTTTGTAATTTATGTTTATGTATTTATTTACTGTTTGAACTTATTTATTCTACGTATTTATTTTTTTGGCTGCACTGGGTCTCTCATTGCTGTGCACGGGCTTTCTCTAGTTGGCGGCTAGCGGGGGCTACTCTTGGTTGCGGTGTGCGGGCTTCTCATCGCGGTGGCTTCTCTTGTTGCGGAGCATGGGCTGTAGGCACGTGGGCTTCGGTAGTTGAGGCTCACGGGCTCTAGAATGCAGGCTCCGTCGTTGTGGCACATGCGCTTAGTTGCTGCACGGCATGTGGGATCTTCGCAGACCAGGGCTCGAACCCGTGTCCCCCGCATTGCATTGGCAGGCGGATTCTTAACCACGGCGCCACCAGGGAAGCCCTAGGTGTTCTCATAGAGAGTCTAAAAACAGAGGGCACTGAGCGAAGGTAGTGGTTATTAAAGGCTCAGGATCTAAATTCTACCTGCCTCTACACCCCTTCCCAGCTGTCGATTTGACCCCATTTTTGAATGCCGACCTCATTCTTCAACTTTCTCTGGCGTTTGTTATACTCACCTTGAAAACTTGTTTCTGTGATGCGTTGAGCAGACACAGGGTGGCAGACTGCAGAGGTGGAAGCTGGTGGTCGGATATTTGTGGGCTGAATCTCCTTCAGTCCCATTCCCATTTCTGGTTGCCCAGAGGCCCGACTTCCTGTGTATGACGCCGAGCCGTAGGATTGCGGGCAGGAGCCAAGTTCTCCATACAGTAAAGACCCCAGTGTGCCTTGGTTATAGTAATATACCTGGCTCCCTTCCTGGCAGGGAAGTGGCAGGCGGCTCTGCCCCTGATTTGGAATCTGAGATGGTGTTCCCTGAGCAAGGCTGGCAGAAAGCGATGGATGTAGAGGGACCATGTTCTTGGCGTCTGAAGTTTTATCATCCTGGGCTGCCAGAAACATGGAGGAGGCAGCTGTGTGGCGGTCAGTGAGTGCCAGAGTAAAGTCTCCGAGTGAAGAAGAATTCTTTTCAGTGCTTGCTGTGATGTCCCACTCAAGAACACCTGGATAGGAAGCAGCTGAAGTGGAGATCTGGCTGTGGTCAGTAACTCCAGATAACATAGTCGTGCTAGAATGTTGGTAAAGGTAGGCACTACCCATGAGTGTCTGGAAAGGGGTACCAGTAGCCGATGCCGCACTGACGGCAGGGGCAGAGACTCTGGAGAAGTTGCAGACACTTCGTGTTAGGGAAGTTGCATTGCTCACCACAGGAGGAGAATGCTGCAGAGAATTTAGAGTTCCAAGTAGAGATGGATGTTGGAAATTTTCTGTAAGAACAAGAGGGTCATGAAAAACTCAGGGAGGTTGAGAAATTCTCACTACGTTTGAGGAACGGCATCATCTGAAGGTTCTTGCTATCAGGACACCTCTACTATCACTACTTCCTGAGAAGCCCAAAATCAGACAGTTGATGATGGCTGTAAGGACTGAGCAGTTTTCCACTCTTCTCTATTAACTGCCTGTGCTCCCATCTTGGGCACAGACGGGCAGAAGAGCCAAGTGGTGTGGTTCAGAGATTGTTCTCTAGGCTGGAAGCAACCTTCTCCCTGCCCTGTCTTTCCCTTCGGCCTGCACTCGTATTGACTTCTATGCTATTTCCTAGACTGGAAGCATTTTAGAACTAGGAGGCCCTTAGAGAACTTCGATGTTCTCAGTCTCATTTCGTGAGTAAGGAAACTGAGGCTCAGAGAGGTCGGGTTGACTTGTTCAAGTTCTCTCATTATGTTAGTATCATTACCAGGTTTCAGAACCTAAGTATCCTGACTTCCTTGCCAGGACTCCACTCTGAGCATGATACTGCCAGAAAGCAGGAGAAATAGAACTTATAATATAGGCATTTTTTTTGTCCATTAGAAAACAGTACGGCTATTACCATTGTCGTCTTCAGTGTCTCCCTTTGCTTGTGCAGTTCCCACGCTATTACCTAGAGGTGACGTACAGCTCAGTCCAACTGGTGAATTGAAAGAGTCATTTTTGCCCTCTTCAAGCCTGGTTTCTCATCCTACCTCAAAATGATTACCCGAAAGTGGATTTCTTAAGTGCTTTTGGAAAGGGAAAAGTTATCTGATTACTTCAGATTACTCACCTATAAAGTGGTTATAACACCACCACCAATAATAATAGCAGTAATAATTAATAGATGAATAAGCTGATCTGTTGCGTATGATTTATATGGAGGAAGATACAATAAGTTCTAGAAAGACAAAGAAAAATCATGACAAGCATATTACGTTAACGAAAAAGAAATCCATAGATATTAATGAAAACTGGGGTATGTGGCAAGTATCAAAGCCTAATGAATTTACTGACAAATGGCATTCTGTACCATCCATGCAATATTATGAAAGTGAATTTTGCCCACTCTATTTTAGTGAATACTATTAACCAGAAAACACGATGGAGGTGATAGAGGTGAATGAATTCCTAGCCAATGCATACAGACAGAGAAGGTATGTCAGTAAAAAATGCATAACAAGCAACAGAATGCAATAAATGTGCATGTATAGGTAGCCACAACACATATAGACAAGTATTTCAATGAAAACCGGTACGAAGCAGACAGCAAAATAATAAGTGTAAAAGAGTTTCATTATTGTGCTCCTTCATATTTTTACCCAGCAAGTAAGAGGTATTAAGCCTAGGAGAAATATATATTTCAATGAATATAGCTTATATAATAAGCAGAAAGGAAGCTTAAAATGTATCAGGAAGGTTTTTGGATTTATCCTAGAACTTAGATTAGAATCATCTTCAGCATCCAGGAAGATGGCATCCCAAAACCTCAAAAAACCATCATGCCTAGAATCCAATTAAAAAAGATTTTCAAATGTAAGAAAATCCACAGGACTCCACAATATGGTTTTCGATAAACGTGGATGTTTGTTTGTTTTGTTTCTTTGGCCGCGCCGCGTGGCCCTGGCCGTGAAAGCACCGAGTCCTAAGCACTGGACCGCCAGGGAATTCCCTAAGTGGGGGGAATTAGAGATGTGGGGCTTGACTTTTTCTTCTTCTTCTTCGGTAGCTAAGATCTACAAGCGAACGATGGCTGTTGATCAATGTGCTCTCTGTGTTAGGAAGGAAATAACTGTAAAAATGAAAAGCAGCCTTGCCTTAGAACCTACATATCACACCAAGGAAAATAGTCCTTCTGATTCAATTTAGAAGATATCACTTAAAATGTTGAATTGGTGAAATGTCTACCTAGTTTAAAAATTAGAAAGAATAAAACACTGAAAAGCAGCCCCCTAGATAACCACTGTGGTTGCTTGTTTATAGGAGGCATCATTTCTAAAACGTATTTCTAAAATGTTTATATTCAAAACTGTCAAGTGGCCAACTGTATTCAGAGAGGCAATAAAAGAAAGAAAACGGAGTATGACTTTTCTGATAAGCTGCCTTTCCCGGTGATCCCCTGTTCTGGCCTTACTTTCCTTCTTAGTCTGTTAATGTAAGGGTTTGCTACCATCAACTTGGTTTTGCCCTGCTCTGAGCAGGTTTCCCTCTGTGCTGTTTCTGCTTTAATTGAAAATCTTTGGTTCCCATCAGCATTCCATTGCAAACTCCGTTTTTCTTGAGAGCTCCTCTATGCTTTCCCTCTTCATTCTTACATTTTCTCCCATCTCTTGGTGCCTGTTGGCCTGTGCTAATGAAAACCATCCTAAACTTCCTTACGCTCGACTCTGTGCCTCCCTGTAGAGCCCAGTACTCTCCATCCTCTCTCCCTATTCTCTCTTTTCAACTAGTCGAAATCCTAGTGGAGGGAGACCATTAGAGATGAAACATCTTGGTATATATTGCTAGTTTTCTATGTCCCCTGGCTTTTCTATGTTTCTGTTGAAACACTCTTGAGAAGTGTCTGATTTCGTTTTCTACATGGGTACCCTTTAAGGCTCAATACTGGAAAAGAAGGGGATCAGAGTGATCAACCCAATGTGGTATCCTAACGTAACAGTTAAGGAAAGCAACAGGCTTTGTGAGACAGCCAGTGATTTGTCCAAAGTCACACAGATAGTAAACGTCAAAGTCAAAAGTGAAATTAGGTCTCCAGACTTGTAGTTCAATACTTTCCCTCATTATTCCATGCTATTTTGAATCTCCTACTCAATTTAGGGGCAAAAGAAATCGAACGCAAAACTTTCCAAAGTTTCTTTTCTTACCTGACATGGTCAGAGAAGAGGAAGCATCCACTGCAGGTACAAGGGATGAGGAGACAACACTAGAGGATGTCTGAGTGGCTGCAGCTGAACGGCGCACGTGTCCAGTACAGAGGTCACTGGTTACTGGTCCAAACAGCTCCACGGAAACCCCAAGGCTCTACCAAGTGGTAGTAGGTTTGGTAGGAGAGTGATGTCACAAAGCAGGCAGTTGAAAGGTATGAGAGAGCCAATAGGGAGGTCCGATCCCCAACAGGAAGGCGGGCTTGGGTGAAGAGAGTGTAGGAGAGCTAAAACAACACCTGAGTTTCTGAGCTCTGGGGAGGAAATCCTAGAAGACAGATTTACCTCCCCCAGGCTCTTCCATTAGGGAAATCATTGCCACATTTCTTACAGACGTTCATTAATACACTGAACTAAGAGTTACTTATATTCTACAGAGTATTCTATTTTATGTATCATATACTTAGAGCTATATAGATCTTATTTAATTAATAATCCTTAGGAAGGAAAGAGCCATCTAGTTTGAACTATTACAGTTGTTCTGAAATCAGATGTGTCTAATGAGTGAACTGATAGCAGCTTTTAAGGAGCCAAAGTAGGGATTAAGAAGCTCTCTTTGTAACTTGGTTCAAGAGTAGGGTGAAGTTTGTTGAGTGTACCTTGTGGAGAATGTTGTGGTCCAAGGCTCTTCTCTTTTAGTTTCTTCTCCTTGACTCCTACCTTCCTTGGGCTGGGCTAGGCTGGGGGCCAGGTTGGACTTGCGACTTAACATTTCTCTTCCGCTTCCTCTTTTTTTTTTTCTTCCATTATGGGCATTGCTTCGAGGACAAGCCTTGATCTTGCATTGGACGTTACTTCCTGTCAACTTCCAGCAGCAGGAGTCTTCTTTTCAGTGCTTGATGCTTCACGAAATAGACTCTGCCCGTTGGCAGCAAATACCAGAGAGCTAGGAGACAGAGCTGGTTGCAGACCTTTCCTCTTCCAGCCTTTGGTTGCAATTGTTTGGCCCATAATTTGCTAGCTCTAGTTCCTTGGGCCACACAGGTATCCTGCCATCTCCAGCTCTTGTTATATGTGAGAGACATTCTGAACACTGTCCCTTTTTCTTTGCACAGAAGTATATACAGTGTGGCAGTTACTGTAATCTCCTCCGCCTTGCAAACAGCCACTCTAGAATCTTGGACCTCTAGGACTCTCTGTCTTGCATGCTTGGGGGCAAGGCCAAGCAAAATGAAGAGGAGAATAATTAGAGAAAGAGGAGGACGTTGGTGGAGAATTGGGAGCAGGTAAGGTGAAAGGGCACAGGAGAAAAGAGATGCATGTAGACTTTTTGGTTTCTGTGGGAAACAGGTTGACACACTTGGGCCTCATTTGGTATTAACAGAACAGAGAGTTAAAGATCTAAGTAGCTAGATAGTGTGCAGCAACTGCCATGAAGTCTGTACACTGAAGAGAACAGTCTCACATCTAGTTTTCATTTTGTTTTATGTCATAGTACCTTATTTATAGCATTCACTGGTGTGTTTGTAGAATACAGATGTTTTCAAATGCTCTGGTTTTGTCTACATGGTTATCTCCTTGTCCTGTTTGTAAGGAATCCAACATTGTAAGACATATTGCATGTTTTTCTCTTGACGATTGTTGACCTTGAAGCGTCATGAACTGACTTGAGCTGTTGGATTCTGTGGAGAAACGTTCAAAAGGGTCTGTGAAAAAGGCACTGTGGTGAGTCGCATTATGCACCCGAGCGTAAGGAGCAAGATATCTGCCACCAGCCCAGCTTGGCCTGGATTGCCTCTGTTTTAGTTCCCCTGGTTAGTGCTTTTCTCCCTAACCACTCTTGTGACTGTGATAATGTGAGTAAGGGCGGAGTTGCTAACGATCTATGTGTGAGGTAAGCTGGTTTGAGGGAGGAAATCTATGGACCTAGTCATTTTCCTTGGTGGTAAGCTTTCAGGGGTGCAGAGATTGATCTTCCTGGGGCCTTTTCTGGTCCCAGGAAGATATCGCATAGATGGGACCTCCCAAGACACACATTGAATCTTTAGGCCTGTTTTTCCTATTATGAGGTACGAGTTTCTTCACTGATGGGGATGATGCTTATCTGAGAAGAAATTGTGAAAGGTGGTGTAGTGTAGAGGTGTGGCTTAAGCTTTTAAGTTTTCCTCCAGGTTTTTCCCCTAAGCTTCCTACTTCGGACGGCCTACTTACATGATACTAGTAGGTGATGTCCGGCTAACAACTTCCTAAATATACCTGCAAGCCAGATCAGTGTCTCTTTTCTCTGTATTCCCATGGAAATCAAGAGTCCCGCCGAATTTTCCATCGAAACAGTTGATTTGTGTTGTCTCTAGGAATTCTAAAGGGCGTACCGTTGCTTCCTAACCGGTGTCATTTGGGAGATCCGCCTCTGTACGTTCAAATGATTAATTTTGAGACTTTGCTCATGTGTGCAGTAAACCCTTGAATTCCCTAAGACCTTCCTTTCCTCCATCTCCTACCCCATTAAGCCCGCTTCAGTTCATCTCCTGAATTTCTTTGGAATCTGTCAGCCAGCTCTTCCTCAACTTCCTAATACTGAACTTGCCTGTCTGTTGCGATTAGGTCCTAACTAGTGTCCATATATCTTGTTTCCTTCCAATCCACTCTTCACACAAGAAACCTTCAAAGCAAGTTGGAACGTTGCTCATAAACATCGCTCACAAGCATTGTTTTGAGAATAGAAAACACACTGTTGGCCTTTAAGACTCTGCGTGGTCTAGAATCCTCTCTGCTTCTCTAGCCCCATCTTGTGCCACTTTTGCCCTCACTTTCTATGCTTCAGATACACTGAATTAACCTTAGTTCTCACTCATCTGACAGAAGTCAGTTCAGATACTATTTTTCACTGTGATTCCTAGCATTAAGGAATTTGATTATCAGGTTTTGTATGAGGACTATTTCATCAGGGGTACAGAAGTTCTGGCCATCTCTGGTTTTGGATATCCCTTATTTGTTGAGACCTTTGCGTTGTTTGGTTGCCTTTTGTCTGTTTTCCAGATGGGAAAACAGGAACAAGGGAAGTATAGGTTATTACTAGGTGGGGTTGAACAAGTGGAGCAGCAAACTGCAAAGCAGAAAGAAGAGGGACGTACTATAGAGGGATATGACTTCCATTCTCAAGGCGCCTGCATCCTGTGCAGGGAGACAGCCTAACATAAAATGTGCCTAACAACAAATATATTGACTTCTTACTAAAAATCTCCAGTTCATAGAACCGAGGGGTTTGTACCTTCTCCTTTAAAAGTGATAGTCCTGGGACTTCCCCGGTGGTCCCGTGGTGAAGACTCTGCGCTTCCAATGCAGCAGGCGTGGGTTCAATCCCTGGTTGGGGAGCTAAGATCCCACATGCTGCGCAGCCAAAGAAATTTTTTTCGAACGTTATACTCCTGTATTGTTGGCTTTAGTGGTTTAGATTTTGTTTTACTGTTAAGAAGATTTCAGTTTATTTACCGGGAACAAACAACACATAATGTAAGAATAGTTTCCCAGAAACGATTTCCATCATTCTCTTCCTCCCTTTCTCCCGCAGACTGGTGTTTCACCTTGACAAGTTCTCTGTCATTCCATAGGAAAGCTGTCTGGCTTGGAGGTTGCAATCCCAGGGAATTTTTCATCAGCGGGGAAGTCTCCATCACTACAGAGGAATCAAGGGAGAAGTCAGTCCCTGGTAAGTGAGATGCTCCCCCTAAACACCAACACAGCAGTCGTGTACCTTTCAAGGGGTTCAGGGGCAAGATGGGCAAGGCATTTCTACTAACTCTTCTTAAGGATCACGGACAGTGCCCTATGCTACGAGGTAAGCGGTGACTGCTGTAGTTCTTACTGGTGATCCTTTCCTGTCACTGATTCTCGGCTTTCTTTGTATTTCATAGGACTGTTGTCAGTCCAATACAAAATGAGTCTTATTTTTAAAAACCTGAAATGTTTTACAGAGCCTAGCATTCTCATATAGGGTCCTTTCCATTCTCCCCACTTTCCCGAGAGGCCAAGAACACGTCACACCATGAACTAGGAGAGGGGGTAGAGCCCTTTCTGATGAAATACATCAACAAAGACAGAGCCTTAGCCTGCTTGCTCTCTGGACAGGATCTCGGACCACAAGGTCTTCAATCCTGGTATAAATGAAGGAAGTGAGGACAGTTCAACTGGCACTCTCATAACAAGAGTTCTGAAACACCTTCCAAAGAGACTATAGCAGTAGATGAGGGAAGGGAGTGCTACAGTGTGGCAGTACAGGGGGAACGATCGGCTACAGCAGTGAAAAGTGTGGTACCGATTGGTGTGCTCTCGGGGTTCTTGTACATGTAGCATAGATGACCTCTACGGTGGCCCTCCCACCTTCCCACCTGCATTAGGTGTTCTTTTTTTTTGTAATTTATGTTTATGTATTTATTTACTGTTTGTACTTATTTATTCTACGTATTTATTTTTTTGGCCGCACTGGGTCTCTCATTGCTGTGCACGGGCTTTCTCTAGTTGGCGGCTAACGGGGGCTACTCTCGGTTGCGGTGTGCGGGCATCTCATCGCGGTGGCTTCTCTTGTTGCGGAGCATGGGCTGTAGGCACGTGGGCTTCGGTAGTTGAGGCCTACGGGCTCTAGAATGCAGGCTCCGTCGTTGTGGCACATGCGCTTAGTTGCTGCACGGCATGTGGGATCTTCGCAGACCAGGGCTCGAACCCGTGTCCCCTGCATTGGCAGGCGCCACCAGGGAAGCCCTAGGTGTTCTCATATAGAGTCTAAAAACAGAGAGCACTGAGAGAAGGTAGTGGTTATTAAAGGCTCAGGATCTAAATTCTACCTGTCTCTACACCCCTTCCCAGCTGTCGATTTGACCCCATTTTTGAATGCTGACCTCATTGTTCAACTTTTCTCTGCCGTCTGTATACTCACCTTGAAAACTTGTTTCTGTGATGCGTTGAGCAGACACAGGGTGGCAGATTGCAGAGGTGGAAGCTGGTGGTCGGATATTTGTGGGCTGAATCTCCTTCAGTCCCATTCCCATTTCTGGTTGCCCAGAGGCCCTACTTCCTGTGTGTGACGCAGAGCCGTAGGATTGCGGGCAGGAGCCAAGTTCTCCATACAGTAAAGACCCCAGTGTGCCTTGGTTATAGTAATATACCTGGCTTCCTTCCTGGCAGGGAAGTGACAGGCGGCTATGCCCCTGATTTGTTCGTGGGCCTCCTGATCCAGCAGTTCCCTTGGCTCTGCCCCTGTCGTCAGCTGCCCCTAGGATAACTCTGAGCCCTAGCCACTTCTCTGGTAGATTTCCCTATTCCCCCACTACAGTCACACCTGAATAAGGCAACTCAGACCTTTCAGAGATGTGTCCTGAACCTCTTGTTTTCTGAAATACCTATCTGGTGGTTGTGAGACTTAAGGCCAGCGTCCCCGAGAGACTTTTTCTATTTCTCCTAGTAAACCTAGACTCATCTTCTGTCACCTTCAACTCTACTCCAATTGTGTTCTTTCAACCCAGACCTCTGACCCTGCTTTTTACTTCTGCCGTTTCATCCTCGCTCCTGCTTCCTTTCCTAAATCCATACGTCTCTTTTGGCCTTCCTAGCCCTGGGCCAAGTTCCTTCCTCTTTGCTCAGTTTTTACCCCTTTCCTTCATTCTCCCATCCAACTTTCAGTCCTTCCTTTCTCACGCCCCAGTTAGCAGCATCTGAAAATTCGAAAGGTTTGTTACTCGTCTATTAATTGTATTCCATTTACTTATTCAGTTCTATACCTGTCTTACCTGTGTATGGAAGAACAGCTGGTAGCCAAGGTGGCACCAAGAATCCTAGCAGCTCTCACTTGACGTATCCGTAGTAGTCGGCAATTTCCATTTCGTTTTCCCTCTCGGTGAAAAATTGCAGCTTGCCCGAAGAGGTGTATCTGGCAGCATTCTCCCGTTGTTGTTGAGCCCGCCTCTTCATGGCCTCTCGCTCTGGCCTCTGCTCTTGTTCGATGGGCTTTGACATGACTGGCTCAGGCACGTTGGGTTCCCTCCATGGAACTCGTTGCTTGCTGAAGTCTTGGAGTAGAAATTGGGTTTGGAGCTTGGGTGGGGACTGGCGCTTATTCACAGCAGGGGGAACAGGCTCCCGCTGGAGAGGAGCGCCAGATGAAGTTTTGGAGGGTGCAGGCCTAGGAGCAGCAGACTGAGGGACACGAGGCTGGGTATGGTTGGTCCAAGCCGGTTGGGTTGGGTTGGTCACAGTTGGCTGAGCTGGTTTGGCGGGGCCTGGCAAAGAGGCAGGAGCTGGCTGGTGGGATGAATTGGCTGCAGCAGGTTGAGCTGAGTCAGTAGAACCAGGCTGGGCACGGTAAGCCCCAGCAGGCCGATGTGAGGCCAGAGACTGTGGCCTCCGAGGAGCGGGTCGAGCTTGAGGCTTGTCCCAGGCAGAAAAAGGCAGAGGTATCAACTTGACCTTCCCAGGAGGAGGCCGCTCATACTGGGCTGGAGACGGACACTCTGTTTCAGCACTGCTGTCTGGTTTCTGGGCTTGGACTTGCGTTTTCTCAGGACCCTTCCCCTCACGTGGGGTATGCCGCCATGGCTGGATAGCTGGGGGTGGCTGGGGGTCTTTGGGGTTGCTTGACTTTCCCAAGAGCCGACAGGAAGAGAGCCCAGTTTTCGTCTCATTCTTCTTCCCCAGCGCATGAAGAACCTTCACAGACTCCAGCATGCGCACGCCAAGGGAGGTTCGAGGCTTTTGAAAGCTCTGTTGGAGAAGCTCAGTTTGGTGTTCCTTTCGCTTCGTGTGGGGGATTGCTGGCTTCTCTTCTGCCTTGACTTTGTTCCCTGACTGCTTGTTCTCCTCAGCCTTGTTTCTCCCTCTGGTCCTTTTGGTCTTTTCCTGCCCGTGGCTCTTAGTTTTGCTGATCTTTCTGGATGCAGCTTTCTGAGGTTTGCCTTGAGAGTGCTTGGCCGTGTTCACAGGAGCCCTGTCACTGACTGCAGCGTGGCATATAACCACTTCTCCCCCTAACAGGCACTCTGGATTCTTTGGCTGGATTTTGGCCTTGGGAGCGCCACTGATAGGCTCAGAGGCTTTCTGTTTGTTCTTCCTGGGTTGATCAGAGGGAACCTTTATGACACTTGGCTTTTCCTGCACCGGATTCACCTTAATGGCTCTGGTGTCTTTAGCTTTGATCACGTTGGGACCTTGGGATTGATCAAGATCTTTCAAAGGATTAAAGAGCTGGGGAAGGTGAATATCCTCCGCCAGTGTAGTAATGTCTGCAAGACCACTGCTAGGTTCAATCCCATTTTCAAGTGTCCCTAGGTCCTGACGACTCCGGCTGTTCTCTCCCAGATCAGCATTTTCAGAACCAGGCTGCTCCTCTTGGCTGAGGGGATCGGTGCAGGCCAGCGGCTGGTGAATATCAGGGATTCCTAAAGGGAGTAGTGGAGGATCTTGGTTCTCTGTTGGGATCTGGTAGGCATCCAGAGGCTTTGAAAGCTTGGTTTTGATATCATCCACGTGCTTACTCTCTATTTGTCCCTGGCTTGGAGCTGGAGGCAGGGCCAGGAGACGCCTGGCACTCTGGACTGGAGCTGTCACTGAAATGTCCCCAAGTTCAGATGGTGGGTTACTCTCAAGTATGTGGCTGTTTCTGCTACTGCAGGACTTGGGGAGTTCTTGACTTTGTGTCACACAAAACGTCTGGCTTGGAGGTTGCAATCCCAGGGAATTTTTCATCACCAGGGGGGAGGTCTCCATCCCTACAAAGGGATCAAGGGAGAAGTCAGTCCCTGGTAAGTGAGATGCTCCCCCTAAACACCAACACAGCAGTCGTGTACCTTTCAAGGGGTTCAGGGGCAAGATGGGCAAGGCATTTCTACTAACTCTTCTTAAGGATCACGGACGGTGCCCTATGCTACGAGGTAAGCGGTGACTGTTGTAATTCTTACTGGTGAGCCTTTCCTGTCGCTGATTCTCGGCTCGCTTTGTATTTCATAGGACTGTTATAAGTCCAATACAAAATGAGTCTTATTTTTAAAAACCTGAAATGTTTTACAAAGCCTAGCATTCTCATATAGGGTCCTTTCCATTCTCCCCACTTTCCCGAGAGGCCAAGAACACGTCACACCATGAACTAGGAGAGGGGGTAGAGCCCTTGCTGATGAAATACATCAACAAAGACAGAGTCTTAGCCTGCTTGCTCTCTGGACAGGATCTCGGACCACAAGGTCTTCAATCCTGGTATAAATGAAGGAAGTGAGGACAGTTCAACTGGCACTCTCATAACAAGAGTTCTGAAACACCTTCCGAAGAGACTATAGCAGTAGATGAGGGAAGGGAGTGCTACAGTGTGGCAGTACAGGGGGAACGATCGGCTACAGCAGTGAAAAGTGTGGTACCGATTGGTGTGCTCTCGGGGTTCTTGTACATGTAGCATAGATGACCTCTACAGTGGCCCTCCCACCGTCCCACCTGCATTAGGTGTTCTTTTTTTTTGTAATTTATGTTTATGTATTTATTTACTGTTTGAACTTATTTATTCTACGTATTTATTTTTTTGGCTGCACTGGGTCTCTCATTGCTGTGCACGGGCTTTCTCTAGTTGGCGGCTAGCGGGGGCTACTCTTGGTTGCGGTGTGCGGGCTTCTCATCGCGGTGGCTTCTCTTGTTGCGGAGCATGGGCTGTAGGCACGTGGGCTTCGGTAGTTGAGGCTCACGGGCTCTAGAATGCAGGCTCCGTCGTTGTGGCACATGCGCTTAGTTGCTGCACGGCATGTGGGATCTTCGCAGACCAGGGCTCGAACCCGTGTCCCCCGCATTGCATTGGCAGGCGGATTCTTAACCACGGCGCCACCAGGGAAGCCCTAGGTGTTCTCATAGAGAGTCTAAAAACAGAGGGCACTGAGCGAAGGTAGTGGTTATTAAAGGCTCAGGATCTAAATTCTACCTGCCTCTACACCCCTTCCCAGCTGTCGATTTGACCCCATTTTTGAATGCCGACCTCATTCTTCAACTTTCTCTGGCGTTTGTTATACTCACCTTGAAAACTTGTTTCTGTGATGCGTTGAGCAGACACAGGGTGGCAGACTGCAGAGGTGGAAGCTGGTGGTCGGATATTTGTGGGCTGAATCTCCTTCAGTCCCATTCCCATTTCTGGTTGCCCAGAGGCCCGACTTCCTGTGTATGACGCCGAGCCGTAGGATTGCGGGCAGGAGCCAAGTTCTCCATACAGTAAAGACCCCAGTGTGCCTTGGTTATAGTAATATACCTGGCTTCCTTCCTGGCAGGGAAGTGGCAGGCGGCTATGCCCCTGATTTGTTCGTGGGCCTCCTGATCCAGCAGTTCCCTTGGCTCTGCCCCTGTCGTCAGCTGCCCCTAGGATAACTCTGAGCCCTAGCCACTTCTCTGGTAGATTTCCCTATTCCCCCACTACAGTCACACCTGAATAAGGCAACTCAGACCTTTCAGAGATGTGTCCTGAACCTCTTGTTTTCTGAAATACCTATCTGGTGGTTGTGAGACTTAAGGCCAGCGTCCCCGAGAGACTTTTTCTATTTCTCCTAGTAAACCTAGACTCATCTTCTGTCACCTTCAACTCTACTCCAATTGTGTTCTTTCAACCCAGACCTCTGACCCTGCTTTTTACTTCTGCCGTTTCATCCTCGCTCCTGCTTCCTTTCCTAAATCCATACGTCTCTTTTGGCCTTCCTAGCCCTGGGCCAAGTTCCTTCCTCTTTGCTCAGTTTTTACCCCTTTCCTTCATTCTCCCATCCAACTTTCAGTCCTTCCTTTCTCACGCCCCAGTTAGCAGCATCTGAAAATTCGAAAGGTTTGTTACTCGTCTATTAATTGTATTCCATTTACTTATTCAGTTCTATACCTGTCTTACCTGTGTATGGAAGAACAGCTGGTAGCCAAGGTGGCACCAAGAATCCTAGCAGCTCTCACTTGACGTATCCGTAGTAGTCGGCAATTTCCATTTCGTTTTCCCTCTCGGTGAAAAATTGCAGCTTGCCCGAAGAGGTGTATCTGGCAGCATTCTCCCGTTGTTGTTGAGCCCGCCTCTTCATGGCCTCTCGCTCTGGCCTCTGCTCTTGTTCGATGGGCTTTGACATGACTGGCTCAGGCACGTTGGGTTCCCTCCATGGAACTCGTTGCTTGCTGAAGTCTTGGAGTAGAAATTGGGTTTGGAGCTTGGGTGGGGACTGGCGCTTATTCACAGCAGGGGGAACAGGCTCCCGCTGGAGAGGAGCGCCAGATGAAGTTTTGGAGGGTGCAGGCCTAGGAGCAGCAGACTGAGGGACACGAGGCTGGGTATGGTTGGTCCAAGCCGGTTGGGTTGGGTTGGTCACAGTTGGCTGAGCTGGTTTGGCGGGGCCTGGCAAAGAGGCAGGAGCTGGCTGGTGGGATGAATTGGCTGCAGCAGGTTGAGCTGAGTCAGTAGAACCAGGCTGGGCACGGTAAGCCCCAGCAGGCCGATGTGAGGCCAGAGACTGTGGCCTCCGAGGAGCGGGTCGAGCTTGAGGCTTGTCCCAGGCAGAAAAAGGCAGAGGTATCAACTTGACCTTCCCAGGAGGAGGCCGCTCATACTGGGCTGGAGACGGACACTCTGTTTCAGCACTGCTGTCTGGTTTCTGGGCTTGGACTTGCGTTTTCTCAGGACCCTTCCCCTCACGTGGGGTATGCCGCCATGGCTGGATAGCTGGGGGTGGCTGGGGGTCTTTGGGGTTGCTTGACTTTCCCAAGAGCCGACAGGAAGAGAGCCCAGTTTTCGTCTCATTCTTCTTCCCCAGCGCATGAAGAACCTTCACAGACTCCAGCATGCGCACGCCAAGGGAGGTTCGAGGCTTTTGAAAGCTCTGTTGGAGAAGCTCAGTTTGGTGTTCCTTTCGCTTCGTGTGGGGGATTGCTGGCTTCTCTTCTGCCTTGACTTTGTTCCCTGACTGCTTGTTCTCCTCAGCCTTGTTTCTCCCTCTGGTCCTTTTGGTCTTTTCCTGCCCGTGGCTCTTAGTTTTGCTGATCTTTCTGGATGCAGCTTTCTGAGGTTTGCCTTGAGAGTGCTTGGCCGTGTTCACAGGAGCCCTGTCACTGACTGCAGCGTGGCATATAACCACTTCTCCCCCTAACAGGCACTCTGGATTCTTTGGCTGGATTTTGGCCTTGGGAGCGCCACTGATAGGCTCAGAGGCTTTCTGTTTGTTCTTCCTGGGTTGATCAGAGGGAACCTTTATGACACTTGGCTTTTCCTGCACCGGATTCACCTTAATGGCTCTGGTGTCTTTAGCTTTGATCACGTTGGGACCTTGGGATTGATCAAGATCTTTCAAAGGATTAAAGAGCTGGGGAAGGTGAATATCCTCCGCCAGTGTAGTAATGTCTGCAAGACCACTGCTAGGTTCAATCCCATTTTCAAGTGTCCCTAGGTCCTGACGACTCCGGCTGTTCTCTCCCAGATCAGCATTTTCAGAACCAGGCTGCTCCTCTTGGCTGAGGGGATCGGTGCAGGCCAGCGGCTGGTGAATATCAGGGATTCCTAAAGGGAGTAGTGGAGGATCTTGGTTCTCTGTTGGGATCTGGTAGGCATCCAGAGGCTTTGAAAGCTTGGTTTTGATATCATCCACGTGCTTACTCTCTATTTGTCCCTGGCTTGGAGCTGGAGGCAGGGCCAGGAGACGCCTGGCACTCTGGACTGGAGCTGTCACTGAAATGTCCCCAAGTTCAGATGGTGGGTTACTCTCAAGTATGTGGCTGTTTCTGCTACTGCAGGACTTGGGGAGTTCTTGACTTTGTGTCACACAAAACGTCTGGCTTGGAGGTTGCAATCCCAGGGAATTTTTCATCACCAGGGGGGAGGTCTCCATCCCTACAAAGGGATCAAGGGAGAAGTCAGTCCCTGGTAAGTGAGATGCTCCCCCTAAACACCAACACAGCAGTCGTGTACCTTTCAAGGGGTTCAGGGGCAAGATGGGCAAGGCATTTCTACTAACTCTTCTTAAGGATCACGGACGGTGCCCTATGCTACGAGGTAAGCGGTGACTGTTGTAATTCTTACTGGTGAGCCTTTCCTGTCGCTGATTCTCGGCTCGCTTTGTATTTCATAGGACTGTTATAAGTCCAATACAAAATGAGTCTTATTTTTAAAAACCTGAAATGTTTTACAAAGCCTAGCATTCTCATATAGGGTCCTTTCCATTCTCCCCACTTTCCCGAGAGGCCAAGAACACGTCACACCATGAACTAGGAGAGGGGGTAGAGCCCTTGCTGATGAAATACATCAACAAAGACAGAGTCTTAGCCTGCTTGCTCTCTGGACAGGATCTCGGACCACAAGGTCTTCAATCCTGGTATAAATGAAGGAAGTGAGGACAGTTCAACTGGCACTCTCATAACAAGAGTTCTGAAACACCTTCCGAAGAGACTATAGCAGTAGATGAGGGAAGGGAGTGCTACAGTGTGGCAGTACAGGGGGAACGATCGGCTACAGCAGTGAAAAGTGTGGTACCGATTGGTGTGCTCTCGGGGTTCTTGTACATGTAGCATAGATGACCTCTACAGTGGCCCTCCCACCGTCCCACCTGCATTAGGTGTTCTTTTTTTTTGTAATTTATGTTTATGTATTTATTTACTGTTTGAACTTATTTATTCTACGTATTTATTTTTTTGGCTGCACTGGGTCTCTCATTGCTGTGCACGGGCTTTCTCTAGTTGGCGGCTAGCGGGGGCTACTCTTGGTTGCGGTGTGCGGGCTTCTCATCGCGGTGGCTTCTCTTGTTGCGGAGCATGGGCTGTAGGCACGTGGGCTTCGGTAGTTGAGGCTCACGGGCTCTAGAATGCAGGCTCCGTCGTTGTGGCACATGCGCTTAGTTGCTGCACGGCATGTGGGATCTTCGCAGACCAGGGCTCGAACCCGTGTCCCCCGCATTGCATTGGCAGGCGGATTCTTAACCACGGCGCCACCAGGGAAGCCCTAGGTGTTCTCATAGAGAGTCTAAAAACAGAGGGCACTGAGCGAAGGTAGTGGTTATTAAAGGCTCAGGATCTAAATTCTACCTGCCTCTACACCCCTTCCCAGCTGTCGATTTGACCCCATTTTTGAATGCCGACCTCATTCTTCAACTTTCTCTGGCGTTTGTTATACTCACCTTGAAAACTTGTTTCTGTGATGCGTTGAGCAGACACAGGGTGGCAGACTGCAGAGGTGGAAGCTGGTGGTCGGATATTTGTGGGCTGAATCTCCTTCAGTCCCATTCCCATTTCTGGTTGCCCAGAGGCCCGACTTCCTGTGTATGACGCCGAGCCGTAGGATTGCGGGCAGGAGCCAAGTTCTCCATACAGTAAAGACCCCAGTGTGCCTTGGTTATAGTAATATACCTGGCTCCCTTCCTGGCAGGGAAGTGGCAGGCGGCTCTGCCCCTGATTTGGAATCTGAGATGGTGTTCCCTGAGCAAGGCTGGCAGAAAGCGATGGATGTAGAGGGACCATGTTCTTGGCGTCTGAAGTTTTATCATCCTGGGCTGCCAGAAACATGGAGGAGGCAGCTGTGTGGCGGTCAGTGAGTGCCAGAGTAAAGTCTCCGAGTGAAGAAGAATTCTTTTCAGTGCTTGCTGTGATGTCCCACTCAAGAACACCTGGATAGGAAGCAGCTGAAGTGGAGATCTGGCTGTGGTCAGTAACTCCAGATAACATAGTCGTGCTAGAATGTTGGTAAAGGTAGGCACTACCCATGAGTGTCTGGAAAGGGGTACCAGTAGCCGATGCCGCACTGACGGCAGGGGCAGAGACTCTGGAGAAGTTGCAGACACTTCGTGTTAGGGAAGTTGCATTGCTCACCACAGGAGGAGAATGCTGCAGAGAATTTAGAGTTCCAAGTAGAGATGGATGTTGGAAATTTTCTGTAAGAACAAGAGGGTCATGAAAAACTCAGGGAGGTTGAGAAATTCTCACTACGTTTGAGGAACGGCATCATCTGAAGGTTCTTGCTATCAGGACACCTCTACTATCACTACTTCCTGAGAAGCCCAAAATCAGACAGTTGATGATGGCTGTAAGGACTGAGCAGTTTTCCACTCTTCTCTATTAACTGCCTGTGCTCCCATCTTGGGCACAGACGGGCAGAAGAGCCAAGTGGTGTGGTTCAGAGATTGTTCTCTAGGCTGGAAGCAACCTTCTCCCTGCCCTGTCTTTCCCTTCGGCCTGCACTCGTATTGACTTCTATGCTATTTCCTAGACTGGAAGCATTTTAGAACTAGGAGGCCCTTAGAGAACTTCGATGTTCTCAGTCTCATTTCGTGAGTAAGGAAACTGAGGCTCAGAGAGGTCGGGTTGACTTGTTCAAGTTCTCTCATTATGTTAGTATCATTACCAGGTTTCAGAACCTAAGTATCCTGACTTCCTTGCCAGGACTCCACTCTGAGCATGATACTGCCAGAAAGCAGGAGAAATAGAACTTATAATATAGGCATTTTTTTTGTCCATTAGAAAACAGTACGGCTATTACCATTGTCGTCTTCAGTGTCTCCCTTTGCTTGTGCAGTTCCCACGCTATTACCTAGAGGTGACGTACAGCTCAGTCCAACTGGTGAATTGAAAGAGTCATTTTTGCCCTCTTCAAGCCTGGTTTCTCATCCTACCTCAAAATGATTACCCGAAAGTGGATTTCTTAAGTGCTTTTGGAAAGGGAAAAGTTATCTGATTACTTCAGATTACTCACCTATAAAGTGGTTATAACACCACCACCAATAATAATAGCAGTAATAATTAATAGATGAATAAGCTGATCTGTTGCGTATGATTTATATGGAGGAAGATACAATAAGTTCTAGAAAGACAAAGAAAAATCATGACAAGCATATTACGTTAACGAAAAAGAAATCCATAGATATTAATGAAAACTGGGGTATGTGGCAAGTATCAAAGCCTAATGAATTTACTGACAAATGGCATTCTGTACCATCCATGCAATATTATGAAAGTGAATTTTGCCCACTCTATTTTAGTGAATACTATTAACCAGAAAACACGATGGAGGTGATAGAGGTGAATGAATTCCTAGCCAATGCATACAGACAGAGAAGGTATGTCAGTAAAAAATGCATAACAAGCAACAGAATGCAATAAATGTGCATGTATAGGTAGCCACAACACATATAGACAAGTATTTCAATGAAAACCGGTACGAAGCAGACAGCAAAATAATAAGTGTAAAAGAGTTTCATTATTGTGCTCCTTCATATTTTTACCCAGCAAGTAAGAGGTATTAAGCCTAGGAGAAATATATATTTCAATGAATATAGCTTATATAATAAGCAGAAAGGAAGCTTAAAATGTATCAGGAAGGTTTTTGGATTTATCCTAGAACTTAGATTAGAATCATCTTCAGCATCCAGGAAGATGGCATCCCAAAACCTCAAAAAACCATCATGCCTAGAATCCAATTAAAAAAGATTTTCAAATGTAAGAAAATCCACAGGACTCCACAATATGGTTTTCGATAAACGTGGATGTTTGTTTGTTTTGTTTCTTTGGCCGCGCCGCGTGGCCCTGGCCGTGAAAGCACCGAGTCCTAAGCACTGGACCGCCAGGGAATTCCCTAAGTGGGGGGAATTAGAGATGTGGGGCTTGACTTTTTCTTCTTCTTCTTCGGTAGCTAAGATCTACAAGCGAACGATGGCTGTTGATCAATGTGCTCTCTGTGTTAGGAAGGAAATAACTGTAAAAATGAAAAGCAGCCTTGCCTTAGAACCTACATATCACACCAAGGAAAATAGTCCTTCTGATTCAATTTAGAAGATATCACTTAAAATGTTGAATTGGTGAAATGTCTACCTAGTTTAAAAATTAGAAAGAATAAAACACTGAAAAGCAGCCCCCTAGATAACCACTGTGGTTGCTTGTTTATAGGAGGCATCATTTCTAAAACGTATTTCTAAAATGTTTATATTCAAAACTGTCAAGTGGCCAACTGTATTCAGAGAGGCAATAAAAGAAAGAAAACGGAGTATGACTTTTCTGATAAGCTGCCTTTCCCGGTGATCCCCTGTTCTGGCCTTACTTTCCTTCTTAGTCTGTTAATGTAAGGGTTTGCTACCATCAACTTGGTTTTGCCCTGCTCTGAGCAGGTTTCCCTCTGTGCTGTTTCTGCTTTAATTGAAAATCTTTGGTTCCCATCAGCATTCCATTGCAAACTCCGTTTTTCTTGAGAGCTCCTCTATGCTTTCCCTCTTCATTCTTACATTTTCTCCCATCTCTTGGTGCCTGTTGGCCTGTGCTAATGAAAACCATCCTAAACTTCCTTACGCTCGACTCTGTGCCTCCCTGTAGAGCCCAGTACTCTCCATCCTCTCTCCCTATTCTCTCTTTTCAACTAGTCGAAATCCTAGTGGAGGGAGACCATTAGAGATGAAACATCTTGGTATATATTGCTAGTTTTCTATGTCCCCTGGCTTTTCTATGTTTCTGTTGAAACACTCTTGAGAAGTGTCTGATTTCGTTTTCTACATGGGTACCCTTTAAGGCTCAATACTGGAAAAGAAGGGGATCAGAGTGATCAACCCAATGTGGTATCCTAACGTAACAGTTAAGGAAAGCAACAGGCTTTGTGAGACAGCCAGTGATTTGTCCAAAGTCACACAGATAGTAAACGTCAAAGTCAAAAGTGAAATTAGGTCTCCAGACTTGTAGTTCAATACTTTCCCTCATTATTCCATGCTATTTTGAATCTCCTACTCAATTTAGGGGCAAAAGAAATCGAACGCAAAACTTTCCAAAGTTTCTTTTCTTACCTGACATGGTCAGAGAAGAGGAAGCATCCACTGCAGGTACAAGGGATGAGGAGACAACACTAGAGGATGTCTGAGTGGCTGCAGCTGAACGGCGCACGTGTCCAGTACAGAGGTCACTGGTTACTGGTCCAAACAGCTCCACGGAAACCCCAAGGCTCTACCAAGTGGTAGTAGGTTTGGTAGGAGAGTGATGTCACAAAGCAGGCAGTTGAAAGGTATGAGAGAGCCAATAGGGAGGTCCGATCCCCAACAGGAAGGCGGGCTTGGGTGAAGAGAGTGTAGGAGAGCTAAAACAACACCTGAGTTTCTGAGCTCTGGGGAGGAAATCCTAGAAGACAGATTTACCTCCCCCAGGCTCTTCCATTAGGGAAATCATTGCCACATTTCTTACAGACGTTCATTAATACACTGAACTAAGAGTTACTTATATTCTACAGAGTATTCTATTTTATGTATCATATACTTAGAGCTATATAGATCTTATTTAATTAATAATCCTTAGGAAGGAAAGAGCCATCTAGTTTGAACTATTACAGTTGTTCTGAAATCAGATGTGTCTAATGAGTGAACTGATAGCAGCTTTTAAGGAGCCAAAGTAGGGATTAAGAAGCTCTCTTTGTAACTTGGTTCAAGAGTAGGGTGAAGTTTGTTGAGTGTACCTTGTGGAGAATGTTGTGGTCCAAGGCTCTTCTCTTTTAGTTTCTTCTCCTTGACTCCTACCTTCCTTGGGCTGGGCTAGGCTGGGGGCCAGGTTGGACTTGCGACTTAACATTTCTCTTCCGCTTCCTCTTTTTTTTTTTCTTCCATTATGGGCATTGCTTCGAGGACAAGCCTTGATCTTGCATTGGACGTTACTTCCTGTCAACTTCCAGCAGCAGGAGTCTTCTTTTCAGTGCTTGATGCTTCACGAAATAGACTCTGCCCGTTGGCAGCAAATACCAGAGAGCTAGGAGACAGAGCTGGTTGCAGACCTTTCCTCTTCCAGCCTTTGGTTGCAATTGTTTGGCCCATAATTTGCTAGCTCTAGTTCCTTGGGCCACACAGGTATCCTGCCATCTCCAGCTCTTGTTATATGTGAGAGACATTCTGAACACTGTCCCTTTTTCTTTGCACAGAAGTATATACAGTGTGGCAGTTACTGTAATCTCCTCCGCCTTGCAAACAGCCACTCTAGAATCTTGGACCTCTAGGACTCTCTGTCTTGCATGCTTGGGGGCAAGGCCAAGCAAAATGAAGAGGAGAATAATTAGAGAAAGAGGAGGACGTTGGTGGAGAATTGGGAGCAGGTAAGGTGAAAGGGCACAGGAGAAAAGAGATGCATGTAGACTTTTTGGTTTCTGTGGGAAACAGGTTGACACACTTGGGCCTCATTTGGTATTAACAGAACAGAGAGTTAAAGATCTAAGTAGCTAGATAGTGTGCAGCAACTGCCATGAAGTCTGTACACTGAAGAGAACAGTCTCACATCTAGTTTTCATTTTGTTTTATGTCATAGTACCTTATTTATAGCATTCACTGGTGTGTTTGTAGAATACAGATGTTTTCAAATGCTCTGGTTTTGTCTACATGGTTATCTCCTTGTCCTGTTTGTAAGGAATCCAACATTGTAAGACATATTGCATGTTTTTCTCTTGACGATTGTTGACCTTGAAGCGTCATGAACTGACTTGAGCTGTTGGATTCTGTGGAGAAACGTTCAAAAGGGTCTGTGAAAAAGGCACTGTGGTGAGTCGCATTATGCACCCGAGCGTAAGGAGCAAGATATCTGCCACCAGCCCAGCTTGGCCTGGATTGCCTCTGTTTTAGTTCCCCTGGTTAGTGCTTTTCTCCCTAACCACTCTTGTGACTGTGATAATGTGAGTAAGGGCGGAGTTGCTAACGATCTATGTGTGAGGTAAGCTGGTTTGAGGGAGGAAATCTATGGACCTAGTCATTTTCCTTGGTGGTAAGCTTTCAGGGGTGCAGAGATTGATCTTCCTGGGGCCTTTTCTGGTCCCAGGAAGATATCGCATAGATGGGACCTCCCAAGACACACATTGAATCTTTAGGCCTGTTTTTCCTATTATGAGGTACGAGTTTCTTCACTGATGGGGATGATGCTTATCTGAGAAGAAATTGTGAAAGGTGGTGTAGTGTAGAGGTGTGGCTTAAGCTTTTAAGTTTTCCTCCAGGTTTTTCCCCTAAGCTTCCTACTTCGGACGGCCTACTTACATGATACTAGTAGGTGATGTCCGGCTAACAACTTCCTAAATATACCTGCAAGCCAGATCAGTGTCTCTTTTCTCTGTATTCCCATGGAAATCAAGAGTCCCGCCGAATTTTCCATCGAAACAGTTGATTTGTGTTGTCTCTAGGAATTCTAAAGGGCGTACCGTTGCTTCCTAACCGGTGTCATTTGGGAGATCCGCCTCTGTACGTTCAAATGATTAATTTTGAGACTTTGCTCATGTGTGCAGTAAACCCTTGAATTCCCTAAGACCTTCCTTTCCTCCATCTCCTACCCCATTAAGCCCGCTTCAGTTCATCTCCTGAATTTCTTTGGAATCTGTCAGCCAGCTCTTCCTCAACTTCCTAATACTGAACTTGCCTGTCTGTTGCGATTAGGTCCTAACTAGTGTCCATATATCTTGTTTCCTTCCAATCCACTCTTCACACAAGAAACCTTCAAAGCAAGTTGGAACGTTGCTCATAAACATCGCTCACAAGCATTGTTTTGAGAATAGAAAACACACTGTTGGCCTTTAAGACTCTGCGTGGTCTAGAATCCTCTCTGCTTCTCTAGCCCCATCTTGTGCCACTTTTGCCCTCACTTTCTATGCTTCAGATACACTGAATTAACCTTAGTTCTCACTCATCTGACAGAAGTCAGTTCAGATACTATTTTTCACTGTGATTCCTAGCATTAAGGAATTTGATTATCAGGTTTTGTATGAGGACTATTTCATCAGGGGTACAGAAGTTCTGGCCATCTCTGGTTTTGGATATCCCTTATTTGTTGAGACCTTTGCGTTGTTTGGTTGCCTTTTGTCTGTTTTCCAGATGGGAAAACAGGAACAAGGGAAGTATAGGTTATTACTAGGTGGGGTTGAACAAGTGGAGCAGCAAACTGCAAAGCAGAAAGAAGAGGGACGTACTATAGAGGGATATGACTTCCATTCTCAAGGCGCCTGCATCCTGTGCAGGGAGACAGCCTAACATAAAATGTGCCTAACAACAAATATATTGACTTCTTACTAAAAATCTCCAGTTCATAGAACCGAGGGGTTTGTACCTTCTCCTTTAAAAGTGATAGTCCTGGGACTTCCCCGGTGGTCCCGTGGTGAAGACTCTGCGCTTCCAATGCAGCAGGCGTGGGTTCAATCCCTGGTTGGGGAGCTAAGATCCCACATGCTGCGCAGCCAAAGAAATTTTTTTCGAACGTTATACTCCTGTATTGTTGGCTTTAGTGGTTTAGATTTTGTTTTACTGTTAAGAAGATTTCAGTTTATTTACCGGGAACAAACAACACATAATGTAAGAATAGTTTCCCAGAAACGATTTCCATCATTCTCTTCCTCCCTTTCTCCCGCAGACTGGTGTTTCACCTTGACAAGTTCTCTGTCATTCCATAGGAAAGCTGTCTGGCTTGGAGGTTGCAATCCCAGGGAATTTTTCATCAGCGGGGAAGTCTCCATCACTACAGAGGAATCAAGGGAGAAGTCAGTCCCTGGTAAGTGAGATGCTCCCCCTAAACACCAACACAGCAGTCGTGTACCTTTCAAGGGGTTCAGGGGCAAGATGGGCAAGGCATTTCTACTAACTCTTCTTAAGGATCACGGACAGTGCCCTATGCTACGAGGTAAGCGGTGACTGCTGTAGTTCTTACTGGTGATCCTTTCCTGTCACTGATTCTCGGCTTTCTTTGTATTTCATAGGACTGTTGTCAGTCCAATACAAAATGAGTCTTATTTTTAAAAACCTGAAATGTTTTACAGAGCCTAGCATTCTCATATAGGGTCCTTTCCATTCTCCCCACTTTCCCGAGAGGCCAAGAACACGTCACACCATGAACTAGGAGAGGGGGTAGAGCCCTTTCTGATGAAATACATCAACAAAGACAGAGCCTTAGCCTGCTTGCTCTCTGGACAGGATCTCGGACCACAAGGTCTTCAATCCTGGTATAAATGAAGGAAGTGAGGACAGTTCAACTGGCACTCTCATAACAAGAGTTCTGAAACACCTTCCAAAGAGACTATAGCAGTAGATGAGGGAAGGGAGTGCTACAGTGTGGCAGTACAGGGGGAACGATCGGCTACAGCAGTGAAAAGTGTGGTACCGATTGGTGTGCTCTCGGGGTTCTTGTACATGTAGCATAGATGACCTCTACGGTGGCCCTCCCACCTTCCCACCTGCATTAGGTGTTCTTTTTTTTTGTAATTTATGTTTATGTATTTATTTACTGTTTGTACTTATTTATTCTACGTATTTATTTTTTTGGCCGCACTGGGTCTCTCATTGCTGTGCACGGGCTTTCTCTAGTTGGCGGCTAGCGGGGGCTACTCTCGGTTGCGGTGTGCGGGCATCTCATCGCGGTGGCTTCTCTTGTTGCGGAGCATGGGCTGTAGGCACGTGGGCTTCGGTAGTTGAGGCCTACGGGCTCTAGAATGCAGGCTCCGTCGTTGTGGCACATGCGCTTAGTTGCTGCACGGCATGTGGGATCTTCGCAGACCAGGGCTCGAACCCGTGTCCCCTGCATTGGCAGGCGCCACCAGGGAAGCCCTAGGTGTTCTCATATAGAGTCTAAAAACAGAGAGCACTGAGAGAAGGTAGTGGTTATTAAAGGCTCAGGATCTAAATTCTACCTGTCTCTACACGCCTTCCCAGCTGTCGATTTGACCCCATTTTTGAATGCTGACCTCATTGTTCAACTTTTCTCTGCCGTCTGTATACTCACCTTGAAAACTTGTTTCTGTGATGCGTTGAGCAGACACAGGGTGGCAGATTGCAGAGGTGGAAGCTGGTGGTCGGATATTTGTGGGCTGAATCTCCTTCAGTCCCATTCCCATTTCTGGTTGCCCAGAGGCCCTACTTCCTGTGTGTGACGCAGAGCCGTAGGATTGCGGGCAGGAGCCAAGTTCTCCATACAGTAAAGACCCCAGTGTGCCTTGGTTATAGTAATATACCTGGCTTCCTTCCTGGCAGGGAAGTGACAGGCGGCTATGCCCCTGATTTGTTCGTGGGCCTCCTGATCCAGCAGTTCCCTTGGCTCTGCCCCTGTCGTCAGCTGCCCCTAGGATAACTCTGAGCCCTAGCCACTTCTCTGGTAGATTTCCCTATTCCCCCACTACAGTCACACCTGAATAAGGCAACTCAGACCTTTCAGAGATGTGTCCTGAACCTCTTGTTTTCTGAAATACCTATCTGGTGGTTGTGAGACTTAAGGCCAGCGTCCCCGAGAGACTTTTTCTATTTCTCCTAGTAAACCTAGACTCATCTTCTGTCACCTTCAACTCTACTCCAATTGTGTTCTTTCAACCCAGACCTCTGACCCTGCTTTTTACTTCTGCCGTTTCATCCTCGCTCCTGCTTCCTTTCCTAAATCCATACGTCTCTTTTGGCCTTCCTAGCCCTGGGCCAAGTTCCTTCCTCTTTGCTCAGTTTTTACCCCTTTCCTTCATTCTCCCATCCAACTTTCAGTCCTTCCTTTCTCACGCCCCAGTTAGCAGCATCTGAAAATTCGAAAGGTTTGTTACTCGTCTATTAATTGTATTCCATTTACTTATTCAGTTCTATACCTGTCTTACCTGTGTATGGAAGAACAGCTGGTAGCCAAGGTGGCACCAAGAATCCTAGCAGCTCTCACTTGACGTATCCGTAGTAGTCGGCAATTTCCATTTCGTTTTCCCTCTCGGTGAAAAATTGCAGCTTGCCCGAAGAGGTGTATCTGGCAGCATTCTCCCGTTGTTGTTGAGCCCGCCTCTTCATGGCCTCTCGCTCTGGCCTCTGCTCTTGTTCGATGGGCTTTGACATGACTGGCTCAGGCACGTTGGGTTCCCTCCATGGAACTCGTTGCTTGCTGAAGTCTTGGAGTAGAAATTGGGTTTGGAGCTTGGGTGGGGACTGGCGCTTATTCACAGCAGGGGGAACAGGCTCCCGCTGGAGAGGAGCGCCAGATGAAGTTTTGGAGGGTGCAGGCCTAGGAGCAGCAGACTGAGGGACACGAGGCTGGGTATGGTTGGTCCAAGCCGGTTGGGTTGGGTTGGTCACAGTTGGCTGAGCTGGTTTGGCGGGGCCTGGCAAAGAGGCAGGAGCTGGCTGGTGGGATGAATTGGCTGCAGCAGGTTGAGCTGAGTCAGTAGAACCAGGCTGGGCACGGTAAGCCCCAGCAGGCCGATGTGAGGCCAGAGACTGTGGCCTCCGAGGAGCGGGTCGAGCTTGAGGCTTGTCCCAGGCAGAAAAAGGCAGAGGTATCAACTTGACCTTCCCAGGAGGAGGCCGCTCATACTGGGCTGGAGACGGACACTCTGTTTCAGCACTGCTGTCTGGTTTCTGGGCTTGGACTTGCGTTTTCTCAGGACCCTTCCCCTCACGTGGGGTATGCCGCCATGGCTGGATAGCTGGGGGTGGCTGGGGGTCTTTGGGGTTGCTTGACTTTCCCAAGAGCCGACAGGAAGAGAGCCCAGTTTTCGTCTCATTCTTCTTCCCCAGCGCATGAAGAACCTTCACAGACTCCAGCATGCGCACGCCAAGGGAGGTTCGAGGCTTTTGAAAGCTCTGTTGGAGAAGCTCAGTTTGGTGTTCCTTTCGCTTCGTGTGGGGGATTGCTGGCTTCTCTTCTGCCTTGACTTTGTTCCCTGACTGCTTGTTCTCCTCAGCCTTGTTTCTCCCTCTGGTCCTTTTGGTCTTTTCCTGCCCGTGGCTCTTAGTTTTGCTGATCTTTCTGGATGCAGCTTTCTGAGGTTTGCCTTGAGAGTGCTTGGCCGTGTTCACAGGAGCCCTGTCACTGACTGCAGCGTGGCATATAACCACTTCTCCCCCTAACAGGCACTCTGGATTCTTTGGCTGGATTTTGGCCTTGGGAGCGCCACTGATAGGCTCAGAGGCTTTCTGTTTGTTCTTCCTGGGTTGATCAGAGGGAACCTTTATGACACTTGGCTTTTCCTGCACCGGATTCACCTTAATGGCTCTGGTGTCTTTAGCTTTGATCACGTTGGGACCTTGGGATTGATCAAGATCTTTCAAAGGATTAAAGAGCTGGGGAAGGTGAATATCCTCCGCCAGTGTAGTAATGTCTGCAAGACCACTGCTAGGTTCAATCCCATTTTCAAGTGTCCCTAGGTCCTGACGACTCCGGCTGTTCTCTCCCAGATCAGCATTTTCAGAACCAGGCTGCTCCTCTTGGCTGAGGGGATCGGTGCAGGCCAGCGGCTGGTGAATATCAGGGATTCCTAAAGGGAGTAGTGGAGGATCTTGGTTCTCTGTTGGGATCTGGTAGGCATCCAGAGGCTTTGAAAGCTTGGTTTTGATATCATCCACGTGCTTACTCTCTATTTGTCCCTGGCTTGGAGCTGGAGGCAGGGCCAGGAGACGCCTGGCACTCTGGACTGGAGCTGTCACTGAAATGTCCCCAAGTTCAGATGGTGGGTTACTCTCAAGTATGTGGCTGTTTCTGCTACTGCAGGACTTGGGGAGTTCTTGACTTTGTGTCACACAAAACGTCTGGCTTGGAGGTTGCAATCCCAGGGAATTTTTCATCACCAGGGGGGAGGTCTCCATCCCTACAAAGGGATCAAGGGAGAAGTCAGTCCCTGGTAAGTGAGATGCTCCCCCTAAACACCAACACAGCAGTCGTGTACCTTTCAAGGGGTTCAGGGGCAAGATGGGCAAGGCATTTCTACTAACTCTTCTTAAGGATCACGGACGGTGCCCTATGCTACGAGGTAAGCGGTGACTGTTGTAATTCTTACTGGTGAGCCTTTCCTGTCGCTGATTCTCGGCTCGCTTTGTATTTCATAGGACTGTTATAAGTCCAATACAAAATGAGTCTTATTTTTAAAAACCTGAAATGTTTTACAAAGCCTAGCATTCTCATATAGGGTCCTTTCCATTCTCCCCACTTTCCCGAGAGGCCAAGAACACGTCACACCATGAACTAGGAGAGGGGGTAGAGCCCTTGCTGATGAAATACATCAACAAAGACAGAGTCTTAGCCTGCTTGCTCTCTGGACAGGATCTCGGACCACAAGGTCTTCAATCCTGGTATAAATGAAGGAAGTGAGGACAGTTCAACTGGCACTCTCATAACAAGAGTTCTGAAACACCTTCCGAAGAGACTATAGCAGTAGATGAGGGAAGGGAGTGCTACAGTGTGGCAGTACAGGGGGAACGATCGGCTACAGCAGTGAAAAGTGTGGTACCGATTGGTGTGCTCTCGGGGTTCTTGTACATGTAGCATAGATGACCTCTACAGTGGCCCTCCCACCGTCCCACCTGCATTAGGTGTTCTTTTTTTTTGTAATTTATGTTTATGTATTTATTTACTGTTTGAACTTATTTATTCTACGTATTTATTTTTTTGGCTGCACTGGGTCTCTCATTGCTGTGCACGGGCTTTCTCTAGTTGGCGGCTAGCGGGGGCTACTCTTGGTTGCGGTGTGCGGGCTTCTCATCGCGGTGGCTTCTCTTGTTGCGGAGCATGGGCTGTAGGCACGTGGGCTTCGGTAGTTGAGGCTCACGGGCTCTAGAATGCAGGCTCCGTCGTTGTGGCACATGCGCTTAGTTGCTGCACGGCATGTGGGATCTTCGCAGACCAGGGCTCGAACCCGTGTCCCCCGCATTGCATTGGCAGGCGGATTCTTAACCACGGCGCCACCAGGGAAGCCCTAGGTGTTCTCATAGAGAGTCTAAAAACAGAGGGCACTGAGCGAAGGTAGTGGTTATTAAAGGCTCAGGATCTAAATTCTACCTGCCTCTACACCCCTTCCCAGCTGTCGATTTGACCCCATTTTTGAATGCCGACCTCATTCTTCAACTTTCTCTGGCGTTTGTTATACTCACCTTGAAAACTTGTTTCTGTGATGCGTTGAGCAGACACAGGGTGGCAGACTGCAGAGGTGGAAGCTGGTGGTCGGATATTTGTGGGCTGAATCTCCTTCAGTCCCATTCCCATTTCTGGTTGCCCAGAGGCCCGACTTCCTGTGTATGACGCCGAGCCGTAGGATTGCGGGCAGGAGCCAAGTTCTCCATACAGTAAAGACCCCAGTGTGCCTTGGTTATAGTAATATACCTGGCTCCCTTCCTGGCAGGGAAGTGGCAGGCGGCTCTGCCCCTGATTTGGAATCTGAGATGGTGTTCCCTGAGCAAGGCTGGCAGAAAGCGATGGATGTAGAGGGACCATGTTCTTGGCGTCTGAAGTTTTATCATCCTGGGCTGCCAGAAACATGGAGGAGGCAGCTGTGTGGCGGTCAGTGAGTGCCAGAGTAAAGTCTCCGAGTGAAGAAGAATTCTTTTCAGTGCTTGCTGTGATGTCCCACTCAAGAACACCTGGATAGGAAGCAGCTGAAGTGGAGATCTGGCTGTGGTCAGTAACTCCAGATAACATAGTCGTGCTAGAATGTTGGTAAAGGTAGGCACTACCCATGAGTGTCTGGAAAGGGGTACCAGTAGCCGATGCCGAACTGACGGCAGGGGCAGAGACTCTGGAGAAGTTGCAGACACTTCGTGTTAGGGAAGTTGCATTGCTCACCACAGGAGGAGAATGCTGCAGAGAATTTAGAGTTCCAAGTAGAGATGGATGTTGGAAATTTTCTGTAAGAACAAGAGGGTCATGAAAAACTCAGGGAGGTTGAGAAATTCTCACTACGTTTGAGGAACGGCATCATCTGAAGGTTCTTGCTATCAGGACACCTCTACTATCACTACTTCCTGAGAAGCCCAAAATCAGACAGTTGATGATGGCTGTAAGGACTGAGCAGTTTTCCACTCTTCTCTATTAACTGCCTGTGCTCCCATCTTGGGCACAGACGGGCAGAAGAGCCAAGTGGTGTGGTTCAGAGATTGTTCTCTAGGCTGGAAGCAACCTTCTCCCTGCCCTGTCTTTCCCTTCGGCCTGCACTCGTATTGACTTCTATGCTATTTCCTAGACTGGAAGCATTTTAGAACTAGGAGGCCCTTAGAGAACTTCGATGTTCTCAGTCTCATTTCGTGAGTAAGGAAACTGAGGCTCAGAGAGGTCGGGTTGACTTGTTCAAGTTCTCTCATTATGTTAGTATCATTACCAGGTTTCAGAACCTAAGTATCCTGACTTCCTTGCCAGGACTCCACTCTGAGCATGATACTGCCAGAAAGCAGGAGAAATAGAACTTATAATATAGGCATTTTTTTTGTCCATTAGAAAACAGTACGGCTATTACCATTGTCGTCTTCAGTGTCTCCCTTTGCTTGTGCAGTTCCCACGCTATTACCTAGAGGTGACGTACAGCTCAGTCCAACTGGTGAATTGAAAGAGTCATTTTTGCCCTCTTCAAGCCTGGTTTCTCATCCTACCTCAAAATGATTACCCGAAAGTGGATTTCTTAAGTGCTTTTGGAAAGGGAAAAGTTATCTGATTACTTCAGATTACTCACCTATAAAGTGGTTATAACACCACCACCAATAATAATAGCAGTAATAATTAATAGATGAATAAGCTGATCTATTGCGTATGATTTATATGGAGGAAGATACAATAAGTTCTAGAAAGACAAAGAAAAATCATGACAAGCATATTACGTTAACGAAAAAGAAATCCATAGATATTAATGAAAACTGGGGTATGTGGCAAGTATCAAAGCCTAATGAATTTACTGACAAATGGCATTCTGTACCATCCATGCAATATTATGAAAGTGAATTTTGCCCACTCTATTTTAGTGAATACTATTAACCAGAAAACACGATGGAGGTGATAGAGGTGAATGAATTCCTAGCCAATGCATACAGACAGAGAAGGTATGTCAGTAAAAAATGCATAACAAGCAACAGAATGCAATAAATGTGCATGTATAGGTAGCCACAACACATATAGACAAGTATTTCAATGAAAACCGGTACGAAGCAGACAGCAAAATAATAAGTGTAAAAGAGTTTCATTATTGTGCTCCTTCATATTTTTACCCAGCAAGTAAGAGGTATTAAGCCTAGGAGAAATATATATTTCAATGAATATAGCTTATATAATAAGCAGAAAGGAAGCTTAAAATGTATCAGGAAGGTTTTTGGATTTATCCTAGAACTTAGATTAGAATCATCTTCAGCATCCAGGAAGATGGCATCCCAAAACCTCAAAAAACCATCATGCCTAGAATCCAATTAAAAAAGATTTTCAAATGTAAGAAAATCCACAGGACTCCACAATATGGTTTTCGATAAACGTGGATGTTTGTTTGTTTTGTTTCTTTGGCCGCGCCGCGTGGCCCTGGCCGTGAAAGCACCGAGTCCTAAGCACTGGACCGCCAGGGAATTCCCTAAGTGGGGGGAATTAGAGATGTGGGGCTTGACTTTTTCTTCTTCTTCTTCGGTAGCTAAGATCTACAAGCGAACGATGGCTGTTGATCAATGTGCTCTCTGTGTTAGGAAGGAAATAACTGTAAAAATGAAAAGCAGCCTTGCCTTAGAACCTACATATCACACCAAGGAAAATAGTCCTTCTGATTCAATTTAGAAGATATCACTTAAAATGTTGAATTGGTGAAATGTCTACCTAGTTTAAAAATTAGAAAGAATAAAACACTGAAAAGCAGCCCCCTAGATAACCACTGTGGTTGCTTGTTTATAGGAGGCATCATTTCTAAAACGTATTTCTAAAATGTTTATATTCAAAACTGTCAAGTGGCCAACTGTATTCAGAGAGGCAATAAAAGAAAGAAAACGGAGTATGACTTTTCTGATAAGCTGCCTTTCCCGGTGATCCCCTGTTCTGGCCTTACTTTCCTTCTTAGTCTGTTAATGTAAGGGTTTGCTACCATCAACTTGGTTTTGCCCTGCTCTGAGCAGGTTTCCCTCTGTGCTGTTTCTGCTTTAATTGAAAATCTTTGGTTCCCATCAGCATTCCATTGCAAACTCCGTTTTTCTTGAGAGCTCCTCTATGCTTTCCCTCTTCATTCTTACATTTTCTCCCATCTCTTGGTGCCTGTTGGCCTGTGCTAATGAAAACCATCCTAAACTTCCTTACGCTCGACTCTGTGCCTCCCTGTAGAGCCCAGTACTCTCCATCCTCTCTCCCTATTCTCTCTTTTCAACTAGTCGAAATCCTAGTGGAGGGAGACCATTAGAGATGAAACATCTTGGTATATATTGCTAGTTTTCTATGTCCCCTGGCTTTTCTATGTTTCTGTTGAAACACTCTTGAGAAGTGTCTGATTTCGTTTTCTACATGGGTACCCTTTAAGGCTCAATACTGGAAAAGAAGGGGATCAGAGTGATCAACCCAATGTGGTATCCTAACGTAACAGTTAAGGAAAGCAACAGGCTTTGTGAGACAGCCAGTGATTTGTCCAAAGTCACACAGATAGTAAACGTCAAAGTCAAAAGTGAAATTAGGTCTCCAGACTTGTAGTTCAATACTTTCCCTCATTATTCCATGCTATTTTGAATCTCCTACTCAATTTAGGGGCAAAAGAAATCGAACGCAAAACTTTCCAAAGTTTCTTTTCTTACCTGACATGGTCAGAGAAGAGGAAGCATCCACTGCAGGTACAAGGGATGAGGAGACAACACTAGAGGATGTCTGAGTGGCTGCAGCTGAACGGCGCACGTGTCCAGTACAGAGGTCACTGGTTACTGGTCCAAACAGCTCCACGGAAACCCCAAGGCTCTACCAAGTGGTAGTAGGTTTGGTAGGAGAGTGATGTCACAAAGCAGGCAGTTGAAAGGTATGAGAGAGCCAATAGGGAGGTCCGATCCCCAACAGGAAGGCGGGCTTGGGTGAAGAGAGTGTAGGAGAGCTAAAACAACACCTGAGTTTCTGAGCTCTGGGGAGGAAATCCTAGAAGACAGATTTACCTCCCCCAGGCTCTTCCATTAGGGAAATCATTGCCACATTTCTTACAGACGTTCATTAATACACTGAACTAAGAGTTACTTATATTCTACAGAGTATTCTATTTTATGTATCATATACTTAGAGCTATATAGATCTTATTTAATTAATAATCCTTAGGAAGGAAAGAGCCATCTAGTTTGAACTATTACAGTTGTTCTGAAATCAGATGTGTCTAATGAGTGAACTGATAGCAGCTTTTAAGGAGCCAAAGTAGGGATTAAGAAGCTCTCTTTGTAACTTGGTTCAAGAGTAGGGTGAAGTTTGTTGAGTGTACCTTGTGGAGAATGTTGTGGTCCAAGGCTCTTCTCTTTTAGTTTCTTCTCCTTGACTCCTACCTTCCTTGGGCTGGGCTAGGCTGGGGGCCAGGTTGGACTTGCGACTTAACATTTCTCTTCCGCTTCCTCTTTTTTTTTTTCTTCCATTATGGGCATTGCTTCGAGGACAAGCCTTGATCTTGCATTGGACGTTACTTCCTGTCAACTTCCAGCAGCAGGAGTCTTCTTTTCAGTGCTTGATGCTTCACGAAATAGACTCTGCCCGTTGGCAGCAAATACCAGAGAGCTAGGAGACAGAGCTGGTTGCAGACCTTTCCTCTTCCAGCCTTTGGTTGCAATTGTTTGGCCCATAATTTGCTAGCTCTAGTTCCTTGGGCCACACAGGTATCCTGCCATCTCCAGCTCTTGTTATATGTGAGAGACATTCTGAACACTGTCCCTTTTTCTTTGCACAGAAGTATATACAGTGTGGCAGTTACTGTAATCTCCTCCGCCTTGCAAACAGCCACTCTAGAATCTTGGACCTCTAGGACTCTCTGTCTTGCATGCTTGGGGGCAAGGCCAAGCAAAATGAAGAGGAGAATAATTAGAGAAAGAGGAGGACGTTGGTGGAGAATTGGGAGCAGGTAAGGTGAAAGGGCACAGGAGAAAAGAGATGCATGTAGACTTTTTGGTTTCTGTGGGAAACAGGTTGACACACTTGGGCCTCATTTGGTATTAACAGAACAGAGAGTTAAAGATCTAAGTAGCTAGATAGTGTGCAGCAACTGCCATGAAGTCTGTACACTGAAGAGAACAGTCTCACATCTAGTTTTCATTTTGTTTTATGTCATAGTACCTTATTTATAGCATTCACTGGTGTGTTTGTAGAATACAGATGTTTTCAAATGCTCTGGTTTTGTCTACATGGTTATCTCCTTGTCCTGTTTGTAAGGAATCCAACATTGTAAGACATATTGCATGTTTTTCTCTTGACGATTGTTGACCTTGAAGCGTCATGAACTGACTTGAGCTGTTGGATTCTGTGGAGAAACGTTCAAAAGGGTCTGTGAAAAAGGCACTGTGGTGAGTCGCATTATGCACCCGAGCGTAAGGAGCAAGATATCTGCCACCAGCCCAGCTTGGCCTGGATTGCCTCTGTTTTAGTTCCCCTGGTTAGTGCTTTTCTCCCTAACCACTCTTGTGACTGTGATAATGTGAGTAAGGGCGGAGTTGCTAATGATCTATGTGTGAGGTAAGCTGGTTTGAGGGAGGAAATCTATGGACCTAGTCATTTTCCTTGGTGGTAAGCTTTCAGGGGTGCAGAGATTGATCTTCCTGGGGCCTTTTCTGGTCCCAGGAAGATATCGCATAGATGGGACCTCCCAAGACACACATTGAATCTTTAGGCCTGTTTTTCCTATTATGAGGTACGAGTTTCTTCACTGATGGGGATGATGCTTATCTGAGAAGAAATTGTGAAAGGTGGTGTAGTGTAGAGGTGTGGCTTAAGCTTTTAAGTTTTCCTCCAGGTTTTTCCCCTAAGCTTCCTGCTTCGGACGGCCTACTTACATGATACTAGTAGGTGATGTCCGGCTAACAACTTCCTAAATATACCTGCAAGCCAGATCAGTGTCTCTTTTCTCTGTATTCCCATGGAAATCAAGAGTCCCGCCGAATTTTCCATCGAAACAGTTGATTTGTGTTGTCTCTAGGAATTCTAAAGGGCGTACCGTTGCTTCCTAACCGGTGTCATTTGGGAGATCCGCCTCTGTACGTTCAAATGATTAATTTTGAGACTTTGCTCATGTGTGCAGTAAACCCTTGAATTCCCTAAGACCTTCCTTTCCTCCATCTCCTACCCCATTAAGCCCGCTTCAGTTCATCTCCTGAATTTCTTTGGAATCTGTCAGCCAGCTCTTCCTCAACTTCCTAATACTGAACTTGCCTGTCTGTTGCGATTAGGTCCTAACTAGTGTCCATATATCTTGTTTCCTTCCAATCCACTCTTCACACAAGAAACCTTCAAAGCAAGTTGGAACGTTGCTCATAAACATCGCTCACAAGCATTGTTTTGAGAATAGAAAACACACTGTTGGCCTTTAAGACTCTGCGTGGTCTAGAATCCTCTCTGCTTCTCTAGCCCCATCTTGTGCCACTTTTGCCCTCACTTTCTATGCTTCAGATACACTGAATTAACCTTAGTTCTCACTCATCTGACAGAAGTCAGTTCAGATACTATTTTTCACTGTGATTCCTAGCATTAAGGAATTTGATTATCAGGTTTTGTATGAGGACTATTTCATCAGGGGTACAGAAGTTCTGGCCATCTCTGGTTTTGGATATCCCTTATTTGTTGAGACCTTTGCGTTGTTTGGTTGCCTTTTGTCTGTTTTCCAGATGGGAAAACAGGAACAAGGGAAGTATAGGTTATTACTAGGTGGGGTTGAACAAGTGGAGCAGCAAACTGCAAAGCAGAAAGAAGAGGGACGTACTATAGAGGGATATGACTTCCATTCTCAAGGCGCCTGCATCCTGTGCAGGGAGACAGCCTAACATAAAATGTGCCTAACAACAAATATATTGACTTCTTACTAAAAATCTCCAGTTCATAGAACCGAGGGGTTTGTACCTTCTCCTTTAAAAGTGATAGTCCTGGGACTTCCCCGGTGGTCCCGTGGTGAAGACTCTGCGCTTCCAATGCAGCAGGCGTGGGTTCAATCCCTGGTTGGGGAGCTAAGATCCCACATGCTGCGCAGCCAAAGAAATTTTTTTCGAACGTTATACTCCTGTATTGTTGGCTTTAGTGGTTTAGATTTTGTTTTACTGTTAAGAAGATTTCAGTTTATTTACCGGGAACAAACAACACATAATGTAAGAATAGTTTCCCAGAAACGATTTCCATCATTCTCTTCCTCCCTTTCTCCCGCAGACTGGTGTTTCACCTTGACAAGTTCTCTGTCATTCCATAGGAAAGCTGTCTGGCTTGGAGGTTGCAATCCCAGGGAATTTTTCATCAGCGGGGAAGTCTCCATCACTACAGAGGAATCAAGGGAGAAGTCAGTCCCTGGTAAGTGAGATGCTCCCCCTAAACACCAACACAGCAGTCGTGTACCTTTCAAGGGGTTCAGGGGCAAGATGGGCAAGGCATTTCTACTAACTCTTCTTAAGGATCACGGACAGTGCCCTATGCTACGAGGTAAGCGGTGACTGCTGTAGTTCTTACTGGTGATCCTTTCCTGTCACTGATTCTCGGCTTTCTTTGTATTTCATAGGACTGTTGTCAGTCCAATACAAAATGAGTCTTATTTTTAAAAACCTGAAATGTTTTACAGAGCCTAGCATTCTCATATAGGGTCCTTTCCATTCTCCCCACTTTCCCGAGAGGCCAAGAACACTTCACACCATGAACTAGGAGAGGGGGTAGAGCCCTTTCTGATGAAATACATCAACAAAGACAGAGCCTTAGCCTGCTTGCTCTCTGGACAGGATCTCGGACCACAAGGTCTTCAATCCTGGTATAAATGAAGGAAGTGAGGACAGTTCAACTGGCACTCTCATAACAAGAGTTCTGAAACACCTTCCAAAGAGACTATAGCAGTAGATGAGGGAAGGGAGTGCTACAGTGTGGCAGTACAGGGGGAACGATCGGCTACAGCAGTGAAAAGTGTGGTACCGATTGGTGTGCTCTCGGGGTTCTTGTACATGTAGCATAGATGACCTCTACGGTGGCCCTCCCACCTTCCCACCTGCATTAGGTGTTCTTTTTTTTTGTAATTTATGTTTATGTATTTATTTACTGTTTGTACTTATTTATTCTACGTATTTATTTTTTTGGCCGCACTGGGTCTCTCATTGCTGTGCACGGGCTTTCTCTAGTTGGCGGCTAGCGGGGGCTACTCTCGGTTGCGGTGTGCGGGCATCTCATCGCGGTGGCTTCTCTTGTTGCGGAGCATGGGCTGTAGGCACGTGGGCTTCGGTAGTTGAGGCCTACGGGCTCTAGAATGCAGGCTCCGTCGTTGTGGCACATGCGCTTAGTTGCTGCACGGCATGTGGGATCTTCGCAGACCAGGGCTCGAACCCGTGTCCCCTGCATTGGCAGGCGCCACCAGGGAAGCCCTAGGTGTTCTCATATAGAGTCTAAAAACAGAGAGCACTGAGAGAAGGTAGTGGTTATTAAAGGCTCAGGATCTAAATTCTACCTGTCTCTACACCCCTTCCCAGCTGTCGATTTGACCCCATTTTTGAATGCTGACCTCATTGTTCAACTTTTCTCTGCCGTCTGTATACTCACCTTGAAAACTTGTTTCTGTGATGCGTTGAGCAGACACAGGGTGGCAGATTGCAGAGGTGGAAGCTGGTGGTCGGATATTTGTGGGCTGAATCTCCTTCAGTCCCATTCCCATTTCTGGTTGCCCAGAGGCCCTACTTCCTGTGTGTGACGCAGAGCCGTAGGATTGCGGGCAGGAGCCAAGTTCTCCATACAGTAAAGACCCCAGTGTGCCTTGGTTATAGTAATATACCTGGCTTCCTTCCTGGCAGGGAAGTGACAGGCGGCTATGCCCCTGATTTGTTCGTGGGCCTCCTGATCCAGCAGTTCCCTTGGCTCTGCCCCTGTCGTCAGCTGCCCCTAGGATAACTCTGAGCCCTAGCCACTTCTCTGGTAGATTTCCCTATTCCCCCACTACAGTCACACCTGAATAAGGCAACTCAGACCTTTCAGAGATGTGTCCTGAACCTCTTGTTTTCTGAAATACCTATCTGGTGGTTGTGAGACTTAAGGCCAGCGTCCCCGAGAGACTTTTTCTATTTCTCCTAGTAAACCTAGACTCATCTTCTGTCACCTTCAACTCTACTCCAATTGTGTTCTTTCAACCCAGACCTCTGACCCTGCTTTTTACTTCTGCCGTTTCATCCTCGCTCCTGCTTCCTTTCCTAAATCCATACGTCTCTTTTGGCCTTCCTAGCCCTGGGCCAAGTTCCTTCCTCTTTGCTCAGTTTTTACCCCTTTCCTTCATTCTCCCATCCAACTTTCAGTCCTTCCTTTCTCACGCCCCAGTTAGCAGCATCTGAAAATTCGAAAGGTTTGTTACTCGTCTATTAATTGTATTCCATTTACTTATTCAGTTCTATACCTGTCTTACCTGTGTATGGAAGAACAGCTGGTAGCCAAGGTGGCACCAAGAATCCTAGCAGCTCTCACTTGACGTATCCGTAGTAGTCGGCAATTTCCATTTCGTTTTCCCTCTCGGTGAAAAATTGCAGCTTGCCCGAAGAGGTGTATCTGGCAGCATTCTCCCGTTGTTGTTGAGCCCGCCTCTTCATGGCCTCTCGCTCTGGCCTCTGCTCTTGTTCGATGGGCTTTGACATGACTGGCTCAGGCACGTTGGGTTCCCTCCATGGAACTCGTTGCTTGCTGAAGTCTTGGAGTAGAAAGTGGGTTTGGAGCTTGGGTGGGGACTGGCGCTTATTCACAGCAGGGGGAACAGGCTCCCGCTGGAGAGGAGCGCCAGATGAAGTTTTGGAGGGTGCAGGCCTAGGAGCAGCAGACTGAGGGACACGAGGCTGGGTATGGTTGGTCCAAGCCGGTTGGGTTGGGTTGGTCACAGTTGGCTGAGCTGGTTTGGCGGGGCCTGGCAAAGAGGCAGGAGCTGGCTGGTGGGATGAATTGGCTGCAGCAGGTTGAGCTGAGTCAGTAGAACCAGGCTGGGCACGGTAAGCCCCAGCAGGCCGATGTGAGGCCAGAGACTGTGGCCTCCGAGGAGCGGGTCGAGCTTGAGGCTTGTCCCAGGCAGAAAAAGGCAGAGGTATCAACTTGACCTTCCCAGGAGGAGGCCGCTCATACTGGGCTGGAGACGGACACTCTGTTTCAGCACTGCTGTCTGGTTTCTGGGCTTGGACTTGCGTTTTCTCAGGACCCTTCCCCTCACGTGGGGTATGCCGCCATGGCTGGATAGCTGGGGGTGGCTGGGGGTCTTTGGGGTTGCTTGACTTTCCCAAGAGCCGACAGGAAGAGAGCCCAGTTTTCGTCTCATTCTTCTTCCCCAGCGCATGAAGAACCTTCACAGACTCCAGCATGCGCACGCCAAGGGAGGTTCGAGGCTTTTGAAAGCTCTGTTGGAGAAGCTCAGTTTGGTGTTCCTTTCGCTTCGTGTGGGGGATTGCTGGCTTCTCTTCTGCCTTGACTTTGTTCCCTGACTGCTTGTTCTCCTCAGCCTTGTTTCTCCCTCTGGTCCTTTTGGTCTTTTCCTGCCCGTGGCTCTTAGTTTTGCTGATCTTTCTGGATGCAGCTTTCTGAGGTTTGCCTTGAGAGTGCTTGGCCGTGTTCACAGGAGCCCTGTCACTGACTGCAGCGTGGCATATAACCACTTCTCCCCCTAACAGGCACTCTGGATTCTTTGGCTGGATTTTGGCCTTGGGAGCGCCACTGATAGGCTCAGAGGCTTTCTGTTTGTTCTTCCTGGGTTGATCAGAGGGAACCTTTATGACACTTGGCTTTTCCTGCACCGGATTCACCTTAATGGCTCTGGTGTCTTTAGCTTTGATCACGTTGGGACCTTGGGATTGATCAAGATCTTTCAAAGGATTAAAGAGCTGGGGAAGGTGAATATCCTCCGCCAGTGTAGTAATGTCTGCAAGACCACTGCTAGGTTCAATCCCATTTTCAAGTGTCCCTAGGTCCTGACGACTCCGGCTGTTCTCTCCCAGATCAGCATTTTCAGAACCAGGCTGCTCCTCTTGGCTGAGGGGATCGGTGCAGGCCAGCGGCTGGTGACTATCAGGGATTCCTAAAGGGAGTAGTGGAGGATCTTGGTTCTCTGTTGGGATCTGGTAGGCATCCAGAGGCTTTGAAAGCTTGGTTTTGATATCATCCACGTGCTTACTCTCTATTTGTCCCTGGCTTGGAGCTGGAGGCAGGGCCAGGAGACGCCTGGCACTCTGGACTGGAGCTGTCACTGAAATGTCCCCAAGTTCAGATGGTGGGTTACTCTCAAGTATGTGGCTGTTTCTGCTACTGCAGGACTTGGGGAGTTCTTGACTTTGTGTCACACAAAACGTCTGGCTTGGAGGTTGCAATCCCAGGGAATTTTTCATCACCAGGGGGGAGGTCTCCATCCCTACAAAGGGATCAAGGGAGAAGTCAGTCCCTGGTAAGTGAGATGCTCCCCCTAAACACCAACACAGCAGTCGTGTACCTTTCAAGGGGTTCAGGGGCAAGATGGGCAAGGCATTTCTACTAACTCTTCTTAAGGATCACGGACGGTGCCCTATGCTACGAGGTAAGCGGTGACTGTTGTAATTCTTACTGGTGAGCCTTTCCTGTCGCTGATTCTCGGCTCGCTTTGTATTTCATAGGACTGTTATAAGTCCAATACAAAATGAGTCTTATTTTTAAAAACCTGAAATGTTTTACAAAGCCTAGCATTCTCATATAGGGTCCTTTCCATTCTCCCCACTTTCCCGAGAGGCCAAGAACACGTCACACCATGAACTAGGAGAGGGGGTAGAGCCCTTGCTGATGAAATACATCAACAAAGACAGAGTCTTAGCCTGCTTGCTCTCTGGACAGGATCTCGGACCACAAGGTCTTCAATCCTGGTATAAATGAAGGAAGTGAGGACAGTTCAACTGGCACTCTCATAACAAGAGTTCTGAAACACCTTCCGAAGAGACTATAGCAGTAGATGAGGGAAGGGAGTGCTACAGTGTGGCAGTACAGGGGGAACGATCGGCTACAGCAGTGAAAAGTGTGGTACCGATTGGTGTGCTCTCGGGGTTCTTGTACATGTAGCATAGATGACCTCTACAGTGGCCCTCCCACCGTCCCACCTGCATTAGGTGTTCTTTTTTTTTGTAATTTATGTTTATGTATTTATTTACTGTTTGAACTTATTTATTCTACGTATTTATTTTTTTGGCTGCACTGGGTCTCTCATTGCTGTGCACGGGCTTTCTCTAGTTGGCGGCTAGCGGGGGCTACTCTTGGTTGCGGTGTGCGGGCTTCTCATCGCGGTGGCTTCTCTTGTTGCGGAGCATGGGCTGTAGGCACGTGGGCTTCGGTAGTTGAGGCTCACGGGCTCTAGAATGCAGGCTCCGTCGTTGTGGCACATGCGCTTAGTTGCTGCACGGCATGTGGGATCTTCGCAGACCAGGGCTCGAACCCGTGTCCCCCGCATTGCATTGGCAGGCGGATTCTTAACCACGGCGCCACCAGGGAAGCCCTAGGTGTTCTCATAGAGAGTCTAAAAACAGAGGGCACTGAGCGAAGGTAGTGGTTATTAAAGGCTCAGGATCTAAATTCTACCTGCCTCTACACCCCTTCCCAGCTGTCGATTTGACCCCATTTTTGAATGCCGACCTCATTCTTCAACTTTCTCTGGCGTTTGTTATACTCACCTTGAAAACTTGTTTCTGTGATGCGTTGAGCAGACACAGGGTGGCAGACTGCAGAGGTGGAAGCTGGTGGTCGGATATTTGTGGGCTGAATCTCCTTCAGTCCCATTCCCATTTCTGGTTGCCCAGAGGCCCGACTTCCTGTGTATGACGCCGAGCCGTAGGATTGCGGGCAGGAGCCAAGTTCTCCATACAGTAAAGACCCCAGTGTGCCTTGGTTATAGTAATATACCTGGCTCCCTTCCTGGCAGGGAAGTGGCAGGCGGCTCTGCCCCTGATTTGGAATCTGAGATGGTGTTCCCTGAGCAAGGCTGGCAGAAAGCGATGGATGTAGAGGGACCATGTTCTTGGCGTCTGAAGTTTTATCATCCTGGGCTGCCAGAAACATGGAGGAGGCAGCTGTGTGGCGGTCAGTGAGTGCCAGAGTAAAGTCTCCGAGTGAAGAAGAATTCTTTTCAGTGCTTGCTGTGATGTCCCACTCAAGAACACCTGGATAGGAAGCAGCTGAAGTGGAGATCTGGCTGTGGTCAGTAACTCCAGATAACATAGTCGTGCTAGAATGTTGGTAAAGGTAGGCACTACCCATGAGTGTCTGGAAAGGGGTACCAGTAGCCGATGCCGCACTGACGGCAGGGGCAGAGACTCTGGAGAAGTTGCAGACACTTCGTGTTAGGGAAGTTGCATTGCTCACCACAGGAGGAGAATGCTGCAGAGAATTTAGAGTTCCAAGTAGAGATGGATGTTGGAAATTTTCTGTAAGAACAAGAGGGTCATGAAAAACTCAGGGAGGTTGAGAAATTCTCACTACGTTTGAGGAACGGCATCATCTGAAGGTTCTTGCTATCAGGACACCTCTACTATCACTACTTCCTGAGAAGCCCAAAATCAGACAGTTGATGATGGCTGTAAGGACTGAGCAGTTTTCCACTCTTCTCTATTAACTGCCTGTGCTCCCATCTTGGGCACAGACGGGCAGAAGAGCCAAGTGGTGTGGTTCAGAGATTGTTCTCTAGGCTGGAAGCAACCTTCTCCCTGCCCTGTCTTTCCCTTCGGCCTGCACTCGTATTGACTTCTATGCTATTTCCTAGACTGGAAGCATTTTAGAACTAGGAGGCCCTTAGAGAACTTCGATGTTCTCAGTCTCATTTCGTGAGTAAGGAAACTGAGGCTCAGAGAGGTCGGGTTGACTTGTTCAAGTTCTCTCATTATGTTAGTATCATTACCAGGTTTCAGAACCTAAGTATCCTGACTTCCTTGCCAGGACTCCACTCTGAGCATGATACTGCCAGAAAGCAGGAGAAATAGAACTTATAATATAGGCATTTTTTTTGTCCATTAGAAAACAGTACGGCTATTACCATTGTCGTCTTCAGTGTCTCCCTTTGCTTGTGCAGTTCCCACGCTATTACCTAGAGGTGACGTACAGCTCAGTCCAACTGGTGAATTGAAAGAGTCATTTTTGCCCTCTTCAAGCCTGGTTTCTCATCCTACCTCAAAATGATTACCCGAAAGTGGATTTCTTAAGTGCTTTTGGAAAGGGAAAAGTTATCTGATTACTTCAGATTACTCACCTATAAAGTGGTTATAACACCACCACCAATAATAATAGCAGTAATAATTAATAGATGAATAAGCTGATCTGTTGCGTATGATTTATATGGAGGAAGATACAATAAGTTCTAGAAAGACAAAGAAAAATCATGACAAGCATATTACGTTAACGAAAAAGAAATCCATAGATATTAATGAAAACTGGGGTATGTGGCAAGTATCAAAGCCTAATGAATTTACTGACAAATGGCATTCTGTACCATCCATGCAATATTATGAAAGTGAATTTTGCCCACTCTATTTTAGTGAATACTATTAACCAGAAAACACGATGGAGGTGATAGAGGTGAATGAATTCCTAGCCAATGCATACAGACAGAGAAGGTATGTCAGTAAAAAATGCATAACAAGCAACAGAATGCAATAAATGTGCATGTATAGGTAGCCACAACACATATAGACAAGTATTTCAATGAAAACCGGTACGAAGCAGACAGCAAAATAATAAGTGTAAAAGAGTTTCATTATTGTGCTCCTTCATATTTTTACCCAGCAAGTAAGAGGTATTAAGCCTAGGAGAAATATATATTTCAATGAATATAGCTTATATAATAAGCAGAAAGGAAGCTTAAAATGTATCAGGAAGGTTTTTGGATTTATCCTAGAACTTAGATTAGAATCATCTTCAGCATCCAGGAAGATGGCATCCCAAAACCTCAAAAAACCATCATGCCTAGAATCCAATTAAAAAAGATTTTCAAATGTAAGAAAATCCACAGGACTCCACAATATGGTTTTCGATAAACGTGGATGTTTGTTTGTTTTGTTTCTTTGGCCGCGCCGCGTGGCCCTGGCCGTGAAAGCACCGAGTCCTAAGCACTGGACCGCCAGGGAATTCCCTAAGTGGGGGGAATTAGAGATGTGGGGCTTGACTTTTTCTTCTTCTTCTTCGGTAGCTAAGATCTACAAGCGAACGATGGCTGTTGATCAATGTGCTCTCTGTGTTAGGAAGGAAATAACTGTAAAAATGAAAAGCAGCCTTGCCTTAGAACCTACATATCACACCAAGGAAAATAGTCCTTCTGATTCAATTTAGAAGATATCACTTAAAATGTTGAATTGGTGAAATGTCTACCTAGTTTAAAAATTAGAAAGAATAAAACACTGAAAAGCAGCCCCCTAGATAACCACTGTGGTTGCTTGTTTATAGGAGGCATCATTTCTAAAACGTATTTCTAAAATGTTTATATTCAAAACTGTCAAGTGGCCAACTGTATTCAGAGAGGCAATAAAAGAAAGAAAACGGAGTATGACTTTTCTGATAAGCTGCCTTTCCCGGTGATCCCCTGTTCTGGCCTTACTTTCCTTCTTAGTCTGTTAATGTAAGGGTTTGCTACCATCAACTTGGTTTTGCCCTGCTCTGAGCAGGTTTCCCTCTGTGCTGTTTCTGCTTTAATTGAAAATCTTTGGTTCCCATCAGCATTCCATTGCAAACTCCGTTTTTCTTGAGAGCTCCTCTATGCTTTCCCTCTTCATTCTTACATTTTCTCCCATCTCTTGGTGCCTGTTGGCCTGTGCTAATGAAAACCGTCCTAAACTTCCTTACGCTCGACTCTGTGCCTCCCTGTAGAGCCCAGTACTCTCCATCCTCTCTCCCTATTCTCTCTTTTCAACTAGTCGAAATCCTAGTGGAGGGAGACCATTAGAGATGAAACATCTTGGTATATATTGCTAGTTTTCTATGTCCCCTGGCTTTTCTATGTTTCTGTTGAAACACTCTTGAGAAGTGTCTGATTTCGTTTTCTACATGGGTACCCTTTAAGGCTCAATACTGGAAAAGAAGGGGATCAGAGTGATCAACCCAATGTGGTATCCTAACGTAACAGTTAAGGAAAGCAACAGGCTTTGTGAGACAGCCAGTGATTTGTCCAAAGTCACACAGATAGTAAACGTCAAAGTCAAAAGTGAAATTAGGTCTCCAGACGTGTAGTTCAATACTTTCCCTCATTATTCCATGCTATTTTGAATCTCCTACTCAATTTAGGGGCAAAAGAAATCGAACGCAAAACTTTCCAAAGTTTCTTTTCTTACCTGACATGGTCAGAGAAGAGGAAGCATCCACTGCAGGTACAAGGGATGAGGAGACAACACTAGAGGATGTCTGAGTGGCTGCAGCTGAACGGCGCACGTGTCCAGTACAGAGGTCACTGGTTACTGGTCCAAACAGCTCCACGGAAACCCCAAGGCTCTACCAAGTGGTAGTAGGTTTGGTAGGAGAGTGATGTCACAAAGCAGGCAGTTGAAAGGTATGAGAGAGCCAATAGGGAGGTCCGATCCCCAACAGGAAGGCGGGCTTGGGTGAAGAGAGTGTAGGAGAGCTAAAACAACACCTGAGTTTCTGAGCTCTGGGGAGGAAATCCTAGAAGACAGATTTACCTCCCCCAGGCTCTTCCATTAGGGAAATCATTGCCACATTTCTTACAGACGTTCATTAATACACTGAACTAAGAGTTACTTATATTCTACAGAGTATTCTATTTTATGTATCATATACTTAGAGCTATATAGATCTTATTTAATTAATAATCCTTAGGAAGGAAAGAGCCATCTAGTTTGAACTATTACAGTTGTTCTGAAATCAGATGTGTCTAATGAGTGAACTGATAGCAGCTTTTAAGGAGCCAAAGTAGGGATTAAGAAGCTCTCTTTGTAACTTGGTTCAAGAGTAGGGTGAAGTTTGTTGAGTGTACCTTGTGGAGAATGTTGTGGTCCAAGGCTCTTCTCTTTTAGTTTCTTCTCCTTGACTCCTACCTTCCTTGGGCTGGGCTAGGCTGGGGGCCAGGTTGGACTTGCGACTTAACGTTTCTCTTCCGCTTCCTCTTTTTTTTTTTCTTCCATTATGGGCATTGCTTCGAGGACAAGCCTTGATCTTGCATTGGACGTTACTTCCTGTCAACTTCCAGCAGCAGGAGTCTTCTTTTCAGTGCTTGATGCTTCACGAAATAGACTCTGCCCGTTGGCAGCAAATACCAGAGAGCTAGGAGACAGAGCTGGTTGCAGACCTTTCCTCTTCCAGCCTTTGGTTGCAATTGTTTGGCCCATAATTTGCTAGCTCTAGTTCCTTGGGCCACACAGGTATCCTGCCATCTCCAGCTCTTGTTATATGTGAGAGACATTCTGAACACTGTCCCTTTTTCTTTGCACAGAAGTATATACAGTGTGGCAGTTACTGTAATCTCCTCCGCCTTGCAAACAGCCACTCTAGAATCTTGGACCTCTAGGACTCTCTGTCTTGCATGCTTGGGGGCAAGGCCAAGCAAAATGAAGAGGAGAATAATTAGAGAAAGAGGAGGACGTTGGTGGAGAATTGGGAGCAGGTAAGGTGAAAGGGCACAGGAGAAAAGAGATGCATGTAGACTTTTTGGTTTCTGTGGGAAACAGGTTGACACACTTGGGCCTCATTTGGTATTAACAGAACAGAGAGTTAAAGATCTAAGTAGCTAGATAGTGTGCAGCAACTGCCATGAAGTCTGTACACTGAAGAGAACAGTCTCACATCTAGTTTTCATTTTGTTTTATGTCATAGTACCTTATTTATAGCATTCACTGGTGTGTTTGTAGAATACAGATGTTTTCAAATGCTCTGGTTTTGTCTACATGGTTATCTCCTTGTCCTGTTTGTAAGGAATCCAACATTGTAAGACATATTGCATGTTTTTCTCTTGACGATTGTTGACCTTGAAGCGTCATGAACTGACTTGAGCTGTTGGATTCTGTGGAGAAACGTTCAAAAGGGTCTGTGAAAAAGGCACTGTGGTGAGTCGCATTATGCACCCGAGCGTAAGGAGCAAGATATCTGCCACCAGCCCAGCTTGGCCTGGATTGCCTCTGTTTTAGTTCCCCTGGTTAGTGCTTTTCTCCCTAACCACTCTTGTGACTGTGATAATGTGAGTAAGGGCGGAGTTGCTAACGATCTATGTGTGAGGTAAGCTGGTTTGAGGGAGGAAATCTATGGACCTAGTCATTTTCCTTGGTGGTAAGCTTTCAGGGGTGCAGAGATTGATCTTCCTGGGGCCTTTTCTGGTCCCAGGAAGATATCGCATAGATGGGACCTCCCAAGACACACATTGAATCTTTAGGCCTGTTTTTCCTATTATGAGGTACGAGTTTCTTCACTGATGGGGATGATGCTTATCTGAGAAGAAATTGTGAAAGGTGGTGTAGTGTAGAGGTGTGGCTTAAGCTTTTAAGTTTTCCTCCAGGTTTTTCCCCTAAGCTTCCTACTTCGGACGGCCTACTTACATGATACTAGTAGGTGATGTCCGGCTAACAACTTCCTAAATATACCTGCAAGCCAGATCAGTGTCTCTTTTCTCTGTATTCCCATGGAAATCAAGAGTCCCGCCGAATTTTCCATCGAAACAGTTGATTTGTGTTGTCTCTAGGAATTCTAAAGGGCGTACCGTTGCTTCCTAACCGGTGTCATTTGGGAGATCCGCCTCTGTACGTTCAAATGATTAATTTTGAGACTTTGCTCATGTGTGCAGTAAACCCTTGAATTCCCTAAGACCTTCCTTTCCTCCATCTCCTACCCCATTAAGCCCGCTTCAGTTCATCTCCTGAATTTCTTTGGAATCTGTCAGCCAGCTCTTCCTCAACTTCCTAATACTGAACTTGCCTGTCTGTTGCGATTAGGTCCTAACTAGTGTCCATATATCTTGTTTCCTTCCAATCCACTCTTCACACAAGAAACCTTCAAAGCAAGTTGGAACGTTGCTCATAAACATCGCTCACAAGCATTGTTTTGAGAATAGAAAACACACTGTTGGCCTTTAAGACTCTGCGTGGTCTAGAATCCTCTCTGCTTCTCTAGCCCCATCTTGTGCCACTTTTGCCCTCACTTTCTATGCTTCAGATACACTGAATTAACCTTAGTTCTCACTCATCTGACAGAAGTCAGTTCAGATACTATTTTTCACTGTGATTCCTAGCATTAAGGAATTTGATTATCAGGTTTTGTATGAGGACTATTTCATCAGGGGTACAGAAGTTCTGGCCATCTCTGGTTTTGGATATCCCTTATTTGTTGAGACCTTTGTGTTGTTTGGTTGCCTTTTGTCTGTTTTCCAGATGGGAAAACAGGAACAAGGGAAGTATAGGTTATTACTAGGTGGGGTTGAACAAGTGGAGCAGCAAACTGCAAAGCAGAAAGAAGAGGGACGTACTATAGAGGGATATGACTTCCATTCTCAAGGCGCCTGCATCCTGTGCAGGGAGACAGCCTAACATAAAATGTGCCTAACAACAAATATATTGACTTCTTACTAAAAATCTCCAGTTCATAGAACCGAGGGGTTTGTACCTTCTCCTTTAAAAGTGATAGTCCTGGGACTTCCCCGGTGGTCCCGTGGTGAAGACTCTGCGCTTCCAATGCAGCAGGCGTGGGTTCAATCCCTGGTTGGGGAGCTAAGATCCCACATGCTGCGCAGCCAAAGAAATTTTTTTCGAACGTTATACTCCTGTATTGTTGGCTTTAGTGGTTTAGATTTTGTTTTACTGTTAAGAAGATTTCAGTTTATTTACCGGGAACAAACAACACATAATGTAAGAATAGTTTCCCAGAAACGATTTCCATCATTCTCTTCCTCCCTTTCTCCCGCAGACTGGTGTTTCACCTTGACAAGTTCTCTGTCATTCCATAGGAAAGCTGTCTGGCTTGGAGGTTGCAATCCCAGGGAATTTTTCATCAGCGGGGAAGTCTCCATCACTACAGAGGAATCAAGGGAGAAGTCAGTCCCTGGTAAGTGAGATGCTCCCCCTAAACACCAACACAGCAGTCGTGTACCTTTCAAGGGGTTCAGGGGCAAGATGGGCAAGGCATTTCTACTAACTCTTCTTAAGGATCACGGACAGTGCCCTATGCTACGAGGTAAGCGGTGACTGCTGTAGTTCTTACTGGTGATCCTTTCCTGTCACTGATTCTCGGCTTTCTTTGTATTTCATAGGACTGTTGTCAGTCCAATACAAAATGAGTCTTATTTTTAAAAACCTGAAATGTTTTACAGAGCCTAGCATTCTCATATAGGGTCCTTTCCATTCTCCCCACTTTCCCGAGAGGCCAAGAACACGTCACACCATGAACTAGGAGAGGGGGTAGAGCCCTTTCTGATGAAATACATCAACAAAGACAGAGCCTTAGCCTGCTTGCTCTCTGGACAGGATCTCGGACCACAAGGTCTTCAATCCTGGTATAAATGAAGGAAGTGAGGACAGTTCAACTGGCACTCTCATAACAAGAGTTCTGAAACACCTTCCAAAGAGACTATAGCAGTAGATGAGGGAAGGGAGTGCTACAGTGTGGCAGTACAGGGGGAACGATCGGCTACAGCAGTGAAAAGTGTGGTACCGATTGGTGTGCTCTCGGGGTTCTTGTACATGTAGCATAGATGACCTCTACGGTGGCCCTCCCACCTTCCCACCTGCATTAGGTGTTCTTTTTTTTTGTAATTTATGTTTATGTATTTATTTACTGTTTGTACTTATTTATTCTACGTATTTATTTTTTTGGCCGCACTGGGTCTCTCATTGCTGTGCACGGGCTTTCTCTAGTTGGCGGCTAGCGGGGGCTACTCTCGGTTGCGGTGTGCGGGCATCTCATCGCGGTGGCTTCTCTTGTTGCGGAGCATGGGCTGTAGGCACGTGGGCTTCGGTAGTTGAGGCCTACGGGCTCTAGAATGCAGGCTCCGTCGTTGTGGCACATGCGCTTAGTTGCTGCACGGCATGTGGGATCTTCGCAGACCAGGGCTCGAACCCGTGTCCCCTGCATTGGCAGGCGCCACCAGGGAAGCCCTAGGTGTTCTCATATAGAGTCTAAAAACAGAGAGCACTGAGAGAAGGTAGTGGTTATTAAAGGCTCAGGATCTAAATTCTACCTGTCTCTACACCCCTTCCCAGCTGTCGATTTGACCCCATTTTTGAATGCTGACCTCATTGTTCAACTTTTCTCTGCCGTCTGTATACTCACCTTGAAAACTTGTTTCTGTGATGCGTTGAGCAGACACAGGGTGGCAGATTGCAGAGGTGGAAGCTGGTGGTCGGATATTTGTGGGCTGAATCTCCTTCAGTCCCATTCCCATTTCTGGTTGCCCAGAGGCCCTACTTCCTGTGTGTGACGCAGAGCCGTAGGATTGCGGGCAGGAGCCAAGTTCTCCATACAGTAAAGACCCCAGTGTGCCTTGGTTATAGTAATATACCTGGCTTCCTTCCTGGCAGGGAAGTGACAGGCGGCTATGCCCCTGATTTGTTCGTGGGCCTCCTGATCCAGCAGTTCCCTTGGCTCTGCCCCTGTCGTCAGCTGCCCCTAGGATAACTCTGAGCCCTAGCCACTTCTCTGGTAGATTTCCCTATTCCCCCACTACAGTCACACCTGAATAAGGCAACTCAGACCTTTCAGAGATGTGTCCTGAACCTCTTGTTTTCTGAAATACCTATCTGGTGGTTGTGAGACTTAAGGCCAGCGTCCCCGAGAGACTTTTTCTATTTCTCCTAGTAAACCTAGACTCATCTTCTGTCACCTTCAACTCTACTCCAATTGTGTTCTTTCAACCCAGACCTCTGACCCTGCTTTTTACTTCTGCCGTTTCATCCTCGCTCCTGCTTCCTTTCCTAAATCCATACGTCTCTTTTGGCCTTCCTAGCCCTGGGCCAAGTTCCTTCCTCTTTGCTCAGTTTTTACCCCTTTCCTTCATTCTCCCATCCAACTTTCAGTCCTTCCTTTCTCACGCCCCAGTTAGCAGCATCTGAAAATTCGAAAGGTTTGTTACTCGTCTATTAATTGTATTCCATTTACTTATTCAGTTCTATACCTGTCTTACCTGTGTATGGAAGAACAGCTGGTAGCCAAGGTGGCACCAAGAATCCTAGCAGCTCTCACTTGACGTATCCGTAGTAGTCGGCAATTTCCATTTCGTTTTCCCTCTCGGTGAAAAATTGCAGCTTGCCCGAAGAGGTGTATCTGGCAGCATTCTCCCGTTGTTGTTGAGCCCGCCTCTTCATGGCCTCTCGCTCTGGCCTCTGCTCTTGTTCGATGGGCTTTGACATGACTGGCTCAGGCACGTTGGGTTCCCTCCATGGAACTCGTTGCTTGCTGAAGTCTTGGAGTAGAAATTGGGTTTGGAGCTTGGGTGGGGACTGGCGCTTATTCACAGCAGGGGGAACAGGCTCCCGCTGGAGAGGAGCGCCAGATGAAGTTTTGGAGGGTGCAGGCCTAGGAGCAGCAGACTGAGGGACACGAGGCTGGGTATGGTTGGTCCAAGCCGGTTGGGTTGGGTTGGTCACAGTTGGCTGAGCTGGTTTGGCGGGGCCTGGCAAAGAGGCAGGAGCTGGCTGGTGGGATGAATTGGCTGCAGCAGGTTGAGCTGAGTCAGTAGAACCAGGCTGGGCACGGTAAGCCCCAGCAGGCCGATGTGAGGCCAGAGACTGTGGCCTCCGAGGAGCGGGTCGAGCTTGAGGCTTGTCCCAGGCAGAAAAAGGCAGAGGTATCAACTTGACCTTCCCAGGAGGAGGCCGCTCATACTGGGCTGGAGACGGACACTCTGTTTCAGCACTGCTGTCTGGTTTCTGGGCTTGGACTTGCGTTTTCTCAGGACCCTTCCCCTCACGTGGGGTATGCCGCCATGGCTGGATAGCTGGGGGTGGCTGGGGGTCTTTGGGGTTGCTTGACTTTCCCAAGAGCCGACAGGAAGAGAGCCCAGTTTTCGTCTCATTCTTCTTCCCCAGCGCATGAAGAACCTTCACAGACTCCAGCATGCGCACGCCAAGGGAGGTTCGAGGCTTTTGAAAGCTCTGTTGGAGAAGCTCAGTTTGGTGTTCCTTTCGCTTCGTGTGGGGGATTGCTGGCTTCTCTTCTGCCTTGACTTTGTTCCCTGACTGCTTGTTCTCCTCAGCCTTGTTTCTCCCTCTGGTCCTTTTGGTCTTTTCCTGCCCGTGGCTCTTAGTTTTGCTGATCTTTCTGGATGCAGCTTTCTGAGGTTTGCCTTGAGAGTGCTTGGCCGTGTTCACAGGAGCCCTGTCACTGACTGCAGCGTGGCATATAACCACTTCTCCCCCTAACAGGCACTCTGGATTCTTTGGCTGGATTTTGGCCTTGGGAGCGCCACTGATAGGCTCAGAGGCTTTCTGTTTGTTCTTCCTGGGTTGATCAGAGGGAACCTTTATGACACTTGGCTTTTCCTGCACCGGATTCACCTTAATGGCTCTGGTGTCTTTAGCTTTGATCACGTTGGGACCTTGGGATTGATCAAGATCTTTCAAAGGATTAAAGAGCTGGGGAAGGTGAATATCCTCCGCCAGTGTAGTAATGTCTGCAAGACCACTGCTAGGTTCAATCCCATTTTCAAGTGTCCCTAGGTCCTGACGACTCCGGCTGTTCTCTCCCAGATCAGCATTTTCAGAACCAGGCTGCTCCTCTTGGCTGAGGGGATCGGTGCAGGCCAGCGGCTGGTGAATATCAGGGATTCCTAAAGGGAGTAGTGGAGGATCTTGGTTCTCTGTTGGGATCTGGTAGGCATCCAGAGGCTTTGAAAGCTTGGTTTTGATATCATCCACGTGCTTACTCTCTATTTGTCCCTGGCTTGGAGCTGGAGGCAGGGCCAGGAGACGCCTGGCACTCTGGACTGGAGCTGTCACTGAAATGTCCCCAAGTTCAGATGGTGGGTTACTCTCAAGTATGTGGCTGTTTCTGCTACTGCAGGACTTGGGGAGTTCTTGACTTTGTGTCACACAAAACGTCTGGCTTGGAGGTTGCAATCCCAGGGAATTTTTCATCACCAGGGGGGAGGTCTCCATCCCTACAAAGGGATCAAGGGAGAAGTCAGTCCCTGGTAAGTGAGATGCTCCCCCTAAACACCAACACAGCAGTCGTGTACCTTTCAAGGGGTTCAGGGGCAAGATGGGCAAGGCATTTCTACTAACTCTTCTTAAGGATCACGGACGGTGCCCTATGCTACGAGGTAAGCGGTGACTGTTGTAATTCTTACTGGTGAGCCTTTCCTGTCGCTGATTCTCGGCTCGCTTTGTATTTCATAGGACTGTTATAAGTCCAATACAAAATGAGTCTTATTTTTAAAAACCTGAAATGTTTTACAAAGCCTAGCATTCTCATATAGGGTCCTTTCCATTCTCCCCACTTTCCCGAGAGGCCAAGAACACGTCACACCATGAACTAGGAGAGGGGGTAGAGCCCTTGCTGATGAAATACATCAACAAAGACAGAGTCTTAGCCTGCTTGCTCTCTGGACAGGATCTCGGACCACAAGGTCTTCAATCCTGGTATAAATGAAGGAAGTGAGGACAGTTCAACTGGCACTCTCATAACAAGAGTTCTGAAACACCTTCCGAAGAGACTATAGCAGTAGATGAGGGAAGGGAGTGCTACAGTGTGGCAGTACAGGGGGAACGATCGGCTACAGCAGTGAAAAGTGTGGTACCGATTGGTGTGCTCTCGGGGTTCTTGTACATGTAGCATAGATGACCTCTACAGTGGCCCTCCCACCGTCCCACCTGCATTAGGTGTTCTTTTTTTTTGTAATTTATGTTTATGTATTTATTTACTGTTTGAACTTATTTATTCTACGTATTTATTTTTTTGGCTGCACTGGGTCTCTCATTGCTGTGCACGGGCTTTCTCTAGTTGGCGGCTAGCGGGGGCTACTCTTGGTTGCGGTGTGCGGGCTTCTCATCGCGGTGGCTTCTCTTGTTGCGGAGCATGGGCTGTAGGCACGTGGGCTTCGGTAGTTGAGGCTCACGGGCTCTAGAATGCAGGCTCCGTCGTTGTGGCACATGCGCTTAGTTGCTGCACGGCATGTGGGATCTTCGCAGACCAGGGCTCGAACCCGTGTCCCCCGCATTGCATTGGCAGGCGGATTCTTAACCACGGCGCCACCAGGGAAGCCCTAGGTGTTCTCATAGAGAGTCTAAAAACAGAGGGCACTGAGCGAAGGTAGTGGTTATTAAAGGCTCAGGATCTAAATTCTACCTGCCTCTACACCCCTTCCCAGCTGTCGATTTGACCCCATTTTTGAATGCCGACCTCATTCTTCAACTTTCTCTGGCGTTTGTTATACTCACCTTGAAAACTTGTTTCTGTGATGCGTTGAGCAGACACAGGGTGGCAGACTGCAGAGGTGGAAGCTGGTGGTCGGATATTTGTGGGCTGAATCTCCTTCAGTCCCATTCCCATTTCTGGTTGCCCAGAGGCCCGACTTCCTGTGTATGACGCCGAGCCGTAGGATTGCGGGCAGGAGCCAAGTTCTCCATACAGTAAAGACCCCAGTGTGCCTTGGTTATAGTAATATACCTGGCTCCCTTCCTGGCAGGGAAGTGGCAGGCGGCTCTGCCCCTGATTTGGAATCTGAGATGGTGTTCCCTGAGCAAGGCTGGCAGAAAGCGATGGATGTAGAGGGACCATGTTCTTGGCGTCTGAAGTTTTATCATCCTGGGCTGCCAGAAACATGGAGGAGGCAGCTGTGTGGCGGTCAGTGAGTGCCAGAGTAAAGTCTCCGAGTGAAGAAGAATTCTTTTCAGTGCTTGCTGTGATGTCCCACTCAAGAACACCTGGATAGGAAGCAGCTGAAGTGGAGATCTGGCTGTGGTCAGTAACTCCAGATAACATAGTCGTGCTAGAATGTTGGTAAAGGTAGGCACTACCCATGAGTGTCTGGAAAGGGGTACCAGTAGCCGATGCCGAACTGACGGCAGGGGCAGAGACTCTGGAGAAGTTGCAGACACTTCGTGTTAGGGAAGTTGCATTGCTCACCACAGGAGGAGAATGCTGCAGAGAATTTAGAGTTCCAAGTAGAGATGGATGTTGGAAATTTTCTGTAAGAACAAGAGGGTCATGAAAAACTCAGGGAGGTTGAGAAATTCTCACTACGTTTGAGGAACGGCATCATCTGAAGGTTCTTGCTATCAGGACACCTCTACTATCACTACTTCCTGAGAAGCCCAAAATCAGACAGTTGATGATGGCTGTAAGGACTGAGCAGTTTTCCACTCTTCTCTATTAACTGCCTGTGCTCCCATCTTGGGCACAGACGGGCAGAAGAGCCAAGTGGTGTGGTTCAGAGATTGTTCTCTAGGCTGGAAGCAACCTTCTCCCTGCCCTGTCTTTCCCTTCGGCCTGCACTCGTATTGACTTCTATGCTATTTCCTAGACTGGAAGCATTTTAGAACTAGGAGGCCCTTAGAGAACTTCGATGTTCTCAGTCTCATTTCGTGAGTAAGGAAACTGAGGCTCAGAGAGGTCGGGTTGACTTGTTCAAGTTCTCTCATTATGTTAGTATCATTACCAGGTTTCAGAACCTAAGTATCCTGACTTCCTTGCCAGGACTCCACTCTGAGCATGATACTGCCAGAAAGCAGGAGAAATAGAACTTATAATATAGGCATTTTTTTTGTCCATTAGAAAACAGTACGGCTATTACCATTGTCGTCTTCAGTGTCTCCCTTTGCTTGTGCAGTTCCCACGCTATTACCTAGAGGTGACGTACAGCTCAGTCCAACTGGTGAATTGAAAGAGTCATTTTTGCCCTCTTCAAGCCTGGTTTCTCATCCTACCTCAAAATGATTACCCGAAAGTGGATTTCTTAAGTGCTTTTGGAAAGGGAAAAGTTATCTGATTACTTCAGATTACTCACCTATAAAGTGGTTATAACACCACCACCAATAATAATAGCAGTAATAATTAATAGATGAATAAGCTGATCTATTGCGTATGATTTATATGGAGGAAGATACAATAAGTTCTAGAAAGACAAAGAAAAATCATGACAAGCATATTACGTTAACGAAAAAGAAATCCATAGATATTAATGAAAACTGGGGTATGTGGCAAGTATCAAAGCCTAATGAATTTACTGACAAATGGCATTCTGTACCATCCATGCAATATTATGAAAGTGAATTTTGCCCACTCTATTTTAGTGAATACTATTAACCAGAAAACACGATGGAGGTGATAGAGGTGAATGAATTCCTAGCCAATGCATACAGACAGAGAAGGTATGTCAGTAAAAAATGCATAACAAGCAACAGAATGCAATAAATGTGCATGTATAGGTAGCCACAACACATATAGACAAGTATTTCAATGAAAACCGGTACGAAGCAGACAGCAAAATAATAAGTGTAAAAGAGTTTCATTATTGTGCTCCTTCATATTTTTACCCAGCAAGTAAGAGGTATTAAGCCTAGGAGAAATATATATTTCAATGAATATAGCTTATATAATAAGCAGAAAGGAAGCTTAAAATGTATCAGGAAGGTTTTTGGATTTATCCTAGAACTTAGATTAGAATCATCTTCAGCATCCAGGAAGATGGCATCCCAAAACCTCAAAAAACCATCATGCCTAGAATCCAATTAAAAAAGATTTTCAAATGTAAGAAAATCCACAGGACTCCACAATATGGTTTTCGATAAACGTGGATGTTTGTTTGTTTTGTTTCTTTGGCCGCGCCGCGTGGCCCTGGCCGTGAAAGCACCGAGTCCTAAGCACTGGACCGCCAGGGAATTCCCTAAGTGGGGGGAATTAGAGATGTGGGGCTTGACTTTTTCTTCTTCTTCTTCGGTAGCTAAGATCTACAAGCGAACGATGGCTGTTGATCAATGTGCTCTCTGTGTTAGGAAGGAAATAACTGTAAAAATGAAAAGCAGCCTTGCCTTAGAACCTACATATCACACCAAGGAAAATAGTCCTTCTGATTCAATTTAGAAGATATCACTTAAAATGTTGAATTGGTGAAATGTCTACCTAGTTTAAAAATTAGAAAGAATAAAACACTGAAAAGCAGCCCCCTAGATAACCACTGTGGTTGCTTGTTTATAGGAGGCATCATTTCTAAAACGTATTTCTAAAATGTTTATATTCAAAACTGTCAAGTGGCCAACTGTATTCAGAGAGGCAATAAAAGAAAGAAAACGGAGTATGACTTTTCTGATAAGCTGCCTTTCCCGGTGATCCCCTGTTCTGGCCTTACTTTCCTTCTTAGTCTGTTAATGTAAGGGTTTGCTACCATCAACTTGGTTTTGCCCTGCTCTGAGCAGGTTTCCCTCTGTGCTGTTTCTGCTTTAATTGAAAATCTTTGGTTCCCATCAGCATTCCATTGCAAACTCCGTTTTTCTTGAGAGCTCCTCTATGCTTTCCCTCTTCATTCTTACATTTTCTCCCATCTCTTGGTGCCTGTTGGCCTGTGCTAATGAAAACCATCCTAAACTTCCTTACGCTCGACTCTGTGCCTCCCTGTAGAGCCCAGTACTCTCCATCCTCTCTCCCTATTCTCTCTTTTCAACTAGTCGAAATCCTAGTGGAGGGAGACCATTAGAGATGAAACATCTTGGTATATATTGCTAGTTTTCTATGTCCCCTGGCTTTTCTATGTTTCTGTTGAAACACTCTTGAGAAGTGTCTGATTTCGTTTTCTACATGGGTACCCTTTAAGGCTCAATACTGGAAAAGAAGGGGATCAGAGTGATCAACCCAATGTGGTATCCTAACGTAACAGTTAAGGAAAGCAACAGGCTTTGTGAGACAGCCAGTGATTTGTCCAAAGTCACACAGATAGTAAACGTCAAAGTCAAAAGTGAAATTAGGTCTCCAGACTTGTAGTTCAATACTTTCCCTCATTATTCCATGCTATTTTGAATCTCCTACTCAATTTAGGGGCAAAAGAAATCGAACGCAAAACTTTCCAAAGTTTCTTTTCTTACCTGACATGGTCAGAGAAGAGGAAGCATCCACTGCAGGTACAAGGGATGAGGAGACAACACTAGAGGATGTCTGAGTGGCTGCAGCTGAACGGCGCACGTGTCCAGTACAGAGGTCACTGGTTACTGGTCCAAACAGCTCCACGGAAACCCCAAGGCTCTACCAAGTGGTAGTAGGTTTGGTAGGAGAGTGATGTCACAAAGCAGGCAGTTGAAAGGTATGAGAGAGCCAATAGGGAGGTCCGATCCCCAACAGGAAGGCGGGCTTGGGTGAAGAGAGTGTAGGAGAGCTAAAACAACACCTGAGTTTCTGAGCTCTGGGGAGGAAATCCTAGAAGACAGATTTACCTCCCCCAGGCTCTTCCATTAGGGAAATCATTGCCACATTTCTTACAGACGTTCATTAATACACTGAACTAAGAGTTACTTATATTCTACAGAGTATTCTATTTTATGTATCATATACTTAGAGCTATATAGATCTTATTTAATTAATAATCCTTAGGAAGGAAAGAGCCATCTAGTTTGAACTATTACAGTTGTTCTGAAATCAGATGTGTCTAATGAGTGAACTGATAGCAGCTTTTAAGGAGCCAAAGTAGGGATTAAGAAGCTCTCTTTGTAACTTGGTTCAAGAGTAGGGTGAAGTTTGTTGAGTGTACCTTGTGGAGAATGTTGTGGTCCAAGGCTCTTCTCTTTTAGTTTCTTCTCCTTGACTCCTACCTTCCTTGGGCTGGGCTAGGCTGGGGGCCAGGTTGGACTTGCGACTTAACATTTCTCTTCCGCTTCCTCTTTTTTTTTTTCTTCCATTATGGGCATTGCTTCGAGGACAAGCCTTGATCTTGCATTGGACGTTACTTCCTGTCAACTTCCAGCAGCAGGAGTCTTCTTTTCAGTGCTTGATGCTTCACGAAATAGACTCTGCCCGTTGGCAGCAAATACCAGAGAGCTAGGAGACAGAGCTGGTTGCAGACCTTTCCTCTTCCAGCCTTTGGTTGCAATTGTTTGGCCCATAATTTGCTAGCTCTAGTTCCTTGGGCCACACAGGTATCCTGCCATCTCCAGCTCTTGTTATATGTGAGAGACATTCTGAACACTGTCCCTTTTTCTTTGCACAGAAGTATATACAGTGTGGCAGTTACTGTAATCTCCTCCGCCTTGCAAACAGCCACTCTAGAATCTTGGACCTCTAGGACTCTCTGTCTTGCATGCTTGGGGGCAAGGCCAAGCAAAATGAAGAGGAGAATAATTAGAGAAAGAGGAGGACGTTGGTGGAGAATTGGGAGCAGGTAAGGTGAAAGGGCACAGGAGAAAAGAGATGCATGTAGACTTTTTGGTTTCTGTGGGAAACAGGTTGACACACTTGGGCCTCATTTGGTATTAACAGAACAGAGAGTTAAAGATCTAAGTAGCTAGATAGTGTGCAGCAACTGCCATGAAGTCTGTACACTGAAGAGAACAGTCTCACATCTAGTTTTCATTTTGTTTTATGTCATAGTACCTTATTTATAGCATTCACTGGTGTGTTTGTAGAATACAGATGTTTTCAAATGCTCTGGTTTTGTCTACATGGTTATCTCCTTGTCCTGTTTGTAAGGAATCCAACATTGTAAGACATATTGCATGTTTTTCTCTTGACGATTGTTGACCTTGAAGCGTCATGAACTGACTTGAGCTGTTGGATTCTGTGGAGAAACGTTCAAAAGGGTCTGTGAAAAAGGCACTGTGGTGAGTCGCATTATGCACCCGAGCGTAAGGAGCAAGATATCTGCCACCAGCCCAGCTTGGCCTGGATTGCCTCTGTTTTAGTTCCCCTGGTTAGTGCTTTTCTCCCTAACCACTCTTGTGACTGTGATAATGTGAGTAAGGGCGGAGTTGCTAATGATCTATGTGTGAGGTAAGCTGGTTTGAGGGAGGAAATCTATGGACCTAGTCATTTTCCTTGGTGGTAAGCTTTCAGGGGTGCAGAGATTGATCTTCCTGGGGCCTTTTCTGGTCCCAGGAAGATATCGCATAGATGGGACCTCCCAAGACACACATTGAATCTTTAGGCCTGTTTTTCCTATTATGAGGTACGAGTTTCTTCACTGATGGGGATGATGCTTATCTGAGAAGAAATTGTGAAAGGTGGTGTAGTGTAGAGGTGTGGCTTAAGCTTTTAAGTTTTCCTCCAGGTTTTTCCCCTAAGCTTCCTGCTTCGGACGGCCTACTTACATGATACTAGTAGGTGATGTCCGGCTAACAACTTCCTAAATATACCTGCAAGCCAGATCAGTGTCTCTTTTCTCTGTATTCCCATGGAAATCAAGAGTCCCGCCGAATTTTCCATCGAAACAGTTGATTTGTGTTGTCTCTAGGAATTCTAAAGGGCGTACCGTTGCTTCCTAACCGGTGTCATTTGGGAGATCCGCCTCTGTACGTTCAAATGATTAATTTTGAGACTTTGCTCATGTGTGCAGTAAACCCTTGAATTCCCTAAGACCTTCCTTTCCTCCATCTCCTACCCCATTAAGCCCGCTTCAGTTCATCTCCTGAATTTCTTTGGAATCTGTCAGCCAGCTCTTCCTCAACTTCCTAATACTGAACTTGCCTGTCTGTTGCGATTAGGTCCTAACTAGTGTCCATATATCTTGTTTCCTTCCAATCCACTCTTCACACAAGAAACCTTCAAAGCAAGTTGGAACGTTGCTCATAAACATCGCTCACAAGCATTGTTTTGAGAATAGAAAACACACTGTTGGCCTTTAAGACTCTGCGTGGTCTAGAATCCTCTCTGCTTCTCTAGCCCCATCTTGTGCCACTTTTGCCCTCACTTTCTATGCTTCAGATACACTGAATTAACCTTAGTTCTCACTCATCTGACAGAAGTCAGTTCAGATACTATTTTTCACTGTGATTCCTAGCATTAAGGAATTTGATTATCAGGTTTTGTATGAGGACTATTTCATCAGGGGTACAGAAGTTCTGGCCATCTCTGGTTTTGGATATCCCTTATTTGTTGAGACCTTTGCGTTGTTTGGTTGCCTTTTGTCTGTTTTCCAGATGGGAAAACAGGAACAAGGGAAGTATAGGTTATTACTAGGTGGGGTTGAACAAGTGGAGCAGCAAACTGCAAAGCAGAAAGAAGAGGGACGTACTATAGAGGGATATGACTTCCATTCTCAAGGCGCCTGCATCCTGTGCAGGGAGACAGCCTAACATAAAATGTGCCTAACAACAAATATATTGACTTCTTACTAAAAATCTCCAGTTCATAGAACCGAGGGGTTTGTACCTTCTCCTTTAAAAGTGATAGTCCTGGGACTTCCCCGGTGGTCCCGTGGTGAAGACTCTGCGCTTCCAATGCAGCAGGCGTGGGTTCAATCCCTGGTTGGGGAGCTAAGATCCCACATGCTGCGCAGCCAAAGAAATTTTTTTCGAACGTTATACTCCTGTATTGTTGGCTTTAGTGGTTTAGATTTTGTTTTACTGTTAAGAAGATTTCAGTTTATTTACCGGGAACAAACAACACATAATGTAAGAATAGTTTCCCAGAAACGATTTCCATCATTCTCTTCCTCCCTTTCTCCCGCAGACTGGTGTTTCACCTTGACAAGTTCTCTGTCATTCCATAGGAAAGCTGTCTGGCTTGGAGGTTGCAATCCCAGGGAATTTTTCATCAGCGGGGAAGTCTCCATCACTACAGAGGAATCAAGGGAGAAGTCAGTCCCTGGTAAGTGAGATGCTCCCCCTAAACACCAACACAGCAGTCGTGTACCTTTCAAGGGGTTCAGGGGCAAGATGGGCAAGGCATTTCTACTAACTCTTCTTAAGGATCACGGACAGTGCCCTATGCTACGAGGTAAGCGGTGACTGCTGTAGTTCTTACTGGTGATCCTTTCCTGTCACTGATTCTCGGCTTTCTTTGTATTTCATAGGACTGTTGTCAGTCCAATACAAAATGAGTCTTATTTTTAAAAACCTGAAATGTTTTACAGAGCCTAGCATTCTCATATAGGGTCCTTTCCATTCTCCCCACTTTCCCGAGAGGCCAAGAACACTTCACACCATGAACTAGGAGAGGGGGTAGAGCCCTTTCTGATGAAATACATCAACAAAGACAGAGCCTTAGCCTGCTTGCTCTCTGGACAGGATCTCGGACCACAAGGTCTTCAATCCTGGTATAAATGAAGGAAGTGAGGACAGTTCAACTGGCACTCTCATAACAAGAGTTCTGAAACACCTTCCAAAGAGACTATAGCAGTAGATGAGGGAAGGGAGTGCTACAGTGTGGCAGTACAGGGGGAACGATCGGCTACAGCAGTGAAAAGTGTGGTACCGATTGGTGTGCTCTCGGGGTTCTTGTACATGTAGCATAGATGACCTCTACGGTGGCCCTCCCACCTTCCCACCTGCATTAGGTGTTCTTTTTTTTTGTAATTTATGTTTATGTATTTATTTACTGTTTGTACTTATTTATTCTACGTATTTATTTTTTTGGCCGCACTGGGTCTCTCATTGCTGTGCACGGGCTTTCTCTAGTTGGCGGCTAGCGGGGGCTACTCTCGGTTGCGGTGTGCGGGCATCTCATCGCGGTGGCTTCTCTTGTTGCGGAGCATGGGCTGTAGGCACGTGGGCTTCGGTAGTTGAGGCCTACGGGCTCTAGAATGCAGGCTCCGTCGTTGTGGCACATGCGCTTAGTTGCTGCACGGCATGTGGGATCTTCGCAGACCAGGGCTCGAACCCGTGTCCCCTGCATTGGCAGGCGCCACCAGGGAAGCCCTAGGTGTTCTCATATAGAGTCTAAAAACAGAGAGCACTGAGAGAAGGTAGTGGTTATTAAAGGCTCAGGATCTAAATTCTACCTGTCTCTACACCCCTTCCCAGCTGTCGATTTGACCCCATTTTTGAATGCTGACCTCATTGTTCAACTTTTCTCTGCCGTCTGTATACTCACCTTGAAAACTTGTTTCTGTGATGCGTTGAGCAGACACAGGGTGGCAGATTGCAGAGGTGGAAGCTGGTGGTCGGATATTTGTGGGCTGAATCTCCTTCAGTCCCATTCCCATTTCTGGTTGCCCAGAGGCCCTACTTCCTGTGTGTGACGCAGAGCCGTAGGATTGCGGGCAGGAGCCAAGTTCTCCATACAGTAAAGACCCCAGTGTGCCTTGGTTATAGTAATATACCTGGCTTCCTTCCTGGCAGGGAAGTGACAGGCGGCTATGCCCCTGATTTGTTCGTGGGCCTCCTGATCCAGCAGTTCCCTTGGCTCTGCCCCTGTCGTCAGCTGCCCCTAGGATAACTCTGAGCCCTAGCCACTTCTCTGGTAGATTTCCCTATTCCCCCACTACAGTCACACCTGAATAAGGCAACTCAGACCTTTCAGAGATGTGTCCTGAACCTCTTGTTTTCTGAAATACCTATCTGGTGGTTGTGAGACTTAAGGCCAGCGTCCCCGAGAGACTTTTTCTATTTCTCCTAGTAAACCTAGACTCATCTTCTGTCACCTTCAACTCTACTCCAATTGTGTTCTTTCAACCCAGACCTCTGACCCTGCTTTTTACTTCTGCCGTTTCATCCTCGCTCCTGCTTCCTTTCCTAAATCCATACGTCTCTTTTGGCCTTCCTAGCCCTGGGCCAAGTTCCTTCCTCTTTGCTCAGTTTTTACCCCTTTCCTTCATTCTCCCATCCAACTTTCAGTCCTTCCTTTCTCACGCCCCAGTTAGCAGCATCTGAAAATTCGAAAGGTTTGTTACTCGTCTATTAATTGTATTCCATTTACTTATTCAGTTCTATACCTGTCTTACCTGTGTATGGAAGAACAGCTGGTAGCCAAGGTGGCACCAAGAATCCTAGCAGCTCTCACTTGACGTATCCGTAGTAGTCGGCAATTTCCATTTCGTTTTCCCTCTCGGTGAAAAATTGCAGCTTGCCCGAAGAGGTGTATCTGGCAGCATTCTCCCGTTGTTGTTGAGCCCGCCTCTTCATGGCCTCTCGCTCTGGCCTCTGCTCTTGTTCGATGGGCTTTGACATGACTGGCTCAGGCACGTTGGGTTCCCTCCATGGAACTCGTTGCTTGCTGAAGTCTTGGAGTAGAAAGTGGGTTTGGAGCTTGGGTGGGGACTGGCGCTTATTCACAGCAGGGGGAACAGGCTCCCGCTGGAGAGGAGCGCCAGATGAAGTTTTGGAGGGTGCAGGCCTAGGAGCAGCAGACTGAGGGACACGAGGCTGGGTATGGTTGGTCCAAGCCGGTTGGGTTGGGTTGGTCACAGTTGGCTGAGCTGGTTTGGCGGGGCCTGGCAAAGAGGCAGGAGCTGGCTGGTGGGATGAATTGGCTGCAGCAGGTTGAGCTGAGTCAGTAGAACCAGGCTGGGCACGGTAAGCCCCAGCAGGCCGATGTGAGGCCAGAGACTGTGGCCTCCGAGGAGCGGGTCGAGCTTGAGGCTTGTCCCAGGCAGAAAAAGGCAGAGGTATCAACTTGACCTTCCCAGGAGGAGGCCGCTCATACTGGGCTGGAGACGGACACTCTGTTTCAGCACTGCTGTCTGGTTTCTGGGCTTGGACTTGCGTTTTCTCAGGACCCTTCCCCTCACGTGGGGTATGCCGCCATGGCTGGATAGCTGGGGGTGGCTGGGGGTCTTTGGGGTTGCTTGACTTTCCCAAGAGCCGACAGGAAGAGAGCCCAGTTTTCGTCTCATTCTTCTTCCCCAGCGCATGAAGAACCTTCACAGACTCCAGCATGCGCACGCCAAGGGAGGTTCGAGGCTTTTGAAAGCTCTGTTGGAGAAGCTCAGTTTGGTGTTCCTTTCGCTTCGTGTGGGGGATTGCTGGCTTCTCTTCTGCCTTGACTTTGTTCCCTGACTGCTTGTTCTCCTCAGCCTTGTTTCTCCCTCTGGTCCTTTTGGTCTTTTCCTGCCCGTGGCTCTTAGTTTTGCTGATCTTTCTGGATGCAGCTTTCTGAGGTTTGCCTTGAGAGTGCTTGGCCGTGTTCACAGGAGCCCTGTCACTGACTGCAGCGTGGCATATAACCACTTCTCCCCCTAACAGGCACTCTGGATTCTTTGGCTGGATTTTGGCCTTGGGAGCGCCACTGATAGGCTCAGAGGCTTTCTGTTTGTTCTTCCTGGGTTGATCAGAGGGAACCTTTATGACACTTGGCTTTTCCTGCACCGGATTCACCTTAATGGCTCTGGTGTCTTTAGCTTTGATCACGTTGGGACCTTGGGATTGATCAAGATCTTTCAAAGGATTAAAGAGCTGGGGAAGGTGAATATCCTCCGCCAGTGTAGTAATGTCTGCAAGACCACTGCTAGGTTCAATCCCATTTTCAAGTGTCCCTAGGTCCTGACGACTCCGGCTGTTCTCTCCCAGATCAGCATTTTCAGAACCAGGCTGCTCCTCTTGGCTGAGGGGATCGGTGCAGGCCAGCGGCTGGTGACTATCAGGGATTCCTAAAGGGAGTAGTGGAGGATCTTGGTTCTCTGTTGGGATCTGGTAGGCATCCAGAGGCTTTGAAAGCTTGGTTTTGATATCATCCACGTGCTTACTCTCTATTTGTCCCTGGCTTGGAGCTGGAGGCAGGGCCAGGAGACGCCTGGCACTCTGGACTGGAGCTGTCACTGAAATGTCCCCAAGTTCAGATGGTGGGTTACTCTCAAGTATGTGGCTGTTTCTGCTACTGCAGGACTTGGGGAGTTCTTGACTTTGTGTCACACAAAACGTCTGGCTTGGAGGTTGCAATCCCAGGGAATTTTTCATCACCAGGGGGGAGGTCTCCATCCCTACAAAGGGATCAAGGGAGAAGTCAGTCCCTGGTAAGTGAGATGCTCCCCCTAAACACCAACACAGCAGTCGTGTACCTTTCAAGGGGTTCAGGGGCAAGATGGGCAAGGCATTTCTACTAACTCTTCTTAAGGATCACGGACGGTGCCCTATGCTACGAGGTAAGCGGTGACTGTTGTAATTCTTACTGGTGAGCCTTTCCTGTCGCTGATTCTCGGCTCGCTTTGTATTTCATAGGACTGTTATAAGTCCAATACAAAATGAGTCTTATTTTTAAAAACCTGAAATGTTTTACAAAGCCTAGCATTCTCATATAGGGTCCTTTCCATTCTCCCCACTTTCCCGAGAGGCCAAGAACACGTCACACCATGAACTAGGAGAGGGGGTAGAGCCCTTGCTGATGAAATACATCAACAAAGACAGAGTCTTAGCCTGCTTGCTCTCTGGACAGGATCTCGGACCACAAGGTCTTCAATCCTGGTATAAATGAAGGAAGTGAGGACAGTTCAACTGGCACTCTCATAACAAGAGTTCTGAAACACCTTCCGAAGAGACTATAGCAGTAGATGAGGGAAGGGAGTGCTACAGTGTGGCAGTACAGGGGGAACGATCGGCTACAGCAGTGAAAAGTGTGGTACCGATTGGTGTGCTCTCGGGGTTCTTGTACATGTAGCATAGATGACCTCTACAGTGGCCCTCCCACCGTCCCACCTGCATTAGGTGTTCTTTTTTTTTGTAATTTATGTTTATGTATTTATTTACTGTTTGAACTTATTTATTCTACGTATTTATTTTTTTGGCTGCACTGGGTCTCTCATTGCTGTGCACGGGCTTTCTCTAGTTGGCGGCTAGCGGGGGCTACTCTTGGTTGCGGTGTGCGGGCTTCTCATCGCGGTGGCTTCTCTTGTTGCGGAGCATGGGCTGTAGGCACGTGGGCTTCGGTAGTTGAGGCTCACGGGCTCTAGAATGCAGGCTCCGTCGTTGTGGCACATGCGCTTAGTTGCTGCACGGCATGTGGGATCTTCGCAGACCAGGGCTCGAACCCGTGTCCCCCGCATTGCATTGGCAGGCGGATTCTTAACCACGGCGCCACCAGGGAAGCCCTAGGTGTTCTCATAGAGAGTCTAAAAACAGAGGGCACTGAGCGAAGGTAGTGGTTATTAAAGGCTCAGGATCTAAATTCTACCTGCCTCTACACCCCTTCCCAGCTGTCGATTTGACCCCATTTTTGAATGCCGACCTCATTCTTCAACTTTCTCTGGCGTTTGTTATACTCACCTTGAAAACTTGTTTCTGTGATGCGTTGAGCAGACACAGGGTGGCAGACTGCAGAGGTGGAAGCTGGTGGTCGGATATTTGTGGGCTGAATCTCCTTCAGTCCCATTCCCATTTCTGGTTGCCCAGAGGCCCGACTTCCTGTGTATGACGCCGAGCCGTAGGATTGCGGGCAGGAGCCAAGTTCTCCATACAGTAAAGACCCCAGTGTGCCTTGGTTATAGTAATATACCTGGCTCCCTTCCTGGCAGGGAAGTGGCAGGCGGCTCTGCCCCTGATTTGGAATCTGAGATGGTGTTCCCTGAGCAAGGCTGGCAGAAAGCGATGGATGTAGAGGGACCATGTTCTTGGCGTCTGAAGTTTTATCATCCTGGGCTGCCAGAAACATGGAGGAGGCAGCTGTGTGGCGGTCAGTGAGTGCCAGAGTAAAGTCTCCGAGTGAAGAAGAATTCTTTTCAGTGCTTGCTGTGATGTCCCACTCAAGAACACCTGGATAGGAAGCAGCTGAAGTGGAGATCTGGCTGTGGTCAGTAACTCCAGATAACATAGTCGTGCTAGAATGTTGGTAAAGGTAGGCACTACCCATGAGTGTCTGGAAAGGGGTACCAGTAGCCGATGCCGCACTGACGGCAGGGGCAGAGACTCTGGAGAAGTTGCAGACACTTCGTGTTAGGGAAGTTGCATTGCTCACCACAGGAGGAGAATGCTGCAGAGAATTTAGAGTTCCAAGTAGAGATGGATGTTGGAAATTTTCTGTAAGAACAAGAGGGTCATGAAAAACTCAGGGAGGTTGAGAAATTCTCACTACGTTTGAGGAACGGCATCATCTGAAGGTTCTTGCTATCAGGACACCTCTACTATCACTACTTCCTGAGAAGCCCAAAATCAGACAGTTGATGATGGCTGTAAGGACTGAGCAGTTTTCCACTCTTCTCTATTAACTGCCTGTGCTCCCATCTTGGGCACAGACGGGCAGAAGAGCCAAGTGGTGTGGTTCAGAGATTGTTCTCTAGGCTGGAAGCAACCTTCTCCCTGCCCTGTCTTTCCCTTCGGCCTGCACTCGTATTGACTTCTATGCTATTTCCTAGACTGGAAGCATTTTAGAACTAGGAGGCCCTTAGAGAACTTCGATGTTCTCAGTCTCATTTCGTGAGTAAGGAAACTGAGGCTCAGAGAGGTCGGGTTGACTTGTTCAAGTTCTCTCATTATGTTAGTATCATTACCAGGTTTCAGAACCTAAGTATCCTGACTTCCTTGCCAGGACTCCACTCTGAGCATGATACTGCCAGAAAGCAGGAGAAATAGAACTTATAATATAGGCATTTTTTTTGTCCATTAGAAAACAGTACGGCTATTACCATTGTCGTCTTCAGTGTCTCCCTTTGCTTGTGCAGTTCCCACGCTATTACCTAGAGGTGACGTACAGCTCAGTCCAACTGGTGAATTGAAAGAGTCATTTTTGCCCTCTTCAAGCCTGGTTTCTCATCCTACCTCAAAATGATTACCCGAAAGTGGATTTCTTAAGTGCTTTTGGAAAGGGAAAAGTTATCTGATTACTTCAGATTACTCACCTATAAAGTGGTTATAACACCACCACCAATAATAATAGCAGTAATAATTAATAGATGAATAAGCTGATCTGTTGCGTATGATTTATATGGAGGAAGATACAATAAGTTCTAGAAAGACAAAGAAAAATCATGACAAGCATATTACGTTAACGAAAAAGAAATCCATAGATATTAATGAAAACTGGGGTATGTGGCAAGTATCAAAGCCTAATGAATTTACTGACAAATGGCATTCTGTACCATCCATGCAATATTATGAAAGTGAATTTTGCCCACTCTATTTTAGTGAATACTATTAACCAGAAAACACGATGGAGGTGATAGAGGTGAATGAATTCCTAGCCAATGCATACAGACAGAGAAGGTATGTCAGTAAAAAATGCATAACAAGCAACAGAATGCAATAAATGTGCATGTATAGGTAGCCACAACACATATAGACAAGTATTTCAATGAAAACCGGTACGAAGCAGACAGCAAAATAATAAGTGTAAAAGAGTTTCATTATTGTGCTCCTTCATATTTTTACCCAGCAAGTAAGAGGTATTAAGCCTAGGAGAAATATATATTTCAATGAATATAGCTTATATAATAAGCAGAAAGGAAGCTTAAAATGTATCAGGAAGGTTTTTGGATTTATCCTAGAACTTAGATTAGAATCATCTTCAGCATCCAGGAAGATGGCATCCCAAAACCTCAAAAAACCATCATGCCTAGAATCCAATTAAAAAAGATTTTCAAATGTAAGAAAATCCACAGGACTCCACAATATGGTTTTCGATAAACGTGGATGTTTGTTTGTTTTGTTTCTTTGGCCGCGCCGCGTGGCCCTGGCCGTGAAAGCACCGAGTCCTAAGCACTGGACCGCCAGGGAATTCCCTAAGTGGGGGGAATTAGAGATGTGGGGCTTGACTTTTTCTTCTTCTTCTTCGGTAGCTAAGATCTACAAGCGAACGATGGCTGTTGATCAATGTGCTCTCTGTGTTAGGAAGGAAATAACTGTAAAAATGAAAAGCAGCCTTGCCTTAGAACCTACATATCACACCAAGGAAAATAGTCCTTCTGATTCAATTTAGAAGATATCACTTAAAATGTTGAATTGGTGAAATGTCTACCTAGTTTAAAAATTAGAAAGAATAAAACACTGAAAAGCAGCCCCCTAGATAACCACTGTGGTTGCTTGTTTATAGGAGGCATCATTTCTAAAACGTATTTCTAAAATGTTTATATTCAAAACTGTCAAGTGGCCAACTGTATTCAGAGAGGCAATAAAAGAAAGAAAACGGAGTATGACTTTTCTGATAAGCTGCCTTTCCCGGTGATCCCCTGTTCTGGCCTTACTTTCCTTCTTAGTCTGTTAATGTAAGGGTTTGCTACCATCAACTTGGTTTTGCCCTGCTCTGAGCAGGTTTCCCTCTGTGCTGTTTCTGCTTTAATTGAAAATCTTTGGTTCCCATCAGCATTCCATTGCAAACTCCGTTTTTCTTGAGAGCTCCTCTATGCTTTCCCTCTTCATTCTTACATTTTCTCCCATCTCTTGGTGCCTGTTGGCCTGTGCTAATGAAAACCGTCCTAAACTTCCTTACGCTCGACTCTGTGCCTCCCTGTAGAGCCCAGTACTCTCCATCCTCTCTCCCTATTCTCTCTTTTCAACTAGTCGAAATCCTAGTGGAGGGAGACCATTAGAGATGAAACATCTTGGTATATATTGCTAGTTTTCTATGTCCCCTGGCTTTTCTATGTTTCTGTTGAAACACTCTTGAGAAGTGTCTGATTTCGTTTTCTACATGGGTACCCTTTAAGGCTCAATACTGGAAAAGAAGGGGATCAGAGTGATCAACCCAATGTGGTATCCTAACGTAACAGTTAAGGAAAGCAACAGGCTTTGTGAGACAGCCAGTGATTTGTCCAAAGTCACACAGATAGTAAACGTCAAAGTCAAAAGTGAAATTAGGTCTCCAGACGTGTAGTTCAATACTTTCCCTCATTATTCCATGCTATTTTGAATCTCCTACTCAATTTAGGGGCAAAAGAAATCGAACGCAAAACTTTCCAAAGTTTCTTTTCTTACCTGACATGGTCAGAGAAGAGGAAGCATCCACTGCAGGTACAAGGGATGAGGAGACAACACTAGAGGATGTCTGAGTGGCTGCAGCTGAACGGCGCACGTGTCCAGTACAGAGGTCACTGGTTACTGGTCCAAACAGCTCCACGGAAACCCCAAGGCTCTACCAAGTGGTAGTAGGTTTGGTAGGAGAGTGATGTCACAAAGCAGGCAGTTGAAAGGTATGAGAGAGCCAATAGGGAGGTCCGATCCCCAACAGGAAGGCGGGCTTGGGTGAAGAGAGTGTAGGAGAGCTAAAACAACACCTGAGTTTCTGAGCTCTGGGGAGGAAATCCTAGAAGACAGATTTACCTCCCCCAGGCTCTTCCATTAGGGAAATCATTGCCACATTTCTTACAGACGTTCATTAATACACTGAACTAAGAGTTACTTATATTCTACAGAGTATTCTATTTTATGTATCATATACTTAGAGCTATATAGATCTTATTTAATTAATAATCCTTAGGAAGGAAAGAGCCATCTAGTTTGAACTATTACAGTTGTTCTGAAATCAGATGTGTCTAATGAGTGAACTGATAGCAGCTTTTAAGGAGCCAAAGTAGGGATTAAGAAGCTCTCTTTGTAACTTGGTTCAAGAGTAGGGTGAAGTTTGTTGAGTGTACCTTGTGGAGAATGTTGTGGTCCAAGGCTCTTCTCTTTTAGTTTCTTCTCCTTGACTCCTACCTTCCTTGGGCTGGGCTAGGCTGGGGGCCAGGTTGGACTTGCGACTTAACGTTTCTCTTCCGCTTCCTCTTTTTTTTTTTCTTCCATTATGGGCATTGCTTCGAGGACAAGCCTTGATCTTGCATTGGACGTTACTTCCTGTCAACTTCCAGCAGCAGGAGTCTTCTTTTCAGTGCTTGATGCTTCACGAAATAGACTCTGCCCGTTGGCAGCAAATACCAGAGAGCTAGGAGACAGAGCTGGTTGCAGACCTTTCCTCTTCCAGCCTTTGGTTGCAATTGTTTGGCCCATAATTTGCTAGCTCTAGTTCCTTGGGCCACACAGGTATCCTGCCATCTCCAGCTCTTGTTATATGTGAGAGACATTCTGAACACTGTCCCTTTTTCTTTGCACAGAAGTATATACAGTGTGGCAGTTACTGTAATCTCCTCCGCCTTGCAAACAGCCACTCTAGAATCTTGGACCTCTAGGACTCTCTGTCTTGCATGCTTGGGGGCAAGGCCAAGCAAAATGAAGAGGAGAATAATTAGAGAAAGAGGAGGACGTTGGTGGAGAATTGGGAGCAGGTAAGGTGAAAGGGCACAGGAGAAAAGAGATGCATGTAGACTTTTTGGTTTCTGTGGGAAACAGGTTGACACACTTGGGCCTCATTTGGTATTAACAGAACAGAGAGTTAAAGATCTAAGTAGCTAGATAGTGTGCAGCAACTGCCATGAAGTCTGTACACTGAAGAGAACAGTCTCACATCTAGTTTTCATTTTGTTTTATGTCATAGTACCTTATTTATAGCATTCACTGGTGTGTTTGTAGAATACAGATGTTTTCAAATGCTCTGGTTTTGTCTACATGGTTATCTCCTTGTCCTGTTTGTAAGGAATCCAACATTGTAAGACATATTGCATGTTTTTCTCTTGACGATTGTTGACCTTGAAGCGTCATGAACTGACTTGAGCTGTTGGATTCTGTGGAGAAACGTTCAAAAGGGTCTGTGAAAAAGGCACTGTGGTGAGTCGCATTATGCACCCGAGCGTAAGGAGCAAGATATCTGCCACCAGCCCAGCTTGGCCTGGATTGCCTCTGTTTTAGTTCCCCTGGTTAGTGCTTTTCTCCCTAACCACTCTTGTGACTGTGATAATGTGAGTAAGGGCGGAGTTGCTAACGATCTATGTGTGAGGTAAGCTGGTTTGAGGGAGGAAATCTATGGACCTAGTCATTTTCCTTGGTGGTAAGCTTTCAGGGGTGCAGAGATTGATCTTCCTGGGGCCTTTTCTGGTCCCAGGAAGATATCGCATAGATGGGACCTCCCAAGACACACATTGAATCTTTAGGCCTGTTTTTCCTATTATGAGGTACGAGTTTCTTCACTGATGGGGATGATGCTTATCTGAGAAGAAATTGTGAAAGGTGGTGTAGTGTAGAGGTGTGGCTTAAGCTTTTAAGTTTTCCTCCAGGTTTTTCCCCTAAGCTTCCTACTTCGGACGGCCTACTTACATGATACTAGTAGGTGATGTCCGGCTAACAACTTCCTAAATATACCTGCAAGCCAGATCAGTGTCTCTTTTCTCTGTATTCCCATGGAAATCAAGAGTCCCGCCGAATTTTCCATCGAAACAGTTGATTTGTGTTGTCTCTAGGAATTCTAAAGGGCGTACCGTTGCTTCCTAACCGGTGTCATTTGGGAGATCCGCCTCTGTACGTTCAAATGATTAATTTTGAGACTTTGCTCATGTGTGCAGTAAACCCTTGAATTCCCTAAGACCTTCCTTTCCTCCATCTCCTACCCCATTAAGCCCGCTTCAGTTCATCTCCTGAATTTCTTTGGAATCTGTCAGCCAGCTCTTCCTCAACTTCCTAATACTGAACTTGCCTGTCTGTTGCGATTAGGTCCTAACTAGTGTCCATATATCTTGTTTCCTTCCAATCCACTCTTCACACAAGAAACCTTCAAAGCAAGTTGGAACGTTGCTCATAAACATCGCTCACAAGCATTGTTTTGAGAATAGAAAACACACTGTTGGCCTTTAAGACTCTGCGTGGTCTAGAATCCTCTCTGCTTCTCTAGCCCCATCTTGTGCCACTTTTGCCCTCACTTTCTATGCTTCAGATACACTGAATTAACCTTAGTTCTCACTCATCTGACAGAAGTCAGTTCAGATACTATTTTTCACTGTGATTCCTAGCATTAAGGAATTTGATTATCAGGTTTTGTATGAGGACTATTTCATCAGGGGTACAGAAGTTCTGGCCATCTCTGGTTTTGGATATCCCTTATTTGTTGAGACCTTTGTGTTGTTTGGTTGCCTTTTGTCTGTTTTCCAGATGGGAAAACAGGAACAAGGGAAGTATAGGTTATTACTAGGTGGGGTTGAACAAGTGGAGCAGCAAACTGCAAAGCAGAAAGAAGAGGGACGTACTATAGAGGGATATGACTTCCATTCTCAAGGCGCCTGCATCCTGTGCAGGGAGACAGCCTAACATAAAATGTGCCTAACAACAAATATATTGACTTCTTACTAAAAATCTCCAGTTCATAGAACCGAGGGGTTTGTACCTTCTCCTTTAAAAGTGATAGTCCTGGGACTTCCCCGGTGGTCCCGTGGTGAAGACTCTGCGCTTCCAATGCAGCAGGCGTGGGTTCAATCCCTGGTTGGGGAGCTAAGATCCCACATGCTGCGCAGCCAAAGAAATTTTTTTCGAACGTTATACTCCTGTATTGTTGGCTTTAGTGGTTTAGATTTTGTTTTACTGTTAAGAAGATTTCAGTTTATTTACCGGGAACAAACAACACATAATGTAAGAATAGTTTCCCAGAAACGATTTCCATCATTCTCTTCCTCCCTTTCTCCCGCAGACTGGTGTTTCACCTTGACAAGTTCTCTGTCATTCCATAGGAAAGCTGTCTGGCTTGGAGGTTGCAATCCCAGGGAATTTTTCATCAGCGGGGAAGTCTCCATCACTACAGAGGAATCAAGGGAGAAGTCAGTCCCTGGTAAGTGAGATGCTCCCCCTAAACACCAACACAGCAGTCGTGTACCTTTCAAGGGGTTCAGGGGCAAGATGGGCAAGGCATTTCTACTAACTCTTCTTAAGGATCACGGACAGTGCCCTATGCTACGAGGTAAGCGGTGACTGCTGTAGTTCTTACTGGTGATCCTTTCCTGTCACTGATTCTCGGCTTTCTTTGTATTTCATAGGACTGTTGTCAGTCCAATACAAAATGAGTCTTATTTTTAAAAACCTGAAATGTTTTACAGAGCCTAGCATTCTCATATAGGGTCCTTTCCATTCTCCCCACTTTCCCGAGAGGCCAAGAACACTTCACACCATGAACTAGGAGAGGGGGTAGAGCCCTTTCTGATGAAATACATCAACAAAGACAGAGCCTTAGCCTGCTTGCTCTCTGGACAGGATCTCGGACCACAAGGTCTTCAATCCTGGTATAAATGAAGGAAGTGAGGACAGTTCAACTGGCACTCTCATAACAAGAGTTCTGAAACACCTTCCAAAGAGACTATAGCAGTAGATGAGGGAAGGGAGTGCTACAGTGTGGCAGTACAGGGGGAACGATCGGCTACAGCAGTGAAAAGTGTGGTACCGATTGGTGTGCTCTCGGGGTTCTTGTACATGTAGCATAGATGACCTCTACGGTGGCCCTCCCACCTTCCCACCTGCATTAGGTGTTCTTTTTTTTTGTAATTTATGTTTATGTATTTATTTACTGTTTGTACTTATTTATTCTACGTATTTATTTTTTTGGCCGCACTGGGTCTCTCATTGCTGTGCACGGGCTTTCTCTAGTTGGCGGCTAGCGGGGGCTACTCTCGGTTGCGGTGTGCGGGCATCTCATCGCGGTGGCTTCTCTTGTTGCGGAGCATGGGCTGTAGGCACGTGGGCTTCGGTAGTTGAGGCCTACGGGCTCTAGAATGCAGGCTCCGTCGTTGTGGCACATGCGCTTAGTTGCTGCACGGCATGTGGGATCTTCGCAGACCAGGGCTCGAACCCGTGTCCCCTGCATTGGCAGGCGCCACCAGGGAAGCCCTAGGTGTTCTCATATAGAGTCTAAAAACAGAGAGCACTGAGAGAAGGTAGTGGTTATTAAAGGCTCAGGATCTAAATTCTACCTGTCTCTACACCCCTTCCCAGCTGTCGATTTGACCCCATTTTTGAATGCTGACCTCATTGTTCAACTTTTCTCTGCCGTCTGTATACTCACCTTGAAAACTTGTTTCTGTGATGCGTTGAGCAGACACAGGGTGGCAGATTGCAGAGGTGGAAGCTGGTGGTCGGATATTTGTGGGCTGAATCTCCTTCAGTCCCATTCCCATTTCTGGTTGCCCAGAGGCCCTACTTCCTGTGTGTGACGCAGAGCCGTAGGATTGCGGGCAGGAGCCAAGTTCTCCATACAGTAAAGACCCCAGTGTGCCTTGGTTATAGTAATATACCTGGCTTCCTTCCTGGCAGGGAAGTGACAGGCGGCTATGCCCCTGATTTGTTCGTGGGCCTCCTGATCCAGCAGTTCCCTTGGCTCTGCCCCTGTCGTCAGCTGCCCCTAGGATAACTCTGAGCCCTAGCCACTTCTCTGGTAGATTTCCCTATTCCCCCACTACAGTCACACCTGAATAAGGCAACTCAGACCTTTCAGAGATGTGTCCTGAACCTCTTGTTTTCTGAAATACCTATCTGGTGGTTGTGAGACTTAAGGCCAGCGTCCCCGAGAGACTTTTTCTATTTCTCCTAGTAAACCTAGACTCATCTTCTGTCACCTTCAACTCTACTCCAATTGTGTTCTTTCAACCCAGACCTCTGACCCTGCTTTTTACTTCTGCCGTTTCATCCTCGCTCCTGCTTCCTTTCCTAAATCCATACGTCTCTTTTGGCCTTCCTAGCCCTGGGCCAAGTTCCTTCCTCTTTGCTCAGTTTTTACCCCTTTCCTTCATTCTCCCATCCAACTTTCAGTCCTTCCTTTCTCACGCCCCAGTTAGCAGCATCTGAAAATTCGAAAGGTTTGTTACTCGTCTATTAATTGTATTCCATTTACTTATTCAGTTCTATACCTGTCTTACCTGTGTATGGAAGAACAGCTGGTAGCCAAGGTGGCACCAAGAATCCTAGCAGCTCTCACTTGACGTATCCGTAGTAGTCGGCAATTTCCATTTCGTTTTCCCTCTCGGTGAAAAATTGCAGCTTGCCCGAAGAGGTGTATCTGGCAGCATTCTCCCGTTGTTGTTGAGCCCGCCTCTTCATGGCCTCTCGCTCTGGCCTCTGCTCTTGTTCGATGGGCTTTGACATGACTGGCTCAGGCACGTTGGGTTCCCTCCATGGAACTCGTTGCTTGCTGAAGTCTTGGAGTAGAAAGTGGGTTTGGAGCTTGGGTGGGGACTGGCGCTTATTCACAGCAGGGGGAACAGGCTCCCGCTGGAGAGGAGCGCCAGATGAAGTTTTGGAGGGTGCAGGCCTAGGAGCAGCAGACTGAGGGACACGAGGCTGGGTATGGTTGGTCCAAGCCGGTTGGGTTGGGTTGGTCACAGTTGGCTGAGCTGGTTTGGCGGGGCCTGGCAAAGAGGCAGGAGCTGGCTGGTGGGATGAATTGGCTGCAGCAGGTTGAGCTGAGTCAGTAGAACCAGGCTGGGCACGGTAAGCCCCAGCAGGCCGATGTGAGGCCAGAGACTGTGGCCTCCGAGGAGCGGGTCGAGCTTGAGGCTTGTCCCAGGCAGAAAAAGGCAGAGGTATCAACTTGACCTTCCCAGGAGGAGGCCGCTCATACTGGGCTGGAGACGGACACTCTGTTTCAGCACTGCTGTCTGGTTTCTGGGCTTGGACTTGCGTTTTCTCAGGACCCTTCCCCTCACGTGGGGTATGCCGCCATGGCTGGATAGCTGGGGGTGGCTGGGGGTCTTTGGGGTTGCTTGACTTTCCCAAGAGCCGACAGGAAGAGAGCCCAGTTTTCGTCTCATTCTTCTTCCCCAGCGCATGAAGAACCTTCACAGACTCCAGCATGCGCACGCCAAGGGAGGTTCGAGGCTTTTGAAAGCTCTGTTGGAGAAGCTCAGTTTGGTGTTCCTTTCGCTTCGTGTGGGGGATTGCTGGCTTCTCTTCTGCCTTGACTTTGTTCCCTGACTGCTTGTTCTCCTCAGCCTTGTTTCTCCCTCTGGTCCTTTTGGTCTTTTCCTGCCCGTGGCTCTTAGTTTTGCTGATCTTTCTGGATGCAGCTTTCTGAGGTTTGCCTTGAGAGTGCTTGGCCGTGTTCACAGGAGCCCTGTCACTGACTGCAGCGTGGCATATAACCACTTCTCCCCCTAACAGGCACTCTGGATTCTTTGGCTGGATTTTGGCCTTGGGAGCGCCACTGATAGGCTCAGAGGCTTTCTGTTTGTTCTTCCTGGGTTGATCAGAGGGAACCTTTATGACACTTGGCTTTTCCTGCACCGGATTCACCTTAATGGCTCTGGTGTCTTTAGCTTTGATCACGTTGGGACCTTGGGATTGATCAAGATCTTTCAAAGGATTAAAGAGCTGGGGAAGGTGAATATCCTCCGCCAGTGTAGTAATGTCTGCAAGACCACTGCTAGGTTCAATCCCATTTTCAAGTGTCCCTAGGTCCTGACGACTCCGGCTGTTCTCTCCCAGATCAGCATTTTCAGAACCAGGCTGCTCCTCTTGGCTGAGGGGATCGGTGCAGGCCAGCGGCTGGTGAATATCAGGGATTCCTAAAGGGAGTAGTGGAGGATCTTGGTTCTCTGTTGGGATCTGGTAGGCATCCAGAGGCTTTGAAAGCTTGGTTTTGATATCATCCACGTGCTTACTCTCTATTTGTCCCTGGCTTGGAGCTGGAGGCAGGGCCAGGAGACGCCTGGCACTCTGGACTGGAGCTGTCACTGAAATGTCCCCAAGTTCAGATGGTGGGTTACTCTCAAGTATGTGGCTGTTTCTGCTACTGCAGGACTTGGGGAGTTCTTGACTTTGTGTCACACAAAACGTCTGGCTTGGAGGTTGCAATCCCAGGGAATTTTTCATCACCAGGGGGGAGGTCTCCATCCCTACAAAGGGATCAAGGGAGAAGTCAGTCCCTGGTAAGTGAGATGCTCCCCCTAAACACCAACACAGCAGTCGTGTACCTTTCAAGGGGTTCAGGGGCAAGATGGGCAAGGCATTTCTACTAACTCTTCTTAAGGATCACGGACGGTGCCCTATGCTACGAGGTAAGCGGTGACTGTTGTAATTCTTACTGGTGAGCCTTTCCTGTCGCTGATTCTCGGCTCGCTTTGTATTTCATAGGACTGTTATAAGTCCAATACAAAATGAGTCTTATTTTTAAAAACCTGAAATGTTTTACAAAGCCTAGCATTCTCATATAGGGTCCTTTCCATTCTCCCCACTTTCCCGAGAGGCCAAGAACACGTCACACCATGAACTAGGAGAGGGGGTAGAGCCCTTGCTGATGAAATACATCAACAAAGACAGAGTCTTAGCCTGCTTGCTCTCTGGACAGGATCTCGGACCACAAGGTCTTCAATCCTGGTATAAATGAAGGAAGTGAGGACAGTTCAACTGGCACTCTCATAACAAGAGTTCTGAAACACCTTCCGAAGAGACTATAGCAGTAGATGAGGGAAGGGAGTGCTACAGTGTGGCAGTACAGGGGGAACGATCGGCTACAGCAGTGAAAAGTGTGGTACCGATTGGTGTGCTCTCGGGGTTCTTGTACATGTAGCATAGATGACCTCTACAGTGGCCCTCCCACCGTCCCACCTGCATTAGGTGTTCTTTTTTTTTGTAATTTATGTTTATGTATTTATTTACTGTTTGAACTTATTTATTCTACGTATTTATTTTTTTGGCTGCACTGGGTCTCTCATTGCTGTGCACGGGCTTTCTCTAGTTGGCGGCTAGCGGGGGCTACTCTTGGTTGCGGTGTGCGGGCTTCTCATCGCGGTGGCTTCTCTTGTTGCGGAGCATGGGCTGTAGGCACGTGGGCTTCGGTAGTTGAGGCTCACGGGCTCTAGAATGCAGGCTCCGTCGTTGTGGCACATGCGCTTAGTTGCTGCACGGCATGTGGGATCTTCGCAGACCAGGGCTCGAACCCGTGTCCCCCGCATTGCATTGGCAGGCGGATTCTTAACCACGGCGCCACCAGGGAAGCCCTAGGTGTTCTCATAGAGAGTCTAAAAACAGAGGGCACTGAGCGAAGGTAGTGGTTATTAAAGGCTCAGGATCTAAATTCTACCTGCCTCTACACCCCTTCCCAGCTGTCGATTTGACCCCATTTTTGAATGCCGACCTCATTCTTCAACTTTCTCTGGCGTTTGTTATACTCACCTTGAAAACTTGTTTCTGTGATGCGTTGAGCAGACACAGGGTGGCAGACTGCAGAGGTGGAAGCTGGTGGTCGGATATTTGTGGGCTGAATCTCCTTCAGTCCCATTCCCATTTCTGGTTGCCCAGAGGCCCTACTTCCTGTGTGTGACGCAGAGCCGTAGGATTGCGGGCAGGAGCCAAGTTCTCCATACAGTAAAGACCCCAGTGTGCCTTGGTTATAGTAATATACCTGGCTTCCTTCCTGGCAGGGAAGTGGCAGGCGGCTATGCCCCTGATTTGTTCGTGGGCCTCCTGATCCAGCAGTTCCCTTGGCTCTGCCCCTGTCGTCAGCTGCCCCTAGGATAACTCTGAGCCCTAGCCACTTCTCTGGTAGATTTCCCTATTCCCCCACTACAGTCACACCTGAATAAGGCAACTCAGACCTTTCAGAGATGTGTCCTGAACCTCTTGTTTTCTGAAATACCTATCTGGTGGTTGTGAGACTTAAGGCCAGCGTCCCCGAGAGACTTTTTCTATTTCTCCTAGTAAACCTAGACTCATCTTCTGTCACCTTCAACTCTACTCCAATTGTGTTCTTTCAACCCAGACCTCTGACCCTGCTTTTTACTTCTGCCGTTTCATCCTCGCTCCTGCTTCCTTTCCTAAATCCATACGTCTCTTTTGGCCTTCCTAGCCCTGGGCCAAGTTCCTTCCTCTTTGCTCAGTTTTTACCCCTTTCCTTCATTCTCCCATCCAACTTTCAGTCCTTCCTTTCTCACGCCCCAGTTAGCAGCATCTGAAAATTCGAAAGGTTTGTTACTCGTCTATTAATTGTATTCCATTTACTTATTCAGTTCTATACCTGTCTTACCTGTGTATGGAAGAACAGCTGGTAGCCAAGGTGGCACCAAGAATCCTAGCAGCTCTCACTTGACGTATCCGTAGTAGTCGGCAATTTCCATTTCGTTTTCCCTCTCGGTGAAAAATTGCAGCTTGCCCGAAGAGGTGTATCTGGCAGCATTCTCCCGTTGTTGTTGAGCCCGCCTCTTCATGGCCTCTCGCTCTGGCCTCTGCTCTTGTTCGATGGGCTTTGACATGACTGGCTCAGGCACGTTGGGTTCCCTCCATGGAACTCGTTGCTTGCTGAAGTCTTGGAGTAGAAATTGGGTTTGGAGCTTGGGTGGGGACTGGCGCTTATTCACAGCAGGGGGAACAGGCTCCCGCTGGAGAGGAGCGCCAGATGAAGTTTTGGAGGGTGCAGGCCTAGGAGCAGCAGACTGAGGGACACGAGGCTGGGTATGGTTGGTCCAAGCCGGTTGGGTTGGGTTGGTCACAGTTGGCTGAGCTGGTTTGGCGGGGCCTGGCAAAGAGGCAGGAGCTGGCTGGTGGGATGAATTGGCTGCAGCAGGTTGAGCTGAGTCAGTAGAACCAGGCTGGGCACGGTAAGCCCCAGCAGGCCGATGTGAGGCCAGAGACTGTGGCCTCCGAGGAGCGGGTCGAGCTTGAGGCTTGTCCCAGGCAGAAAAAGGCAGAGGTATCAACTTGACCTTCCCAGGAGGAGGCCGCTCATACTGGGCTGGAGACGGACACTCTGTTTCAGCACTGCTGTCTGGTTTCTGGGCTTGGACTTGCGTTTTCTCAGGACCCTTCCCCTCACGTGGGGTATGCCGCCATGGCTGGATAGCTGGGGGTGGCTGGGGGTCTTTGGGGTTGCTTGACTTTCCCAAGAGCCGACAGGAAGAGAGCCCAGTTTTCGTCTCATTCTTCTTCCCCAGCGCATGAAGAACCTTCACAGACTCCAGCATGCGCACGCCAAGGGAGGTTCGAGGCTTTTGAAAGCTCTGTTGGAGAAGCTCAGTTTGGTGTTCCTTTCGCTTCGTGTGGGGGATTGCTGGCTTCTCTTCTGCCTTGACTTTGTTCCCTGACTGCTTGTTCTCCTCAGCCTTGTTTCTCCCTCTGGTCCTTTTGGTCTTTTCCTGCCCGTGGCTCTTAGTTTTGCTGATCTTTCTGGATGCAGCTTTCTGAGGTTTGCCTTGAGAGTGCTTGGCCGTGTTCACAGGAGCCCTGTCACTGACTGCAGCGTGGCATATAACCACTTCTCCCCCTAACAGGCACTCTGGATTCTTTGGCTGGATTTTGGCCTTGGGAGCGCCACTGATAGGCTCAGAGGCTTTCTGTTTGTTCTTCCTGGGTTGATCAGAGGGAACCTTTATGACACTTGGCTTTTCCTGCACCGGATTCACCTTAATGGCTCTGGTGTCTTTAGCTTTGATCACGTTGGGACCTTGGGATTGATCAAGATCTTTCAAAGGATTAAAGAGCTGGGGAAGGTGAATATCCTCCGCCAGTGTAGTAATGTCTGCAAGACCACTGCTAGGTTCAATCCCATTTTCAAGTGTCCCTAGGTCCTGACGACTCCGGCTGTTCTCTCCCAGATCAGCATTTTCAGAACCAGGCTGCTCCTCTTGGCTGAGGGGATCGGTGCAGGCCAGCGGCTGGTGAATATCAGGGATTCCTAAAGGGAGTAGTGGAGGATCTTGGTTCTCTGTTGGGATCTGGTAGGCATCCAGAGGCTTTGAAAGCTTGGTTTTGATATCATCCACGTGCTTACTCTCTATTTGTCCCTGGCTTGGAGCTGGAGGCAGGGCCAGGAGACGCCTGGCACTCTGGACTGGAGCTGTCACTGAAATGTCCCCAAGTTCAGATGGTGGGTTACTCTCAAGTATGTGGCTGTTTCTGCTACTGCAGGACTTGGGGAGTTCTTGACTTTGTGTCACACAAAACGTCTGGCTTGGAGGTTGCAATCCCAGGGAATTTTTCATCACCAGGGGGGAGGTCTCCATCCCTACAAAGGGATCAAGGGAGAAGTCAGTCCCTGGTAAGTGAGATGCTCCCCCTAAACACCAACACAGCAGTCGTGTACCTTTCAAGGGGTTCAGGGGCAAGATGGGCAAGGCATTTCTACTAACTCTTCTTAAGGATCACGGACGGTGCCCTATGCTACGAGGTAAGCGGTGACTGTTGTAATTCTTACTGGTGAGCCTTTCCTGTCGCTGATTCTCGGCTCGCTTTGTATTTCATAGGACTGTTATAAGTCCAATACAAAATGAGTCTTATTTTTAAAAACCTGAAATGTTTTACAAAGCCTAGCATTCTCATATAGGGTCCTTTCCATTCTCCCCACTTTCCCGAGAGGCCAAGAACACGTCACACCATGAACTAGGAGAGGGGGTAGAGCCCTTGCTGATGAAATACATCAACAAAGACAGAGTCTTAGCCTGCTTGCTCTCTGGACAGGATCTCGGACCACAAGGTCTTCAATCCTGGTATAAATGAAGGAAGTGAGGACAGTTCAACTGGCACTCTCATAACAAGAGTTCTGAAACACCTTCCGAAGAGACTATAGCAGTAGATGAGGGAAGGGAGTGCTACAGTGTGGCAGTACAGGGGGAACGATCGGCTACAGCAGTGAAAAGTGTGGTACCGATTGGTGTGCTCTCGGGGTTCTTGTACATGTAGCATAGATGACCTCTACAGTGGCCCTCCCACCGTCCCACCTGCATTAGGTGTTCTTTTTTTTTGTAATTTATGTTTATGTATTTATTTACTGTTTGAACTTATTTATTCTACGTATTTATTTTTTTGGCTGCACTGGGTCTCTCATTGCTGTGCACGGGCTTTCTCTAGTTGGCGGCTAGCGGGGGCTACTCTTGGTTGCGGTGTGCGGGCTTCTCATCGCGGTGGCTTCTCTTGTTGCGGAGCATGGGCTGTAGGCACGTGGGCTTCGGTAGTTGAGGCTCACGGGCTCTAGAATGCAGGCTCCGTCGTTGTGGCACATGCGCTTAGTTGCTGCACGGCATGTGGGATCTTCGCAGACCAGGGCTCGAACCCGTGTCCCCCGCATTGCATTGGCAGGCGGATTCTTAACCACGGCGCCACCAGGGAAGCCCTAGGTGTTCTCATAGAGAGTCTAAAAACAGAGGGCACTGAGCGAAGGTAGTGGTTATTAAAGGCTCAGGATCTAAATTCTACCTGCCTCTACACCCCTTCCCAGCTGTCGATTTGACCCCATTTTTGAATGCCGACCTCATTCTTCAACTTTCTCTGGCGTTTGTTATACTCACCTTGAAAACTTGTTTCTGTGATGCGTTGAGCAGACACAGGGTGGCAGACTGCAGAGGTGGAAGCTGGTGGTCGGATATTTGTGGGCTGAATCTCCTTCAGTCCCATTCCCATTTCTGGTTGCCCAGAGGCCCGACTTCCTGTGTATGACGCCGAGCCGTAGGATTGCGGGCAGGAGCCAAGTTCTCCATACAGTAAAGACCCCAGTGTGCCTTGGTTATAGTAATATACCTGGCTCCCTTCCTGGCAGGGAAGTGGCAGGCGGCTCTGCCCCTGATTTGGAATCTGAGATGGTGTTCCCTGAGCAAGGCTGGCAGAAAGCGATGGATGTAGAGGGACCATGTTCTTGGCGTCTGAAGTTTTATCATCCTGGGCTGCCAGAAACATGGAGGAGGCAGCTGTGTGGCGGTCAGTGAGTGCCAGAGTAAAGTCTCCGAGTGAAGAAGAATTCTTTTCAGTGCTTGCTGTGATGTCCCACTCAAGAACACCTGGATAGGAAGCAGCTGAAGTGGAGATCTGGCTGTGGTCAGTAACTCCAGATAACATAGTCGTGCTAGAATGTTGGTAAAGGTAGGCACTACCCATGAGTGTCTGGAAAGGGGTACCAGTAGCCGATGCCGAACTGACGGCAGGGGCAGAGACTCTGGAGAAGTTGCAGACACTTCGTGTTAGGGAAGTTGCATTGCTCACCACAGGAGGAGAATGCTGCAGAGAATTTAGAGTTCCAAGTAGAGATGGATGTTGGAAATTTTCTGTAAGAACAAGAGGGTCATGAAAAACTCAGGGAGGTTGAGAAATTCTCACTACGTTTGAGGAACGGCATCATCTGAAGGTTCTTGCTATCAGGACACCTCTACTATCACTACTTCCTGAGAAGCCCAAAATCAGACAGTTGATGATGGCTGTAAGGACTGAGCAGTTTTCCACTCTTCTCTATTAACTGCCTGTGCTCCCATCTTGGGCACAGACGGGCAGAAGAGCCAAGTGGTGTGGTTCAGAGATTGTTCTCTAGGCTGGAAGCAACCTTCTCCCTGCCCTGTCTTTCCCTTCGGCCTGCACTCGTATTGACTTCTATGCTATTTCCTAGACTGGAAGCATTTTAGAACTAGGAGGCCCTTAGAGAACTTCGATGTTCTCAGTCTCATTTCGTGAGTAAGGAAACTGAGGCTCAGAGAGGTCGGGTTGACTTGTTCAAGTTCTCTCATTATGTTAGTATCATTACCAGGTTTCAGAACCTAAGTATCCTGACTTCCTTGCCAGGACTCCACTCTGAGCATGATACTGCCAGAAAGCAGGAGAAATAGAACTTATAATATAGGCATTTTTTTTGTCCATTAGAAAACAGTACGGCTATTACCATTGTCGTCTTCAGTGTCTCCCTTTGCTTGTGCAGTTCCCACGCTATTACCTAGAGGTGACGTACAGCTCAGTCCAACTGGTGAATTGAAAGAGTCATTTTTGCCCTCTTCAAGCCTGGTTTCTCATCCTACCTCAAAATGATTACCCGAAAGTGGATTTCTTAAGTGCTTTTGGAAAGGGAAAAGTTATCTGATTACTTCAGATTACTCACCTATAAAGTGGTTATAACACCACCACCAATAATAATAGCAGTAATAATTAATAGATGAATAAGCTGATCTGTTGCGTATGATTTATATGGAGGAAGATACAATAAGTTCTAGAAAGACAAAGAAAAATCATGACAAGCATATTACGTTAACGAAAAAGAAATCCATAGATATTAATGAAAACTGGGGTATGTGGCAAGTATCAAAGCCTAATGAATTTACTGACAAATGGCATTCTGTACCATCCATGCAATATTATGAAAGTGAATTTTGCCCACTCTATTTTAGTGAATACTATTAACCAGAAAACACGATGGAGGTGATAGAGGTGAATGAATTCCTAGCCAATGCATACAGACAGAGAAGGTATGTCAGTAAAAAATGCATAACAAGCAACAGAATGCAATAAATGTGCATGTATAGGTAGCCACAACACATATAGACAAGTATTTCAATGAAAACCGGTACGAAGCAGACAGCAAAATAATAAGTGTAAAAGAGTTTCATTATTGTGCTCCTTCATATTTTTACCCAGCAAGTAAGAGGTATTAAGCCTAGGAGAAATATATATTTCAATGAATATAGCTTATATAATAAGCAGAAAGGAAGCTTAAAATGTATCAGGAAGGTTTTTGGATTTATCCTAGAACTTAGATTAGAATCATCTTCAGCATCCAGGAAGATGGCATCCCAAAACCTCAAAAAACCATCATGCCTAGAATCCAATTAAAAAAGATTTTCAAATGTAAGAAAATCCACAGGACTCCACAATATGGTTTTCGATAAACGTGGATGTTTGTTTGTTTTGTTTCTTTGGCCGCGCCGCGTGGCCCTGGCCGTGAAAGCACCGAGTCCTAAGCACTGGACCGCCAGGGAATTCCCTAAGTGGGGGGAATTAGAGATGTGGGGCTTGACTTTTTCTTCTTCTTCTTCGGTAGCTAAGATCTACAAGCGAACGATGGCTGTTGATCAATGTGCTCTCTGTGTTAGGAAGGAAATAACTGTAAAAATGAAAAGCAGCCTTGCCTTAGAACCTACATATCACACCAAGGAAAATAGTCCTTCTGATTCAATTTAGAAGATATCACTTAAAATGTTGAATTGGTGAAATGTCTACCTAGTTTAAAAATTAGAAAGAATAAAACACTGAAAAGCAGCCCCCTAGATAACCACTGTGGTTGCTTGTTTATAGGAGGCATCATTTCTAAAACGTATTTCTAAAATGTTTATATTCAAAACTGTCAAGTGGCCAACTGTATTCAGAGAGGCAATAAAAGAAAGAAAACGGAGTATGACTTTTCTGATAAGCTGCCTTTCCCGGTGATCCCCTGTTCTGGCCTTACTTTCCTTCTTAGTCTGTTAATGTAAGGGTTTGCTACCATCAACTTGGTTTTGCCCTGCTCTGAGCAGGTTTCCCTCTGTGCTGTTTCTGCTTTAATTGAAAATCTTTGGTTCCCATCAGCATTCCATTGCAAACTCCGTTTTTCTTGAGAGCTCCTCTATGCTTTCCCTCTTCATTCTTACATTTTCTCCCATCTCTTGGTGCCTGTTGGCCTGTGCTAATGAAAACCATCCTAAACTTCCTTACGCTCGACTCTGTGCCTCCCTGTAGAGCCCAGTACTCTCCATCCTCTCTCCCTATTCTCTCTTTTCAACTAGTCGAAATCCTAGTGGAGGGAGACCATTAGAGATGAAACATCTTGGTATATATTGCTAGTTTTCTATGTCCCCTGGCTTTTCTATGTTTCTGTTGAAACACTCTTGAGAAGTGTCTGATTTCGTTTTCTACATGGGTACCCTTTAAGGCTCAATACTGGAAAAGAAGGGGATCAGAGTGATCAACCCAACGTGGTATCCTAACGTAACAGTTAAGGAAAGCAACAGGCTTTGTGAGACAGCCAGTGATTTGTCCAAAGTCACACAGATAGTAAACGTCAAAGTCAAAAGTGAAATTAGGTCTCCAGACGTGTAGTTCAATACTTTCCCTCATTATTCCATGCTATTTTGAATCTCCTACTCAATTTAGGGGCAAAAGAAATCGAACGCAAAACTTTCCAAAGTTTCTTTTCTTACCTGACATGGTCAGAGAAGAGGAAGCATCCACTGCAGGTACAAGGGATGAGGAGACAACACTAGAGGATGTCTGAGTGGCTGCAGCTGAACGGCGCACGTGTCCAGTACAGAGGTCACTGGTTACTGGTCCAAACAGCTCCACGGAAACCCCAAGGCTCTACCAAGTGGTAGTAGGTTTGGTAGGAGAGTGATGTCACAAAGCAGGCAGTTGAAAGGTATGAGAGAGCCAATAGGGAGGTCCGATCCCCAACAGGAAGGCGGGCTTGGGTGAAGAGAGTGTAGGAGAGCTAAAACAACACCTGAGTTTCTGAGCTCTGGGGAGGAAATCCTAGAAGACAGATTTACCTCCCCCAGGCTCTTCCATTAGGGAAATCATTGCCACATTTCTTACAGACGTTCATTAATACACTGAACTAAGAGTTACTTATATTCTACAGAGTATTCTATTTTATGTATCATATACTTAGAGCTATATAGATCTTATTTAATTAATAATCCTTAGGAAGGAAAGAGCCATCTAGTTTGAACTATTACAGTTGTTCTGAAATCAGATGTGTCTAATGAGTGAACTGATAGCAGCTTTTAAGGAGCCAAAGTAGGGATTAAGAAGCTCTCTTTGTAACTTGGTTCAAGAGTAGGGTGAAGTTTGTTGAGTGTACCTTGTGGAGAATGTTGTGGTCCAAGGCTCTTCTCTTTTAGTTTCTTCTCCTTGACTCCTACCTTCCTTGGGCTGGGCTAGGCTGGGGGCCAGGTTGGACGTGCGACTTAACATTTCTCTTCCGCTTTCTCTTTTTTTTTTTTTCTTCCATTATGGGCATTGCTTCGAGGACAAGCCTTGATCTTGCATTGGACGTTACTTCCTGTCAACTTCCAGCAGCAGGAGTCTTCTTTTCAGTGCTTGATGCTTCACGAAATAGACTCTGCCCGTTGGCAGCAAATACCAGAGAGCTAGGAGACAGAGCTGGTTGCAGACCTTTCCTCTTCCAGCCTTTGGTTGCAATTGTTTGGCCCATAATTTGCTAGCTCTAGTTCCTTGGGCCACACAGGTATCCTGCCATCTCCAGCTCTTGTTATATGTGAGAGACATTCTGAACACTGTCCCTTTTTCTTTGCACAGAAGTATATACAGTGTGGCAGCTACTGTAATCTCCTCCGCCTTGCAAACAGCCACTCTAGAATCTTGGACCTCTAGGACTCTCTGTCTTGCATGCTTGGGGGCAAGGCCAAGCAAAATGAAGAGGAGAATAATTAGAGAAAGAGGAGGACGTTGGTGGAGAATTGGGAGCAGGTAAGGTGAAAGGGCACAGGAGAAAAGAGATGCATGTAGACTTTTTGGTTTCTGTGGGAAACAGGTTGACACACTTGGGCCTCATTTGGTATTAACAGAACAGAGAGTTAAAGATCTAAGTAGCTAGATAGTGTGCAGCAACTGCCATGAAGTCTGTACACTGAAGAGAACAGTCTCACATCTAGTTTTCATTTTGTTTTATGTCATAGTACCTTATTTGTAGCATTCACTGGTGTGTTTGTAGAATACAGATGTTTTCAAATGCTCTGGTTTTGTCTACATGGTTATCTCCTTGTCCTGTTTGTAAGGAATCCAACATTGTAAGACATATTGCATGTTTTTCTCTTGACGATTGTTGACCTTGAAGCGTCATGAACTGACTTGAGCTGTTGGATTCTGTGGAGAAACGTTCAAAAGGGTCTGTGAAAAAGGCACTGTGGTGAGTCGCATTATGCACCCGAGCGTAAGGAGCAAGATATCTGCCACCAGCCCAGCTTGGCCTGGATTGCCTCTGTTTTAGTTCCCCTGGTTAGTGCTTTTCTCCCTAACCACTCTTGTGACTGTGATAATGTGAGTAAGGGCGGAGTTGCTAATGATCTATGTGTGAGGTAAGCTGGTTTGAGGGAGGAAATCTATGGACCTAGTCATTTTCCTTGGTGGTAAGCTTTCAGGGGTGCAGAGATTGATCTTCCTGGGGCCTTTTCTGGTCCCAGGAAGATATCGCATAGATGGGACCTCCCAAGACACACATTGAATCTTTAGGCCTGTTTTTCCTATTATGAGGTACGAGTTTCTTCACTGATGGGGATGATGCTTATCTGAGAAGAAATTGTGAAAGGTGGTGTAGTGTAGAGGTGTGGCTTAAGCTTTTAAGTTTTCCTCCAGGTTTTTCCCCTAAGCTTCCTACTTCGGACGGCCTACTTACATGATACTAGTAGGTGATGTCCGGCTAACAACTTCCTAAATATACCTGCAAGCCAGATCAGTGTCTCTTTTCTCTGTATTCCCATGGAAATCAAGAGTCCCGCCGAATTTTCCATCGAAACAGTTGATTTGTGTTGTCTCTAGGAATTCTAAAGGGCGTACCGTTGCTTCCTAACCGGTGTCATTTGGGAGATCCGCCTCTGTACGTTCAAATGATTAATTTTGAGACTTTGCTCATGTGTGCAGTAAACCCTTGAATTCCCTAAGACCTTCCTTTCCTCCATCTCCTACCCCATTAAGCCCGCTTCAGTTCATCTCCTGAATTTCTTTGGAATCTGTCAGCCAGCTCTTCCTCAACTTCCTAATACTGAACTTGCCTGTCTGTTGCGATTAGGTCCTAACTAGTGTCCATATATCTTGTTTCCTTCCAATCCACTCTTCACACAAGAAACCTTCAAAGCAAGTTGGAACGTTGCTCATAAACATCGCTCACAAGCATTGTTTTGAGAATAGAAAACACACTGTTGGCCTTTAAGACTCTGCGTGGTCTAGAATCCTCTCTGCTTCTCTAGCCCCATCTTGTGCCACTTTTGCCCTCACTTTCTATGCTTCAGATACACTGAATTAACCTTAGTTCTCACTCATCTGACAGAAGTCAGTTCAGATACTATTTTTCACTGTGATTCCTAGCATTAAGGAATTTGATTATCAGGTTTTGTATGAGGACTATTTCATCAGGGGTACAGAAGTTCTGGCCATCTCTGGTTTTGGATATCCCTTATTTGTTGAGACCTTTGCATTGTTTGGTTGCCTTTTGTCTGTTTTCCAGATGGGAAAACAGGAACAAGGGAAGTATAGGTTATTACTAGGTGGGGTTGAACAAGTGGAGCAGCAAACTGCAAAGCAGAAAGAAGAGGGACGTACTATAGAGGGATATGACTTCCATTCTCAAGGCGCCTGCATCCTGTGCAGGGAGACAGCCTAACATAAAATGTGCCTAACAACAAATATATTGACTTCTTACTAAAAATCTCCAGTTCATAGAACCGAGGGGTTTGTACCTTCTCCTTTAAAAGTGATAGTCCTGGGACTTCCCCGGTGGTCCCGTGGTGAAGACTCTGCGCTTCCAATGCAGCAGGCGTGGGTTCAATCCCTGGTTGGGGAGCTAAGATCCCACATGCTGCGCAGCCAAAGAAATTTTTTTCGAACGTTATACTCCTGTATTGTTGGCTTTAGTGGTTTAGATTTTGTTTTACTGTTAAGAAGATTTCAGTTTATTTACCGGGAACAAACAACACATAATGTAAGAATAGTTTCCCAGAAACGATTTCCATCATTCTCTTCCTCCCTTTCTCCCGCAGACTGGTGTTTCACCTTGACAAGTTCTCTGTCATTCCATAGGAAAGCTGTCTGGCTTGGAGGTTGCAATCCCAGGGAATTTTTCATCAGCGGGGAAGTCTCCATCACTACAGAGGAATCAAGGGAGAAGTCAGTCCCTGGTAAGTGAGATGCTCCCCCTAAACACCAACACAGCAGTCGTGTACCTTTCAAGGGGTTCAGGGGCAAGATGGGCAAGGCATTTCTACTAACTCTTCTTAAGGATCACGGACAGTGCCCTATGCTACGAGGTAAGCGGTGACTGCTGTAGTTCTTACTGGTGATCCTTTCCTGTCACTGATTCTCGGCTTTCTTTGTATTTCATAGGACTGTTGTCAGTCCAATACAAAATGAGTCTTATTTTTAAAAACCTGAAATGTTTTACAGAGCCTAGCATTCTCATATAGGGTCCTTTCCATTCTCCCCACTTTCCCGAGAGGCCAAGAACACTTCACACCATGAACTAGGAGAGGGGGTAGAGCCCTTTCTGATGAAATACATCAACAAAGACAGAGCCTTAGCCTGCTTGCTCTCTGGACAGGATCTCGGACCACAAGGTCTTCAATCCTGGTATAAATGAAGGAAGTGAGGACAGTTCAACTGGCACTCTCATAACAAGAGTTCTGAAACACCTTCCAAAGAGACTATAGCAGTAGATGAGGGAAGGGAGTGCTACAGTGTGGCAGTACAGGGGGAACGATCGGCTACAGCAGTGAAAAGTGTGGTACCGATTGGTGTGCTCTCGGGGTTCTTGTACATGTAGCATAGATGACCTCTACGGTGGCCCTCCCACCTTCCCACCTGCATTAGGTGTTCTTTTTTTTTGTAATTTATGTTTATGTATTTATTTACTGTTTGTACTTATTTATTCTACGTATTTATTTTTTTGGCCGCACTGGGTCTCTCATTGCTGTGCACGGGCTTTCTCTAGTTGGCGGCTAGCGGGGGCTACTCTCGGTTGCGGTGTGCGGGCATCTCATCGCGGTGGCTTCTCTTGTTGCGGAGCATGGGCTGTAGGCACGTGGGCTTCGGTAGTTGAGGCCTACGGGCTCTAGAATGCAGGCTCCGTCGTTGTGGCACATGCGCTTAGTTGCTGCACGGCATGTGGGATCTTCGCAGACCAGGGCTCGAACCCGTGTCCCCTGCATTGGCAGGCGCCACCAGGGAAGCCCTAGGTGTTCTCATATAGAGTCTAAAAACAGAGAGCACTGAGAGAAGGTAGTGGTTATTAAAGGCTCAGGATCTAAATTCTACCTGTCTCTACACCCCTTCCCAGCTGTCGATTTGACCCCATTTTTGAATGCTGACCTCATTGTTCAACTTTTCTCTGCCGTCTGTATACTCACCTTGAAAACTTGTTTCTGTGATGCGTTGAGCAGACACAGGGTGGCAGATTGCAGAGGTGGAAGCTGGTGGTCGGATATTTGTGGGCTGAATCTCCTTCAGTCCCATTCCCATTTCTGGTTGCCCAGAGGCCCTACTTCCTGTGTGTGACGCAGAGCCGTAGGATTGCGGGCAGGAGCCAAGTTCTCCATACAGTAAAGACCCCAGTGTGCCTTGGTTATAGTAATATACCTGGCTTCCTTCCTGGCAGGGAAGTGACAGGCGGCTATGCCCCTGATTTGTTCGTGGGCCTCCTGATCCAGCAGTTCCCTTGGCTCTGCCCCTGTCGTCAGCTGCCCCTAGGATAACTCTGAGCCCTAGCCACTTCTCTGGTAGATTTCCCTATTCCCCCACTACAGTCACACCTGAATAAGGCAACTCAGACCTTTCAGAGATGTGTCCTGAACCTCTTGTTTTCTGAAATACCTATCTGGTGGTTGTGAGACTTAAGGCCAGCGTCCCCGAGAGACTTTTTCTATTTCTCCTAGTAAACCTAGACTCATCTTCTGTCACCTTCAACTCTACTCCAATTGTGTTCTTTCAACCCAGACCTCTGACCCTGCTTTTTACTTCTGCCGTTTCATCCTCGCTCCTGCTTCCTTTCCTAAATCCATACGTCTCTTTTGGCCTTCCTAGCCCTGGGCCAAGTTCCTTCCTCTTTGCTCAGTTTTTACCCCTTTCCTTCATTCTCCCATCCAACTTTCAGTCCTTCCTTTCTCACGCCCCAGTTAGCAGCATCTGAAAATTCGAAAGGTTTGTTACTCGTCTATTAATTGTATTCCATTTACTTATTCAGTTCTATACCTGTCTTACCTGTGTATGGAAGAACAGCTGGTAGCCAAGGTGGCACCAAGAATCCTAGCAGCTCTCACTTGACGTATCCGTAGTAGTCGGCAATTTCCATTTCGTTTTCCCTCTCGGTGAAAAATTGCAGCTTGCCCGAAGAGGTGTATCTGGCAGCATTCTCCCGTTGTTGTTGAGCCCGCCTCTTCATGGCCTCTCGCTCTGGCCTCTGCTCTTGTTCGATGGGCTTTGACATGACTGGCTCAGGCACGTTGGGTTCCCTCCATGGAACTCGTTGCTTGCTGAAGTCTTGGAGTAGAAATTGGGTTTGGAGCTTGGGTGGGGACTGGCGCTTATTCACAGCAGGGGGAACAGGCTCCCGCTGGAGAGGAGCGCCAGATGAAGTTTTGGAGGGTGCAGGCCTAGGAGCAGCAGACTGAGGGACACGAGGCTGGGTATGGTTGGTCCAAGCCGGTTGGGTTGGGTTGGTCACAGTTGGCTGAGCTGGTTTGGCGGGGCCTGGCAAAGAGGCAGGAGCTGGCTGGTGGGATGAATTGGCTGCAGCAGGTTGAGCTGAGTCAGTAGAACCAGGCTGGGCACGGTAAGCCCCAGCAGGCCGATGTGAGGCCAGAGACTGTGGCCTCCGAGGAGCGGGTCGAGCTTGAGGCTTGTCCCAGGCAGAAAAAGGCAGAGGTATCAACTTGACCTTCCCAGGAGGAGGCCGCTCATACTGGGCTGGAGACGGACACTCTGTTTCAGCACTGCTGTCTGGTTTCTGGGCTTGGACTTGCGTTTTCTCAGGACCCTTCCCCTCACGTGGGGTATGCCGCCATGGCTGGATAGCTGGGGGTGGCTGGGGGTCTTTGGGGTTGCTTGACTTTCCCAAGAGCCGACAGGAAGAGAGCCCAGTTTTCGTCTCATTCTTCTTCCCCAGCGCATGAAGAACCTTCACAGACTCCAGCATGCGCACGCCAAGGGAGGTTCGAGGCTTTTGAAAGCTCTGTTGGAGAAGCTCAGTTTGGTGTTCCTTTCGCTTCGTGTGGGGGATTGCTGGCTTCTCTTCTGCCTTGACTTTGTTCCCTGACTGCTTGTTCTCCTCAGCCTTGTTTCTCCCTCTGGTCCTTTTGGTCTTTTCCTGCCCGTGGCTCTTAGTTTTGCTGATCTTTCTGGATGCAGCTTTCTGAGGTTTGCCTTGAGAGTGCTTGGCCGTGTTCACAGGAGCCCTGTCACTGACTGCAGCGTGGCATATAACCACTTCTCCCCCTAACAGGCACTCTGGATTCTTTGGCTGGATTTTGGCCTTGGGAGCGCCACTGATAGGCTCAGAGGCTTTCTGTTTGTTCTTCCTGGGTTGATCAGAGGGAACCTTTATGACACTTGGCTTTTCCTGCACCGGATTCACCTTAATGGCTCTGGTGTCTTTAGCTTTGATCACGTTGGGACCTTGGGATTGATCAAGATCTTTCAAAGGATTAAAGAGCTGGGGAAGGTGAATATCCTCCGCCAGTGTAGTAATGTCTGCAAGACCACTGCTAGGTTCAATCCCATTTTCAAGTGTCCCTAGGTCCTGACGACTCCGGCTGTTCTCTCCCAGATCAGCATTTTCAGAACCAGGCTGCTCCTCTTGGCTGAGGGGATCGGTGCAGGCCAGCGGCTGGTGAATATCAGGGATTCCTAAAGGGAGTAGTGGAGGATCTTGGTTCTCTGTTGGGATCTGGTAGGCATCCAGAGGCTTTGAAAGCTTGGTTTTGATATCATCCACGTGCTTACTCTCTATTTGTCCCTGGCTTGGAGCTGGAGGCAGGGCCAGGAGACGCCTGGCACTCTGGACTGGAGCTGTCACTGAAATGTCCCCAAGTTCAGATGGTGGGTTACTCTCAAGTATGTGGCTGTTTCTGCTACTGCAGGACTTGGGGAGTTCTTGACTTTGTGTCACACAAAACGTCTGGCTTGGAGGTTGCAATCCCAGGGAATTTTTCATCACCAGGGGGGAGGTCTCCATCCCTACAAAGGGATCAAGGGAGAAGTCAGTCCCTGGTAAGTGAGATGCTCCCCCTAAACACCAACACAGCAGTCGTGTACCTTTCAAGGGGTTCAGGGGCAAGATGGGCAAGGCATTTCTACTAACTCTTCTTAAGGATCACGGACGGTGCCCTATGCTACGAGGTAAGCGGTGACTGTTGTAATTCTTACTGGTGAGCCTTTCCTGTCGCTGATTCTCGGCTCGCTTTGTATTTCATAGGACTGTTATAAGTCCAATACAAAATGAGTCTTATTTTTAAAAACCTGAAATGTTTTACAAAGCCTAGCATTCTCATATAGGGTCCTTTCCATTCTCCCCACTTTCCCGAGAGGCCAAGAACACGTCACACCATGAACTAGGAGAGGGGGTAGAGCCCTTGCTGATGAAATACATCAACAAAGACAGAGTCTTAGCCTGCTTGCTCTCTGGACAGGATCTCGGACCACAAGGTCTTCAATCCTGGTATAAATGAAGGAAGTGAGGACAGTTCAACTGGCACTCTCATAACAAGAGTTCTGAAACACCTTCCGAAGAGACTATAGCAGTAGATGAGGGAAGGGAGTGCTACAGTGTGGCAGTACAGGGGGAACGATCGGCTACAGCAGTGAAAAGTGTGGTACCGATTGGTGTGCTCTCGGGGTTCTTGTACATGTAGCATAGATGACCTCTACAGTGGCCCTCCCACCGTCCCACCTGCATTAGGTGTTCTTTTTTTTTGTAATTTATGTTTATGTATTTATTTACTGTTTGAACTTATTTATTCTACGTATTTATTTTTTTGGCTGCACTGGGTCTCTCATTGCTGTGCACGGGCTTTCTCTAGTTGGCGGCTAGCGGGGGCTACTCTTGGTTGCGGTGTGCGGGCTTCTCATCGCGGTGGCTTCTCTTGTTGCGGAGCATGGGCTGTAGGCACGTGGGCTTCGGTAGTTGAGGCTCACGGGCTCTAGAATGCAGGCTCCGTCGTTGTGGCACATGCGCTTAGTTGCTGCACGGCATGTGGGATCTTCGCAGACCAGGGCTCGAACCCGTGTCCCCCGCATTGCATTGGCAGGCGGATTCTTAACCACGGCGCCACCAGGGAAGCCCTAGGTGTTCTCATAGAGAGTCTAAAAACAGAGGGCACTGAGCGAAGGTAGTGGTTATTAAAGGCTCAGGATCTAAATTCTACCTGCCTCTACACCCCTTCCCAGCTGTCGATTTGACCCCATTTTTGAATGCCGACCTCATTCTTCAACTTTCTCTGGCGTTTGTTATACTCACCTTGAAAACTTGTTTCTGTGATGCGTTGAGCAGACACAGGGTGGCAGACTGCAGAGGTGGAAGCTGGTGGTCGGATATTTGTGGGCTGAATCTCCTTCAGTCCCATTCCCATTTCTGGTTGCCCAGAGGCCCGACTTCCTGTGTATGACGCCGAGCCGTAGGATTGCGGGCAGGAGCCAAGTTCTCCATACAGTAAAGACCCCAGTGTGCCTTGGTTATAGTAATATACCTGGCTCCCTTCCTGGCAGGGAAGTGGCAGGCGGCTCTGCCCCTGATTTGGAATCTGAGATGGTGTTCCCTGAGCAAGGCTGGCAGAAAGCGATGGATGTAGAGGGACCATGTTCTTGGCGTCTGAAGTTTTATCATCCTGGGCTGCCAGAAACATGGAGGAGGCAGCTGTGTGGCGGTCAGTGAGTGCCAGAGTAAAGTCTCCGAGTGAAGAAGAATTCTTTTCAGTGCTTGCTGTGATGTCCCACTCAAGAACACCTGGATAGGAAGCAGCTGAAGTGGAGATCTGGCTGTGGTCAGTAACTCCAGATAACATAGTCGTGCTAGAATGTTGGTAAAGGTAGGCACTACCCATGAGTGTCTGGAAAGGGGTACCAGTAGCCGATGCCGCACTGACGGCAGGGGCAGAGACTCTGGAGAAGTTGCAGACACTTCGTGTTAGGGAAGTTGCATTGCTCACCACAGGAGGAGAATGCTGCAGAGAATTTAGAGTTCCAAGTAGAGATGGATGTTGGAAATTTTCTGTAAGAACAAGAGGGTCATGAAAAACTCAGGGAGGTTGAGAAATTCTCACTACGTTTGAGGAACGGCATCATCTGAAGGTTCTTGCTATCAGGACACCTCTACTATCACTACTTCCTGAGAAGCCCAAAATCAGACAGTTGATGATGGCTGTAAGGACTGAGCAGTTTTCCACTCTTCTCTATTAACTGCCTGTGCTCCCATCTTGGGCACAGACGGGCAGAAGAGCCAAGTGGTGTGGTTCAGAGATTGTTCTCTAGGCTGGAAGCAACCTTCTCCCTGCCCTGTCTTTCCCTTCGGCCTGCACTCGTATTGACTTCTATGCTATTTCCTAGACTGGAAGCATTTTAGAACTAGGAGGCCCTTAGAGAACTTCGATGTTCTCAGTCTCATTTCGTGAGTAAGGAAACTGAGGCTCAGAGAGGTCGGGTTGACTTGTTCAAGTTCTCTCATTATGTTAGTATCATTACCAGGTTTCAGAACCTAAGTATCCTGACTTCCTTGCCAGGACTCCACTCTGAGCATGATACTGCCAGAAAGCAGGAGAAATAGAACTTATAATATAGGCATTTTTTTTGTCCATTAGAAAACAGTACGGCTATTACCATTGTCGTCTTCAGTGTCTCCCTTTGCTTGTGCAGTTCCCACGCTATTACCTAGAGGTGACGTACAGCTCAGTCCAACTGGTGAATTGAAAGAGTCATTTTTGCCCTCTTCAAGCCTGGTTTCTCATCCTACCTCAAAATGATTACCCGAAAGTGGATTTCTTAAGTGCTTTTGGAAAGGGAAAAGTTATCTGATTACTTCAGATTACTCACCTATAAAGTGGTTATAACACCACCACCAATAATAATAGCAGTAATAATTAATAGATGAATAAGCTGATCTGTTGCGTATGATTTATATGGAGGAAGATACAATAAGTTCTAGAAAGACAAAGAAAAATCATGACAAGCATATTACGTTAACGAAAAAGAAATCCATAGATATTAATGAAAACTGGGGTATGTGGCAAGTATCAAAGCCTAATGAATTTACTGACAAATGGCATTCTGTACCATCCATGCAATATTATGAAAGTGAATTTTGCCCACTCTATTTTAGTGAATACTATTAACCAGAAAACACGATGGAGGTGATAGAGGTGAATGAATTCCTAGCCAATGCATACAGACAGAGAAGGTATGTCAGTAAAAAATGCATAACAAGCAACAGAATGCAATAAATGTGCATGTATAGGTAGCCACAACACATATAGACAAGTATTTCAATGAAAACCGGTACGAAGCAGACAGCAAAATAATAAGTGTAAAAGAGTTTCATTATTGTGCTCCTTCATATTTTTACCCAGCAAGTAAGAGGTATTAAGCCTAGGAGAAATATATATTTCAATGAATATAGCTTATATAATAAGCAGAAAGGAAGCTTAAAATGTATCAGGAAGGTTTTTGGATTTATCCTAGAACTTAGATTAGAATCATCTTCAGCATCCAGGAAGATGGCATCCCAAAACCTCAAAAAACCATCATGCCTAGAATCCAATTAAAAAAGATTTTCAAATGTAAGAAAATCCACAGGACTCCACAATATGGTTTTCGATAAACGTGGATGTTTGTTTGTTTTGTTTCTTTGGCCGCGCCGCGTGGCCCTGGCCGTGAAAGCACCGAGTCCTAAGCACTGGACCGCCAGGGAATTCCCTAAGTGGGGGGAATTAGAGATGTGGGGCTTGACTTTTTCTTCTTCTTCTTCGGTAGCTAAGATCTACAAGCGAACGATGGCTGTTGATCAATGTGCTCTCTGTGTTAGGAAGGAAATAACTGTAAAAATGAAAAGCAGCCTTGCCTTAGAACCTACATATCACACCAAGGAAAATAGTCCTTCTGATTCAATTTAGAAGATATCACTTAAAATGTTGAATTGGTGAAATGTCTACCTAGTTTAAAAATTAGAAAGAATAAAACACTGAAAAGCAGCCCCCTAGATAACCACTGTGGTTGCTTGTTTATAGGAGGCATCATTTCTAAAACGTATTTCTAAAATGTTTATATTCAAAACTGTCAAGTGGCCAACTGTATTCAGAGAGGCAATAAAAGAAAGAAAACGGAGTATGACTTTTCTGATAAGCTGCCTTTCCCGGTGATCCCCTGTTCTGGCCTTACTTTCCTTCTTAGTCTGTTAATGTAAGGGTTTGCTACCATCAACTTGGTTTTGCCCTGCTCTGAGCAGGTTTCCCTCTGTGCTGTTTCTGCTTTAATTGAAAATCTTTGGTTCCCATCAGCATTCCATTGCAAACTCCGTTTTTCTTGAGAGCTCCTCTATGCTTTCCCTCTTCATTCTTACATTTTCTCCCATCTCTTGGTGCCTGTTGGCCTGTGCTAATGAAAACCATCCTAAACTTCCTTACGCTCGACTCTGTGCCTCCCTGTAGAGCCCAGTACTCTCCATCCTCTCTCCCTATTCTCTCTTTTCAACTAGTCGAAATCCTAGTGGAGGGAGACCATTAGAGATGAAACATCTTGGTATATATTGCTAGTTTTCTATGTCCCCTGGCTTTTCTATGTTTCTGTTGAAACACTCTTGAGAAGTGTCTGATTTCGTTTTCTACATGGGTACCCTTTAAGGCTCAATACTGGAAAAGAAGGGGATCAGAGTGATCAACCCAATGTGGTATCCTAACGTAACAGTTAAGGAAAGCAACAGGCTTTGTGAGACAGCCAGTGATTTGTCCAAAGTCACACAGATAGTAAACGTCAAAGTCAAAAGTGAAATTAGGTCTCCAGACTTGTAGTTCAATACTTTCCCTCATTATTCCATGCTATTTTGAATCTCCTACTCAATTTAGGGGCAAAAGAAATCGAACGCAAAACTTTCCAAAGTTTCTTTTCTTACCTGACATGGTCAGAGAAGAGGAAGCATCCACTGCAGGTACAAGGGATGAGGAGACAACACTAGAGGATGTCTGAGTGGCTGCAGCTGAACGGCGCACGTGTCCAGTACAGAGGTCACTGGTTACTGGTCCAAACAGCTCCACGGAAACCCCAAGGCTCTACCAAGTGGTAGTAGGTTTGGTAGGAGAGTGATGTCACAAAGCAGGCAGTTGAAAGGTATGAGAGAGTCAATAGGGAGGTCCGATCCCCAACAGGAAGGCGGGCTTGGGTGAAGAGAGTGTAGGAGAGCTAAAACAACACCTGAGTTTCTGAGCTCTGGGGAGGAAATCCTAGAAGACAGATTTACCTCCCCCAGGCTCTTCCATTAGGGAAATCATTGCCACATTTCTTACAGACGTTCATTAATACACTGAACTAAGAGTTACTTATATTCTACAGAGTATTCTATTTTATGTATCATATACTTAGAGCTATATAGATCTTATTTAATTAATAATCCTTAGGAAGGAAAGAGCCATCTAGTTTGAACTATTACAGTTGTTCTGAAATCAGATGTGTCTAATGAGTGAACTGATAGCAGCTTTTAAGGAGCCAAAGTAGGGATTAAGAAGCTCTCTTTGTAACTTGGTTCAAGAGTAGGGTGAAGTTTGTTGAGTGTACCTTGTGGAGAATGTTGTGGTCCAAGGCTCTTCTCTTTTAGTTTCTTCTCCTTGACTCCTACCTTCCTTGGGCTGGGCTAGGCTGGGGGCCAGGTTGGACTTGCGACTTAACATTTCTCTTCCGCTTCCTCTTTTTTTTTTCTTCCATTATGGGCATTGCTTCGAGGACAAGCCTTGATCTTGCATTGGACGTTACTTCCTGTCAACTTCCAGCAGCAGGAGTCTTCTTTTCAGTGCTTGATGCTTCACGAAATAGACTCTGCCCGTTGGCAGCAAATACCAGAGAGCTAGGAGACAGAGCTGGTTGCAGACCTTTCCTCTTCCAGCCTTTGGTTGCAATTGTTTGGCCCATAATTTGCTAGCTCTAGTTCCTTGGGCCACACAGGTATCCTGCCATCTCCAGCTCTTGTTATATGTGAGAGACATTCTGAACACTGTCCCTTTTTCTTTGCACAGAAGTATATACAGTGTGGCAGTTACTGTAATCTCCTCCGCCTTGCAAACAGCCACTCTAGAATCTTGGACCTCTAGGACTCTCTGTCTTGCATGCTTGGGGGCAAGGCCAAGCAAAATGAAGAGGAGAATAATTAGAGAAAGAGGAGGACGTTGGTGGAGAATTGGGAGCAGGTAAGGTGAAAGGGCACAGGAGAAAAGAGATGCATGTAGACTTTTTGGTTTCTGTGGGAAACAGGTTGACACACTTGGGCCTCATTTGGTATTAACAGAACAGAGAGTTAAAGATCTAAGTAGCTAGATAGTGTGCAGCAACTGCCATGAAGTCTGTACACTGAAGAGAACAGTCTCACATCTAGTTTTCATTTTGTTTTATGTCATAGTACCTTATTTATAGCATTCACTGGTGTGTTTGTAGAATACAGATGTTTTCAAATGCTCTGGTTTTGTCTACATGGTTATCTCCTTGTCCTGTTTGTAAGGAATCCAACATTGTAAGACATATTGCATGTTTTTCTCTTGACGATTGTTGACCTTGAAGCGTCATGAACTGACTTGAGCTGTTGGATTCTGTGGAGAAACGTTCAAAAGGGTCTGTGAAAAAGGCACTGTGGTGAGTCGCATTATGCACCCGAGCGTAAGGAGCAAGATATCTGCCACCAGCCCAGCTTGGCCTGGATTGCCTCTGTTTTAGTTCCCCTGGTTAGTGCTTTTCTCCCTAACCACTCTTGTGACTGTGATAATGTGAGTAAGGGCGGAGTTGCTAACGATCTATGTGTGAGGTAAGCTGGTTTGAGGGAGGAAATCTATGGACCTAGTCATTTTCCTTGGTGGTAAGCTTTCAGGGGTGCAGAGATTGATCTTCCTGGGGCCTTTTCTGGTCCCAGGAAGATATCGCATAGATGGGACCTCCCAAGACACACATTGAATCTTTAGGCCTGTTTTTCCTATTATGAGGTACGAGTTTCTTCACTGATGGGGATGATGCTTATCTGAGAAGAAATTGTGAAAGGTGGTGTAGTGTAGAGGTGTGGCTTAAGCTTTTAAGTTTTCCTCCAGGTTTTTCCCCTAAGCTTCCTACTTCGGACGGCCTACTTACATGATACTAGTAGGTGATGTCCGGCTAACAACTTCCTAAATATACCTGCAAGCCAGATCAGTGTCTCTTTTCTCTGTATTCCCATGGAAATCAAGAGTCCCGCCGAATTTTCCATCGAAACAGTTGATTTGTGTTGTCTCTAGGAATTCTAAAGGGCGTACCGTTGCTTCCTAACCGGTGTCATTTGGGAGATCCGCCTCTGTACGTTCAAATGATTAATTTTGAGACTTTGCTCATGTGTGCAGTAAACCCTTGAATTCCCTAAGACCTTCCTTTCCTCCATCTCCTACCCCATTAAGCCCGCTTCAGTTCATCTCCTGAATTTCTTTGGAATCTGTCAGCCAGCTCTTCCTCAACTTCCTAATACTGAACTTGCCTGTCTGTTGCGATTAGGTCCTAACTAGTGTCCATATATCTTGTTTCCTTCCAATCCACTCTTCACACAAGAAACCTTCAAAGCAAGTTGGAACGTTGCTCATAAACATCGCTCACAAGCATTGTTTTGAGAATAGAAAACACACTGTTGGCCTTTAAGACTCTGCGTGGTCTAGAATCCTCTCTGCTTCTCTAGCCCCATCTTGTGCCACTTTTGCCCTCACTTTCTATGCTTCAGATACACTGAATTAACCTTAGTTCTCACTCATCTGACAGAAGTCAGTTCAGATACTATTTTTCACTGTGATTCCTAGCATTAAGGAATTTGATTATCAGGTTTTGTATGAGGACTATTTCATCAGGGGTACAGAAGTTCTGGCCATCTCTGGTTTTGGATATCCCTTATTTGTTGAGACCTTTGCGTTGTTTGGTTGCCTTTTGTCTGTTTTCCAGATGGGAAAACAGGAACAAGGGAAGTATAGGTTATTACTAGGTGGGGTTGAACAAGTGGAGCAGCAAACTGCAAAGCAGAAAGAAGAGGGACGTACTATAGAGGGATATGACTTCCATTCTCAAGGCGCCTGCATCCTGTGCAGGGAGACAGCCTAACATAAAATGTGCCTAACAACAAATATATTGACTTCTTACTAAAAATCTCCAGTTCATAGAACCGAGGGGTTTGTACCTTCTCCTTTAAAAGTGATAGTCCTGGGACTTCCCCGGTGGTCCCGTGGTGAAGACTCTGCGCTTGCAATGCAGCAGGCGTGGGTTCAATCCCTGGTTGGGGAGCTAAGATCCCACATGCTGCGCAGCCAAAGAAATTTTTTTCGAACGTTATACTCCTGTATTGTTGGCTTTAGTGGTTTAGATTTTGTTTTACTGTTAAGAAGATTTCAGTTTATTTACCGGGAACAAACAACACATAATGTAAGAATAGTTTCCCAGAAACGATTTCCATCATTCTCTTCCTCCCTTTCTCCCGCAGACTGGTGTTTCACCTTGACAAGTTCTCTGTCATTCCATAGGAAAGCTGTCTGGCTTGGAGGTTGCAATCCCAGGGAATTTTTCATCAGCGGGGAAGTCTCCATCACTACAGAGGAATCAAGGGAGAAGTCAGTCCCTGGTAAGTGAGATGCTCCCCCTAAACACCAACACAGCAGTCGTGTACCTTTCAAGGGGTTCAGGGGCAAGATGGGCAAGGCATTTCTACTAACTCTTCTTAAGGATCACGGACAGTGCCCTATGCTACGAGGTAAGCGGTGACTGCTGTAGTTCTTACTGGTGATCCTTTCCTGTCACTGATTCTCGGCTTTCTTTGTATTTCATAGGACTGTTGTCAGTCCAATACAAAATGAGTCTTATTTTTAAAAACCTGAAATGTTTTACAGAGCCTAGCATTCTCATATAGGGTCCTTTCCATTCTCCCCACTTTCCCGAGAGGCCAAGAACACGTCACACCATGAACTAGGAGAGGGGGTAGAGCCCTTGCTGATGAAATACATCAACAAAGACAGAGTCTTAGCCTGCTTGCTCTCTGGACAGGATCTCGGACCACAAGGTCTTCAATCCTGGTATAAATGAAGGAAGTGAGGACAGTTCAACTGGCACTCTCATAACAAGAGTTCTGAAACACCTTCCGAAGAGACTATAGCAGTAGATGAGGGAAGGGAGTGCTACAGTGTGGCAGTACAGGGGGAACGATCGGCTACAGCAGTGAAAAGTGTGGTACCGATTGGTGTGCTCTCGGGGTTCTTGTACATGTAGCATAGATGACCTCTACAGTGGCCCTCCCACCGTCCCACCTGCATTAGGTGTTCTTTTTTTTTGTAATTTATGTTTATGTATTTATTTACTGTTTGAACTTATTTATTCTACGTATTTATTTTTTTGGCTGCACTGGGTCTCTCATTGCTGTGCACGGGCTTTCTCTAGTTGGCGGCTAGCGGGGGCTACTCTTGGTTGCGGTGTGCGGGCTTCTCATCGCGGTGGCTTCTCTTGTTGCGGAGCATGGGCTGTAGGCACGTGGGCTTCGGTAGTTGAGGCTCACGGGCTCTAGAATGCAGGCTCCGTCGTTGTGGCACATGCGCTTAGTTGCTGCACGGCATGTGGGATCTTCGCAGACCAGGGCTCGAACCCGTGTCCCCCGCATTGCATTGGCAGGCGGATTCTTAACCACGGCGCCACCAGGGAAGCCCTAGGTGTTCTCATAGAGAGTCTAAAAACAGAGGGCACTGAGCGAAGGTAGTGGTTATTAAAGGCTCAGGATCTAAATTCTACCTGCCTCTACACCCCTTCCCAGCTGTCGATTTGACCCCATTTTTGAATGCCGACCTCATTCTTCAACTTTCTCTGGCGTTTGTTATACTCACCTTGAAAACTTGTTTCTGTGATGCGTTGAGCAGACACAGGGTGGCAGACTGCAGAGGTGGAAGCTGGTGGTCGGATATTTGTGGGCTGAATCTCCTTCAGTCCCATTCCCATTTCTGGTTGCCCAGAGGCCCGACTTCCTGTGTATGACGCCGAGCCGTAGGATTGCGGGCAGGAGCCAAGTTCTCCATACAGTAAAGACCCCAGTGTGCCTTGGTTATAGTAATATACCTGGCTTCCTTCCTGGCAGGGAAGTGGCAGGCGGCTATGCCCCTGATTTGTTCGTGGGCCTCCTGATCCAGCAGTTCCCTTGGCTCTGCCCCTGTCGTCAGCTGCCCCTAGGATAACTCTGAGCCCTAGCCACTTCTCTGGTAGATTTCCCTATTCCCCCACTACAGTCACACCTGAATAAGGCAACTCAGACCTTTCAGAGATGTGTCCTGAACCTCTTGTTTTCTGAAATACCTATCTGGTGGTTGTGAGACTTAAGGCCAGCGTCCCCGAGAGACTTTTTCTATTTCTCCTAGTAAACCTAGACTCATCTTCTGTCACCTTCAACTCTACTCCAATTGTGTTCTTTCAACCCAGACCTCTGACCCTGCTTTTTACTTCTGCCGTTTCATCCTCGCTCCTGCTTCCTTTCCTAAATCCATACGTCTCTTTTGGCCTTCCTAGCCCTGGGCCAAGTTCCTTCCTCTTTGCTCAGTTTTTACCCCTTTCCTTCATTCTCCCATCCAACTTTCAGTCCTTCCTTTCTCACGCCCCAGTTAGCAGCATCTGAAAATTCGAAAGGTTTGTTACTCGTCTATTAATTGTATTCCATTTACTTATTCAGTTCTATACCTGTCTTACCTGTGTATGGAAGAACAGCTGGTAGCCAAGGTGGCACCAAGAATCCTAGCAGCTCTCACTTGACGTATCCGTAGTAGTCGGCAATTTCCATTTCGTTTTCCCTCTCGGTGAAAAATTGCAGCTTGCCCGAAGAGGTGTATCTGGCAGCATTCTCCCGTTGTTGTTGAGCCCGCCTCTTCATGGCCTCTCGCTCTGGCCTCTGCTCTTGTTCGATGGGCTTTGACATGACTGGCTCAGGCACGTTGGGTTCCCTCCATGGAACTCGTTGCTTGCTGAAGTCTTGGAGTAGAAATTGGGTTTGGAGCTTGGGTGGGGACTGGCGCTTATTCACAGCAGGGGGAACAGGCTCCCGCTGGAGAGGAGCGCCAGATGAAGTTTTGGAGGGTGCAGGCCTAGGAGCAGCAGACTGAGGGACACGAGGCTGGGTATGGTTGGTCCAAGCCGGTTGGGTTGGGTTGGTCACAGTTGGCTGAGCTGGTTTGGCGGGGCCTGGCAAAGAGGCAGGAGCTGGCTGGTGGGATGAATTGGCTGCAGCAGGTTGAGCTGAGTCAGTAGAACCAGGCTGGGCACGGTAAGCCCCAGCAGGCCGATGTGAGGCCAGAGACTGTGGCCTCCGAGGAGCGGGTCGAGCTTGAGGCTTGTCCCAGGCAGAAAAAGGCAGAGGTATCAACTTGACCTTCCCAGGAGGAGGCCGCTCATACTGGGCTGGAGACGGACACTCTGTTTCAGCACTGCTGTCTGGTTTCTGGGCTTGGACTTGCGTTTTCTCAGGACCCTTCCCCTCACGTGGGGTATGCCGCCATGGCTGGATAGCTGGGGGTGGCTGGGGGTCTTTGGGGTTGCTTGACTTTCCCAAGAGCCGACAGGAAGAGAGCCCAGTTTTCGTCTCATTCTTCTTCCCCAGCGCATGAAGAACCTTCACAGACTCCAGCATGCGCACGCCAAGGGAGGTTCGAGGCTTTTGAAAGCTCTGTTGGAGAAGCTCAGTTTGGTGTTCCTTTCGCTTCGTGTGGGGGATTGCTGGCTTCTCTTCTGCCTTGACTTTGTTCCCTGACTGCTTGTTCTCCTCAGCCTTGTTTCTCCCTCTGGTCCTTTTGGTCTTTTCCTGCCCGTGGCTCTTAGTTTTGCTGATCTTTCTGGATGCAGCTTTCTGAGGTTTGCCTTGAGAGTGCTTGGCCGTGTTCACAGGAGCCCTGTCACTGACTGCAGCGTGGCATATAACCACTTCTCCCCCTAACAGGCACTCTGGATTCTTTGGCTGGATTTTGGCCTTGGGAGCGCCACTGATAGGCTCAGAGGCTTTCTGTTTGTTCTTCCTGGGTTGATCAGAGGGAACATTTATGACACTTGGCTTTTCCTGCACCGGATTCACCTTAATGGCTCTGGTGTCTTTAGCTTTGATCACGTTGGGACCTTGGGATTGATCAAGATCTTTCAAAGGATTAAAGAGCTGGGGAAGGTGAATATCCTCCGCCAGTGTAGTAATGTCTGCAAGACCACTGCTAGGTTCAATCCCATTTTCAAGTGTCCCTAGGTCCTGACGACTCCGGCTGTTCTCTCCCAGATCAGCATTTTCAGAACCAGGCTGCTCCTCTTGGCTGAGGGGATCGGTGCAGGCCAGCGGCTGGTGAATATCAGGGATTCCTAAAGGGAGTAGTGGAGGATCTTGGTTCTCTGTTGGGATCTGGTAGGCATCCAGAGGCTTTGAAAGCTTGGTTTTGATATCATCCACGTGCTTACTCTCTATTTGTCCCTGGCTTGGAGCTGGAGGCAGGGCCAGGAGACGCCTGGCACTCTGGACTGGAGCTGTCACTGAAATGTCCCCAAGTTCAGATGGTGGGTTACTCTCAAGTATGTGGCTGTTTCTGTTACTGCAGGACTTGGGGAGTTCTTGACTTTGTGTCACACAAAACGTCTGGCTTGGAGGTTGCAATCCCAGGGAATTTTTCATCACCAGGGGGGAGGTCTCCATCCCTACAAAGGGATCAAGGGAGAAGTCAGTCCCTGGTAAGTGAGATGCTCCCCCTAAACACCAACACAGCAGTCGTGTACCTTTCAAGGGGTTCAGGGGCAAGATGGGCAAGGCATTTCTACTAACTCTTCTTAAGGATCACGGACGGTGCCCTATGCTACGAGGTAAGCGGTGACTGTTGTAATTCTTACTGGTGAGCCTTTCCTGTCGCTGATTCTCGGCTCGCTTTGTATTTCATAGGACTGTTATAAGTCCAATACAAAATGAGTCTTATTTTTAAAAACCTGAAATGTTTTACAAAGCCTAGCATTCTCATATAGGGTCCTTTCCATTCTCCCCACTTTCCCGAGAGGCCAAGAACACGTCACACCATGAACTAGGAGAGGGGGTAGAGCCCTTGCTGATGAAATACATCAACAAAGACAGAGTCTTAGCCTGCTTGCTCTCTGGACAGGATCTCGGACCACAAGGTCTTCAATCCTGGTATAAATGAAGGAAGTGAGGACAGTTCAACTGGCACTCTCATAACAAGAGTTCTGAAACACCTTCCGAAGAGACTATAGCAGTAGATGAGGGAAGGGAGTGCTACAGTGTGGCAGTACAGGGGGAACGATCGGCTACAGCAGTGAAAAGTGTGGTACCGATTGGTGTGCTCTCGGGGTTCTTGTACATGTAGCATAGATGACCTCTACAGTGGCCCTCCCACCGTCCCACCTGCATTAGGTGTTCTTTTTTTTTGTAATTTATGTTTATGTATTTATTTACTGTTTGAACTTATTTATTCTACGTATTTATTTTTTTGGCTGCACTGGGTCTCTCATTGCTGTGCACGGGCTTTCTCTAGTTGGCGGCTAGCGGGGGCTACTCTTGGTTGCGGTGTGCGGGCTTCTCATCGCGGTGGCTTCTCTTGTTGCGGAGCATGGGCTGTAGGCACGTGGGCTTCGGTAGTTGAGGCTCACGGGCTCTAGAATGCAGGCTCCGTCGTTGTGGCACATGCGCTTAGTTGCTGCACGGCATGTGGGATCTTCGCAGACCAGGGCTCGAACCCGTGTCCCCCGCATTGCATTGGCAGGCGGATTCTTAACCACGGCGCCACCAGGGAAGCCCTAGGTGTTCTCATAGAGAGTCTAAAAACAGAGGGCACTGAGCGAAGGTAGTGGTTATTAAAGGCTCAGGATCTAAATTCTACCTGCCTCTACACCCCTTCCCAGCTGTCGATTTGACCCCATTTTTGAATGCCGACCTCATTCTTCAACTTTCTCTGGCGTTTGTTATACTCACCTTGAAAACTTGTTTCTGTGATGCGTTGAGCAGACACAGGGTGGCAGACTGCAGAGGTGGAAGCTGGTGGTCGGATATTTGTGGGCTGAATCTCCTTCAGTCCCATTCCCATTTCTGGTTGCCCAGAGGCCCGACTTCCTGTGTATGACGCCGAGCCGTAGGATTGCGGGCAGGAGCCAAGTTCTCCATACAGTAAAGACCCCAGTGTGCCTTGGTTATAGGAATATACCTGGCTCCCTTCCTGGCAGGGAAGTGACAGGCGGCTCTGCCCCTGATTTGGAATCTGAGATGGTGTTCCCTGAGCAAGGCTGGCAGAAAGCGATGGATGTAGAGGGACCATGTTCTTGGCGTCTGAAGTTTTATCATCCTGGGCTGCCAGAAACATGGAGGAGGCAGCTGTGTGGCGGTCAGTGAGTGCCAGAGTAAAGTCTCCGAGTGAAGAAGAATTCTTTTCAGTGCTTGCTGTGATGTCCCACTCAAGAACACCTGGATAGGAAGCAGCTGAAGTGGAGATCTGGCTGTGGTCAGTAACTCCAGATAACATAGTCGTGCTAGAATGTTGGTAAAGGTAGGCACTACCCATGAGTGTCTGGAAAGGGGTACCAGTAGCCGATGCCGCACTGACGGCAGGGGCAGAGACTCTGGAGAAGTTGCAGACACTTCGTGTTAGGGAAGTTGCATTGCTCACCACAGGAGGAGAATGCTGCAGAGAATTTAGAGTTCCAAGTAGAGATGGATGTTGGAAATTTTCTGTAAGAACAAGAGGGTCATGAAAAACTCAGGGAGGTTGAGAAATTCTCACTACGTTTGAGGAACGGCATCATCTGAAGGTTCTTGCTATCAGGACACCTCTACTATCACTACTTCCTGAGAAGCCCAAAATCAGACAGTTGATGATGGCTGTAAGGACTGAGCAGTTTTCCACTCTTCTCTATTAACTGCCTGTGCTCCCATCTTGGGCACAGACGGGCAGAAGAGCCAAGTGGTGTGGTTCAGAGATTGTTCTCTAGGCTGGAAGCAACCTTCTCCCTGCCCTGTCTTTCCCTTCGGCCTGCACTCGTATTGACTTCTATGCTATTTCCTAGACTGGAAGCATTTTAGAACTAGGAGGCCCTTAGAGAACTTCGATGTTCTCAGTCTCATTTCGTGAGTAAGGAAACTGAGGCTCAGAGAGGTCGGGTTGACTTGTTCAAGTTCTCTCATTATGTTAGTATCATTACCAGGTTTCAGAACCTAAGTATCCTGACTTCCTTGCCAGGACTCCACTCTGAGCATGATACTGCCAGAAAGCAGGAGAAATAGAACTTATAATATAGGCATTTTTTTTGTCCATTAGAAAACAGTACGGCTATTACCATTGTCGTCTTCAGTGTCTCCCTTTGCTTGTGCAGTTCCCACGCTATTACCTAGAGGTGACGTACAGCTCAGTCCAACTGGTGAATTGAAAGAGTCATTTTTGCCCTCTTCAAGCCTGGTTTCTCATCCTACCTCAAAATGATTACCCGAAAGTGGATTTCTTAAGTGCTTTTGGAAAGGGAAAAGTTATCTGATTACTTCAGATTACTCACCTATAAAGTGGTTATAACACCACCACCAATAATAATAGCAGTAATAATTAATAGATGAATAAGCTGATCTGTTGCGTATGATTTATATGGAGGAAGATACAATAAGTTCTAGAAAGACAAAGAAAAATCATGACAAGCATATTACGTTAACGAAAAAGAAATCCATAGATATTAATGAAAACTGGGGTATGTGGCAAGTATCAAAGCCTAATGAATTTACTGACAAATGGCATTCTGTACCATCCATGCAATATTATGAAAGTGAATTTTGCCCACTCTATTTTAGTGAATACTATTAACCAGAAAACACGATGGAGGTGATAGAGGTGAATGAATTCCTAGCCAATGCATACAGACAGAGAAGGTATGTCAGTAAAAAATGCATAACAAGCAACAGAATGCAATAAATGTGCATGTATAGGTAGCCACAACACATATAGACAAGTATTTCAATGAAAACCGGTACGAAGCAGACAGCAAAATAATAAGTGTAAAAGAGTTTCATTATTGTGCTCCTTCATATTTTTACCCAGCAAGTAAGAGGTATTAAGCCTAGGAGAAATATATATTTCAATGAATATAGCTTATATAATAAGCAGAAAGGAAGCTTAAAATGTATCAGGAAGGTTTTTGGATTTATCCTAGAACTTAGATTAGAATCATCTTCAGCATCCAGGAAGATGGCATCCCAAAACCTCAAAAAACCATCATGCCTAGAATCCAATTAAAAAAGATTTTCAAATGTAAGAAAATCCACAGGACTCCACAATATGGTTTTCGATAAACGTGGATGTTTGTTTGTTTTGTTTCTTTGGCCGCGCCGCGTGGCCCTGGCCGTGAAAGCACCGAGTCCTAAGCACTGGACCGCCAGGGAATTCCCTAAGTGGGGGGAATTAGAGATGTGGGGCTTGACTTTTTCTTCTTCTTCTTCGGTAGCTAAGATCTACAAGCGAACGATGGCTGTTGATCAATGTGCTCTCTGTGTTAGGAAGGAAATAACTGTAAAAATGAAAAGCAGCCTTGCCTTAGAACCTACATATCACACCAAGGAAAATAGTCCTTCTGATTCAATTTAGAAGATATCACTTAAAATGTTGAATTGGTGAAATGTCTACCTAGTTTAAAAATTAGAAAGAATAAAACACTGAAAAGCAGCCCCCTAGATAACCACTGTGGTTGCTTGTTTATAGGAGGCATCATTTCTAAAACGTATTTCTAAAATGTTTATATTCAAAACTGTCAAGTGGCCAACTGTATTCAGAGAGGCAATAAAAGAAAGAAAACGGAGTATGACTTTTCTGATAAGCTGCCTTTCCCGGTGATCCCCTGTTCTGGCCTTACTTTCCTTCTTAGTCTGTTAATGTAAGGGTTTGCTACCATCAACTTGGTTTTGCCCTGCTCTGAGCAGGTTTCCCTCTGTGCTGTTTCTGCTTTAATTGAAAATCTTTGGTTCCCATCAGCATTCCATTGCAAACTCCGTTTTTCTTGAGAGCTCCTCTATGCTTTCCCTCTTCATTCTTACATTTTCTCCCATCTCTTGGTGCCTGTTGGCCTGTGCTAATGAAAACCATCCTAAACTTCCTTACGCTCGACTCTGTGCCTCCCTGTAGAGCCCAGTACTCTCCATCCTCTCTCCCTATTCTCTCTTTTCAACTAGTCGAAATCCTAGTGGAGGGAGACCATTAGAGATGAAACATCTTGGTATATATTGCTAGTTTTCTATGTCCCCTGGCTTTTCTATGTTTCTGTTGAAACACTCTTGAGAAGTGTCTGATTTCGTTTTCTACATGGGTACCCTTTAAGGCTCAATACTGGAAAAGAAGGGGATCAGAGTGATCAACCCAATGTGGTATCCTAACGTAACAGTTAAGGAAAGCAACAGGCTTTGTGAGACAGCCAGTGATTTGTCCAAAGTCACACAGATAGTAAACGTCAAAGTCAAAAGTGAAATTAGGTCTCCAGACGTGTAGTTCAATACTTTCCCTCATTATTCCATGCTATTTTGAATCTCCTACTCAATTTAGGGGCAAAAGAAATCGAACGCAAAACTTTCCAAAGTTTCTTTTCTTACCTGACATGGTCAGAGAAGAGGAAGCATCCACTGCAGGTACAAGGGATGAGGAGACAACACTAGAGGATGTCTGAGTGGCTGCAGCTGAACGGCGCACGTGTCCAGTACAGAGGTCACTGGTTACTGGTCCAAACAGCTCCACGGAAACCCCAAGGCTCTACCAAGTGGTAGTAGGTTTGGTAGGAGAGTGATGTCACAAAGCAGGCAGTTGAAAGGTATGAGAGAGCCAATAGGGAGGTCCGATCCCCAACAGGAAGGCGGGCTTGGGTGAAGAGAGTGTAGGAGAGCTAAAACAACACCTGAGTTTCTGAGCTCTGGGGAGGAAATCCTAGAAGACAGATTTACCTCCCCCAGGCTCTTCCATTAGGGAAATCATTGCCACATTTCTTACAGACGTTCATTAATACACTGAACTAAGAGTTACTTATATTCTACAGAGTATTCTATTTTATGTATCATATACTTAGAGCTATATAGATCTTATTTAATTAATAATCCTTAGGAAGGAAAGAGCCATCTAGTTTGAACTATTACAGTTGTTCTGAAATCAGATGTGTCTAATGAGTGAACTGATAGCAGCTTTTAAGGAGCCAAAGTAGGGATTAAGAAGCTCTCTTTGTAACTTGGTTCAAGAGTAGGGTGAAGTTTGTTGAGTGTACCTTGTGGAGAATGTTGTGGTCCAAGGCTCTTCTCTTTTAGTTTCTTCTCCTTGACTCCTACCTTCCTTGGGCTGGGCTAGGCTGGGGGCCAGGTTGGACTTGCGACTTAACGTTTCTCTTCCGCTTCCTCTTTTTTTTTTTCTTCCATTATGGGCATTGCTTCGAGGACAAGCCTTGATCTTGCATTGGACGTTACTTCCTGTCAACTTCCAGCAGCAGGAGTCTTCTTTTCAGTGCTTGATGCTTCACGAAATAGACTCTGCCCGTTGGCAGCAAATACCAGAGAGCTAGGAGACAGAGCTGGTTGCAGACCTTTCCTCTTCCAGCCTTTGGTTGCAATTGTTTGGCCCATAATTTGCTAGCTCTAGTTCCTTGGGCCACACAGGTATCCTGCCATCTCCAGCTCTTGTTATATGTGAGAGACATTCTGAACACTGTCCCTTTTTCTTTGCACAGAAGTATATACAGTGTGGCAGTTACTGTAATCTCCTCCGCCTTGCAAACAGCCACTCTAGAATCTTGGACCTCTAGGACTCTCTGTCTTGCATGCTTGGGGGCAAGGCCAAGCAAAATGAAGAGGAGAATAATTAGAGAAAGAGGAGGACGTTGGTGGAGAATTGGGAGCAGGTAAGGTGAAAGGGCACAGGAGAAAAGAGATGCATGTAGACTTTTTGGTTTCTGTGGGAAACAGGTTGACACACTTGGGCCTCATTTGGTATTAACAGAACAGAGAGTTAAAGATCTAAGTAGCTAGATAGTGTGCAGCAACTGCCATGAAGTCTGTACACTGAAGAGAACAGTCTCACATCTAGTTTTCATTTTGTTTTATGTCATAGTACCTTATTTATAGCATTCACTGGTGTGTTTGTAGAATACAGATGTTTTCAAATGCTCTGGTTTTGTCTACATGGTTATCTCCTTGTCCTGTTTGTAAGGAATCCAACATTGTAAGACATATTGCATGTTTTTCTCTTGACGATTGTTGACCTTGAAGCGTCATGAACTGACTTGAGCTGTTGGATTCTGTGGAGAAACGTTCAAAAGGGTCTGTGAAAAAGGCACTGTGGTGAGTCGCATTATGCACCCGAGCGTAAGGAGCAAGATATCTGCCACCAGCCCAGCTTGGCCTGGATTGCCTCTGTTTTAGTTCCCCTGGTTAGTGCTTTTCTCCCTAACCACTCTTGTGACTGTGATAATGTGAGTAAGGGCGGAGTTGCTAACGATCTATGTGTGAGGTAAGCTGGTTTGAGGGAGGAAATCTATGGACCTAGTCATTTTCCTTGGTGGTAAGCTTTCAGGGGTGCAGAGATTGATCTTCCTGGGGCCTTTTCTGGTCCCAGGAAGATATCGCATAGATGGGACCTCCCAAGACACACATTGAATCTTTAGGCCTGTTTTTCCTATTATGAGGTACGAGTTTCTTCACTGATGGGGATGATGCTTATCTGAGAAGAAATTGTGAAAGGTGGTGTAGTGTAGAGGTGTGGCTTAAGCTTTTAAGTTTTCCTCCAGGTTTTTCCCCTAAGCTTCCTACTTCGGACGGCCTACTTACATGATACTAGTAGGTGATGTCCGGCTAACAACTTCCTAAATATACCTGCAAGCCAGATCAGTGTCTCTTTTCTCTGTATTCCCATGGAAATCAAGAGTCCCGCCGAATTTTCCATCGAAACAGTTGATTTGTGTTGTCTCTAGGAATTCTAAAGGGCGTACCGTTGCTTCCTAACCGGTGTCATTTGGGAGATCCGCCTCTGTACGTTCAAATGATTAATTTTGAGACTTTGCTCATGTGTGCAGTAAACCCTTGAATTCCCTAAGACCTTCCTTTCCTCCATCTCCTACCCCATTAAGCCCGCTTCAGTTCATCTCCTGAATTTCTTTGGAATCTGTCAGCCAGCTCTTCCTCAACTTCCTAATACTGAACTTGCCTGTCTGTTGCGATTAGGTCCTAACTAGTGTCCATATATCTTGTTTCCTTCCAATCCACTCTTCACACAAGAAACCTTCAAAGCAAGTTGGAACGTTGCTCATAAACATCGCTCACAAGCATTGTTTTGAGAATAGAAAACACACTGTTGGCCTTTAAGACTCTGCGTGGTCTAGAATCCTCTCTGCTTCTCTAGCCCCATCTTGTGCCACTTTTGCCCTCACTTTCTATGCTTCAGATACACTGAATTAACCTTAGTTCTCACTCATCTGACAGAAGTCAGTTCAGATACTATTTTTCACTGTGATTCCTAGCATTAAGGAATTTGATTATCAGGTTTTGTATGAGGACTATTTCATCAGGGGTACAGAAGTTCTGGCCATCTCTGGTTTTGGATATCCCTTATTTGTTGAGACCTTTGCGTTGTTTGGTTGCCTTTTGTCTGTTTTCCAGATGGGAAAACAGGAACAAGGGAAGTATAGGTTATTACTAGGTGGGGTTGAACAAGTGGAGCAGCAAACTGCAAAGCAGAAAGAAGAGGGACGTACTATAGAGGGATATGACTTCCATTCTCAAGGCGCCTGCATCCTGTGCAGGGAGACAGCCTAACATAAAATGTGCCTAACAACAAATATATTGACTTCTTACTAAAAATCTCCAGTTCATAGAACCGAGGGGTTTGTACCTTCTCCTTTAAAAGTGATAGTCCTGGGACTTCCCCGGTGGTCCCGTGGTGAAGACTCTGCGCTTGCAATGCAGCAGGCGTGGGTTCAATCCCTGGTTGGGGAGCTAAGATCCCACATGCTGCGCAGCCAAAGAAATTTTTTTCGAACGTTATACTCCTGTATTGTTGGCTTTAGTGGTTTAGATTTTGTTTTACTGTTAAGAAGATTTCAGTTTATTTACCGGGAACAAACAACACATAATGTAAGAATAGTTTCCCAGAAACGATTTCCATCATTCTCTTCCTCCCTTTCTCCCGCAGACTGGTGTTTCACCTTGACAAGTTCTCTGTCATTCCATAGGAAAGCTGTCTGGCTTGGAGGTTGCAATCCCAGGGAATTTTTCATCAGCGGGGAAGTCTCCATCACTACAGAGGAATCAAGGGAGAAGTCAGTCCCTGGTAAGTGAGATGCTCCCCCTAAACACCAACACAGCAGTCGTGTACCTTTCAAGGGGTTCAGGGGCAAGATGGGCAAGGCATTTCTACTAACTCTTCTTAAGGATCACGGACAGTGCCCTATGCTACGAGGTAAGCGGTGACTGCTGTAGTTCTTACTGGTGATCCTTTCCTGTCACTGATTCTCGGCTTTCTTTGTATTTCATAGGACTGTTGTCAGTCCAATACAAAATGAGTCTTATTTTTAAAAACCTGAAATGTTTTACAGAGCCTAGCATTCTCATATAGGGTCCTTTCCATTCTCCCCACTTTCCCGAGAGGCCAAGAACACTTCACACCATGAACTAGGAGAGGGGGTAGAGCCCTTTCTGATGAAATACATCAACAAAGACAGAGCCTTAGCCTGCTTGCTCTCTGGACAGGATCTCGGACCACAAGGTCTTCAATCCTGGTATAAATGAAGGAAGTGAGGACAGTTCAACTGGCACTCTCATAACAAGAGTTCTGAAACACCTTCCAAAGAGACTATAGCAGTAGATGAGGGAAGGGAGTGCTACAGTGTGGCAGTACAGGGGGAACGATCGGCTACAGCAGTGAAAAGTGTGGTACCGATTGGTGTGCTCTCGGGGTTCTTGTACATGTAGCATAGATGACCTCTACGGTGGCCCTCCCACCTTCCCACCTGCATTAGGTGTTCTTTTTTTTTGTAATTTATGTTTATGTATTTATTTACTGTTTGTACTTATTTATTCTACGTATTTATTTTTTTGGCCGCACTGGGTCTCTCATTGCTGTGCACGGGCTTTCTCTAGTTGGCGGCTAGCGGGGGCTACTCTCGGTTGCGGTGTGCGGGCATCTCATCGCGGTGGCTTCTCTTGTTGCGGAGCATGGGCTGTAGGCACGTGGGCTTCGGTAGTTGAGGCCTACGGGCTCTAGAATGCAGGCTCCGTCGTTGTGGCACATGCGCTTAGTTGCTGCACGGCATGTGGGATCTTCGCAGACCAGGGCTCGAACCCGTGTCCCCTGCATTGGCAGGCGCCACCAGGGAAGCCCTAGGTGTTCTCATATAGAGTCTAAAAACAGAGAGCACTGAGAGAAGGTAGTGGTTATTAAAGGCTCAGGATCTAAATTCTACCTGTCTCTACACCCCTTCCCAGCTGTCGATTTGACCCCATTTTTGAATGCTGACCTCATTGTTCAACTTTTCTCTGCCGTCTGTATACTCACCTTGAAAACTTGTTTCTGTGATGCGTTGAGCAGACACAGGGTGGCAGATTGCAGAGGTGGAAGCTGGTGGTCGGATATTTGTGGGCTGAATCTCCTTCAGTCCCATTCCCATTTCTGGTTGCCCAGAGGCCCTACTTCCTGTGTGTGACGCAGAGCCGTAGGATTGCGGGCAGGAGCCAAGTTCTCCATACAGTAAAGACCCCAGTGTGCCTTGGTTATAGTAATATACCTGGCTTCCTTCCTGGCAGGGAAGTGACAGGCGGCTATGCCCCTGATTTGTTCGTGGGCCTCCTGATCCAGCAGTTCCCTTGGCTCTGCCCCTGTCGTCAGCTGCCCCTAGGATAACTCTGAGCCCTAGCCACTTCTCTGGTAGATTTCCCTATTCCCCCACTACAGTCACACCTGAATAAGGCAACTCAGACCTTTCAGAGATGTGTCCTGAACCTCTTGTTTTCTGAAATACCTATCTGGTGGTTGTGAGACTTAAGGCCAGCGTCCCCGAGAGACTTTTTCTATTTCTCCTAGTAAACCTAGACTCATCTTCTGTCACCTTCAACTCTACTCCAATTGTGTTCTTTCAACCCAGACCTCTGACCCTGCTTTTTACTTCTGCCGTTTCATCCTCGCTCCTGCTTCCTTTCCTAAATCCATACGTCTCTTTTGGCCTTCCTAGCCCTGGGCCAAGTTCCTTCCTCTTTGCTCAGTTTTTACCCCTTTCCTTCATTCTCCCATCCAACTTTCAGTCCTTCCTTTCTCACGCCCCAGTTAGCAGCATCTGAAAATTCGAAAGGTTTGTTACTCGTCTATTAATTGTATTCCATTTACTTATTCAGTTCTATACCTGTCTTACCTGTGTATGGAAGAACAGCTGGTAGCCAAGGTGGCACCAAGAATCCTAGCAGCTCTCACTTGACGTATCCGTAGTAGTCGGCAATTTCCATTTCGTTTTCCCTCTCGGTGAAAAATTGCAGCTTGCCCGAAGAGGTGTATCTGGCAGCATTCTCCCGTTGTTGTTGAGCCCGCCTCTTCATGGCCTCTCGCTCTGGCCTCTGCTCTTGTTCGATGGGCTTTGACATGACTGGCTCAGGCACGTTGGGTTCCCTCCATGGAACTCGTTGCTTGCTGAAGTCTTGGAGTAGAAATTGGGTTTGGAGCTTGGGTGGGGACTGGCGCTTATTCACAGCAGGGGGAACAGGCTCCCGCTGGAGAGGAGCGCCAGATGAAGTTTTGGAGGGTGCAGGCCTAGGAGCAGCAGACTGAGGGACACGAGGCTGGGTATGGTTGGTCCAAGCCGGTTGGGTTGGGTTGGTCACAGTTGGCTGAGCTGGTTTGGCGGGGCCTGGCAAAGAGGCAGGAGCTGGCTGGTGGGATGAATTGGCTGCAGCAGGTTGAGCTGAGTCAGTAGAACCAGGCTGGGCACGGTAAGCCCCAGCAGGCCGATGTGAGGCCAGAGACTGTGGCCTCCGAGGAGCGGGTCGAGCTTGAGGCTTGTCCCAGGCAGAAAAAGGCAGAGGTATCAACTTGACCTTCCCAGGAGGAGGCCGCTCATACTGGGCTGGAGACGGACACTCTGTTTCAGCACTGCTGTCTGGTTTCTGGGCTTGGACTTGCGTTTTCTCAGGACCCTTCCCCTCACGTGGGGTATGCCGCCATGGCTGGATAGCTGGGGGTGGCTGGGGGTCTTTGGGGTTGCTTGACTTTCCCAAGAGCCGACAGGAAGAGAGCCCAGTTTTCGTCTCATTCTTCTTCCCCAGCGCATGAAGAACCTTCACAGACTCCAGCATGCGCACGCCAAGGGAGGTTCGAGGCTTTTGAAAGCTCTGTTGGAGAAGCTCAGTTTGGTGTTCCTTTCGCTTCGTGTGGGGGGATTGCTGGCTTCTCTTCTGCCTTGACTTTGTTCCCTGACTGCTTGTTCTCCTCAGCCTTGTTTCTCCCTCTGGTCCTTTTGGTCTTTTCCTGCCCGTGGCTCTTAGTTTTGCTGATCTTTCTGGATGCAGCTTTCTGAGGTTTGCCTTGAGAGTGCTTGGCCGTGTTCACAGGAGCCCTGTCACTGACTGCAGCGTGGCATATAACCACTTCTCCCCCTAACAGGCACTCTGGATTCTTTGGCTGGATTTTGGCCTTGGGAGCGCCACTGATAGGCTCAGAGGCTTTCTGTTTGTTCTTCCTGGGTTGATCAGAGGGAACCTTTATGACACTTGGCTTTTCCTGCACCGGATTCACCTTAATGGCTCTGGTGTCTTTAGCTTTGATCACGTTGGGACCTTGGGATTGATCAAGATCTTTCAAAGGATTAAAGAGCTGGGGAAGGTGAATATCCTCCGCCAGTGTAGTAATGTCTGCAAGACCACTGCTAGGTTCAATCCCATTTTCAAGTGTCCCTAGGTCCTGACGACTCCGGCTGTTCTCTCCCAGATCAGCATTTTCAGAACCAGGCTGCTCCTCTTGGCTGAGGGGATCGGTGCAGGCCAGCGGCTGGTGAATATCAGGGATTCCTAAAGGGAGTAGTGGAGGATCTTGGTTCTCTGTTGGGATCTGGTAGGCATCCAGAGGCTTTGAAAGCTTGGTTTTGATATCATCCACGTGCTTACTCTCTATTTGTCCCTGGCTTGGAGCTGGAGGCAGGGCCAGGAGACGCCTGGCACTCTGGACTGGAGCTGTCACTGAAATGTCCCCAAGTTCAGATGGTGGGTTACTCTCAAGTATGTGGCTGTTTCTGCTACTGCAGGACTTGGGGAGTTCTTGACTTTGTGTCACACAAAACGTCTGGCTTGGAGGTTGCAATCCCAGGGAATTTTTCATCACCAGGGGGGAGGTCTCCATCCCTACAAAGGGATCAAGGGAGAAGTCAGTCCCTGGTAAGTGAGATGCTCCCCCTAAACACCAACACAGCAGTCGTGTACCTTTCAAGGGGTTCAGGGGCAAGATGGGCAAGGCATTTCTACTAACTCTTCTTAAGGATCACGGACGGTGCCCTATGCTACGAGGTAAGCGGTGACTGTTGTAATTCTTACTGGTGAGCCTTTCCTGTCGCTGATTCTCGGCTCGCTTTGTATTTCATAGGACTGTTATAAGTCCAATACAAAATGAGTCTTATTTTTAAAAACCTGAAATGTTTTACAAAGCCTAGCATTCTCATATAGGGTCCTTTCCATTCTCCCCACTTTCCCGAGAGGCCAAGAACACGTCACACCATGAACTAGGAGAGGGGGTAGAGCCCTTGCTGATGAAATACATCAACAAAGACAGAGTCTTAGCCTGCTTGCTCTCTGGACAGGATCTCGGACCACAAGGTCTTCAATCCTGGTATAAATGAAGGAAGTGAGGACAGTTCAACTGGCACTCTCATAACAAGAGTTCTGAAACACCTTCCGAAGAGACTATAGCAGTAGATGAGGGAAGGGAGTGCTACAGTGTGGCAGTACAGGGGGAACGATCGGCTACAGCAGTGAAAAGTGTGGTACCGATTGGTGTGCTCTCGGGGTTCTTGTACATGTAGCATAGATGACCTCTACAGTGGCCCTCCCACCGTCCCACCTGCATTAGGTGTTCTTTTTTTTTGTAATTTATGTTTATGTATTTATTTACTGTTTGAACTTATTTATTCTACGTATTTATTTTTTTGGCTGCACTGGGTCTCTCATTGCTGTGCACGGGCTTTCTCTAGTTGGCGGCTAGCGGGGGCTACTCTTGGTTGCGGTGTGCGGGCTTCTCATCGCGGTGGCTTCTCTTGTTGCGGAGCATGGGCTGTAGGCACGTGGGCTTCGGTAGTTGAGGCTCACGGGCTCTAGAATGCAGGCTCCGTCGTTGTGGCACATGCGCTTAGTTGCTGCACGGCATGTGGGATCTTCGCAGACCAGGGCTCGAACCCGTGTCCCCCGCATTGCATTGGCAGGCGGATTCTTAACCACGGCGCCACCAGGGAAGCCCTAGGTGTTCTCATAGAGAGTCTAAAAACAGAGGGCACTGAGCGAAGGTAGTGGTTATTAAAGGCTCAGGATCTAAATTCTACCTGCCTCTACACCCCTTCCCAGCTGTCGATTTGACCCCATTTTTGAATGCCGACCTCATTCTTCAACTTTCTCTGGCGTTTGTTATACTCACCTTGAAAACTTGTTTCTGTGATGCGTTGAGCAGACACAGGGTGGCAGACTGCAGAGGTGGAAGCTGGTGGTCGGATATTTGTGGGCTGAATCTCCTTCAGTCCCATTCCCATTTCTGGTTGCCCAGAGGCCCGACTTCCTGTGTATGACGCCGAGCCGTAGGATTGCGGGCAGGAGCCAAGTTCTCCATACAGTAAAGACCCCAGTGTGCCTTGGTTATAGTAATATACCTGGCTTCCTTCCTGGCAGGGAAGTGGCAGGCGGCTATGCCCCTGATTTGTTCGTGGGCCTCCTGATCCAGCAGTTCCCTTGGCTCTGCCCCTGTCGTCAGCTGCCCCTAGGATAACTCTGAGCCCTAGCCACTTCTCTGGTAGATTTCCCTATTCCCCCACTACAGTCACACCTGAATAAGGCAACTCAGACCTTTCAGAGATGTGTCCTGAACCTCTTGTTTTCTGAAATACCTATCTGGTGGTTGTGAGACTTAAGGCCAGCGTCCCCGAGAGACTTTTTCTATTTCTCCTAGTAAACCTAGACTCATCTTCTGTCACCTTCAACTCTACTCCAATTGTGTTCTTTCAACCCAGACCTCTGACCCTGCTTTTTACTTCTGCCGTTTCATCCTCGCTCCTGCTTCCTTTCCTAAATCCATACGTCTCTTTTGGCCTTCCTAGCCCTGGGCCAAGTTCCTTCCTCTTTGCTCAGTTTTTACCCCTTTCCTTCATTCTCCCATCCAACTTTCAGTCCTTCCTTTCTCACGCCCCAGTTAGCAGCATCTGAAAATTCGAAAGGTTTGTTACTCGTCTATTAATTGTATTCCATTTACTTATTCAGTTCTATACCTGTCTTACCTGTGTATGGAAGAACAGCTGGTAGCCAAGGTGGCACCAAGAATCCTAGCAGCTCTCACTTGACGTATCCGTAGTAGTCGGCAATTTCCATTTCGTTTTCCCTCTCGGTGAAAAATTGCAGCTTGCCCGAAGAGGTGTATCTGGCAGCATTCTCCCGTTGTTGTTGAGCCCGCCTCTTCATGGCCTCTCGCTCTGGCCTCTGCTCTTGTTCGATGGGCTTTGACATGACTGGCTCAGGCACGTTGGGTTCCCTCCATGGAACTCGTTGCTTGCTGAAGTCTTGGAGTAGAAATTGGGTTTGGAGCTTGGGTGGGGACTGGCGCTTATTCACAGCAGGGGGAACAGGCTCCCGCTGGAGAGGAGCGCCAGATGAAGTTTTGGAGGGTGCAGGCCTAGGAGCAGCAGACTGAGGGACACGAGGCTGGGTATGGTTGGTCCAAGCCGGTTGGGTTGGGTTGGTCACAGTTGGCTGAGCTGGTTTGGCGGGGCCTGGCAAAGAGGCAGGAGCTGGCTGGTGGGATGAATTGGCTGCAGCAGGTTGAGCTGAGTCAGTAGAACCAGGCTGGGCACGGTAAGCCCCAGCAGGCCGATGTGAGGCCAGAGACTGTGGCCTCCGAGGAGCGGGTCGAGCTTGAGGCTTGTCCCAGGCAGAAAAAGGCAGAGGTATCAACTTGACCTTCCCAGGAGGAGGCCGCTCATACTGGGCTGGAGACGGACACTCTGTTTCAGCACTGCTGTCTGGTTTCTGGGCTTGGACTTGCGTTTTCTCAGGACCCTTCCCCTCACGTGGGGTATGCCGCCATGGCTGGATAGCTGGGGGTGGCTGGGGGTCTTTGGGGTTGCTTGACTTTCCCAAGAGCCGACAGGAAGAGAGCCCAGTTTTCGTCTCATTCTTCTTCCCCAGCGCATGAAGAACCTTCACAGACTCCAGCATGCGCACGCCAAGGGAGGTTCGAGGCTTTTGAAAGCTCTGTTGGAGAAGCTCAGTTTGGTGTTCCTTTCGCTTCGTGTGGGGGATTGCTGGCTTCTCTTCTGCCTTGACTTTGTTCCCTGACTGCTTGTTCTCCTCAGCCTTGTTTCTCCCTCTGGTCCTTTTGGTCTTTTCCTGCCCGTGGCTCTTAGTTTTGCTGATCTTTCTGGATGCAGCTTTCTGAGGTTTGCCTTGAGAGTGCTTGGCCGTGTTCACAGGAGCCCTGTCACTGACTGCAGCGTGGCATATAACCACTTCTCCCCCTAACAGGCACTCTGGATTCTTTGGCTGGATTTTGGCCTTGGGAGCGCCACTGATAGGCTCAGAGGCTTTCTGTTTGTTCTTCCTGGGTTGATCAGAGGGAACCTTTATGACACTTGGCTTTTCCTGCACCGGATTCACCTTAATGGCTCTGGTGTCTTTAGCTTTGATCACGTTGGGACCTTGGGATTGATCAAGATCTTTCAAAGGATTAAAGAGCTGGGGAAGGTGAATATCCTCCGCCAGTGTAGTAATGTCTGCAAGACCACTGCTAGGTTCAATCCCATTTTCAAGTGTCCCTAGGTCCTGACGACTCCGGCTGTTCTCTCCCAGATCAGCATTTTCAGAACCAGGCTGCTCCTCTTGGCTGAGGGGATCGGTGCAGGCCAGCGGCTGGTGAATATCAGGGATTCCTAAAGGGAGTAGTGGAGGATCTTGGTTCTCTGTTGGGATCTGGTAGGCATCCAGAGGCTTTGAAAGCTTGGTTTTGATATCATCCACGTGCTTACTCTCTATTTGTCCCTGGCTTGGAGCTGGAGGCAGGGCCAGGAGACGCCTGGCACTCTGGACTGGAGCTGTCACTGAAATGTCCCCAAGTTCAGATGGTGGGTTACTCTCAAGTATGTGGCTGTTTCTGCTACTGCAGGACTTGGGGAGTTCTTGACTTTGTGTCACACAAAACGTCTGGCTTGGAGGTTGCAATCCCAGGGAATTTTTCATCACCAGGGGGGAGGTCTCCATCCCTACAAAGGGATCAAGGGAGAAGTCAGTCCCTGGTAAGTGAGATGCTCCCCCTAAACACCAACACAGCAGTCGTGTACCTTTCAAGGGGTTCAGGGGCAAGATGGGCAAGGCATTTCTACTAACTCTTCTTAAGGATCACGGACGGTGCCCTATGCTACGAGGTAAGCGGTGACTGTTGTAATTCTTACTGGTGAGCCTTTCCTGTCGCTGATTCTCGGCTCGCTTTGTATTTCATAGGACTGTTATAAGTCCAGTACAAAATGAGTCTTATTTTTAAAAACCTGAAATGTTTTACAAAGCCTAGCATTCTCATATAGGGTCCTTTCCATTCTCCCCACTTTCCCGAGAGGCCAAGAACACGTCACACCATGAACTAGGAGAGGGGGTAGAGCCCTTGCTGATGAAATACATCAACAAAGACAGAGTCTTAGCCTGCTTGCTCTCTGGACAGGATCTCGGACCACAAGGTCTTCAATCCTGGTATAAATGAAGGAAGTGAGGACAGTTCAACTGGCACTCTCATAACAAGAGTTCTGAAACACCTTCCGAAGAGACTATAGCAGTAGATGAGGGAAGGGAGTGCTACAGTGTGGCAGTACAGGGGGAACGATCGGCTACAGCAGTGAAAAGTGTGGTACCGATTGGTGTGCTCTCGGGGTTCTTGTACATGTAGCATAGATGACCTCTACAGTGGCCCTCCCACCGTCCCACCTGCATTAGGTGTTCTTTTTTTTTGTAATTTATGTTTATGTATTTATTTACTGTTTGAACTTATTTATTCTACGTATTTATTTTTTTGGCTGCACTGGGTCTCTCATTGCTGTGCACGGGCTTTCTCTAGTTGGCGGCTAGCGGGGGCTACTCTTGGTTGCGGTGTGCGGGCTTCTCATCGCGGTGGCTTCTCTTGTTGCGGAGCATGGGCTGTAGGCACGTGGGCTTCGGTAGTTGAGGCTCACGGGCTCTAGAATGCAGGCTCCGTCGTTGTGGCACATGCGCTTAGTTGCTGCACGGCATGTGGGATCTTCGCAGACCAGGGCTCGAACCCGTGTCCCCCGCATTGCATTGGCAGGCGGATTCTTAACCACGGCGCCACCAGGGAAGCCCTAGGTGTTCTCATAGAGTGTCTAAAAACAGAGGGCACTGAGCGAAGGTAGTGGTTATTAAAGGCTCAGGATCTAAATTCTACCTGCCTCTACACCCCTTCCCAGCTGTCGATTTGACCCCATTTTTGAATGCCGACCTCATTCTTCAACTTTCTCTGGCGTTTGTTATACTCACCTTGAAAACTTGTTTCTGTGATGCGTTGAGCAGACACAGGGTGGCAGACTGCAGAGGTGGAAGCTGGTGGTCGGATATTTGTGGGCTGAATCTCCTTCAGTCCCATTCCCATTTCTGGTTGCCCAGAGGCCCGACTTCCTGTGTATGACGCCGAGCCGTAGGATTGCGGGCAGGAGCCAAGTTCTCCATACAGTAAAGACCCCAGTGTGCCTTGGTTATAGTAATATACCTGGCTCCCTTCCTGGCAGGGAAGTGGCAGGCGGCTCTGCCCCTGATTTGGAATCTGAGATGGTGTTCCCTGAGCAAGGCTGGCAGAAAGCGATGGATGTAGAGGGACCATGTTCTTGGCGTCTGAAGTTTTATCATCCTGGGCTGCCAGAAACATGGAGGAGGCAGCTGTGTGGCGGTCAGTGAGTGCCAGAGTAAAGTCTCCGAGTGAAGAAGAATTCTTTTCAGTGCTTGCTGTGATGTCCCACTCAAGAACACCTGGATAGGAAGCAGCTGAAGTGGAGATCTGGCTGTGGTCAGTAACTCCAGATAACATAGTCGTGCTAGAATGTTGGTAAAGGTAGGCACTACCCATGAGTGTCTGGAAAGGGGTACCAGTAGCCGATGCCGAACTGACGGCAGGGGCAGAGACTCTGGAGAAGTTGCAGACACTTCGTGTTAGGGAAGTTGCATTGCTCACCACAGGAGGAGAATGCTGCAGAGAATTTAGAGTTCCAAGTAGAGATGGATGTTGGAAATTTTCTGTAAGAACAAGAGGGTCATGAAAAACTCAGGGAGGTTGAGAAATTCTCACTACGTTTGAGGAACGGCATCATCTGAAGGTTCTTGCTATCAGGACACCTCTACTATCACTACTTCCTGAGAAGCCCAAAATCAGACAGTTGATGATGGCTGTAAGGACTGAGCAGTTTTCCACTCTTCTCTATTAACTGCCTGTGCTCCCATCTTGGGCACAGACGGGCAGAAGAGCCAAGTGGTGTGGTTCAGAGATTGTTCTCTAGGCTGGAAGCAACCTTCTCCCTGCCCTGTCTTTCCCTTCGGCCTGCACTCGTATTGACTTCTATGCTATTTCCTAGACTGGAAGCATTTTAGAACTAGGAGGCCCTTAGAGAACTTCGATGTTCTCAGTCTCATTTCGTGAGTAAGGAAACTGAGGCTCAGAGAGGTCGGGTTGACTTGTTCAAGTTCTCTCATTATGTTAGTATCATTACCAGGTTTCAGAACCTAAGTATCCTGACTTCCTTGCCAGGACTCCACTCTGAGCATGATACTGCCAGAAAGCAGGAGAAATAGAACTTATAATATAGGCATTTTTTTTGTCCATTAGAAAACAGTACGGCTATTACCATTGTCGTCTTCAGTGTCTCCCTTTGCTTGTGCAGTTCCCACGCTATTACCTAGAGGTGACGTACAGCTCAGTCCAACTGGTGAATTGAAAGAGTCATTTTTGCCCTCTTCAAGCCTGGTTTCTCATCCTACCTCAAAATGATTACCCGAAAGTGGATTTCTTAAGTGCTTTTGGAAAGGGAAAAGTTATCTGATTACTTCAGATTACTCACCTATAAAGTGGTTATAACACCACCACCAATAATAATAGCAGTAATAATTAATAGATGAATAAGCTGATCTATTGCGTATGATTTATATGGAGGAAGATACAATAAGTTCTAGAAAGACAAAGAAAAATCATGACAAGCATATTACGTTAACGAAAAAGAAATCCATAGATATTAATGAAAACTGGGGTATGTGGCAAGTATCGAAGCCTAATGAATTTACTAACAAATGGCATTCTGTACCATCCATGCAATATTATGAAAGTGAATTTTGCCCACTCTATTTTAGTGAATACTATTAACCAGAAAACACGATGGAGGTGATAGAGGTGAATGAATTCCTAGCCAATGCATACAGACAGAGAAGGTATGTCAGTAAAAAATGCATAACAAGCAACAGAATGCAATAAATGTGCATGTATAGGTAGCCACAACACATATAGACAAGTATTTCAATGAAAACCGGTACGAAGCAGACAGCAAAATAATAAGTGTAAAAGAGTTTCATTATTGTGCTCCTTCATATTTTTACCCAGCAAGTAAGAGGTATTAAGCCTAGGAGAAATATATATTTCAATGAATATAGCTTATATAATAAGCAGAAAGGAAGCTTAAAATGTATCAGGAAGGTTTTTGGATTTATCCTAGAACTTAGATTAGAATCATCTTCAGCATCCAAGAAGATGGCATCCCAAAACCTCAAAAAACCATCATGCCTAGAATCCAATTAAAAAAGATTTTCGAATGTAAGAAAATCCACAGGACTCCACAATATGGTTTTCGATAAACGTGGATGTTTGTTTGTTTTGTTTCTTTGGCCGCGCCGCGTGGCCCTGGCCGTGAAAGCACCGAGTCCTAAGCACTGGACCGCCAGGGAATTCCCTAAGTGGGGGGAATTAGAGATGTGGGGCTTGACTTTTTCTTCTTCTTCTTCTTCTTCTTCGGGAGCTAAGATCTGCAAGCGAACGATGGCTGTTGATCAATGTGCTCTCTGTGTTAGGAAGGAAATAACTGTAAAAATGAAAAGCAGCCTTGCCTTAGAACCTACATATCACACCAAGGAAAATAGTCCTTCTGATTCAATTTAGAAGATATCACTTAAAATGTTGAATTGGTGAAATGTCTACCTAGTTTAAAAATTAGAAAGAATAAAACACTGAAAAGCAGCCCCCTAGATAACCACTGTGGTTGCTTGTTTATAGGAGGCATCATTTCTAAAACGTATTTCTAAAATGTTTATATTCAAAACTGTCAAGTGGCCAACTGTATTCAGAGAGGCAATAAAAGAAAGAAAACGGAGTATGACTTTTCTGATAAGCTGCCTTTCCCGGTGATCCCCTGTTCTGGCCTTACTTTCCTTCTTAGTCTGTTAATGTAAGGGTTTGCTACCATCAACTTGGTTTTGCCCTGCTCTGAGCAGGTTTCCCTCTGTGCTGTTTCTGCTTTAATTGAAAATCTTTGGTTCCCATCAGCATTCCATTGCAAACTCCGTTTTTCTTGAGAGCTCCTCTATGCTTTCCCTCTTCATTCTTACATTTTCTCCCATCTCTTGGTGCCTGTTGGCCTGTGCTAATGAAAACCATCCTAAACTTCCTTACGCTCGACTCTGTGCCTCCCTGTAGAGCCCAGTACTCTCCATCCTCTCTCCCTATTCTCTCTTTTCAACTAGTCGAAATCCTAGTGGAGGGAGACCATTAGAGATGAAACATCTTGGTATATATTGCTAGTTTTCTATGTCCCCTGGCTTTTCTATGTTTCTGTTGAAACACTCTTGAGAAGTGTCTGATTTCGTTTTCTACATGGGTACCCTTTAAGGCTCAATACTGGAAAAGAAGGGGATCAGAGTGATCAACCCAATGTGGTATCCTAACGTAACAGTTAAGGAAAGCAACAGGCTTTGTGAGACAGCCAGTGATTTGTCCAAAGTCACACAGATAGTAAACGTCAAAGTCAAAAGTGAAATTAGGTCTCCAGACTTGTAGTTCAATACTTTCCCTCATTATTCCATGCTATTTTGAATCTCCTACTCAATTTAGGGGCAAAAGAAATCGAACGCAAAACTTTCCAAAGTTTCTTTTCTTACCTGACATGGTCAGAGAAGAGGAAGCATCCACTGCAGGTACAAGGGATGAGGAGACAACACTAGAGGATGTCTGAGTGGCTGCAGCTGAACGGCGCACGTGTCCAGTACAGAGGTCACTGGTTACTGGTCCAAACAGCTCCACGGAAACCCCAAGGCTCTACCAAGTGGTAGTAGGTTTGGTAGGAGAGTGATGTCACAAAGCAGGCAGTTGAAAGGTATGAGAGAGCCAATAGGGAGGTCCGATCCCCAACAGGAAGGCGGGCTTGGGTGAAGAGAGTGTAGGAGAGCTAAAACAACACCTGAGTTTCTGAGCTCTGGGGAGGAAATCCTAGAAGACAGATTTACCTCCCCCAGGCTCTTCCATTAGGGAAATCATTGCCACATTTCTTACAGACGTTCATTAATACACTGAACTAAGAGTTACTTATATTCTACAGAGTATTCTATTTTATGTATCATATACTTAGAGCTATATAGATCTTATTTAATTAATAATCCTTAGGAAGGAAAGAGCCATCTAGTTTGAACTATTACAGTTGTTCTGAAATCAGATGTGTCTAATGAGTGAACTGATAGCAGCTTTTAAGGAGCCAAAGTAGGGATTAAGAAGCTCTCTTTGTAACTTGGTTCAAGAGTAGGGTGAAGTTTCTTGAGTGTACCTTGTGGAGAATGTTGTGGTCCAAGGCTCTTCTCTTTTAGTTTCTTCTCCTTGACTCCTACCTTCCTTGGGCTGGGCTAGGCTGGGGGCCAGGTTGGACTTGCGACTTAACGTTTCTCTTCCGCTTCCTCTTTTTTTTTTTTCTTCCATTATGGGCATTGCTTCGAGGACAAGCCTTGATCTTGCATTGGACGTTACTTCCTGTCAACTTCCAGCAGCAGGAGTCTTCTTTTCAGTGCTTGATGCTTCACGAAATAGACTCTGCCCGTTGGCAGCAAATACCAGAGAGCTAGGAGACAGAGCTGGTTGCAGACCTTTCCTCTTCCAGCCTTTGGTTGCAATTGTTTGGCCCATAATTTGCTAGCTCTAGTTCCTTGGGCCACACAGGTATCCTGCCATCTCCAGCTCTTGTTATATGTGAGAGACATTCTGAACACTGTCCCTTTTTCTTTGCACAGAAGTATATACAGTGTGGCAGCTACTGTAATCTCCTCCGCCTTGCAAACAGCCACTCTAGAATCTTGGACCTCTAGGACTCTCTGTCTTGCATGCTTGGGGGCAAGGCCAAGCAAAATGAAGAGGAGAATAATTAGAGAAAGAGGAGGACGTTGGTGGAGAATTGGGAGCAGGTAAGGTGAAAGGGCACAGGAGAAAAGAGATGCATGTAGACTTTTTGGTTTCTGTGGGAAACAGGTTGACACACTTGGGCCTCATTTGGTATTAACAGAACAGAGAGTTAAAGATCTAAGTAGCTAGATAGTGTGCAGCAACTGCCATGAAGTCTGTACACTGAAGAGAACAGTCTCACATCTAGTTTTCATTTTGTTTTATGTCATAGTACCTTATTTATAGCATTCACTGGTGTGTTTGTAGAATACAGATGTTTTCAAATGCTCTGGTTTTGTCTACATGGTTATCTCCTTGTCCTGTTTGTAAGGAATCCAACATTGTAAGACATATTGCATGTTTTTCTCTTGACGATTGTTGACCTTGAAGCGTCATGAACTGACTTGAGCTGTTGGATTCTGTGGAGAAACGTTCAAAAGGGTCTGTGAAAAAGGCACTGTGGTGAGTCGCATTATGCACCCGAGCGTAAGGAGCAAGATATCTGCCACCAGCCCAGCTTGGCCTGGATTGCCTCTGTTTTAGTTCCCCTGGTTAGTGCTTTTCTCCCTAACCACTCTTGTGACTGTGATAATGTGAGTAAGGGCGGAGTTGCTAATGATCTATGTGTGAGGTAAGCTGGTTTGAGGGAGGAAATCTATGGACCTAGTCATTTTCCTTGGTGGTAAGCTTTCAGGGGTGCAGAGATTGATCTTCCTGGGGCCTTTTCTGGTCCCAGGAAGATATCGCATAGATGGGACCTCCCAAGACACACATTGAATCTTTAGGCCTGTTTTTCCTATTATGAGGTACGAGTTTCTTCACTGATGGGGATGATGCTTATCTGAGAAGAAATTGTGAAAGGTGGTGTAGTGTAGAGGTGTGGCTTAAGCTTTTAAGTTTTCCTCCAGGTTTTTCCCCTAAGCTTCCTACTTCGGACGGCCTACTTACATGATACTAGTAGGTGATGTCCGGCTAACAACTTCCTAAATATACCTGCAAGCCAGATCAGTGTCTCTTTTCTCTGTATTCCCATGGAAATCAAGAGTCCCGCCGAATTTTCCATCGAAACAGTTGATTTGTGTTGTCTCTAGGAATTCTAAAGGGCGTACCGTTGCTTCCTAACCGGTGTCATTTGGGAGATCCGCCTCTGTACGTTCAAATGATTAATTTTGAGACTTTGCTCATGTGTGCAGTAAACCCTTGAATTCCCTAAGACCTTCCTTTCCTCCATCTCCTACCCCATTAAGCCCGCTTCAGTTCATCTCCTGAATTTCTTTGGAATCTGTCAGCCAGCTCTTCCTCAACTTCCTAATACTGAACTTGCCTGTCTGTTGCGATTAGGTCCTAACTAGTGTCCATATATCTTGTTTCCTTCCAATCCACTCTTCACATAAGAAACCTTCAAAGCAAGTTGGAACGTTGCTCATAAACATCGCTCACAAGCATTGTTTTGAGAATAGAAAACACACTGTTGGCCTTTAAGACTCTGCGTGGTCTAGAATCCTCTCTGCTTCTCTAGCCCCATCTTGTGCCACTTTTGCCCTCACTTTCTATGCTTCAGATACACTGAATTAACCTTAGTTCTCACTCATCTGACAGAAGTCAGTTCAGATACTATTTTTCACTGTGATTCCTAGCATTAAGGAATTTGATTATCAGGTTTTGTATGAGGACTATTTCATCAGGGGTACAGAAGTTCTGGCCATCTCTGGTTTTGGATATCCCTTATTTGTTGAGACCTTTGCGTTGTTTGGTTGCCTTTTGTCTGTTTTCCAGATGGGAAAACAGGAACAAGGGAAGTATAGGTTATTACTAGGTGGGGTTGAACAAGTGGAGCAGCAAACTGCAAAGCAGAAAGAAGAGGGACGTACTATAGAGGGATATGACTTCCATTCTCAAGGCGCCTGCATCCTGTGCAGGGAGACAGCCTAACATAAAATGTGCCTAACAACAAATATATTGACTTCTTACTAAAAATCTCCAGTTCATAGAACCGAGGGGTTTGTACCTTCTCCTTTAAAAGTGATAGTCCTGGGACTTCCCCGGTGGTCCCGTGGTGAAGACTCTGCGCTTCCAATGCAGCAGGCGTGGGTTCAATCCCTGGTTGGGGAGCTAAGATCCCACATGCTGCGCAGCCAAAGAAATTTTTTTCGAACGTTATACTCCTGTATTGTTGGCTTTAGTGGTTTAGATTTTGTTTTACTGTTAAGAAGATTTCAGTTTATTTACCGGGAACAAACAACACATAATGTAAGAATAGTTTCCCAGAAACGATTTCCATCATTCTCTTCCTCCCTTTCTCCCGCAGACTGGTGTTTCACCTTGACAAGTTCTCTGTCATTCCATAGGAAAGCTGTCTGGCTTGGAGGTTGCAATCCCAGGGAATTTTTCATCAGCGGGGAAGTCTCCATCACTACAGAGGAATCAAGGGAGAAGTCAGTCCCTGGTAAGTGAGATGCTCCCCCTAAACACCAACACAGCAGTCGTGTACCTTTCAAGGGGTTCAGGGGCAAGATGGGCAAGGCATTTCTACTAACTCTTCTTAAGGATCACGGACAGTGCCCTATGCTACGAGGTAAGCGGTGACTGCTGTAGTTCTTACTGGTGATCCTTTCCTGTCACTGATTCTCGGCTTTCTTTGTATTTCATAGGACTGTTGTCAGTCCAATACAAAATGAGTCTTATTTTTAAAAACCTGAAATGTTTTACAGAGCCTAGCATTCTCATATAGGGTCCTTTCCATTCTCCCCACTTTCCCGAGAGGCCAAGAACACGTCACACCATGAACTAGGAGAGGGGGTAGAGCCCTTTCTGATGAAATACATCAACAAAGACAGAGTCTTAGCCTGCTTGCTCTCTGGACAGGATCTCGGACCACAAGGTCTTCAATCCTGGTATAAATGAAGGAAGTGAGGACAGTTCAACTGGCACTCTCATAACAAGAGTTCTGAAACACCTTCCAAAGAGACTATAGCAGTAGATGAGGGAAGGGAGTGCTACAGTGTGGCAGTACAGGGGGAACGATCGGCTACAGCAGTGAAAAGTGTGGTACCGATTGGTGTGCTCTCGGGGTTCTTGTACATGTAGCATAGATGACCTCTACAGTGGCCCTCCCACCTTCCCACCTGCATTAGGTGTTCTTTTTTTTTTGTAATTTATGTTTATGTATTTATTTACTGTTTGAACTTATTTATTCTACGTATTTATTTTTTTGGCCGCACTGGGTCTCTCATTGCTGTGCACGGGCTTTCTCGAGTTGGCGGCTAGCGGGGGCTACTCTCGGTTGCGGTGTGCGGGCATCTCATCGCGGTGGCTTCTCTTGTTGCGGAGCATGGGCTGTAGGCACGTGGGCTTCGGTAGTTGAGGCTCACGGGCTCTAGAATGCAGGCTCCGTCGTCGTGGCACATGCGCTTAGTTGCTGCACGGCATGTGGGATCTTCGCAGACCAGGGCTCGAACCCGTGTCCCCTGCATTGGCAGGCGCCACCAGGGAAGCCCTAGGTGTTCTCATATAGAGTCTAAAAACAGAGAGCACTGAGAGAAGGTAGTGGTTATTAAAGGCTCAGGATCTAAATTCTACCTGTCTCTACACCCCTTCCCAGCTGTCGATTTGACCCCATTTTTGAATGCTGACCTCATTGTTCAACTTTTCTCTGCCGTCTGTATACTCACCTTGAAAACTTGTTTCTGTGATGCGTTGAGCAGACACAGGGTGGCAGATTGCAGAGGTGGAAGCTGGTGGTCGGATATTTGTGGGCTGAATCTCCTTCAGTCCCATTCCCATTTCTGGTTGCCCAGAGGCCCTACTTCCTGTGTGTGACGCAGAGCCGTAGGATTGCGGGCAGGAGCCAAGTTCTCCATACAGTAAAGACCCCAGTGTGCCTTGGTTATAGTAATATACCTGGCTTCCTTCCTGGCAGGGAAGTGACAGGCGGCTATGCCCCTGATTTGTTCGTGGGCCTCCTGATCCAGCAGTTCCCTTGGCTCTGCCCCTGTCATCAGCTGCCCCTAGGATAACTCTGAGCCCTAGCCACTTCTCTGGTAGATTTCCCTATTCCCCCACTACAGTCACACCTGAATAAGGCAACTCAGACCTTTCAGAGATGTGTCCTGAACCTCTTGTTTTCTGAAATACCTATCTGGTGGTTGTGAGACTTAAGGCCAGCGTCCCCGAGAGACTTTTTCTATTTCTCCTAGTAAACCTAGACTCATCTTCTGTCACCTTCAACTCTACTCCAATTGTGTTCTTTCAACCCAGACCTCTGACCCTGCTTTTTACTTCTGCCATTTCATCCTCGCTCCTGCTTCCTTTCCTAAATCCATACGTCTCTTTTGGCCTTCCTAGCCCTGGGCCAAGTTCCTTCCTCTTTGCTCAGTTTTTACCCCTTTCCTTCATTCTCCCATCCAACTTTCAGTCCTTCCTTTCTCACGCCCCAGTTAGCAGCATCTGAAAATTCGAAAGGTTTGTTACTCGTCTATTAATTGTATTCCATTTACTTATTCAGTTCTATACCTGTCTTACCTGTGTATGGAAGAACAGCTGGTAGCCAAGGTGGCACCAAGAATCCTAGCAGCTCTCACTTGACGTATCCGTAGTAGTCGGCAATTTCCATTTCGTTTTCCCTCTCGGTGAAAAATTGCAGCTTGCCCGAAGAGGTGTATCTGGCAGCATTCTCCCGTTGTTGTTGAGCCCGCCTCTTCATGGCCTCTCGCTCTGGCCTCTGCTCTTGTTCGATGGGCTTTGACATGACTGGCTCAGGCACGTTGGGTTCCCTCCATGGAACTCGTTGCTTGCTGAAGTCTTGGAGTAGAAAGTGGGTTTGGAGCTTGGGTGGGGACTGGCGCTTATTCACAGCAGGGGGAACAGGCTCCCGCTGGAGAGGAGCGCCAGATGAAGTTTTGGAGGGTGCAGGCCTAGGAGCAGCAGACTGAGGGACACGAGGCTGGGTATGGTTGGTCCAAGCCGGTTGGGTTGGGTTGGTCACAGTTGGCTGAGCTGGTTTGGCGGGGCCTGGCAAAGAGGCAGGAGCTGGCTGGGATGAATTGGCTGCAGCAGGTTGAGCTGAGTCAGTAGAACCAGGCTGGGCACGGTAAGCCCCAGCAGGCCGATGTGAGGCGAGACTGTGGCCTCCGAGGAGCGGGTCGAGCTTGAGGCTTGTCCCAGGCAGAAAAAGGCAGAGGTATCAACTTGACCTTCCCAGGAGGAGGCCGCTCATACTGGGCTGGAGATGGACACTCTGTTTCAGCACTGCTGTCTGGTTTCTGGGCTTGGACTTGCGTTTTCTCAGGACCCTTCCCCTCACGTGGGGTATGCCGCCATGGCTGGATAGCTGGGGGTGGCTGGGGGTCTTTGGGGTTGCTTGACTTTCCCAAGAGCCGACAGGAAGAGAGCCCAGTTTTCGTCTCATTCTTCTTCCCCAGCGCATGAAGAACCTTCACAGACTCCAGCATGCGCACGCCAAGGGAGGTTCGAGGCTTTTGAAAGCTCTGTTGGAGAAGCTCAGTTTGGTGTTCCTTTCGCTTCGTGTGGGGGATTGCTGGCTTCTCTTCTGCCTTGACTTTGTTCCCTGACTGCTTGTTCTCCTCAGCCTTGTTTCTCCCTCTGGTCCTTTTGGTCTTTTCCTGCCCGTGGCTCTTAGTTTTGCTGATCTTTCTGGATGCAGCTTTCTGAGGTTTGCCTTGAGAGTGCTTGGCCGTGTTCACAGGAGCCCTGTCACTGACTGCAGCGTGGCATATAACCACTTCTCCCCCTAACAGGCACTCTGGATTCTTTGGCTGGATTTTGGCCTTGGGAGCGCCACTGATAGGCTCAGAGGCTTTCTGTTTGTTCTTCCTGGGTTGATCAGAGGGAACCTTTATGACACTTGGCTTTTCCTGCACCGGATTCACCTTAATGGCTCTGGTGTCTTTAGCTTTGATCACGTTGGGACCTTGGGATTGATCAAGATCTTTCAAAGGATTAAAGAGCTGGGGAAGGTGAATATCCTCCGCCAGTGTAGTAATGTCTGCAAGACCACTGCTAGGTTCAATCCCATTTTCAAGTGTCCCTAGGTCCTGACGACTCCGGCTGTTCTCTCCCAGATCAGCATTTTCAGAACCAGGCTGCTCCTCTTGGCTGAGGGGATCGGTGCAGGCCAGCGGCTGGTGAATATCAGGGATTCCTAAAGGGAGTAGTGGAGGATCTTGGTTCTCTGTTGGGATCTGGTAGGCATCCAGAGGCTTTGAAAGCTTGGTTTTGATATCATCCACGTGCTTACTCTCTATTTGTCCCTGGCTTGGAGCTGGAGGCAGGGCCAGGAGACGCCTGGCACTCTGGACTGGAGCTGTCACTGAAATGTCCCCAAGTTCAGATGGTGGGTTACTCTCAAGTATGTGGCTGTTTCTGCTACTGCAGGACTTGGGGAGTTCTTGACTTTGTGTCACACAAAACGTCTGGCTTGGAGGTTGCAATCCCAGGGAATTTTTCATCACCAGGGGGGAGGTCTCCATCCCTACAAAGGGATCAAGGGAGAAGTCAGTCCCTGGTAAGTGAGATGCTCCCCCTAAACACCAACACAGCAGTCGTGTACCTTTCAAGGGGTTCAGGGGCAAGATGGGCAAGGCATTTCTACTAACTCTTCTTAAGGATCACGGACAGTGCCCTATGCTACGAGGTAAGCGGTGACTGTTGTAATTCTTACTGGTGAGCCTTTCCTGTCGCTGATTCTCGGCTCGCTTTGTATTTCATAGGACTGTTATAAGTCCAATACAAAATGAGTCTTATTTTTAAAAACCTGAAATGTTTTACAAAGCCTAGCATTCTCATATAGGGTCCTTTCCATTCTCCCCACTTTCCCGAGAGGCCAAGAACACGTCACACCATGAACTAGGAGAGGGGGTAGAGCCCTTGCTGATGAAATACATCAACAAAGACAGAGTCTTAGCCTGCTTGCTCTCTGGACAGGATCTCGGACCACAAGGTCTTCAATCCTGGTATAAATGAAGGAAGTGAGGACAGTTCAACTGGCACTCTCATAACAAGAGTTCTGAAACACCTTCCGAAGAGACTATAGCAGTAGATGAGGGAAGGGAGTGCTACAGTGTGGCAGTACAGGGGGAACGATCGGCTACAGCAGTGAAAAGTGTGGTACCGATTGGTGTGCTCTCGGGGTTCTTGTACATGTAGCATAGATGACCTCTACAGTGGCCCTCCCACCGTCCCACCTGCATTAGGTGTTCTTTTTTTTTGTAATTTATGTTTATGTATTTATTTACTGTTTGAACTTATTTATTCTACGTATTTATTTTTTTGGCTGCACTGGGTCTCTCATTGCTGTGCACGGGCTTTCTCTAGTTGGCGGCTAGCGGGGGCTACTCTTGGTTGCGGTGTGCGGGCTTCTCATCGCGGTGGCTTCTCTTGTTGCGGAGCATGGGCTGTAGGCACGTGGGCTTCGGTAGTTGAGGCTCACGGGCTCTAGAATGCAGGCTCCGTCGTTGTGGCACATGCGCTTAGTTGCTGCACGGCATGTGGGATCTTCGCAGACCAGGGCTCGAACCCGTGTCCCCCGCATTGCATTGGCAGGCGGATTCTTAACCACGGCGCCACCAGGGAAGCCCTAGGTGTTCTCATAGAGAGTCTAAAAACAGAGGGCACTGAGCGAAGGTAGTGGTTATTAAAGGCTCAGGATCTAAATTCTACCTGCCTCTACACCCCTTCCCAGCTGTCGATTTGACCCCATTTTTGAATGCCGACCTCATTCTTCAACTTTCTCTGGCGTTTGTTATACTCACCTTGAAAACTTGTTTCTGTGATGCGTTGAGCAGACACAGGGTGGCAGACTGCAGAGGTGGAAGCTGGTGGTCGGATATTTGTGGGCTGAATCTCCTTCAGTCCCATTCCCATTTCTGGTTGCCCAGAGGCCCGACTTCCTGTGTATGACGCCGAGCCGTAGGATTGCGGGCAGGAGCCAAGTTCTCCATACAGTAAAGACCCCAGTGTGCCTTGGTTATAGTAATATACCTGGCTTCCTTCCTGGCAGGGAAGTGGCAGGCGGCTATGCCCCTGATTTGTTCGTGGGCCTCCTGATCCAGCAGTTCCCTTGGCTCTGCCCCTGTCGTCAGCTGCCCCTAGGATAACTCTGAGCCCTAGCCACTTCTCTGGTAGATTTCCCTATTCCCCCACTACAGTCACACCTGAATAAGGCAACTCAGACCTTTCAGAGATGTGTCCTGAACCTCTTGTTTTCTGAAATACCTATCTGGTGGTTGTGAGACTTAAGGCCAGCGTCCCCGAGAGACTTTTTCTATTTCTCCTAGTAAACCTAGACTCATCTTCTGTCACCTTCAACTCTACTCCAATTGTGTTCTTTCAACCCAGACCTCTGACCCTGCTTTTTACTTCTGCCGTTTCATCCTCGCTCCTGCTTCCTTTCCTAAATCCATACGTCTCTTTTGGCCTTCCTAGCCCTGGGCCAAGTTCCTTCCTCTTTGCTCAGTTTTTACCCCTTTCCTTCATTCTCCCATCCAACTTTCAGTCCTTCCTTTCTCACGCCCCAGTTAGCAGCATCTGAAAATTCGAAAGGTTTGTTACTCGTCTATTAATTGTATTCCATTTACTTATTCAGTTCTATACCTGTCTTACCTGTGTATGGAAGAACAGCTGGTAGCCAAGGTGGCACCAAGAATCCTAGCAGCTCTCACTTGACGTATCCGTAGTAGTCGGCAATTTCCATTTCGTTTTCCCTCTCGGTGAAAAATTGCAGCTTGCCCGAAGAGGTGTATCTGGCAGCATTCTCCCGTTGTTGTTGAGCCCGCCTCTTCATGGCCTCTCGCTCTGGCCTCTGCTCTTGTTCGATGGGCTTTGACATGACTGGCTCAGGCACGTTGGGTTCCCTCCATGGAACTCGTTGCTTGCTGAAGTCTTGGAGTAGAAATTGGGTTTGGAGCTTGGGTGGGGACTGGCGCTTATTCACAGCAGGGGGAACAGGCTCCCGCTGGAGAGGAGCGCCAGATGAAGTTTTGGAGGGTGCAGGCCTAGGAGCAGCAGACTGAGGGACACGAGGCTGGGTATGGTTGGTCCAAGCCGGTTGGGTTGGGTTGGTCACAGTTGGCTGAGCTGGTTTGGCGGGGCCTGGCAAAGAGGCAGGAGCTGGCTGGGATGAATTGGCTGCAGCAGGTTGAGCTGAGTCAGTAGAACCAGGCTGGGCACGGTAAGCCCCAGCAGGCCGATGTGAGGCCAGAGACTGTGGCCTCCGAGGAGCGGGTCGAGCTTGAGGCTTGTCCCAGGCAGAAAAAGGCAGAGGTATCAACTTGACCTTCCCAGGAGGAGGCCGCTCATACTGGGCTGGAGACGGACACTCTGTTTCAGCACTGCTGTCTGGTTTCTGGGCTTGGACTTGCGTTTTCTCAGGACCCTTCCCCTCACGTGGGGTATGCCGCCATGGCTGGATAGCTGGGGGTGGCTGGGGGTCTTTGGGGTTGCTTGACTTTCCCAAGAGCCGACAGGAAGAGAGCCCAGTTTTCGTCTCATTCTTCTTCCCCAGCGCATGAAGAACCTTCACAGACTCCAGCATGCGCACGCCAAGGGAGGTTCGAGGCTTTTGAAAGCTCTGTTGGAGAAGCTCAGTTTGGTGTTCCTTTCGCTTCGTGTGGGGGATTGCTGGCTTCTCTTCTGCCTTGACTTTGTTCCCTGACTGCTTGTTCTCCTCAGCCTTGTTTCTCCCTCTGGTCCTTTTGGTCTTTTCCTGCCCGTGGCTCTTAGTTTTGCTGATCTTTCTGGATGCAGCTTTCTGAGGTTTGCCTTGAGAGTGCTTGGCCGTGTTCACAGGAGCCCTGTCACTGACTGCAGCGTGGCATATAACCACTTCTCCCCCTAACAGGCACTCTGGATTCTTTGGCTGGATTTTGGCCTTGGGAGCGCCACTGATAGGCTCAGAGGCTTTCTGTTTGTTCTTCCTGGGTTGATCAGAGGGAACCTTTATGACACTTGGCTTTTCCTGCACCGGATTCACCTTAATGGCTCTGGTGTCTTTAGCTTTGATCACGTTGGGACCTTGGGATTGATCAAGATCTTTCAAAGGATTAAAGAGCTGGGGAAGGTGAATATCCTCCGCCAGTGTAGTAATGTCTGCAAGACCACTGCTAGGTTCAATCCCATTTTCAAGTGTCCCTAGGTCCTGACGACTCCGGCTGTTCTCTCCCAGATCAGCATTTTCAGAACCAGGCTGCTCCTCTTGGCTGAGGGGATCGGTGCAGGCCAGCGGCTGGTGAATATCAGGGATTCCTAAAGGGAGTAGTGGAGGATCTTGGTTCTCTGTTGGGATCTGGTAGGCATCCAGAGGCTTTGAAAGCTTGGTTTTGATATCATCCACGTGCTTACTCTCTATTTGTCCCTGGCTTGGAGCTGGAGGCAGGGCCAGGAGACGCCTGGCACTCTGGACTGGAGCTGTCACTGAAATGTCCCCAAGTTCAGATGGTGGGTTACTCTCAAGTATGTGGCTGTTTCTGCTACTGCAGGACTTGGGGAGTTCTTGACTTTGTGTCACACAAAACGTCTGGCTTGGAGGTTGCAATCCCAGGGAATTTTTCATCACCAGGGGGGAGGTCTCCATCCCTACAAAGGGATCAAGGGAGAAGTCAGTCCCTGGTAAGTGAGATGCTCCCCCTAAACACCAACACAGCAGTCGTGTACCTTTCAAGGGGTTCAGGGGCAAGATGGGCAAGGCATTTCTACTAACTCTTCTTAAGGATCACGGACAGTGCCCTATGCTACGAGGTAAGCGGTGACTGTTGTAATTCTTACTGGTGAGCCTTTCCTGTCGCTGATTCTCGGCTCGCTTTGTATTTCATAGGACTGTTATAAGTCCAATACAAAATGAGTCTTATTTTTAAAAACCTGAAATGTTTTACAAAGCCTAGCATTCTCATATAGGGTCCTTTCCATTCTCCCCACTTTCCCGAGAGGCCAAGAACACGTCACACCATGAACTAGGAGAGGGGGTAGAGCCCTTGCTGATGAAATACATCAACAAAGACAGAGTCTTAGCCTGCTTGCTCTCTGGACAGGATCTCGGACCACAAGGTCTTCAATCCTGGTATAAATGAAGGAAGTGAGGACAGTTCAACTGGCACTCTCATAACAAGAGTTCTGAAACACCTTCCGAAGAGACTATAGCAGTAGATGAGGGAAGGGAGTGCTACAGTGTGGCAGTACAGGGGGAACGATCGGCTACAGCAGTGAAAAGTGTGGTACCGATTGGTGTGCTCTCGGGGTTCTTGTACATGTAGCATAGATGACCTCTACAGTGGCCCTCCCACCGTCCCACCTGCATTAGGTGTTCTTTTTTTTTGTAATTTATGTTTATGTATTTATTTACTGTTTGAACTTATTTATTCTACGTATTTATTTTTTTGGCTGCACTGGGTCTCTCATTGCTGTGCACGGGCTTTCTCTAGTTGGCGGCTAGCGGGGGCTACTCTTGGTTGCGGTGTGCGGGCTTCTCATCGCGGTGGCTTCTCTTGTTGCGGAGCATGGGCTGTAGGCACGTGGGCTTCGGTAGTTGAGGCTCACGGGCTCTAGAATGCAGGCTCCGTCGTTGTGGCACATGCGCTTAGTTGCTGCACGGCATGTGGGATCTTCGCAGACCAGGGCTCGAACCCGTGTCCCCCGCATTGCATTGGCAGGCGGATTCTTAACCACGGCGCCACCAGGGAAGCCCTAGGTGTTCTCATAGAGAGTCTAAAAACAGAGGGCACTGAGCGAAGGTAGTGGTTATTAAAGGCTCAGGATCTAAATTCTACCTGCCTCTACACCCCTTCCCAGCTGTCGATTTGACCCCATTTTTGAATGCCGACCTCATTCTTCAACTTTCTCTGGCGTTTGTTATACTCACCTTGAAAACTTGTTTCTGTGATGCGTTGAGCAGACACAGGGTGGCAGACTGCAGAGGTGGAAGCTGGTGGTCGGATATTTGTGGGCTGAATCTCCTTCAGTCCCATTCCCATTTCTGGTTGCCCAGAGGCCCGACTTCCTGTGTATGACGCCGAGCCGTAGGATTGCGGGCAGGAGCCAAGTTCTCCATACAGTAAAGACCCCAGTGTGCCTTGGTTATAGTAATATACCTGGCTTCCTTCCTGGCAGGGAAGTGGCAGGCGGCTATGCCCCTGATTTGTTCGTGGGCCTCCTGATCCAGCAGTTCCCTTGGCTCTGCCCCTGTCGTCAGCTGCCCCTAGGATAACTCTGAGCCCTAGCCACTTCTCTGGTAGATTTCCCTATTCCCCCACTACAGTCACACCTGAATAAGGCAACTCAGACCTTTCAGAGATGTGTCCTGAACCTCTTGTTTTCTGAAATACCTATCTGGTGGTTGTGAGACTTAAGGCCAGCGTCCCCGAGAGACTTTTTCTATTTCTCCTAGTAAACCTAGACTCATCTTCTGTCACCTTCAACTCTACTCCAATTGTGTTCTTTCAACCCAGACCTCTGACCCTGCTTTTTACTTCTGCCGTTTCATCCTCGCTCCTGCTTCCTTTCCTAAATCCATACGTCTCTTTTGGCCTTCCTAGCCCTGGGCCAAGTTCCTTCCTCTTTGCTCAGTTTTTACCCCTTTCCTTCATTCTCCCATCCAACTTTCAGTCCTTCCTTTCTCACGCCCCAGTTAGCAGCATCTGAAAATTCGAAAGGTTTGTTACTCGTCTATTAATTGTATTCCATTTACTTATTCAGTTCTATACCTGTCTTACCTGTGTATGGAAGAACAGCTGGTAGCCAAGGTGGCACCAAGAATCCTAGCAGCTCTCACTTGACGTATCCGTAGTAGTCGGCAATTTCCATTTCGTTTTCCCTCTCGGTGAAAAATTGCAGCTTGCCCGAAGAGGTGTATCTGGCAGCATTCTCCCGTTGTTGTTGAGCCCGCCTCTTCATGGCCTCTCGCTCTGGCCTCTGCTCTTGTTCGATGGGCTTTGACATGACTGGCTCAGGCACGTTGGGTTCCCTCCATGGAACTCGTTGCTTGCTGAAGTCTTGGAGTAGAAATTGGGTTTGGAGCTTGGGTGGGGACTGGCGCTTATTCACAGCAGGGGGAACAGGCTCCCGCTGGAGAGGAGCGCCAGATGAAGTTTTGGAGGGTGCAGGCCTAGGAGCAGCAGACTGAGGGACACGAGGCTGGGTATGGTTGGTCCAAGCCGGTTGGGTTGGGTTGGTCACAGTTGGCTGAGCTGGTTTGGCGGGGCCTGGCAAAGAGGCAGGAGCTGGCTGGTGGGATGAATTGGCTGCAGCAGGTTGAGCTGAGTCAGTAGAACCAGGCTGGGCACGGTAAGCCCCAGCAGGCCGATGTGAGGCCAGAGACTGTGGCCTCCGAGGAGCGGGTCGAGCTTGAGGCTTGTCCCAGGCAGAAAAAGGCAGAGGTATCAACTTGACCTTCCCAGGAGGAGGCCGCTCATACTGGGCTGGAGACGGACACTCTGTTTCAGCACTGCTGTCTGGTTTCTGGGCTTGGACTTGCGTTTTCTCAGGACCCTTCCCCTCACGTGGGGTATGCCGCCATGGCTGGATAGCTGGGGGTGGCTGGGGGTCTTTGGGGTTGCTTGACTTTCCCAAGAGCCGACAGGAAGAGAGCCCAGTTTTCGTCTCATTCTTCTTCCCCAGCGCATGAAGAACCTTCACAGACTCCAGCATGCGCACGCCAAGGGAGGTTCGAGGCTTTTGAAAGCTCTGTTGGAGAAGCTCAGTTTGGTGTTCCTTTCGCTTCGTGTGGGGGATTGCTGGCTTCTCTTCTGCCTTGACTTTGTTCCCTGACTGCTTGTTCTCCTCAGCCTTGTTTCTCCCTCTGGTCCTTTTGGTCTTTTCCTGCCCGTGGCTCTTAGTTTTGCTGATCTTTCTGGATGCAGCTTTCTGAGGTTTGCCTTGAGAGTGCTTGGCCGTGTTCACAGGAGCCCTGTCACTGACTGCAGCGTGGCATATAACCACTTCTCCCCCTAACAGGCACTCTGGATTCTTTGGCTGGATTTTGGCCTTGGGAGCGCCACTGATAGGCTCAGAGGCTTTCTGTTTGTTCTTCCTGGGTTGATCAGAGGGAACCTTTATGACACTTGGCTTTTCCTGCACCGGATTCACCTTAATGGCTCTGGTGTCTTTAGCTTTGATCACGTTGGGACCTTGGGATTGATCAAGATCTTTCAAAGGATTAAAGAGCTGGGGAAGGTGAATATCCTCCGCCAGTGTAGTAATGTCTGCAAGACCACTGCTAGGTTCAATCCCATTTTCAAGTGTCCCTAGGTCCTGACGACTCCGGCTGTTCTCTCCCAGATCAGCATTTTCAGAACCAGGCTGCTCCTCTTGGCTGAGGGGATCGGTGCAGGCCAGCGGCTGGTGAATATCAGGGATTCCTAAAGGGAGTAGTGGAGGATCTTGGTTCTCTGTTGGGATCTGGTAGGCATCCAGAGGCTTTGAAAGCTTGGTTTTGATATCATCCACGTGCTTACTCTCTATTTGTCCCTGGCTTGGAGCTGGAGGCAGGGCCAGGAGACGCCTGGCACTCTGGACTGGAGCTGTCACTGAAATGTCCCCAAGTTCAGATGGTGGGTTACTCTCAAGTATGTGGCTGTTTCTGCTACTGCAGGACTTGGGGAGTTCTTGACTTTGTGTCACACAAAACGTCTGGCTTGGAGGTTGCAATCCCAGGGAATTTTTCATCACCAGGGGGGAGGTCTCCATCCCTACAAAGGGATCAAGGGAGAAGTCAGTCCCTGGTAAGTGAGATGCTCCCCCTAAACACCAACACAGCAGTCGTGTACCTTTCAAGGGGTTCAGGGGCAAGATGGGCAAGGCATTTCTACTAACTCTTCTTAAGGATCACGGACGGTGCCCTATGCTACGAGGTAAGCGGTGACTGTTGTAATTCTTACTGGTGAGCCTTTCCTGTCGCTGATTCTCGGCTCGCTTTGTATTTCATAGGACTGTTATAAGTCCAATACAAAATGAGTCTTATTTTTAAAAACCTGAAATGTTTTACAAAGCCTAGCATTCTCATATAGGGTCCTTTCCATTCTCCCCACTTTCCCGAGAGGCCAAGAACACGTCACACCATGAACTAGGAGAGGGGGTAGAGCCCTTGCTGATGAAATACATCAACAAAGACAGAGTCTTAGCCTGCTTGCTCTCTGGACAGGATCTCGGACCACAAGGTCTTCAATCCTGGTATAAATGAAGGAAGTGAGGACAGTTCAACTGGCACTCTCATAACAAGAGTTCTGAAACACCTTCCGAAGAGACTATAGCAGTAGATGAGGGAAGGGAGTGCTACAGTGTGGCAGTACAGGGGGAACGATCGGCTACAGCAGTGAAAAGTGTGGTACCGATTGGTGTGCTCTCGGGGTTCTTGTACATGTAGCATAGATGACCTCTACAGTGGCCCTCCCACCGTCCCACCTGCATTAGGTGTTCTTTTTTTTTGTAATTTATGTTTATGTATTTATTTACTGTTTGAACTTATTTATTCTACGTATTTATTTTTTTGGCTGCACTGGGTCTCTCATTGCTGTGCACGGGCTTTCTCTAGTTGGCGGCTAGCGGGGGCTACTCTTGGTTGCGGTGTGCGGGCTTCTCATCGCGGTGGCTTCTCTTGTTGCGGAGCATGGGCTGTAGGCACGTGGGCTTCGGTAGTTGAGGCTCACGGGCTCTAGAATGCAGGCTCCGTCGTTGTGGCACATGCGCTTAGTTGCTGCACGGCATGTGGGATCTTCGCAGACCAGGGCTCGAACCCGTGTCCCCCGCATTGCATTGGCAGGCGGATTCTTAACCACGGCGCCACCAGGGAAGCCCTAGGTGTTCTCATAGAGAGTCTAAAAACAGAGGGCACTGAGCGAAGGTAGTGGTTATTAAAGGCTCAGGATCTAAATTCTACCTGCCTCTACACCCCTTCCCAGCTGTCGATTTGACCCCATTTTTGAATGCCGACCTCATTCTTCAACTTTCTCTGGCGTTTGTTATACTCACCTTGAAAACTTGTTTCTGTGATGCGTTGAGCAGACACAGGGTGGCAGACTGCAGAGGTGGAAGCTGGTGGTCGGATATTTGTGGGCTGAATCTCCTTCAGTCCCATTCCCATTTCTGGTTGCCCAGAGGCCCGACTTCCTGTGTATGACGCCGAGCCGTAGGATTGCGGGCAGGAGCCAAGTTCTCCATACAGTAAAGACCCCAGTGTGCCTTGGTTATAGGAATATACCTGGCTCCCTTCCTGGCAGGGAAGTGACAGGCGGCTCTGCCCCTGATTTGGAATCTGAGATGGTGTTCCCTGAGCAAGGCTGGCAGAAAGCGATGGATGTAGAGGGACCATGTTCTTGGCGTCTGAAGTTTTATCATCCTGGGCTGCCAGAAACATGGAGGAGGCAGCTGTGTGGCGGTCAGTGAGTGCCAGAGTAAAGTCTCCGAGTGAAGAAGAATTCTTTTCAGTGCTTGCTGTGATGTCCCACTCAAGAACACCTGGATAGGAAGCAGCTGAAGTGGAGATCTGGCTGTGGTCAGTAACTCCAGATAACATAGTCGTGCTAGAATGTTGGTAAAGGTAGGCACTACCCATGAGTGTCTGGAAAGGGGTACCAGTAGCCGATGCCGAACTGACGGCAGGGGCAGAGACTCTGGAGAAGTTGCAGACACTTCGTGTTAGGGAAGTTGCATTGCTCACCACAGGAGGAGAATGCTGCAGAGAATTTAGAGTTCCAAGTAGAGATGGATGTTGGAAATTTTCTGTAAGAACAAGAGGGTCATGAAAAACTCAGGGAGGTTGAGAAATTCTCACTACGTTTGAGGAACGGCATCATCTGAAGGTTCTTGCTATCAGGACACCTCTACTATCACTACTTCCTGAGAAGCCCAAAATCAGACAGTTGATGATGGCTGTAAGGACTGAGCAGTTTTCCACTCTTCTCTATTAACTGCCTGTGCTCCCATCTTGGGCACAGACGGGCAGAAGAGCCAAGTGGTGTGGTTCAGAGATTGTTCTCTAGGCTGGAAGCAACCTTCTCCCTGCCCTGTCTTTCCCTTCGGCCTGCACTCGTATTGACTTCTATGCTATTTCCTAGACTGGAAGCATTTTAGAACTAGGAGGCCCTTAGAGAACTTCGATGTTCTCAGTCTCATTTCGTGAGTAAGGAAACTGAGGCTCAGAGAGGTCGGGTTGACTTGTTCAAGTTCTCTCATTATGTTAGTATCATTACCAGGTTTCAGAACCTAAGTATCCTGACTTCCTTGCCAGGACTCCACTCTGAGCATGATACTGCCAGAAAGCAGGAGAAATAGAACTTATAATATAGGCATTTTTTTTGTCCATTAGAAAACAGTACGGCTATTACCATTGTCGTCTTCAGTGTCTCCCTTTGCTTGTGCAGTTCCCACGCTATTACCTAGAGGTGACATACAGCTCAGTCCAACTGGTGAATTGAAAGAGTCATTTTTGCCCTCTTCAAGCCTGGTTTCTCATCCTACCTCAAAATGATTACCCGAAAGTGGATTTCTTAAGTGCTTTTGGAAAGGGAAAAGTTATCTGATTACTTCAGATTACTCACCTATAAAGTGGTTATAACACCACCACCAATAATAATAGCAGTAATAATTAATAGATGAATAAGCTGATCTGTTGCGTATGATTTATATGGAGGAAGATACAATAAGTTCTAGAAAGACAAAGAAAAATCATGACAAGCATATTACGTTAACGAAAAAGAAATCCATAGATATTAATGAAAACTGGGGTATGTGGCAAGTATCAAAGCCTAATGAATTTACTGACAAATGGCATTCTGTACCATCCATGCAATATTATGAAAGTGAATTTTGCCCACTCTATTTTAGTGAATACTATTAACCAGAAAACACGATGGAGGTGATAGAGGTGAATGAATTCCTAGCCAATGCATACAGACAGAGAAGGTATGTCAGTAAAAAATGCATAACAAGCAACAGAATGCAATAAATGTGCATGTATAGGTAGCCACAACACATATAGACAAGTATTTCAATGAAAACCGGTACGAAGCAGACAGCAAAATAATAAGTGTAAAAGAGTTTCATTATTGTGCTCCTTCATATTTTTACCCAGCAAGTAAGAGGTATTAAGCCTAGGAGAAATATATATTTCAATGAATATAGCTTATATAATAAGCAGAAAGGAAGCTTAAAATGTATCAGGAAGGTTTTTGGATTTATCCTAGAACTTAGATTAGAATCATCTTCAGCATCCAGGAAGATGGCATCCCAAAACCTCAAAAAACCATCATGCCTAGAATCCAATTAAAAAAGATTTTCAAATGTAAGAAAATCCACAGGACTCCACAATATGGTTTTCGATAAACGTGGATGTTTGTTTGTTTTGTTTCTTTGGCCGCGCCGCGTGGCCCTGGCCGTGAAAGCACCGAGTCCTAAGCACTGGACCGCCAGGGAATTCCCTAAGTGGGGGGAATTAGAGATGTGGGGCTTGACTTTTTCTTCTTCTTCTTCGGTAGCTAAGATCTACAAGCGAACGATGGCTGTTGATCAATGTGCTCTCTGTGTTAGGAAGGAAATAACTGTAAAAATGAAAAGCAGCCTTGCCTTAGAACCTACATATCACACCAAGGAAAATAGTCCTTCTGATTCAATTTAGAAGATATCACTTAAAATGTTGAATTGGTGAAATGTCTACCTAGTTTAAAAATTAGAAAGAATAAAACACTGAAAAGCAGCCCCCTAGATAACCACTGTGGTTGCTTGTTTATAGGAGGCATCATTTCTAAAACGTATTTCTAAAATGTTTATATTCAAAACTGTCAAGTGGCCAACTGTATTCAGAGAGGCAATAAAAGAAAGAAAACGGAGTATGACTTTTCTGATAAGCTGCCTTTCCCGGTGATCCCCTGTTCTGGCCTTACTTTCCTTCTTAGTCTGTTAATGTAAGGGTTTGCTACCATCAACTTGGTTTTGCCCTGCTCTGAGCAGGTTTCCCTCTGTGCTGTTTCTGCTTTAATTGAAAATCTTTGGTTCCCATCAGCATTCCATTGCAAACTCCGTTTTTCTTGAGAGCTCCTCTATGCTTTCCCTCTTCATTCTTACATTTTCTCCCATCTCTTGGTGCCTGTTGGCCTGTGCTAATGAAAACCATCCTAAACTTCCTTACGCTCGACTCTGTGCCTCCCTGTAGAGCCCAGTACTCTCCATCCTCTCTCCCTATTCTCTCTTTTCAACTAGTCGAAATCCTAGTGGAGGGAGACCATTAGAGATGAAACATCTTGGTATATATTGCTAGTTTTCTATGTCCCCTGGCTTTTCTATGTTTCTGTTGAAACACTCTTGAGAAGTGTCTGATTTCGTTTTCTACATGGGTACCCTTTAAGGCTCAATACTGGAAAAGAAGGGGATCAGAGTGATCAACCCAACGTGGTATCCTAACGTAACAGTTAAGGAAAGCAACAGGCTTTGTGAGACAGCCAGTGATTTGTCCAAAGTCACACAGATAGTAAACGTCAAAGTCAAAAGTGAAATTAGGTCTCCAGACTTGTAGTTCAATACTTTCCCTCATTATTCCATGCTATTTTGAATCTCCTACTCAATTTAGGGGCAAAAGAAATCGAACGCAAAACTTTCCAAAGTTTCTTTTCTTACCTGACATGGTCAGAGAAGAGGAAGCATCCACTGCAGGTACAAGGGATGAGGAGACAACACTAGAGGATGTCTGAGTGGCTGCAGCTGAACGGCGCACGTGTCCAGTACAGAGGTCACTGGTTACTGGTCCAAACAGCTCCACGGAAACCCCAAGGCTCTACCAAGTGGTAGTAGGTTTGGTAGGAGAGTGATGTCACAAAGCAGGCAGTTGAAAGGTATGAGAGAGCCAATAGGGAGGTCCGATCCCCAACAGGAAGGCGGGCTTGGGTGAAGAGAGTGTAGGAGAGCTAAAACAACACCTGAGTTTCTGAGCTCTGGGGAGGAAATCCTAGAAGACAGATTTACCTCCCCCAGGCTCTTCCATTAGGGAAATCATTGCCACATTTCTTACAGACGTTCATTAATACACTGAACTAAGAGTTACTTATATTCTACAGAGTATTCTATTTTATGTATCATATACTTAGAGCTATATAGATCTTATTTAATTAATAATCCTTAGGAAGGAAAGAGCCATCTAGTTTGAACTATTACAGTTGTTCTGAAATCAGATGTGTCTAATGAGTGAACTGATAGCAGCTTTTAAGGAGCCAAAGTAGGGATTAAGAAGCTCTCTTTGTAACTTGGTTCAAGAGTAGGGTGAAGTTTGTTGAGTGTACCTTGTGGAGAATGTTGTGGTCCAAGGCTCTTCTCTTTTAGTTTCTTCTCCTTGACTCCTACCTTCCTTGGGCTGGGCTAGGCTGGGGGCCAGGTTGGACTTGCGACTTAACGTTTCTCTTCCGCTTCCTCTTTTTTTTTTTTCTTCCATTATGGGCATTGCTTCGAGGACAAGCCTTGATCTTGCATTGGACGTTACTTCCTGTCAACTTCCAGCAGCAGGAGTCTTCTTTTCAGTGCTTGATGCTTCACGAAATAGACTCTGCCCGTTGGCAGCAAATACCAGAGAGCTAGGAGACAGAGCTGGTTGCAGACCTTTCCTCTTCCAGCCTTTGGTTGCAATTGTTTGGCCCATAATTTGCTAGCTCTAGTTCCTTGGGCCACACAGGTATCCTGCCATCTCCAGCTCTTGTTATATGTGAGAGACATTCTGAACACTGTCCCTTTTTCTTTGCACAGAAGTATATACAGTGTGGCAGTTACTGTAATCTCCTCCGCCTTGCAAACAGCCACTCTAGAATCTTGGACCTCTAGGACTCTCTGTCTTGCATGCTTGGGGGCAAGGCCAAGCAAAATGAAGAGGAGAATAATTAGAGAAAGAGGAGGACGTTGGTGGAGAATTGGGAGCAGGTAAGGTGAAAGGGCACAGGAGAAAAGAGATGCATGTAGACTTTTTGGTTTCTGTGGGAAACAGGTTGACACACTTGGGCCTCATTTGGTATTAACAGAACAGAGAGTTAAAGATCTAAGTAGCTAGATAGTGTGCAGCAACTGCCATGAAGTCTGTACACTGAAGAGAACAGTCTCACATCTAGTTTTCATTTTGTTTTATGTCATAGTACCTTATTTATAGCATTCACTGGTGTGTTTGTAGAATACAGATGTTTTCAAATGCTCTGGTTTTGTCTACATGGTTATCTCCTTGTCCTGTTTGTAAGGAATCCAACATTGTAAGACATATTGCATGTTTTTCTCTTGACGATTGTTGACCTTGAAGCGTCATGAACTAACTTGAGCTGTTGGATTCTGTGGAGAAACGTTCAAAAGGGTCTGTGAAAAAGGCACTGTGGTGAGTCGCATTATGCACCCGAGCGTAAGGAGCAAGATATCTGCCACCAGCCCAGCTTGGCCTGGATTGCCTCTGTTTTAGTTCCCCTGGTTAGTGCTTTTCTCCCTAACCACTCTTGTGACTGTGATAATGTGAGTAAGGGCTGAGTTGCTAATGATCTATGTGTGAGGTAAGCTGGTTTGAGGGAGGAAATCTATGGACCTAGTCATTTTCCTTGGTGGTAAGCTTTCAGGGGTGCAGAGATTGATCTTCCTGGGGCCTTTTCTGGTCCCAGGAAGATATCGCATAGATGGGACCTCCCAAGACACACATTGAATCTTTAGGCCTGTTTTTCCTATTATGAGGTACGAGTTTCTTCACTGATGGGGATGATGCTTATCTGAGAAGAAATTGTGAAAGGTGGTGTAGTGTAGAGGTGTGGCTTAAGCTTTTAAGTTTTCCTCCAGGTTTTTCCCCTAAGCTTCCTACTTCGGACGGCCTACTTACATGATACTAGTAGGTGATGTCCGGCTAACAACTTCCTAAATACCTGCAAGCCAGATCAGTGTCTCTTTTCTCTGTATTCCCATGGAAATCAAGGGTCCCGCCGAATTTTCCATCGAAACAGTTGATTTGTGTTGTCTCTAGGAATTCTAAAGGGCGTACCGTTGCTTCCTAACCGGTGTCATTTGGGAGATCCGCCTCTGTACGTTCAAATGATTAATTTTGAGACTTTGCTCATGTGTGCAGTAAACCCTTGAATTCCCTAAGACCTTCCTTTCCTCCATCTCCTACCCCATTAAGCCCGCTTCAGTTCATCTCCTGAATTTCTTTGGAATCTGTCAGCCAGCTCTTCCTCAACTTCCTAATACTGAACTTGCCTGTCTGTTGCGATTAGGTCCTAACTAGTGTCCATATATCTTGTTTCCTTCCAATCCACTCTTCACACAAGAAACCTTCAAAGCAAGTTGGAACGTTGCTCATAAACATCGCTCACAAGCATTGTTTTGAGAATAGAAAACACACTGTTGGCCTTTAAGACTCTGCGTGGTCTAGAATCCTCTCTGCTTCTCTAGCCCCATCTTGTGCCACTTTTGCCCTCACTTTCTATGCTTCAGATACACTGAATTAACCTTAGTTCTCACTCATCTGACAGAAGTCAGTTCAGATACTATTTTTCACTGTGATTCCTAGCATTAAGGAATTTGATTATCAGGTTTTGTATGAGGACTATTTCATCAGGGGTACAGAAGTTCTGGCCATCTCTGGTTTTGGATATCCCTTATTTGTTGAGACCTTTGCGTTGTTTGGTTGCCTTTTGTCTGTTTTCCAGATGGGAAAACAGGAACAAGGGAAGTATAGGTTATTACTAGGTGGGGTTGAACAAGTGGAGCAGCAAACTGCAAAGCAGAAAGAAGAGGGACGTACTATAGAGGGATATGACTTCCATTCTCAAGGCGCCTGCATCCTGTGCAGGGAGACAGCCTAACATAAAATGTGCCTAACAACAAATATATTGACTTCTTACTAAAAATCTCCAGTTCATAGAACCGAGGGGTTTGTACCTTCTCCTTTAAAAGTGATAGTCCTGGGACTTCCCCGGTGGTCCCGTGGTGAAGACTCTGCGCTTCCAATGCAGCAGGCGTGGGTTCAATCCCTGGTTGGGGAGCTAAGATCCCACATGCTGCGCAGCCAAAGAAATTTTTTTCGAACGTTATACTCCTGTATTATTGGCTTTAGTGGTTTAGATTTTGTTTTACTGTTAAGAAGATTTCAGTTTATTTACCGGGAACAAACAACACGTAATGTAAGAATAGTTTCCCAGAAACGATTTCCATCATTCTCTTCCTCCCTTTCTCCCGCAGACTGGTGTTTCACCTTGACAAGTTCTCTGTCATTCCATAGGAAAGCTGTCTGGCTTGGAGGTTGCAATCCCAGGGAATTTTTCATCAGCGGGGAAGTCTCCATCACTACAGAGGAATCAAGGGAGAAGTCAGTCCCTGGTAAGTGAGATGCTCCCCCTAAACACCAACACAGCAGTCGTGTACCTTTCAAGGGGTTCAGGGGCAAGATGGGCAAGGCATTTCTACTAACTCTTCTTAAGGATCACGGACAGTGCCCTATGCTACGAGGTAAGCGGTGACTGCTGTAGTTCTTACTGGTGATCCTTTCCTGTCACTGATTCTCGGCTTTCTTTGTATTTCATAGGACTGTTGTCAGTCCAATACAAAATGAGTCTTATTTTTAAAAACCTGAAATGTTTTACAGAGCCTAGCATTCTCATATAGGGTCCTTTCCATTCTCCCCACTTTCCCGAGAGGCCAAGAACACGTCACACCATGAACTAGGAGAGGGGGTAGAGCCCTTTCTGATGAAATACATCAACAAAGACAGAGCCTTAGCCTGCTTGCTCTCTGGACAGGATCTCGGACCACAAGGTCTTCAATCCTGGTATAAATGAAGGAAGTGAGGACAGTTCAACTGGCACTCTCATAACAAGAGTTCTGAAACACCTTCCAAAGAGACTATAGCAGTAGATGAGGGAAGGGAGTGCTACAGTGTGGCAGTACAGGGGGAACGATCGGCTACAGCAGTGAAAAGTGTGGTACCGATCGGTGTGCTCTCGGGGTTCTTGTACATGTAGCATAGATGACCTCTACAGTGGCCCTCCCACCTTCCCACCTGCATTAGGTGTTCTTTTTTTTTGTAATTTATGTTTATGTATTTATTTACTGTTTGAACTTATTTATTCTACGTATTTATTTTTTTGGCCGCACTGGGTCTCTCATTGCTGTGCACGGGCTTTCTCTAGTTGGCGGCTAGCGGGGGCTACTCTCGGTTGCGGTGTGCGGGCATCTCATCGCGGTGGCTTCTCTTGTTGCGGAGCATGGGCTGTAGGCACGTGGGCTTCGGTAGTTGAGGCTCACGGGCTCTAGAATGCAGGCTCCGTCGTTGTGGCACATGCGCTTAGTTGCTGCACGGCATGTGGGATCTTCGCAGACCAGGGCTCGAACCCGTGTCCCCTGCATTGGCAGGCGCCACCAGGGAAGCCCTAGGTGTTCTCATATAGAGTCTAAAAACAGAGAGCACTGAGAGAAGGTAGTGGTTATTAAAGGCTCAGGATCTAAATTCTACCTGTCTCTACACCCCTTCCCAGCTGTCGATTTGACCCCATTTTTGAATGCTGACCTCATTGTTCAACTTTTCTCTGCCGTCTGTATACTCACCTTGAAAACTTGTTTCTGTGATGCGTTGAGCAGACACAGGGTGGCAGATTGCAGAGGTGGAAGCTGGTGGTCGGATATTTGTGGGCTGAATCTCCTTCAGTCCCATTCCCATTTCTGGTTGCCCAGAGGCCCTACTTCCTGTGTGTGACGCAGAGCCGTAGGATTGCGGGCAGGAGCCAAGTTCTCCATACAGTAAAGACCCCAGTGTGCCTTGGTTACAGTAATATACCTGGCTTCCTTCCTGGCAGGGAAGTGACAGGCGGCTATGCCCCTGATTTGTTCGTGGGCCTCCTGATCCAGCAGTTCCCTTGGCTCTGCCCCTGTCGTCAGCTGCCCCTAGGATAACTCTGAGCCCTAGCCACTTCTCTGGTAGATTTCCCTATTCCCCCACTACAGTCACACCTGAATAAGGCAACTCAGACCTTTCAGAGATGTGTCCTGAACCTCTTGTTTTCTGAAATACCTATCTGGTGGTTGTGAGACTTAAGGCCAGCGTCCCCGAGAGACTTTTTCTATTTCTCCTAGTAAACCTAGACTCATCTTCTGTCACCTTCAACTCTACTCCAATTGTGTTCTTTCAACCCAGACCTCTGACCCTGCTTTTTACTTCTGCCATTTCATCCTCAGTCCTGCTTCCTTTCCTAAATCCATACGTCTCTTTTGGCCTTCCTAGCCCTGGGCCAAGTTCCTTCCTCTTTGCTCAGTTTTTACCCCTTTCCTTCATTCTCCCATCCAACTTTCAGTCCTTCCTTTCTCACGCCCCAGTTAGCAGCATCTGAAAATTCGAAAGGTTTGTTACTCGTCTATTAATTGTATTCCATTTACTTATTCAGTTCTATACCTGTCTTACCTGTGTATGGAAGAACAGCTGGTAGCCAAGGTGGCACCAAGAATCCTAGCAGCTCTCACTTGACGTATCCGTAGTAGTCGGCAATTTCCATTTCGTTTTCCCTCTCGGTGAAAAATTGCAGCTTGCCCGAAGAGGTGTATCTGGCAGCATTCTCCCGTTGTTGTTGAGCCCGCCTCTTCATGGCCTCTCGCTCTGGCCTCTGCTCTTGTTCGATGGGCTTTGACATGACTGGCTCAGGCACGTTGGGTTCCCTCCATGGAACTCGTTGCTTGCTGAAGTCTTGGAGTAGAAATTGGGTTTGGAGCTTGGGTGGGGACTGGCGCTTATTCACAGCAGGGGGAACAGGCTCCCGCTGGAGAGGAGCGCCAGATGAAGTTTTGGAGGGTGCAGGCCTAGGAGCAGCAGACTGAGGGACACGAGGCTGGGTATGGTTGGTCCAAGCCGGTTGGGTTGGGTTGGTCACAGTTGGCTGAGCTGGTTTGGCGGGGCCTGGCAAAGAGGCAGGAGCTGGCTGGTGGGATGAATTGGCTGCAGCAGGTTGAGCTGAGTCAGTAGAACCAGGCTGGGCACGGTAAGCCCCAGCAGGCCGATGTGAGGCCAGAGACTGTGGCCTCCGAGGAGCGGGTCGAGCTTGAGGCTTGTCCCAGGCAGAAAAAGGCAGAGGTATCAACTTGACCTTCCCAGGAGGAGGCCGCTCATACTGGGCTGGAGACGGACACTCTGTTTCAGCACTGCTGTCTGGTTTCTGGGCTTGGACTTGCGTTTTCTCAGGACCCTTCCCCTCACGTGGGGTATGCCGCCATGGCTGGATAGCTGGGGGTGGCTGGGGGTCTTTGGGGTTGCTTGACTTTCCCAAGAGCCGACAGGAAGAGAGCCCAGTTTTCGTCTCATTCTTCTTCCCCAGCGCATGAAGAACCTTCACAGACTCCAGCATGCGCACGCCAAGGGAGGTTCGAGGCTTTTGAAAGCTCTGTTGGAGAAGCTCAGTTTGGTGTTCCTTTCGCTTCGTGTGGGGGATTGCTGGCTTCTCTTCTGCCTTGACTTTGTTCCCTGACTGCTTGTTCTCTTCAGCCTTGTTTCTCCCTCTGGTCCTTTTGGTTTTTTCCTGCCCGTGGCTCTTAGTTTTGCTGATCTTTCTGGATGCAGCTTTCTGAGGTTTGCCTTGAGAGTGCTTGGCCGTGTTCACAGGAGCCCTGTCACTGACTGCAGCGTGGCATATAACCACTTCTCCCCCTAACAGGCACTCTGGATTCTTTGGCTGGATTTTGGCCTTGGGAGCGCCACTGATAGGCTCAGAGGCTTTCTGTTTGTTCTTCCTGGGTTGATCAGAGGGAACCTTTATGACACTTGGCTTTTCCTGCACCTGATTCACCTTAATGGCTCTGGTGTCTTTAGCTTTGATCACGTTGGGACCTTGGGATTGATCAAGATCTTTCAAAGGATTAAAGAGCTGGGGAAGGTGAATATCCTCCGCCAGTGTAGTAATGTCTGCAAGACCACTGCTAGGTTCAATCCCATTTTCAAGTGTCCCTAGGTCCTGACGACTCCGGCTGTTCTCTCCCAGATCAGCATTTTCAGAACCAGGCTGCTCCTCTTGGCTGAGGGGATCGGTGCAGGCCAGCGGCTGGTGAATATCAGGGATTCCTAAAGGGAGTAGTGGAGGATCTTGGTTCTCTGTTGGGATCTGGTAGGCATCCAGAGGCTTTGAAAGCTTGGTTTTGATATCATCCACGTGCTTACTCTCTATTTGTCCCTGGCTTGGAGCTGGAGGCAGGGCCAGGAGACGCCTGGCACTCTGGACTGGAGCTGTCACTGAAATGTCCCCAAGTTCAGATGGTGGGTTACTCTCAAGTATGTGGCTGTTTCTGCTACTGCAGGACTTGGGGAGTTCTTGACTTTGTGTCACACAAAACGTCTGGCTTGGAGGTTGCAATCCCAGGGAATTTTTCATCACCAGGGGGGAGGTCTCCATCCCTACAAAGGGATCAAGGGAGAAGTCAGTCCCTGGTAAGTGAGATGCTCCCCCTAAACACCAACACAGCAGTCGTGTACCTTTCAAGGGGTTCAGGGGCAAGATGGGCAAGGCATTTCTACTAACTCTTCTTAAGGATCACGGACAGTGCCCTATGCTACGAGGTAAGCGGTGACTGTTGTAATTCTTACTGGTGAGCCTTTCCTGTCGCTGATTCTCGGCTCGCTTTGTATTTCATAGGACTGTTATAAGTCCAATACAAAATGAGTCTTATTTTTAAAAACCTGAAATGTTTTACAAAGCCTAGCATTCTCATATAGGGTCCTTTCCATTCTCCCCACTTTCCCGAGAGGCCAAGAACACGTCACACCATGAACTAGGAGAGGGGGTAGAGCCCTTGCTGATGAAATACATCAACAAAGACAGAGTCTTAGCCTGCTTGCTCTCTGGACAGGATCTCGGACCACAAGGTCTTCAATCCTGGTATAAATGAAGGAAGTGAGGACAGTTCAACTGGCACTCTCATAACAAGAGTTCTGAAACACCTTCCGAAGAGACTATAGCAGTAGATGAGGGAAGGGAGTGCTACAGTGTGGCAGTACAGGGGGAACGATCGGCTACAGCAGTGAAAAGTGTGGTACCGGTTGGTGTGCTCTCAGGGTTCTTGTACATGTAGCATAGATGACCTCTACAGTGGCCCTCCCACCGTCCCACCTGCATTAGGTGTTCTTTTTTTTTGTAATTTATGTTTATGTATTTATTTACTGTTTGAACTTATTTATTCTACGTATTTATTTTTTTGGCTGCACTGGGTCTCTCATTGCTGTGCACGGGCTTTCTCTAGTTGGCGGCTAGCGGGGGCTACTCTCGGTTGCGGTGTGCGGGCTTCTCATCGCGGTGGCTTCTCTTGTTGCGGAGCATGGGCTGTAGGCACGTGGGCTTCGGTAGTTGAGGCTCACGGGCTCTAGAATGCAGGCTCCGTCGTTGTGGCACATGCGCTTAGTTGCTGCACGGCATGTGGGATCTTCGCAGACCAGGGCTCGAACCCGTGTCCCCCGCATTGCATTGGCAGGCGGATTCTTAACCACGGCGCCACCAGGGAAGCCCTAGGTGTTCTCATAGAGAGTCTAAAAACAGAGGGCACTGAGCGAAGGTAGTGGTTATTAAAGGCTCAGGATCTAAATTCTACCTGCCTCTACACCCCTTCCCAGCTGTCGATTTGACCCCATTTTTGAATGCCGACCTCATTCTTCAACTTTCTCTGGCGTTTGTTATACTCACCTTGAAAACTTGTTTCTGTGATGCGTTGAGCAGACACAGGGTGGCAGACTGCAGAGGTGGAAGCTGGTGGTCGGATATTTGTGGGCTGAATCTCCTTCAGTCCCATTCCCATTTCTGGTTGCCCAGAGGCCCGACTTCCTGTGTATGACGCCGAGCCGTAGGATTGCGGGCAGGAGCCAAGTTCTCCATACAGTAAAGACCCCAGTGTGCCTTGGTTATAGTAATATACCTGGCTCCCTTCCTGGCAGGGAAGTGGCAGGCGGCTCTGCCCCTGATTTGGAATCTGAGATGGTGTTCCCTGAGCAAGGCTGGCAGAAAGCGATGGATGTAGAGGGACCATGTTCTTGGCGTCTGAAGTTTTATCATCCTGGGCTGCCAGAAACATGGAGGAGGCAGCTGTGTGGCGGTCAGTGAGTGCCAGAGTAAAGTCTCCGAGTGAAGAAGAATTCTTTTCAGTGCTTGCTGTGATGTCCCACTCAAGAACACCTGGATAGGAAGCAGCTGAAGTGGAGATCTGGCTGTGGTCAGTAACTCCAGATAACATAGTCGTGCTAGAATGTTGGTAAAGGTAGGCACTACCCATGAGTGTCTGGAAAGGGGTACCAGTAGCCGATGCCGCACTGACGGCAGGGGCAGAGACTCTGGAGAAGTTGCAGACACTTCGTGTTAGGGAAGTTGCATTGCTCACCACAGGAGGAGAATGCTGCAGAGAATTTAGAGTTCCAAGTAGAGATGGATGTTGGAAATTTTCTGTAAGAACAAGAGGGTCATGAAAAACTCAGGGAGGTTGAGAAATTCTCACTACGTTTGAGGAACGGCATCATCTGAAGGTTCTTGCTATCAGGACACCTCTACTATCACTACTTCCTGAGAAACCCAAAATCAGACAGTTGATGATGGCTGTAAGGACTGAGCAGTTTTCCACTCTTCTCTATTAACTGCCTGTGCTCCCATCTTGGGCACAGACGGGCAGAAGAGCCAAGTGGTGTGGTTCAGAGATTGTTCTCTAGGCTGGAAGCAACCTTCTCCCTGCCCTGTCTTTCCCTTCAGCCTGCACTCGTATTGACTTCTATGCTATTTCCTAGACTGGAAGCATTTTAGAACTAGGAGGCCCTTAGAGAACTTCGATGTTCTCAGTCTCATTTCGTGAGTAAGGAAACTGAGGCTCAGAGAGGTCGGGTTGACTTGTTCAAGTTCTCTCATTATGTTAGTATCATTACCAGGTTTCAGAACCTAAGTATCCTGACTTCCTTGCCAGGACTCCACTCTGAGCATGATACTGCCAGAAAGCAGGAGAAATAGAACTTATAATATAGGCATTTTTTTTGTCCATTAGAAAACAGTACGGCTATTACCATTGTCGTCTTCAGTGTCTCCCTTTGCTTGTGCAGTTCCCACGCTATTACCTAGAGGTGACGTACAGCTCAGTCCAACTGGTGAATTGAAAGAGTCATTTTTGCCCTCTTCAAGCCTGGTTTCTCATCCTACCTCAAAATGATTACCCGAAAGTGGATTTCTTAAGTGCTTTTGGAAAGGGAAAAGTTATCTGATTACTTCAGATTACTCACCTATAAAGTGGTTATAACACCACCACCAATAATAATAGCAGTAATAATTAATAGATGAATAAGCTGATCTGTTGCGTATGATTTATATGGAGGAAGATACAATAAGTTCTAGAAAGACAAAGAAAAATCATGACAAGCATATTACGTTAACGAAAAAGAAATCCATAGATATTAATGAAAACTGGGGTATGTGGCAAGTATCGAAGCCTAATGAATTTACTAACAAATGGCATTCTGTACCATCCATGCAATATTATGAAAGTGAATTTTGCCCACTCTAGTTTAGTGAATACTATTAACCAGAAAACACGATGGAGGTGATAGAGGTGAATGAATTCCTAGCCAATGCATACAGACAGAGAAGGTATGTCAGTAAAAAATGCATAACAAGCAACAGAATGCAATAAATGTGCATGTATAGGTAGCCACAACACATATAGACAAGTATTTCAATGAAAACCGGTACGAAGCAGACAGCAAAATAATAAGTGTAAAAGAGTTTCATTATTGTGCTCCTTCATATTTTTACCCAGCAAGTAAGAGGTATTAAGCCTAGGAGAAATATATATTTCAATGAATATAGCTTATATAATAAGCAGAAAGGAAGCTTAAAATGTATCAGGAAGGTTTTTGGATTTATCCTAGAACTTAGATTAGAATCATCTTCAGCATCCAAGAAGATGGCATCCCAAAACCTCAAAAAACCATCATGCCTAGAATCCAATTAAAAAAGATTTTCAAATGTAAGAAAATCCACAGGACTCCACAATATGGTTTTCGATAAACGTGGATGTTTGTTTGTTTTGTTTCTTTGGCCGCGCCGCGTGGCCCTGGCCGTGAAAGCACCGAGTCCTAAGCACTGGACCGCCAGGGAATTCCCTAAGTGGGGGGAATTAGAGATGTGGGGCTTGACTTTTTCTTCTTCTTCTTCGGTAGCTAAGATCTGCAAGCGAACGATGGCTGTTGATCAATGTGCTCTCTGTGTTAGGAAGGAAATAACTGTAAAAATGAAAAGCAGCCTTGCCTTAGAACCTACATATCACACCAAGGAAAATAGTCCTTCTGATTCAATTTAGAAGATATCACTTAAAATGTTGAATTGGTGAAATGTCTACCTAGTTTAAAAATTAGAAAGAATAAAACACTGAAAAGCAGCCCCCTAGATAACCACTGTGGTTGCTTGTTTATAGGAGGCATCATTTCTAAAACGTATTTCTAAAATGTTTATATTCAAAACTGTCAAGTGGCCAACTGTATTCAGAGAGGCAATAAAAGAAAGAAAACGGAGTATGACTTTTCTGATAAGCTGCCTTTCCCGGTGATCCCCTGTTCTGGCCTTACTTTCCTTCTTAGTCTGTTAATGTAAGGGTTTGCTACCATCAACTTGGTTTTGCCCTGCTCTGAGCAGGTTTCCCTCTGTGCTGTTTCTGCTTTAATTGAAAATCTTTGGTTCCCATCAGCATTCCATTGCAAACTCCGTTTTTCTTGAGAGCTCCTCTATGCTTTCCCTCTTCATTCTTACATTTTCTCCCATCTCTTGGTGCCTGTTGGCCTGTGCTAATGAAAACCATCCTAAACTTCCTTACGCTCGACTCTGTGCCTCCCTGTAGAGCCCAGTACTCTCCATCCTCTCTCCCTATTCTCTCTTTTCAACTAGTCGAAATCCTAGTGGAGGGAGACCATTAGAGATGAAACATCTTGGTATATATTGCTAGTTTTCTATGTCCCCTGGCTTTTCTATGTTTCTGTTGAAACACTCTTGAGAAGTGTCTGATTTCGTTTTCTACATGGGTACCCTTTAAGGCTCAATACTGGAAAAGAAGGGGATCAGAGTGATCAACCCAACGTGGTATCCTAACGTAACAGTTAAGGAAAGCAACAGGCTTTGTGAGACAGCCAGTGATTTGTCCAAAGTCACACAGATAGTAAACGTCAAAGTCAAAAGTGAAATTAGGTCTCCAGACGTGTAGTTCAATACTTTCCCTCATTATTCCATGCTATTTTGAATCTCCTACTCAATTTAGGGGCAAAAGAAATCGAACGCAAAACTTTCCAAAGTTTCTTTTCTTACCTGACATGGTCAGAGAAGAGGAAGCATCCACTGCAGGTACAAGGGATGAGGAGACAACACTAGAGGATGTCTGAGTGGCTGCAGCTGAACGGCGCACGTGTCCAGTACAGAGGTCACTGGTTACTGGTCCAAACAGCTCCACGGAAACCCCAAGGCTCTACCAAGTGGTAGTAGGTTTGGTAGGAGAGTGATGTCACAAAGCAGGCAGTTGAAAGGTATGAGAGAGCCAATAGGGAGGTCCGATCCCCAACAGGAAGGCGGGCTTGGGTGAAGAGAGTGTAGGAGAGCTAAAACAACACCTGAGTTTCTGAGCTCTGGGGAGGAAATCCTAGAAGACAGATTTACCTCCCCCAGGCTCTTCCATTAGGGAAATCATTGCCACATTTCTTACAGACGTTCATTAATACACTGAACTAAGAGTTACTTATATTCTACAGAGTATTCTATTTTATGTATCATATACTTAGAGCTATATAGATCTTATTTAATTAATAATCCTTAGGAAGGAAAGAGCCATCTAGTTTGAACTATTACAGTTGTTCTGAAATCAGATGTGTCTAATGAGTGAACTGATAGCAGCTTTTAAGGAGCCAAAGTAGGGATTAAGAAGCTCTCTTTGTAACTTGGTTCAAGAGTAGGGTGAAGTTTGTTGAGTGTACCTTGTGGAGAATGTTGTGGTCCAAGGCTCTTCTCTTTTAGTTTCTTCTCCTTGACTCCTACCTTCCTTGGGCTGGGCTAGGCTGGGGGCCAGGTTGGACGTGCGACTTAACATTTCTCTTCCGCTTTCTCTTTTTTTTTTTTTCTTCCATTATGGGCATTGCTTCGAGGACAAGCCTTGATCTTGCATTGGACGTTACTTCCTGTCAACTTCCAGCAGCAGGAGTCTTCTTTTCAGTGCTTGATGCTTCACGAAATAGACTCTGCCCGTTGGCAGCAAATACCAGAGAGCTAGGAGACAGAGCTGGTTGCAGACCTTTCCTCTTCCAGCCTTTGGTTGCAATTGTTTGGCCCATAATTTGCTAGCTCTAGTTCCTTGGGCCACACAGGTATCCTGCCATCTCCAGCTCTTGTTATATGTGAGAGACATTCTGAACACTGTCCCTTTTTCTTTGCACAGAAGTATATACAGTGTGGCAGCTACTGTAATCTCCTCCGCCTTGCAAACAGCCACTCTAGAATCTTGGACCTCTAGGACTCTCTGTCTTGCATGCTTGGGGGCAAGGCCAAGCAAAATGAAGAGGAGAATAATTAGAGAAAGAGGAGGACGTTGGTGGAGAATTGGGAGCAGGTAAGGTGAAAGGGCACAGGAGAAAAGAGATGCATGTAGACTTTTTGGTTTCTGTGGGAAACAGGTTGACACACTTGGGCCTCATTTGGTATTAACAGAACAGAGAGTTAAAGATCTAAGTAGCTAGATAGTGTGCAGCAACTGCCATGAAGTCTGTACACTGAAGAGAACAGTCTCACATCTAGTTTTCATTTTGTTTTATGTCATAGTACCTTATTTGTAGCATTCACTGGTGTGTTTGTAGAATACAGATGTTTTCAAATGCTCTGGTTTTGTCTACATGGTTATCTCCTTGTCCTGTTTGTAAGGAATCCAACATTGTAAGACATATTGCATGTTTTTCTCTTGACGATTGTTGACCTTGAAGCGTCATGAACTGACTTGAGCTGTTGGATTCTGTGGAGAAACGTTCAAAAGGGTCTGTGAAAAAGGCACTGTGGTGAGTCGCATTATGCACCCGAGCGTAAGGAGCAAGATATCTGCCACCAGCCCAGCTTGGCCTGGATTGCCTCTGTTTTAGTTCCCCTGGTTAGTGCTTTTCTCCCTAACCACTCTTGTGACTGTGATAATGTGAGTAAGGGCGGAGTTGCTAATGATCTATGTGTGAGGTAAGCTGGTTTGAGGGAGGAAATCTATGGACCTAGTCATTTTCCTTGGTGGTAAGCTTTCAGGGGTGCAGAGATTGATCTTCCTGGGGCCTTTTCTGGTCCCAGGAAGATATCGCATAGATGGGACCTCCCAAGACACACATTGAATCTTTAGGCCTGTTTTTCCTATTATGAGGTACGAGTTTCTTCACTGATGGGGATGATGCTTATCTGAGAAGAAATTGTGAAAGGTGGTGTAGTGTAGAGGTGTGGCTTAAGCTTTTAAGTTTTCCTCCAGGTTTTTCCCCTAAGCTTCCTACTTCGGACGGCCTACTTACATGATACTAGTAGGTGATGTCCGGCTAACAACTTCCTAAATATACCTGCAAGCCAGATCAGTGTCTCTTTTCTCTGTATTCCCATGGAAATCAAGAGTCCCGCCGAATTTTCCATCGAAACAGTTGATTTGTGTTGTCTCTAGGAATTCTAAAGGGCGTACCGTTGCTTCCTAACCGGTGTCATTTGGGAGATCCGCCTCTGTACGTTCAAATGATTAATTTTGAGACTTTGCTCATGTGTGCAGTAAACCCTTGAATTCCCTAAGACCTTCCTTTCCTCCATCTCCTACCCCATTAAGCCCGCTTCAGTTCATCTCCTGAATTTCTTTGGAATCTGTCAGCCAGCTCTTCCTCAACTTCCTAATACTGAACTTGCCTGTCTGTTGCGATTAGGTCCTAACTAGTGTCCATATATCTTGTTTCCTTCCAATCCACTCTTCACACAAGAAACCTTCAAAGCAAGTTGGAACGTTGCTCATAAACATCGCTCACAAGCATTGTTTTGAGAATAGAAAACACACTGTTGGCCTTTAAGACTCTGCGTGGTCTAGAATCCTCTCTGCTTCTCTAGTCCCATCTTGTGCCACTTTTGCCCTCACTTTCTATGCTTCAGATACACTGAATTAACCTTAGTTCTCACTCATCTGACAGAAGTCAGTTCAGATACTATTTTTCACTGTGATTCCTAGCATTAAGGAATTTGATTATCAGGTTTTGTATGAGGACTATTTCATCAGGGGTACAGAAGTTCTGGCCATCTCTGGTTTTGGATATCCCTTATTTGTTGAGACCTTTGCGTTGTTTGGTTGCCTTTTGTCTGTTTTCCAGATGGGAAAACAGGAACAAGGGAAGTATAGGTTATTACTAGGTGGGGTTGAGCAAGTGGAGCAGCAAACTGCAAAGCAGAAAGAAGAGGGACGTACTATAGAGGGATATGACTTCCATTCTCAAGGCGCCTGCATCCTGTGCAGGGAGACAGCCTAACATAAAATGTGCCTAACAACAAATATATTGACTTCTTACTAAAAATCTCCAGTTCATAGAACCGAGGGGTTTGTACCTTCTCCTTTAAAAGTGATAGTCCTGGGACTTCCCCGGTGGTCCCGTGGTGAAGACTCTGCGCTTCCAATGCAGCAGGCGTGGGTTCAATCCCTGGTTGGGGAGCTAAGATCCCACATGCTGCGCAGCCAAAGAAATTTTTTTCGAACGTTATACTCCTGTATTGTTGGCTTTAGTGGTTTAGATTTTGTTTTACTGTTAAGAAGATTTCAGTTTATTTACCGGGAACAAACAACACATAATGTAAGAATAGTTTCCCAGAAACGATTTCCATCATTCTCTTCCTCCCTTTCTCCCGCAGACTGGTGTTTCACCTTGACAAGTTCTCTGTCATTCCATAGGAAAGCTGTCTGGCTTGGAGGTTGCAATCCCAGGGAATTTTTCATCAGCGGGGAAGTCTCCATCACTACAGAGGAATCAAGGGAGAAGTCAGTCCCTGGTAAGTGAGATGCTCCCCCTAAACACCAACACAGCAGTCGTGTACCTTTCAAGGGGTTCAGGGGCAAGATGGGCAAGGCATTTCTACTAACTCTTCTTAAGGATCACGGACAGTGCCCTATGCTACGAGGTAAGCGGTGACTGCTGTAGTTCTTACTGGTGATCCTTTCCTGTCACTGATTCTCGGCTTTCTTTGTATTTCATAGGACTGTTGTCAGTCCAATACAAAATGAGTCTTATTTTTAAAAACCTGAAATGTTTTACAGAGCCTAGCATTCTCATATAGGGTCCTTTCCATTCTCCCCACTTTCCCGAGAGGCCAAGAACACTTCACACCATGAACTAGGAGAGGGGGTAGAGCCCTTTCTGATGAAATACATCAACAAAGACAGAGCCTTAGCCTGCTTGCTCTCTGGACAGGATCTCGGACCACAAGGTCTTCAATCCTGGTATAAATGAAGGAAGTGAGGACAGTTCAACTCGCACTCTCATAACAAGAGTTCTGAAACACCTTCCAAAGAGACTATAGCAGTAGACGAGGGAAGGGAGTGCTACAGTGTGGCAGTACAGGGGGAATGATCGGCTACAGCAGTGAAAAGTGTGGTACCGATCGGTGTGCTCTCGGGGTTCTTGTACATGTAGCATAGATGACCTCTACGGTGGCCCTCCCACCTTCCCACCTGCATTAGGTGTTCTTTTTTTTTGTAATTTATGTTTATGTATTTATTTACTGTTTGAACTTATTTATTCTACGTATTTATTTTTTTGGCCGCACTGGGTCTCTCATTGCTGTGCACGGGCTTTCTCTAGTTGGCGGCTAGCGGGGGCTACTCTCGGTTGCGGTGTGCGGGCATCTCATCGCGGTGGCTTCTCTTGTTGCGGAGCATGGGCTGTAGGCACGTGGGCTTCGGTAGTTGAGGCTCACGGGCTCTAGAATGCAGGCTCCGTCGTTGTGGCACATGCGCTTAGTTGCTGCACGGCATGTGGGATCTTCGCAGACCAGGGCTCGAACCCGTGTCCCCTGCATTGGCAGGCGCCACCAGGGAAGCCCTAGGTGTTCTCATATAGAGTCTAAAAACAGAGAGCACTGAGAGAAGGTAGTGGTTATTAAAGGCTCAGGATCTAAATTCTACCTGTCTCTACACCCCTTCCCAGCTGTCGATTTGACCCCATTTTTGAATGCTGACCTCATTGTTCAACTTTTCTCTGCCGTCTGTATACTCACCTTGAAAACTTGTTTCTGTGATGCGTTGAGCAGACACAGGGTGGCAGATTGCAGAGGTGGAAGCTGGTGGTCGGATATTTGTGGGCTGAATCTCCTTCAGTCCCATTCCCATTTCTGGTTGCCCAGAGGCCCTACTTCCTGTGTGTGACGCAGAGCCGTAGGATTGCGGGCAGGAGCCAAGTTCTCCATACAGTAAAGACCCCAGTGTGCCTTGGTTACAGTAATATACCTGGCTTCCTTCCTGGCAGGGAAGTGACAGGCGGCTATGCCCCTGATTTGTTCGTGGGCCTCCTGATCCAGCAGTTCCCTTGGCTCTGCCCCTGTCGTCAGCTGCCCCTAGGATAACTCTGAGCCCTAGCCACTTCTCTGGTAGATTTCCCTATTCCCCCACTACAGTCACACCTGAATAAGGCAACTCAGACCTTTCAGAGATGTGTCCTGAACCTCTTGTTTTCTGAAATACCTATCTGGTGGTTGTGAGACTTAAGGCCAGCGTCCCCGAGAGACTTTTTCTATTTCTCCTAGTAAACCTAGACTCATCTTCTGTCACCTTCAACTCTACTCCAATTGTGTTCTTTCAACCCAGACCTCTGACCCTGCTTTTTACTTCTGCCATTTCATCCTCAGTCCTGCTTCCTTTCCTAAATCCATACGTCTCTTTTGGCCTTCCTAGCCCTGGGCCAAGTTCCTTCCTCTTTGCTCAGTTTTTACCCCTTTCCTTCATTCTCCCATCCAACTTTCAGTCCTTCCTTTCTCACGCCCCAGTTAGCAGCATCTGAAAATTCGAAAGGTTTGTTACTCGTCTATTAATTGTATTCCATTTACTTATTCAGTTCTATACCTGTCTTACCTGTGTATGGAAGAACAGCTGGTAGCCAAGGTGGCACCAAGAATCCTAGCAGCTCTCACTTGACGTATCCGTAGTAGTCGGCAATTTCCATTTCGTTTTCCCTCTCGGTGAAAAATTGCAGCTTGCCCGAAGAGGTGTATCTGGCAGCATTCTCCCGTTGTTGTTGAGCCCGCCTCTTCATGGCCTCTCGCTCTGGCCTCTGCTCTTGTTCGATGGGCTTTGACATGACTGGCTCAGGCACGTTGGGTTCCCTCCATGGAACTCGTTGCTTGCTGAAGTCTTGGAGTAGAAATTGGGTTTGGAGCTTGGGTGGGGACTGGCGCTTATTCACAGCAGGGGGAACAGGCTCCCGCTGGAGAGGAGCACCAGATGAAGTTTTGGAGGGTGCAGGCCTAGGAGCAGCAGACTGAGGGACACGAGGCTGGGTATGGTTGGTCCAAGCCGGTTGGGTTGGGTTGGTCACAGTTGGCTGAGCTGGTTTGGCGGGGCCTGGCAAAGAGGCAGGAGCTGGCTGGTGGGATGAATTGGCTGCAGCAGGTTGAGCTGAGTCAGTAGAACCAGGCTGGGCACGGTAAGCCCCAGCAGGCCGATGTGAGGCCAGAGACTGTGGCCTCCGAGGAGCGGGTCGAGCTTGAGGCTTGTCCCAGGCAGAAAAAGGCAGAGGTATCAACTTGACCTTCCCAGGAGGAGGCCGCTCATACTGGGCTGGAGACGGACACTCTGTTTCAGCACTGCTGTCTGGTTTCTGGGCTTGGACTTGCGTTTTCTCAGGACCCTTCCCCTCACGTGGGGTATGCCGCCATGGCTGGATAGCTGGGGGTGGCTGGGGGTCTTTGGGGTTGCTTGACTTTCCCAAGAGCCGACAGGAAGAGAGCCCAGTTTTCGTCTCATTCTTCTTCCCCAGCGCATGAAGAACCTTCACAGACTCCAGCATGCGCACGCCAAGGGAGGTTCGAGGCTTTTGAAAGCTCTGTTGGAGAAGCTCAGTTTGGTGTTCCTTTCGCTTCGTGTGGGGGATTGCTGGCTTCTCTTCTGCCTTGACTTTGTTCCCTGACTGCTTGTTCTCTTCAGCCTTGTTTCTCCCTCTGGTCCTTTTGGTTTTTTCCTGCCCGTGGCTCTTAGTTTTGCTGATCTTTCTGGATGCAGCTTTCTGAGGTTTGCCTTGAGAGTGCTTGGCCGTGTTCACAGGAGCCCTGTCACTGACTGCAGCGTGGCATATAACCACTTCTCCCCCTAACAGGCACTCTGGATTCTTTGGCTGGATTTTGGCCTTGGGAGCGCCACTGATAGGCTCAGAGGCTTTCTGTTTGTTCTTCCTGGGTTGATCAGAGGGAACCTTTATGACACTTGGCTTTTCCTGCACCGGATTCACCTTAATGGCTCTGGTGTCTTTAGCTTTGATCACGTTGGGACCTTGGGATTGATCAAGATCTTTCAAAGGATTAAAGAGCTGGGGAAGGTGAATATCCTCCGCCAGTGTAGTAATGTCTGCAAGACCACTGCTAGGTTCAATCCCATTTTCAAGTGTCCCTAGGTCCTGACGACTCCGGCTGTTCTCTCCCAGATCAGCATTTTCAGAACCAGGCTGCTCCTCTTGGCTGAGGGGATCGGTGCAGGCCAGCGGCTGGTGAATATCAGGGATTCCTAAAGGGAGTAGTGGAGGATCTTGGTTCTCTGTTGGGATCTGGTAGGCATCCAGAGGCTTTGAAAGCTTGGTTTTGATATCATCCACGTGCTTACTCTCTATTTGTCCCTGGCTTGGAGCTGGAGGCAGGGCCAGGAGACGCCTGGCACTCTGGACTGGAGCTGTCACTGAAATGTCCCCAAGTTCAGATGGTGGGTTACTCTCAAGTATGTGGCTGTTTCTGCTACTGCAGGACTTGGGGAGTTCTTGACTTTGTGTCACACAAAACGTCTGGCTTGGAGGTTGCAATCCCAGGGAATTTTTCATCACCAGGGGGGAGGTCTCCATCCCTACAAAGGGATCAAGGGAGAAGTCAGTCCCTGGTAAGTGAGATGCTCCCCCTAAACACCAACACAGCAGTCGTGTACCTTTCAAGGGGTTCAGGGGCAAGATGGGCAAGGCATTTCTACTAACTCTTCTTAAGGATCACGGACGGTGCCCTATGCTACGAGGTAAGCGGTGACTGTTGTAATTCTTACTGGTGAGCCTTTCCTGTCGCTGATTCTCGGCTCGCTTTGTATTTCATAGGACTGTTATAAGTCCAATACAAAATGAGTCTTATTTTTAAAAACCTGAAATGTTTTACAAAGCCTAGCATTCTCATATAGGGTCCTTTCCATTCTCCCCACTTTCCCGAGAGGCCAAGAACACGTCACACCATGAACTAGGAGAGGGGGTAGAGCCCTTGCTGATGAAATACATCAACAAAGACAGAGTCTTAGCCTGCTTGCTCTCTGGACAGGATCTCGGACCACAAGGTCTTCAATCCTGGTATAAATGAAGGAAGTGAGGACAGTTCAACTGGCACTCTCATAACAAGAGTTCTGAAACACCTTCCGAAGAGACTATAGCAGTAGATGAGGGAAGGGAGTGCTACAGTGTGGCAGTACAGGGGGAACGATCGGCTACAGCAGTGAAAAGTGTGGTACCGATTGGTGTGCTCTCGGGGTTCTTGTACATGTAGCATAGATGACCTCTACAGTGGCCCTCCCACCGTCCCACCTGCATTAGGTGTTCTTTTTTTTTGTAATTTATGTTTATGTATTTATTTACTGTTTGAACTTATTTATTCTACGTATTTATTTTTTTGGCTGCACTGGGTCTCTCATTGCTGTGCACGGGCTTTCTCTAGTTGGCGGCTAGCGGGGGCTACTCTTGGTTGCGGTGTGCGGGCTTCTCATCGCGGTGGCTTCTCTTGTTGCGGAGCATGGGCTGTAGGCACGTGGGCTTCGGTAGTTGAGGCTCACGGGCTCTAGAATGCAGGCTCCGTCGTTGTGGCACATGCGCTTAGTTGCTGCACGGCATGTGGGATCTTCGCAGACCAGGGCTCGAACCCGTGTCCCCCGCATTGCATTGGCAGGCGGATTCTTAACCACGGCGCCACCAGGGAAGCCCTAGGTGTTCTCATAGAGAGTCTAAAAACAGAGGGCACTGAGCGAAGGTAGTGGTTATTAAAGGCTCAGGATCTAAATTCTACCTGCCTCTACACCCCTTCCCAGCTGTCGATTTGACCCCATTTTTGAATGCCGACCTCATTCTTCAACTTTCTCTGGCGTTTGTTATACTCACCTTGAAAACTTGTTTCTGTGATGCGTTGAGCAGACACAGGGTGGCAGACTGCAGAGGTGGAAGCTGGTGGTCGGATATTTGTGGGCTGAATCTCCTTCAGTCCCATTCCCATTTCTGGTTGCCCAGAGGCCCGACTTCCTGTGTATGACGCCGAGCCGTAGGATTGCGGGCAGGAGCCAAGTTCTCCATACAGTAAAGACCCCAGTGTGCCTTGGTTATAGGAATATACCTGGCTCCCTTCCTGGCAGGGAAGTGACAGGCGGCTCTGCCCCTGATTTGGAATCTGAGATGGTGTTCCCTGAGCAAGGCTGGCAGAAAGCGATGGATGTAGAGGGACCATGTTCTTGGCGTCTGAAGTTTTATCATCCTGGGCTGCCAGAAACATGGAGGAGGCAGCTGTGTGGCGGTCAGTGAGTGCCAGAGTAAAGTCTCCGAGTGAAGAAGAATTCTTTTCAGTGCTTGCTGTGATGTCCCACTCAAGAACACCTGGATAGGAAGCAGCTGAAGTGGAGATCTGGCTGTGGTCAGTAACTCCAGATAACATAGTCGTGCTAGAATGTTGGTAAAGGTAGGCACTACCCATGAGTGTCTGGAAAGGGGTACCAGTAGCCGATGCTGAACTGACGGCAGGGGCAGAGACTCTGGAGAAGTTGCAGACACTTCGTGTTAGGGAAGTTGCATTGCTCACCACAGGAGGAGAATGCTGCAGAGAATTTAGAGTTCCAAGTAGAGATGGATGTTGGAAATTTTCTGTAAGAACAAGAGGGTCATGAAAAACTCAGGGAGGTTGAGAAATTCTCACTACGTTTGAGGAACGGCATCATCTGAAGGTTCTTGCTATCAGGACACCTCTACTATCACTACTTCCTGAGAAGCCCAAAATCAGACAGTTGATGATGGCTGTAAGGACTGAGCAGTTTTCCACTCTTCTCTATTAACTGCCTGTGCTCCCATCTTGGGCACAGACGGGCAGAAGAGCCAAGTGGTGTGGTTCAGAGATTGTTCTCTAGGCTGGAAGCAACCTTCTCCCTGCCCTGTCTTTCCCTTCGGCCTGCACTCGTATTGACTTCTATGCTATTTCCTAGACTGGAAGCATTTTAGAACTAGGAGGCCCTTAGAGAACTTCGATGTTCTCAGTCTCATTTCGTGAGTAAGGAAACTGAGGCTCAGAGAGGTCGGGTTGACTTGTTCAAGTTCTCTCATTATGTTAGTATCATTACCAGGTTTCAGAACCTAAGTATCCTGACTTCCTTGCCAGGACTCCACTCTGAGCATGATACTGCCAGAAAGCAGGAGAAATAGAACTTATAATATAGGCATTTTTTTTGTCCATTAGAAAACAGTACGGCTATTACCATTGTCGTCTTCAGTGTCTCCCTTTGCTTGTGCAGTTCCCACGCTATTACCTAGAGGTGACGTACAGCTCAGTCCAACTGGTGAATTGAAAGAGTCATTTTTGCCCTCTTCAAGCCTGGTTTCTCATCCTACCTCAAAATGATTACCCGAAAGTGGATTTCTTAAGTGCTTTTGGAAAGGGAAAAGTTATCTGATTACTTCAGATTACTCATCTATAAAGTGGTTATAACACCACCACCAATAATAATAGCAGTAATAATTAATAGATGAATAAGCTGATCTGTTGCGTATGATTTATATGGAGGAAGATACAATAAGTTCTAGAAAGACAAAGAAAAATCATGACAAGCATATTACGTTAACGAAAAAGAAATCCATAGATATTAATGAAAACTGGGGTATGTGGCAAGTATCGAAGCCTAATGAATTTACTGACAAATGGCATTCTGTACCATCCATGCAATATTATGAAAGTGAATTTTGCCCACTCTAGTTTAGTGAATACTATTAACCAGAAAACACGATGGAGGTGATAGAGGTGAATGAATTCCTAGCCAATGCATACAGACAGAGAAGGTATGTCAGTAAAAAATGCATAACAAGCAACAGAATGCAATAAATGTGCATGTATAGGTAGCCACAACACATATAGACAAGTATTTCAATGAAAACCGGTACGAAGCAGACAGCAAAATAATAAGTGTAAAAGAGTTTCATTATTGTGCTCCTTCATATTTTTACCCAGCAAGTAAGAGGTATTAAGCCTAGGAGAAATATATATTTCAATGAATATAGCTTATATAATAAGCAGAAAGGAAGCTTAAAATGTATCAGGAAGGTTTTTGGATTTATCCTAGAACTTAGATTAGAATCATCTTCAGCATCCAAGAAGATGGCATCCCAAAACCTCAAAAAACCATCATGCCTAGAATCCAATTAAAAAAGATTTTCGAATGTAAGAAAATCCACAGGACTCCACAATATGGTTTTCGATAAACGTGGATGTTTGTTTGTTTTGTTTCTTTGGCCGCGCCGCGTGGCCCTGGCCGTGAAAGCACCGAGTCCTAAGCACTGGACCGCCAGGGAATTCCCTAAGTGGGGGGAATTAGAGATGTGGGGCTTGACTTTTTCTTCTTCTTCTTCTTCTTCGGTAGCTAAGATCTGCAAGCGAACGATGGCTGTTGATCAATGTGCTCTCTGTGTTAGGAAGGAAATAACTGTAAAAATGAAAAGCAGCCTTGCCTTAGAACCTACATATCACACCAAGGAAAATAGTCCTTCTGATTCAATTTAGAAGATATCACTTAAAATGTTGAATTGGTGAAATGTCTACCTAGTTTAAAAATTAGAAAGAATAAAACACTGAAAAGCAGCCCCCTAGATAACCACTGTGGTTGCTTGTTTATAGGAGGCATCATTTCTAAAACGTATTTCTAAAATGTTTATATTCAAAACTGTCAAGTGGCCAACTGTATTCAGAGAGGCAATAAAAGAAAGAAAACGGAGTATGACTTTTCTGATAAGCTGCCTTTCCCGGTGATCCCCTGTTCTGGCCTTACTTTCCTTCTTAGTCTGTTAATGTAAGGGTTTGCTACCATCAACTTGGTTTTGCCCTGCTCTGAGCAGGTTTCCCTCTGTGCTGTTTCTGCTTTAATTGAAAATCTTTGGTTCCCATCAGCATTCCATTGCAAACTCCGTTTTTCTTGAGAGCTCCTCTATGCTTTCCCTCTTCATTCTTACATTTTCTCCCATCTCTTGGTGCCTGTTGGCCTGTGCTAATGAAAACCATCCTAAACTTCCTTACGCTCGACTCTGTGCCTCCCTGTAGAGCCCAGTACTCTCCATCCTCTCTCCCTATTCTCTCTTTTCAACTAGTCGAAATCCTAGTGGAGGGAGACCATTAGAGATGAAACATCTTGGTATATATTGCTAGTTTTCTATGTCCCCTGGCTTTTCTATGTTTCTGTTGAAACACTCTTGAGAAGTGTCTGATTTCGTTTTCTACATGGGTACCCTTTAAGGCTCAATACTGGAAAAGAAGGGGATCAGAGTGATCAACCCAATGTGGTATCCTAACGTAACAGTTAAGGAAAGCAACAGGCTTTGTGAGACAGCCAGTGATTTGTCCAAAGTCACACAGATAGTAAACGTCAAAGTCAAAAGTGAAATTAGGTCTCCAGACGTGTAGTTCAATACTTTCCCTCATTATTCCATGCTATTTTGAATCTCCTACTCAATTTAGGGGCAAAAGAAATCGAACGCAAAACTTTCCAAAGTTTCTTTTCTTACCTGACATGGTCAGAGAAGAGGAAGCATCCACTGCAGGTACAAGGGATGAGGAGACAACACTAGAGGATGTCTGAGTGGCTGCAGCTGAACGGCGCACGTGTCCAGTACAGAGGTCACTGGTTACTGGTCCAAACAGCTCCACGGAAACCCCAAGGCTCTACCAAGTGGTAGTAGGTTTGGTAGGAGAGTGATGTCACAAAGCAGGCAGTTGAAAGGTATGAGAGAGCCAATAGGGAGGTCCGATCCCCAACAGGAAGGCGGGCTTGGGTGAAGAGAGTGTAGGAGAGCTAAAACAACACCTGAGTTTCTGAGCTCTGGGGAGGAAATCCTAGAAGACAGATTTACCTCCCCCAGGCTCTTCCATTAGGGAAATCATTGCCACATTTCTTACAGACGTTCATTAATACACTGAACTAAGAGTTACTTATATTCTACAGAGTATTCTATTTTATGTATCATATACTTAGAGCTATATAGATCTTATTTAATTAATAATCCTTAGGAAGGAAAGAGCCATCTAGTTTGAACTATTACAGTTGTTCTGAAATCAGATGTGTCTAATGAGTGAACTGATAGCAGCTTTTAAGGAGCCAAAGTAGGGATTAAGAAGCTCTCTTTGTAACTTGGTTCAAGAGTAGGGTGAAGTTTGTTGAGTGTACCTTGTGGAGAATGTTGTGGTCCAAGGCTCTTCTCTTTTAGTTTCTTCTCCTTGACTCCTACCTTCCTTGGGCTGGGCTAGGCTGGGGGCCAGGTTGGACTTGCGACTTAACATTTCTCTTCCGCTTCCTCTTTTTTTTTTTCTTCCATTATGGGCATTGCTTCGAGGACAAGCCTTGATCTTGCATTGGACGTTACTTCCTGTCAACTTCCAGCAGCAGGAGTCTTCTTTTCAGTGCTTGATGCTTCACGAAATAGACTCTGCCCGTTGGCAGCAAATACCAGAGAGCTAGGAGACAGAGCTGGTTGCAGACCTTTCCTCTTCCAGCCTTTGGTTGCAATTGTTTGGCCCATAATTTGCTAGCTCTAGTTCCTTGGGCCACACAGGTATCCTGCCATCTCCAGCTCTTGTTATATGTGAGAGACATTCTGAACACTGTCCCTTTTTCTTTGCACAGAAGTATATACAGTGTGGCAGCTACTGTAATCTCCTCCGCCTTGCAAACAGCCACTCTAGAATCTTGGACCTCTAGGACTCTCTGTCTTGCATGCTTGGGGGCAAGGCCAAGCAAAATGAAGAGGAGAATAATTAGAGAAAGAGGAGGACGTTGGTGGAGAATTGGGAGCAGGTAAGGTGAAAGGGCACAGGAGAAAAGAGATGCATGTAGACTTTTTGGTTTCTGTGGGAAACAGGTTGACACACTTGGGCCTCATTTGGTATTAACAGAACAGAGAGTTAAAGATCTAAGTAGCTAGATAGTGTGCAGCAACTGCCATGAAGTCTGTACACTGAAGAGAACAGTCTCACATCTAGTTTTCATTTTGTTTTATGTCATAGTACCTTATTTATAGCATTCACTGGTGTGTTTGTAGAATACAGATGTTTTCAAATGCTCTGGTTTTGTCTACATGGTTATCTCCTTGTCCTGTTTGTAAGGAATCCAACATTGTAAGACATATTGCATGTTTTTCTCTTGACGATTGTTGACCTTGAAGCGTCATGAACTAACTTGAGCTGTTGGATTCTGTGGAGAAACGTTCAAAAGGGTCTGTGAAAAAGGCACTGTGGTGAGTCGCATTATGCACCCGAGCGTAAGGAGCAAGATATCTGCCACCAGCCCAGCTTGGCCTGGATTGCCTCTGTTTTAGTTCCCCTGGTTAGTGCTTTTCTCCCTAACCACTCTTGTGACTGTGATAATGTGAGTAAGGGCTGAGTTGCTAATGATCTATGTGTGAGGTAAGCTGGTTTGAGGGAGGAAATCTATGGACCTAGTCATTTTCCTTGGTGGTAAGCTTTCAGGGGTGCAGAGATTGATCTTCCTGGGGCCTTTTCTGGTCCCAGGAAGATATCGCATAGATGGGACCTCCCAAGACACACATTGAATCTTTAGGCCTGTTTTTCCTATTATGAGGTACGAGTTTCTTCACTGATGGGGATGATGCTTATCTGAGAAGAAATTGTGAAAGGTGGTGTAGTGTAGAGGTGTGGCTTAAGCTTTTAAGTTTTCCTCCAGGTTTTTCCCCTAAGCTTCCTACTTCGGACGGCCTACTTACATGATACTAGTAGGTGATGTCCGGCTAACAACTTCCTAAATACCTGCAAGCCAGATCAGTGTCTCTTTTCTCTGTATTCCCATGGAAATCAAGGGTCCCGCCGAATTTTCCATCGAAACAGTTGATTTGTGTTGTCTCTAGGAATTCTAAAGGGCGTACCGTTGCTTCCTAACCGGTGTCATTTGGGAGATCCGCCTCTGTACGTTCAAATGATTAATTTTGAGACTTTGCTCATGTGTGCAGTAAACCCTTGAATTCCCTAAGACCTTCCTTTCCTCCATCTCCTACCCCATTAAGCCCGCTTCAGTTCATCTCCTGAATTTCTTTGGAATCTGTCAGCCAGCTCTTCCTCAACTTCCTAATACTGAACTTGCCTGTCTGTTGCGATTAGGTCCTAACTAGTGTCCATATATCTTGTTTCCTTCCAATCCACTCTTCACACAAGAAACCTTCAAAGCAAGTTGGAACGTTGCTCATAAACATCGCTCACAAACATTGTTTTGAGAATAGAAAACACACTGTTGGCCTTTAAGACTCTGCGTGGTCTAGAATCCTCTCTGCTTCTCTAGTCCCATCTTGTGCCACTTTTGCCCTCACTTTCTATGCTTCAGATACACTGAATTAACCTTAGTTCTCACTCATCTGACAGAAGTCAGTTCAGATACTATTTTTCACTGTGATTCCTAGCATTAAGGAATTTGATTATCAGGTTTTGTATGAGGACTATTTCATCAGGGGTACAGAAGTTCTGGCCATCTCTGGTTTTGGATATCCCTTATTTGTTGAGACCTTTGCGTTGTTTGGTTGCCTTTTGTCTGTTTTCCAGATGGGAAAACAGGAACAAGGGAAGTATAGGTTATTACTAGGTGGGGTTGAACAAGTGGAGCAGCAAACTGCAAAGCAGAAAGAAGAGGGACGTACTATAGAGGGATATGACTTCCATTCTCAAGGCGCCTGCATCCTGTGCAGGGAGACAGCCTAACATAAAATGTGCCTAACAACAAATATATTGACTTCTTACTAAAAATCTCCAGTTCATAGAACCGAGGGGTTTGTACCTTCTCCTTTAAAAGTGATAGTCCTGGGACTTCCCCGGTGGTCCCGTGGTGAAGACTCTGCGCTTCCAATGCAGCAGGCGTGGGTTCAATCCCTGGTTGGGGAGCTAAGATCCCACATGCTGCGCAGCCAAAGAAATTTTTTTCAAAAGTTATACTCCTGTATTATTGGCTTTAGTGGTTTAGATTTTGTTTTACTGTTAAGAAGATTTCAGTTTATTTACCGGGAACAAACAACACGTAATGTAAGAATAGTTTCCCAGAAACGATTTCCATCATTCTCTTCCTCCCTTTCTCCCGCAGACTGGTGTTTCACCTTGACAAGTTCTCTGTCATTCCATAGGAAAGCTGTCTGGCTTGGAGGTTGCAATCCCAGGGAATTTTTCATCAGCGGGGAAGTCTCCATCACTACAGAGGAATCAAGGGAGAAGTCAGTCCCTGGTAAGTGAGATGCTCCCCCTAAACACCAACACAGCAGTCGTGTACCTTTCAAGGGGTTCAGGGGCAAGATGGGCAAGGCATTTCTACTAACTCTTCTTAAGGATCACGGACAGTGCCCTATGCTACGAGGTAAGCGGTGACTGCTGTAGTTCTTACTGGTGATCCTTTCCTGTCACTGATTCTCGGCTTTCTTTGTATTTCATAGGACTGTTGTCAGTCCAATACAAAATGAGTCTTATTTTTAAAAACCTGAAATGTTTTACAGAGCCTAGCATTCTCATATAGGGTCCTTTCCATTCTCCCCACTTTCCCGAGAGGCCAAGAACACGTCACACCATGAACTAGGAGAGGGGGTAGAGCCCTTTCTGATGAAATACATCAACAAAGACAGAGCCTTAGCCTGCTTGCTCTCTGGACAGGATCTCGGACCACAAGGTCTTCAATCCTGGTATAAATGAAGGAAGTGAGGACAGTTCAACTCGCACTCTCATAACAAGAGTTCTGAAACACCTTCCAAAGAGACTATAGCAGTAGACGAGGGAAGGGAGTGCTACAGTGTGGCAGTACAGGGGGAATGATCGGCTACAGCAGTGAAAAGTGTGGTACCGATCGGTGTGCTCTCGGGGTTCTTGTACATGTAGCATAGATGACCTCTACAGTGGCCCTCCCACCTTCCCACCTGCATTAGGTGTTCTTTTTTTTTGTAATTTATGTTTATGTATTTATTTACTGTTTGAACTTATTTATTCTACGTATTTATTTTTTTGGCCGCACTGGGTCTCTCATTGCTGTGCACGGGCTTTCTCTAGTTGGCGGCTAGCGGGGGCTACTCTCGGTTGCGGTGTGCGGGCATCTCATCGCGGTGGCTTCTCTTGTTGCGGAGCATGGGCTGTAGGCACGTGGGCTTCGGTAGTTGAGGCTCACGGGCTCTAGAATGCAGGCTCCGTCGTTGTGGCACATGCGCTTAGTTGCTGCACGGCATGTGGGATCTTCGCAGACCAGGGCTCGAACCCGTGTCCCCTGCATTGGCAGGCGCCACCAGGGAAGCCCTAGGTGTTCTCATATAGAGTCTAAAAACAGAGAGCACTGAGAGAAGGTAGTGGTTATTAAAGGCTCAGGATCTAAATTCTACCTGTCTCTACACCCCTTCCCAGCTGTCGATTTGACCCCATTTTTGAATGCTGACCTCATTGTTCAACTTTTCTCTGCCGTCTGTATACTCACCTTGAAAACTTGTTTCTGTGATGCGTTGAGCAGACACAGGGTGGCAGATTGCAGAGGTGGAAGCTGGTGGTCGGATATTTGTGGGCTGAATCTCCTTCAGTCCCATTCCCATTTCTGGTTGCCCAGAGGCCCTACTTCCTGTGTGTGACGCAGAGCCGTAGGATTGCGGGCAGGAGCCAAGTTCTCCATACAGTAAAGACCCCAGTGTGCCTTGGTTACAGTAATATACCTGGCTTCCTTCCTGGCAGGGAAGTGACAGGCGGCTATGCCCCTGATTTGTTCGTGGGCCTCCTGATCCAGCAGTTCCCTTGGCTCTGCCCCTGTCGTCAGCTGCCCCTAGGATAACTCTGAGCCCTAGCCACTTCTCTGGTAGATTTCCCTATTCCCCCACTACAGTCACACCTGAATAAGGCAACTCAGACCTTTCAGAGATGTGTCCTGAACCTCTTGTTTTCTGAAATACCTATCTGGTGGTTGTGAGACTTAAGGCCAGCGTCCCCGAGAGACTTTTTCTATTTCTCCTAGTAAACCTAGACTCATCTTCTGTCACCTTCAACTCTACTCCAATTGTGTTCTTTCAACCCAGACCTCTGACCCTGCTTTTTACTTCTGCCATTTCATCCTCAGTCCTGCTTCCTTTCCTAAATCCATACGTCTCTTTTGGCCTTCCTAGCCCTGGGCCAAGTTCCTTCCTCTTTGCTCAGTTTTTACCCCTTTCCTTCATTCTCCCATCCAACTTTCAGTCCTTCCTTTCTCACGCCCCAGTTAGCAGCATCTGAAAATTCGAAAGGTTTGTTACTCGTCTATTAATTGTATTCCATTTACTTATTCAGTTCTATACCTGTCTTACCTGTGTATGGAAGAACAGCTGGTAGCCAAGGTGGCACCAAGAATCCTAGCAGCTCTCACTTGACGTATCCGTAGTAGTCGGCAATTTCCATTTCGTTTTCCCTCTCGGTGAAAAATTGCAGCTTGCCCGAAGAGGTGTATCTGGCAGCATTCTCCCGTTGTTGTTGAGCCCGCCTCTTCATGGCCTCTCGCTCTGGCCTCTGCTCTTGTTCGATGGGCTTTGACATGACTGGCTCAGGCACGTTGGGTTCCCTCCATGGAACTCGTTGCTTGCTGAAGTCTTGGAGTAGAAATTGGGTTTGGAGCTTGGGTGGGGACTGGCGCTTATTCACAGCAGGGGGAACAGGCTCCCGCTGGAGAGGAGCGCCAGATGAAGTTTTGGAGGGTGCAGGCCTAGGAGCAGCAGACTGAGGGACACGAGGCTGGGTATGGTTGGTCCAAGCCGGTTGGGTTGGGTTGGTCACAGTTGGCTGAGCTGGTTTGGCGGGGCCTGGCAAAGAGGCAGGAGCTGGCTGGTGGGATGAATTGGCTGCAGCAGGTTGAGCTGAGTCAGTAGAACCAGGCTGGGCACGGTAAGCCCCAGCAGGCCGATGTGAGGCCAGAGACTGTGGCCTCCGAGGAGCGGGTCGAGCTTGAGGCTTGTCCCAGGCAGAAAAAGGCAGAGGTATCAACTTGACCTTCCCAGGAGGAGGCCGCTCATACTGGGCTGGAGACGGACACTCTGTTTCAGCACTGCTGTCTGGTTTCTGGGCTTGGACTTGCGTTTTCTCAGGACCCTTCCCCTCACGTGGGGTATGCCGCCATGGCTGGATAGCTGGGGGTGGCTGGGGGTCTTTGGGGTTGCTTGACTTTCCCAAGAGCCGACAGGAAGAGAGCCCAGTTTTCGTCTCATTCTTCTTCCCCAGCGCATGAAGAACCTTCACAGACTCCAGCATGCGCACGCCAAGGGAGGTTCGAGGCTTTTGAAAGCTCTGTTGGAGAAGCTCAGTTTGGTGTTCCTTTCGCTTCGTGTGGGGGATTGCTGGCTTCTCTTCTGCCTTGACTTTGTTCCCTGACTGCTTGTTCTCTTCAGCCTTGTTTCTCCCTCTGGTCCTTTTGGTCTTTTCCTGCCCGTGGCTCTTAGTTTTGCTGATCTTTCTGGATGCAGCTTTCTGAGGTTTGCCTTGAGAGTGCTTGGCCGTGTTCACAGGAGCCCTGTCACTGACTGCAGCGTGGCATATAACCACTTCTCCCCCTAACAGGCACTCTGGATTCTTTGGCTGGATTTTGGCCTTGGGAGCGCCACTGATAGGCTCAGAGGCTTTCTGTTTGTTCTTCCTGGGTTGATCAGAGGGAACCTTTATGACACTTGGCTTTTCCTGCACCTGATTCACCTTAATGGCTCTGGTGTCTTTAGCTTTGATCACGTTGGGACCTTGGGATTGATCAAGATCTTTCAAAGGATTAAAGAGCTGGGGAAGGTGAATATCCTCCGCCAGTGTAGTAATGTCTGCAAGACCACTGCTAGGTTCAATCCCATTTTCAAGTGTCCCTAGGTCCTGACGACTCCGGCTGTTCTCTCCCAGATCAGCATTTTCAGAACCAGGCTGCTCCTCTTGGCTGAGGGGATCGGTGCAGGCCAGCGGCTGGTGAATATCAGGGATTCCTAAAGGGAGTAGTGGAGGATCTTGGTTCTCTGTTGGGATCTGGTAGGCATCCAGAGGCTTTGAAAGCTTGGTTTTGATATCATCCACGTGCTTACTCTCTATTTGTCCCTGGCTTGGAGCTGGAGGCAGGGCCAGGAGACGCCTGGCACTCTGGACTGGAGCTGTCACTGAAATGTCCCCAAGTTCAGATGGTGGGTTACTCTCAAGTATGTGGCTGTTTCTGCTACTGCAGGACTTGGGGAGTTCTTGACTTTGTGTCACACAAAACGTCTGGCTTGGAGGTTGCAATCCCAGGGAATTTTTCATCACCAGGGGGGAGGTCTCCATCCCTACAAAGGGATCAAGGGAGAAGTCAGTCCCTGGTAAGTGAGATGCTCCCCCTAAACACCAACACAGCAGTCGTGTACCTTTCAAGGGGTTCAGGGGCAAGATGGGCAAGGCATTTCTACTAACTCTTCTTAAGGATCACGGACAGTGCCCTATGCTACGAGGTAAGCGGTGACTGTTGTAATTCTTACTGGTGAGCCTTTCCTGTCGCTGATTCTCGGCTCGCTTTGTATTTCATAGGACTGTTATAAGTCCAATACAAAATGAGTCTTATTTTTAAAAACCTGAAATGTTTTACAAAGCCTAGCATTCTCATATAGGGTCCTTTCCATTCTCCCCACTTTCCCGAGAGGCCAAGAACACGTCACACCATGAACTAGGAGAGGGGGTAGAGCCCTTGCTGATGAAATACATCAACAAAGACAGAGTCTTAGCCTGCTTGCTCTCTGGACAGGATCTCGGACCACAAGGTCTTCAATCCTGGTATAAATGAAGGAAGTGAGGACAGTTCAACTGGCACTCTCATAACAAGAGTTCTGAAACACCTTCCGAAGAGACTATAGCAGTAGATGAGGGAAGGGAGTGCTACAGTGTGGCAGTACAGGGGGAACGATCGGCTACAGCAGTGAAAAGTGTGGTACCGATTGGTGTGCTCTCGGGGTTCTTGTACATGTAGCATAGATGACCTCTACAGTGGCCCTCCCACCGTCCCACCTGCATTAGGTGTTCTTTTTTTTTGTAATTTATGTTTATGTATTTATTTACTGTTTGAACTTATTTATTCTACGTATTTATTTTTTTGGCTGCACTGGGTCTCTCATTGCTGTGCACGGGCTTTCTCTAGTTGGCGGCTAGCGGGGGCTACTCTCGGTTGCGGTGTGCGGGCTTCTCATCGCGGTGGCTTCTCTTGTTGCGGAGCATGGGCTGTAGGCACGTGGGCTTCGGTAGTTGAGGCTCACGGGCTCTAGAATGCAGGCTCCGTCGTTGTGGCACATGCGCTTAGTTGCTGCACGGCATGTGGGATCTTCGCAGACCAGGGCTCGAACCCGTGTCCCCCGCATTGCATTGGCAGGCGGATTCTTAACCACGGCGCCACCAGGGAAGCCCTAGGTGTTCTCATAGAGAGTCTAAAAACAGAGGGCACTGAGCGAAGGTAGTGGTTATTAAAGGCTCAGGATCTAAATTCTACCTGCCTCTACACCCCTTCCCAGCTGTCGATTTGACCCCATTTTTGAATGCCGACCTCATTCTTCAACTTTCTCTGGCGTTTGTTATACTCACCTTGAAAACTTGTTTCTGTGATGCGTTGAGCAGACACAGGGTGGCAGACTGCAGAGGTGGAAGCTGGTGGTCGGATATTTGTGGGCTGAATCTCCTTCAGTCCCATTCCCATTTCTGGTTGCCCAGAGGCCCGACTTCCTGTGTATGACGCCGAGCCGTAGGATTGCGGGCAGGAGCCAAGTTCTCCATACAGTAAAGACCCCAGTGTGCCTTGGTTATAGTAATATACCTGGCTCCCTTCCTGGCAGGGAAGTGGCAGGCGGCTCTGCCCCTGATTTGGAATCTGAGATGGTGTTCCCTGAGCAAGGCTGGCAGAAAGCGATGGATGTAGAGGGACCATGTTCTTGGCGTCTGAAGTTTTATCATCCTGGGCTGCCAGAAACATGGAGGAGGCAGCTGTGTGGCGGTCAGTGAGTGCCAGAGTAAAGTCTCCGAGTGAAGAAGAATTCTTTTCAGTGCTTGCTGTGATGTCCCACTCAAGAACACCTGGATAGGAAGCAGCTGAAGTGGAGATCTGGCTGTGGTCAGTAACTCCAGATAACATAGTCGTGCTAGAATGTTGGTAAAGGTAGGCACTACCCATGAGTGTCTGGAAAGGGGTACCAGTAGCCGATGCCGCACTGACGGCAGGGGCAGAGACTCTGGAGAAGTTGCAGACACTTCGTGTTAGGGAAGTTGCATTGCTCACCACAGGAGGAGAATGCTGCAGAGAATTTAGAGTTCCAAGTAGAGATGGATGTTGGAAATTTTCTGTAAGAACAAGAGGGTCATGAAAAACTCAGGGAGGTTGAGAAATTCTCACTACGTTTGAGGAACGGCATCATCTGAAGGTTCTTGCTATCAGGACACCTCTACTATCACTACTTCCTGAGAAACCCAAAATCAGACAGTTGATGATGGCTGTAAGGACTGAGCAGTTTTCCACTCTTCTCTATTAACTGCCTGTGCTCCCATCTTGGGCACAGACGGGCAGAAGAGCCAAGTGGTGTGGTTCAGAGATTGTTCTCTAGGCTGGAAGCAACCTTCTCCCTGCCCTGTCTTTCCCTTCAGCCTGCACTCGTATTGACTTCTATGCTATTTCCTAGACTGGAAGCATTTTAGAACTAGGAGGCCCTTAGAGAACTTCGATGTTCTCAGTCTCATTTCGTGAGTAAGGAAACTGAGGCTCAGAGAGGTCGGGTTGACTTGTTCAAGTTCTCTCATTATGTTAGTATCATTACCAGGTTTCAGAACCTAAGTATCCTGACTTCCTTGCCAGGACTCCACTCTGAGCATGATACTGCCAGAAAGCAGGAGAAATAGAACTTATAATATAGGCATTTTTTTTGTCCATTAGAAAACAGTACGGCTATTACCATTGTCGTCTTCAGTGTCTCCCTTTGCTTGTGCAGTTCCCACGCTATTACCTAGAGGTGACGTACAGCTCAGTCCAACTGGTGAATTGAAAGAGTCATTTTTGCCCTCTTCAAGCCTGGTTTCTCATCCTACCTCAAAATGATTACCCGAAAGTGGATTTCTTAAGTGCTTTTGGAAAGGGAAAAGTTATCTGATTACTTCAGATTACTCACCTATAAAGTGGTTATAACACCACCACCAATAATAATAGCAGTAATAATTAATAGATGAATAAGCTGATCTGTTGCGTATGATTTATATGGAGGAAGATACAATAAGTTCTAGAAAGACAAAGAAAAATCATGACAAGCATATTACGTTAACGAAAAAGAAATCCATAGATATTAATGAAAACTGGGGTATGTGGCAAGTATCGAAGCCTAATGAATTTACTAACAAATGGCATTCTGTACCATCCATGCAATATTATGAAAGTGAATTTTGCCCACTCTATTTTAGTGAATACTATTAACCAGAAAACACGATGGAGGTGATAGAGGTGAATGAATTCCTAGCCAATGCATACAGACAGAGAAGGTATGTCAGTAAAAAATGCATAACAAGCAACAGAATGCAATAAATGTGCATGTATAGGTAGCCACAACACATATAGACAAGTATTTCAATGAAAACCGGTACGAAGCAGACAGCAAAATAATAAGTGTAAAAGAGTTTCATTATTGTGCTCCTTCATATTTTTACCCAGCAAGTAAGAGGTATTAAGCCTAGGAGAAATATATATTTCAATGAATATAGCTTATATAATAAGCAGAAAGGAAGCTTAAAATGTATCAGGAAGGTTTTTGGATTTATCCTAGAACTTAGATTAGAATCATCTTCAGCATCCAAGAAGATGGCATCCCAAAACCTCAAAAAACCATCATGCCTAGAATCCAATTAAAAAAGATTTTCAAATGTAAGAAAATCCACAGGACTCCACAATATGGTTTTCGATAAACGTGGATGTTTGTTTGTTTTGTTTCTTTGGCCGCGCCGCGTGGCCCTGGCCGTGAAAGCACCGAGTCCTAAGCACTGGACCGCCAGGGAATTCCCTAAGTGGGGGGAATTAGAGATGTGGGGCTTGACTTTTTCTTCTTCTTCTTCGGTAGCTAAGATCTGCAAGCGAACGATGGCTGTTGATCAATGTGCTCTCTGTGTTAGGAAGGAAATAACTGTAAAAATGAAAAGCAGCCTTGCCTTAGAACCTACATATCACACCAAGGAAAATAGTCCTTCTGATTCAATTTAGAAGATATCACTTAAAATGTTGAATTGGTGAAATGTCTACCTAGTTTAAAAATTAGAAAGAATAAAACACTGAAAAGCAGCCCCCTAGATAACCACTGTGGTTGCTTGTTTATAGGAGGCATCATTTCTAAAACGTATTTCTAAAATGTTTATATTCAAAACTGTCAAGTGGCCAACTGTATTCAGAGAGGCAATAAAAGAAAGAAAACGGAGTATGACTTTTCTGATAAGCTGCCTTTCCCGGTGATCCCCTGTTCTGGCCTTACTTTCCTTCTTAGTCTGTTAATGTAAGGGTTTGCTACCATCAACTTGGTTTTGCCCTGCTCTGAGCAGGTTTCCCTCTGTGCTGTTTCTGCTTTAATTGAAAATCTTTGGTTCCCATCAGCATTCCATTGCAAACTCCGTTTTTCTTGAGAGCTCCTCTATGCTTTCCCTCTTCATTCTTACATTTTCTCCCATCTCTTGGTGCCTGTTGGCCTGTGCTAATGAAAACCATCCTAAACTTCCTTACGCTCGACTCTGTGCCTCCCTGTAGAGCCCAGTACTCTCCATCCTCTCTCCCTATTCTCTCTTTTCAACTAGTCGAAATCCTAGTGGAGGGAGACCATTAGAGATGAAACATCTTGGTATATATTGCTAGTTTTCTATGTCCCCTGGCTTTTCTATGTTTCTGTTGAAACACTCTTGAGAAGTGTCTGATTTCGTTTTCTACATGGGTACCCTTTAAGGCTCAATACTGGAAAAGAAGGGGATCAGAGTGATCAACCCAACGTGGTATCCTAACGTAACAGTTAAGGAAAGCAACAGGCTTTGTGAGACAGCCAGTGATTTGTCCAAAGTCACACAGATAGTAAACGTCAAAGTCAAAAGTGAAATTAGGTCTCCAGACGTGTAGTTCAATACTTTCCCTCATTATTCCATGCTATTTTGAATCTCCTACTCAATTTAGGGGCAAAAGAAATCGAACGCAAAACTTTCCAAAGTTTCTTTTCTTACCTGACATGGTCAGAGAAGAGGAAGCATCCACTGCAGGTACAAGGGATGAGGAGACAACACTAGAGGATGTCTGAGTGGCTGCAGCTGAACGGCGCACGTGTCCAGTACAGAGGTCACTGGTTACTGGTCCAAACAGCTCCACGGAAACCCCAAGGCTCTACCAAGTGGTAGTAGGTTTGGTAGGAGAGTGATGTCACAAAGCAGGCAGTTGAAAGGTATGAGAGAGCCAATAGGGAGGTCCGATCCCCAACAGGAAGGCGGGCTTGGGTGAAGAGAGTGTAGGAGAGCTAAAACAACACCTGAGTTTCTGAGCTCTGGGGAGGAAATCCTAGAAGACAGATTTACCTCCCCCAGGCTCTTCCATTAGGGAAATCATTGCCACATTTCTTACAGACGTTCATTAATACACTGAACTAAGAGTTACTTATATTCTACAGAGTATTCTATTTTATGTATCATATACTTAGAGCTATATAGATCTTATTTAATTAATAATCCTTAGGAAGGAAAGAGCCATCTAGTTTGAACTATTACAGTTGTTCTGAAATCAGATGTGTCTAATGAGTGAACTGATAGCAGCTTTTAAGGAGCCAAAGTAGGGATTAAGAAGCTCTCTTTGTAACTTGGTTCAAGAGTAGGGTGAAGTTTGTTGAGTGTACCTTGTGGAGAATGTTGTGGTCCAAGGCTCTTCTCTTTTAGTTTCTTCTCCTTGACTCCTACCTTCCTTGGGCTGGGCTAGGCTGGGGGCCAGGTTGGACGTGCGACTTAACATTTCTCTTCCGCTTTCTCTTTTTTTTTTTTTCTTCCATTATGGGCATTGCTTCGAGGACAAGCCTTGATCTTGCATTGGACGTTACTTCCTGTCAACTTCCAGCAGCAGGAGTCTTCTTTTCAGTGCTTGATGCTTCACGAAATAGACTCTGCCCGTTGGCAGCAAATACCAGAGAGCTAGGAGACAGAGCTGGTTGCAGACCTTTCCTCTTCCAGCCTTTGGTTGCAATTGTTTGGCCCATAATTTGCTAGCTCTAGTTCCTTGGGCCACACAGGTATCCTGCCATCTCCAGCTCTTGTTATATGTGAGAGACATTCTGAACACTGTCCCTTTTTCTTTGCACAGAAGTATATACAGTGTGGCAGCTACTGTAATCTCCTCCGCCTTGCAAACAGCCACTCTAGAATCTTGGACCTCTAGGACTCTCTGTCTTGCATGCTTGGGGGCAAGGCCAAGCAAAATGAAGAGGAGAATAATTAGAGAAAGAGGAGGACGTTGGTGGAGAATTGGGAGCAGGTAAGGTGAAAGGGCACAGGAGAAAAGAGATGCATGTAGACTTTTTGGTTTCTGTGGGAAACAGGTTGACACACTTGGGCCTCATTTGGTATTAACAGAACAGAGAGTTAAAGATCTAAGTAGCTAGATAGTGTGCAGCAACTGCCATGAAGTCTGTACACTGAAGAGAACAGTCTCACATCTAGTTTTCATTTTGTTTTATGTCATAGTACCTTATTTGTAGCATTCACTGGTGTGTTTGTAGAATACAGATGTTTTCAAATGCTCTGGTTTTGTCTACATGGTTATCTCCTTGTCCTGTTTGTAAGGAATCCAACATTGTAAGACATATTGCATGTTTTTCTCTTGACGATTGTTGACCTTGAAGCGTCATGAACTGACTTGAGCTGTTGGATTCTGTGGAGAAACGTTCAAAAGGGTCTGTGAAAAAGGCACTGTGGTGAGTCGCATTATGCACCCGAGCGTAAGGAGCAAGATATCTGCCACCAGCCCAGCTTGGCCTGGATTGCCTCTGTTTTAGTTCCCCTGGTTAGTGCTTTTCTCCCTAACCACTCTTGTGACTGTGATAATGTGAGTAAGGGCGGAGTTGCTAATGATCTATGTGTGAGGTAAGCTGGTTTGAGGGAGGAAATCTATGGACCTAGTCATTTTCCTTGGTGGTAAGCTTTCAGGGGTGCAGAGATGGATCTTCCTGGGGCCTTTTCTGGTCCCAGGAAGATATCGCATAGATGGGACCTCCCAAGACACACATTGAATCTTTAGGCCTGTTTTTCCTATTATGAGGTACGAGTTTCTTCACTGATGGGGATGATGCTTATCTGAGAAGAAATTGTGAAAGGTGGTGTAGTGTAGAGGTGTGGCTTAAGCTTTTAAGTTTTCCTCCAGGTTTTTCCCCTAAGCTTCCTACTTCGGACGGCCTACTTACATGATACTAGTAGGTGATGTCCGGCTAACAACTTCCTAAATATACCTGCAAGCCAGATCAGTGTCTCTTTTCTCTGTATTCCCATGGAAATCAAGAGTCCCGCCGAATTTTCCATCGAAACAGTTGATTTGTGTTGTCTCTAGGAATTCTAAAGGGCGTACCGTTGCTTCCTAACCGGTGTCATTTGGGAGATCCGCCTCTGTACGTTCAAATGATTAATTTTGAGACTTTGCTCATGTGTGCAGTAAACCCTTGAATTCCCTAAGACCTTCCTTTCCTCCATCTCCTACCCCATTAAGCCCGCTTCAGTTCATCTCCTGAATTTCTTTGGAATCTGTCAGCCAGCTCTTCCTCAACTTCCTAATACTGAACTTGCCTGTCTGTTGCGATTAGGTCCTAACTAGTGTCCATATATCTTGTTTCCTTCCAATCCACTCTTCACACAAGAAACCTTCAAAGCAAGTTGGAACGTTGCTCATAAACATCGCTCACAAGCATTGTTTTGAGAATAGAAAACACACTGTTGGCCTTTAAGACTCTGCGTGGTCTAGAATCCTCTCTGCTTCTCTAGTCCCATCTTGTGCCACTTTTGCCCTCACTTTCTATGCTTCAGATACACTGAATTAACCTTAGTTCTCACTCATCTGACAGAAGTCAGTTCAGATACTATTTTTCACTGTGATTCCTAGCATTAAGGAATTTGATTATCAGGTTTTGTATGAGGACTATTTCATCAGGGGTACAGAAGTTCTGGCCATCTCTGGTTTTGGATATCCCTTATTTGTTGAGACCTTTGCGTTGTTTGGTTGCCTTTTGTCTGTTTTCCAGATGGGAAAACAGGAACAAGGGAAGTATAGGTTATTACTAGGTGGGGTTGAGCAAGTGGAGCAGCAAACTGCAAAGCAGAAAGAAGAGGGACGTACTATAGAGGGATATGACTTCCATTCTCAAGGCGCCTGCATCCTGTGCAGGGAGACAGCCTAACATAAAATGTGCCTAACAACAAATATATTGACTTCTTACTAAAAATCTCCAGTTCATAGAACCGAGGGGTTTGTACCTTCTCCTTTAAAAGTGATAGTCCTGGGACTTCCCCGGTGGTCCCGTGGTGAAGACTCTGCGCTTCCAATGCAGCAGGCGTGGGTTCAATCCCTGGTTGGGGAGCTAAGATCCCACATGCTGCGCAGCCAAAGAAATTTTTTTCGAACGTTATACTCCTGTATTGTTGGCTTTAGTGGTTTAGATTTTGTTTTACTGTTAAGAAGATTTCAGTTTATTTACCGGGAACAAACAACACATAATGTAAGAATAGTTTCCCAGAAACGATTTCCATCATTCTCTTCCTCCCTTTCTCCCGCAGACTGGTGTTTCACCTTGACAAGTTCTCTGTCATTCCATAGGAAAGCTGTCTGGCTTGGAGGTTGCAATCCCAGGGAATTTTTCATCAGCGGGGAAGTCTCCATCACTACAGAGGAATCAAGGGAGAAGTCAGTCCCTGGTAAGTGAGATGCTCCCCCTAAACACCAACACAGCAGTCGTGTACCTTTCAAGGGGTTCAGGGGCAAGATGGGCAAGGCATTTCTACTAACTCTTCTTAAGGATCACGGACAGTGCCCTATGCTACGAGGTAAGCGGTGACTGCTGTAGTTCTTACTGGTGATCCTTTCCTGTCACTGATTCTCGGCTTTCTTTGTATTTCATAGGACTGTTGTCAGTCCAATACAAAATGAGTCTTATTTTTAAAAACCTGAAATGTTTTACAGAGCCTAGCATTCTCATATAGGGTCCTTTCCATTCTCCCCACTTTCCCGAGAGGCCAAGAACACTTCACACCATGAACTAGGAGAGGGGGTAGAGCCCTTTCTGATGAAATACATCAACAAAGACAGAGCCTTAGCCTGCTTGCTCTCTGGACAGGATCTCGGACCACAAGGTCTTCAATCCTGGTATAAATGAAGGAAGTGAGGACAGTTCAACTCGCACTCTCATAACAAGAGTTCTGAAACACCTTCCAAAGAGACTATAGCAGTAGACGAGGGAAGGGAGTGCTACAGTGTGGCAGTACAGGGGGAATGATCGGCTACAGCAGTGAAAAGTGTGGTACCGATCGGTGTGCTCTCGGGGTTCTTGTACATGTAGCATAGATGACCTCTACGGTGGCCCTCCCACCTTCCCACCTGCATTAGGTGTTCTTTTTTTTTGTAATTTATGTTTATGTATTTATTTACTGTTTGAACTTATTTATTCTACGTATTTATTTTTTTGGCCGCACTGGGTCTCTCATTGCTGTGCACGGGCTTTCTCTAGTTGGCGGCTAGCGGGGGCTACTCTCGGTTGCGGTGTGCGGGCATCTCATCGCGGTGGCTTCTCTTGTTGCGGAGCATGGGCTGTAGGCACGTGGGCTTCGGTAGTTGAGGCTCACGGGCTCTAGAATGCAGGCTCCGTCGTTGTGGCACATGCGCTTAGTTGCTGCACGGCATGTGGGATCTTCGCAGACCAGGGCTCGAACCCGTGTCCCCTGCATTGGCAGGCGCCACCAGGGAAGCCCTAGGTGTTCTCATATAGAGTCTAAAAACAGAGAGCACTGAGAGAAGGTAGTGGTTATTAAAGGCTCAGGATCTAAATTCTACCTGTCTCTACACCCCTTCCCAGCTGTCGATTTGACCCCATTTTTGAATGCTGACCTCATTGTTCAACTTTTCTCTGCCGTCTGTATACTCACCTTGAAAACTTGTTTCTGTGATGCGTTGAGCAGACACAGGGTGGCAGATTGCAGAGGTGGAAGCTGGTGGTCGGATATTTGTGGGCTGAATCTCCTTCAGTCCCATTCCCATTTCTGGTTGCCCAGAGGCCCTACTTCCTGTGTGTGACGCCGAGCCGTAGGATTGCGGGCAGGAGCCAAGTTCTCCATACAGTAAAGACCCCAGTGTGCCTTGGTTACAGTAATATACCTGGCTTCCTTCCTGGCAGGGAAGTGACAGGCGGCTATGCCCCTGATTTGTTCGTGGGCCTCCTGATCCAGCAGTTCCCTTGGCTCTGCCCCTGTCGTCAGCTGCCCCTAGGATAACTCTGAGCCCTAGCCACTTCTCTGGTAGATTTCCCTATTCCCCCACTACAGTCACACCTGAATAAGGCAACTCAGACCTTTCAGAGATGTGTCCTGAACCTCTTGTTTTCTGAAATACCTATCTGGTGGTTGTGAGACTTAAGGCCAGCGTCCCCGAGAGACTTTTTCTATTTCTCCTAGTAAACCTAGACTCATCTTCTGTCACCTTCAACTCTACTCCAATTGTGTTCTTTCAACCCAGACCTCTGACCCTGCTTTTTACTTCTGCCATTTCATCCTCAGTCCTGCTTCCTTTCCTAAATCCATACGTCTCTTTTGGCCTTCCTAGCCCTGGGCCAAGTTCCTTCCTCTTTGCTCAGTTTTTACCCCTTTCCTTCATTCTCCCATCCAACTTTCAGTCCTTCCTTTCTCACGCCCCAGTTAGCAGCATCTGAAAATTCGAAAGGTTTGTTACTCGTCTATTAATTGTATTCCATTTACTTATTCAGTTCTATACCTGTCTTACCTGTGTATGGAAGAACAGCTGGTAGCCAAGGTGGCACCAAGAATCCTAGCAGCTCTCACTTGACGTATCCGTAGTAGTCGGCAATTTCCATTTCGTTTTCCCTCTCGGTGAAAAATTGCAGCTTGCCCGAAGAGGTGTATCTGGCAGCATTCTCCCGTTGTTGTTGAGCCCGCCTCTTCATGGCCTCTCGCTCTGGCCTCTGCTCTTGTTCGATGGGCTTTGACATGACTGGCTCAGGCACGTTGGGTTCCCTCCATGGAACTCGTTGCTTGCTGAAGTCTTGGAGTAGAAATTGGGTTTGGAGCTTGGGTGGGGACTGGCGCTTATTCACAGCAGGGGGAACAGGCTCCCGCTGGAGAGGAGCGCCAGATGAAGTTTTGGAGGGTGCAGGCCTAGGAGCAGCAGACTGAGGGACACGAGGCTGGGTATGGTTGGTCCAAGCCGGTTGGGTTGGGTTGGTCACAGTTGGCTGAGCTGGTTTGGCGGGGCCTGGCAAAGAGGCAGGAGCTGGCTGGTGGGATGAATTGGCTGCAGCAGGTTGAGCTGAGTCAGTAGAACCAGGCTGGGCACGGTAAGCCCCAGCAGGCCGATGTGAGGCCAGAGACTGTGGCCTCCGAGGAGCGGGTCGAGCTTGAGGCTTGTCCCAGGCAGAAAAAGGCAGAGGTATCAACTTGACCTTCCCAGGAGGAGGCCGCTCATACTGGGCTGGAGACGGACACTCTGTTTCAGCACTGCTGTCTGGTTTCTGGGCTTGGACTTGCGTTTTCTCAGGACCCTTCCCCTCACGTGGGGTATGCCGCCATGGCTGGATAGCTGGGGGTGGCTGGGGGTCTTTGGGGTTGCTTGACTTTCCCAAGAGCCGACAGGAAGAGAGCCCAGTTTTCGTCTCATTCTTCTTCCCCAGCGCATGAAGAACCTTCACAGACTCCAGCATGCGCACGCCAAGGGAGGTTCGAGGCTTTTGAAAGCTCTGTTGGAGAAGCTCAGTTTGGTGTTCCTTTCGCTTCGTGTGGGGGATTGCTGGCTTCTCTTCTGCCTTGACTTTGTTCCCTGACTGCTTGTTCTCTTCAGCCTTGTTTCTCCCTCTGGTCCTTTTGGTCTTTTCCTGCCCGTGGCTCTTAGTTTTGCTGATCTTTCTGGATGCAGCTTTCTGAGGTTTGCCTTGAGAGTGCTTGGCCGTGTTCACAGGAGCCCTGTCACTGACTGCAGCGTGGCATATAACCACTTCTCCCCCTAACAGGCACTCTGGATTCTTTGGCTGGATTTTGGCCTTGGGAGCGCCACTGATAGGCTCAGAGGCTTTCTGTTTGTTCTTCCTGGGTTGATCAGAGGGAACCTTTATGACACTTGGCTTTTCCTGCACCTGATTCACCTTAATGGCTCTGGTGTCTTTAGCTTTGATCACGTTGGGACCTTGGGATTGATCAAGATCTTTCAAAGGATTAAAGAGCTGGGGAAGGTGAATATCCTCCGCCAGTGTAGTAATGTCTGCAAGACCACTGCTAGGTTCAATCCCATTTTCAAGTGTCCCTAGGTCCTGACGACTCCGGCTGTTCTCTCCCAGATCAGCATTTTCAGAACCAGGCTGCTCCTCTTGGCTGAGGGGATCGGTGCAGGCCAGCGGCTGGTGAATATCAGGGATTCCTAAAGGGAGTAGTGGAGGATCTTGGTTCTCTGTTGGGATCTGGTAGGCATCCAGAGGCTTTGAAAGCTTGGTTTTGATATCATCCACGTGCTTACTCTCTATTTGTCCCTGGCTTGGAGCTGGAGGCAGGGCCAGGAGACGCCTGGCACTCTGGACTGGAGCTGTCACTGAAATGTCCCCAAGTTCAGATGGTGGGTTACTCTCAAGTATGTGGCTGTTTCTGCTACTGCAGGACTTGGGGAGTTCTTGACTTTGTGTCACACAAAACGTCTGGCTTGGAGGTTGCAATCCCAGGGAATTTTTCATCACCAGGGGGGAGGTCTCCATCCCTACAAAGGGATCAAGGGAGAAGTCAGTCCCTGGTAAGTGAGATGCTCCCCCTAAACACCAACACAGCAGTCGTGTACCTTTCAAGGGGTTCAGGGGCAAGATGGGCAAGGCATTTCTACTAACTCTTCTTAAGGATCACGGACAGTGCCCTATGCTACGAGGTAAGCGGTGACTGTTGTAATTCTTACTGGTGAGCCTTTCCTGTCGCTGATTCTCGGCTCGCTTTGTATTTCATAGGACTGTTATAAGTCCAATACAAAATGAGTCTTATTTTTAAAAACCTGAAATGTTTTACAAAGCCTAGCATTCTCATATAGGGTCCTTTCCATTCTCCCCACTTTCCCGAGAGGCCAAGAACACGTCACACCATGAACTAGGAGAGGGGGTAGAGCCCTTGCTGATGAAATACATCAACAAAGACAGAGTCTTAGCCTGCTTGCTCTCTGGACAGGATCTCGGACCACAAGGTCTTCAATCCTGGTATAAATGAAGGAAGTGAGGACAGTTCAACTGGCACTCTCATAACAAGAGTTCTGAAACACCTTCCGAAGAGACTATAGCAGTAGATGAGGGAAGGGAGTGCTACAGTGTGGCAGTACAGGGGGAACGATCGGCTACAGCAGTGAAAAGTGTGGTACCGATTGGTGTGCTCTCGGGGTTCTTGTACATGTAGCATAGATGACCTCTACAGTGGCCCTCCCACCGTCCCACCTGCATTAGGTGTTCTTTTTTTTTGTAATTTATGTTTATGTATTTATTTACTGTTTGAACTTATTTATTCTACGTATTTATTTTTTTGGCTGCACTGGGTCTCTCATTGCTGTGCACGGGCTTTCTCTAGTTGGCGGCTAGCGGGGGCTACTCTTGGTTGCGGTGTGCGGGCTTCTCATCGCGGTGGCTTCTCTTGTTGCGGAGCATGGGCTGTAGGCACGTGGGCTTCGGTAGTTGAGGCTCACGGGCTCTAGAATGCAGGCTCCGTCGTTGTGGCACATGCGCTTAGTTGCTGCACGGCATGTGGGATCTTCGCAGACCAGGGCTCGAACCCGTGTCCCCCGCATTGCATTGGCAGGCGGATTCTTAACCACGGCGCCACCAGGGAAGCCCTAGGTGTTCTCATAGAGAGTCTAAAAACAGAGGGCACTGAGCGAAGGTAGTGGTTATTAAAGGCTCAGGATCTAAATTCTACCTGCCTCTACACCCCTTCCCAGCTGTCGATTTGACCCCATTTTTGAATGCCGACCTCATTCTTCAACTTTCTCTGGCGTTTGTTATACTCACCTTGAAAACTTGTTTCTGTGATGCGTTGAGCAGACACAGGGTGGCAGACTGCAGAGGTGGAAGCTGGTGGTCGGATATTTGTGGGCTGAATCTCCTTCAGTCCCATTCCCATTTCTGGTTGCCCAGAGGCCCGACTTCCTGTGTATGACGCCGAGCCGTAGGATTGCGGGCAGGAGCCAAGTTCTCCATACAGTAAAGACCCCAGTGTGCCTTGGTTATAGGAATATACCTGGCTCCCTTCCTGGCAGGGAAGTGACAGGCGGCTCTGCCCCTGATTTGGAATCTGAGATGGTGTTCCCTGAGCAAGGCTGGCAGAAAGCGATGGATGTAGAGGGACCATGTTCTTGGCGTCTGAAGTTTTATCATCCTGGGCTGCCAGAAACATGGAGGAGGCAGCTGTGTGGCGGTCAGTGAGTGCCAGAGTAAAGTCTCCGAGTGAAGAAGAATTCTTTTCAGTGCTTGCTGTGATGTCCCACTCAAGAACACCTGGATAGGAAGCAGCTGAAGTGGAGATCTGGCTGTGGTCAGTAACTCCAGATAACATAGTCGTGCTAGAATGTTGGTAAAGGTAGGCACTACCCATGAGTGTCTGGAAAGGGGTACCAGTAGCCGATGCTGAACTGACGGCAGGGGCAGAGACTCTGGAGAAGTTGCAGACACTTCGTGTTAGGGAAGTTGCATTGCTCACCACAGGAGGAGAATGCTGCAGAGAATTTAGAGTTCCAAGTAGAGATGGATGTTGGAAATTTTCTGTAAGAACAAGAGGGTCATGAAAAACTCAGGGAGGTTGAGAAATTCTCACTACGTTTGAGGAACGGCATCATCTGAAGGTTCTTGCTATCAGGACACCTCTACTATCACTACTTCCTGAGAAGCCCAAAATCAGACAGTTGATGATGGCTGTAAGGACTGAGCAGTTTTCCACTCTTCTCTATTAACTGCCTGTGCTCCCATCTTGGGCACAGACGGGCAGAAGAGCCAAGTGGTGTGGTTCAGAGATTGTTCTCTAGGCTGGAAGCAACCTTCTCCCTGCCCTGTCTTTCCCTTCGGCCTGCACTCGTATTGACTTCTATGCTATTTCCTAGACTGGAAGCATTTTAGAACTAGGAGGCCCTTAGAGAACTTCGATGTTCTCAGTCTCATTTCGTGAGTAAGGAAACTGAGGCTCAGAGAGGTCGGGTTGACTTGTTCAAGTTCTCTCATTATGTTAGTATCATTACCAGGTTTCAGAACCTAAGTATCCTGACTTCCTTGCCAGGACTCCACTCTGAGCATGATACTGCCAGAAAGCAGGAGAAATAGAACTTATAATATAGGCATTTTTTTTGTCCATTAGAAAACAGTACGGCTATTACCATTGTCGTCTTCAGTGTCTCCCTTTGCTTGTGCAGTTCCCACGCTATTACCTAGAGGTGACGTACAGCTCAGTCCAACTGGTGAATTGAAAGAGTCATTTTTGCCCTCTTCAAGCCTGGTTTCTCATCCTACCTCAAAATGATTACCCGAAAGTGGATTTCTTAAGTGCTTTTGGAAAGGGAAAAGTTATCTGATTACTTCAGATTACTCATCTATAAAGTGGTTATAACACCACCACCAATAATAATAGCAGTAATAATTAATAGATGAATAAGCTGATCTGTTGCGTATGATTTATATGGAGGAAGATACAATAAGTTCTAGAAAGACAAAGAAAAATCATGACAAGCATATTACGTTAACGAAAAAGAAATCCATAGATATTAATGAAAACTGGGGTATGTGGCAAGTATCGAAGCCTAATGAATTTACTGACAAATGGCATTCTGTACCATCCATGCAATATTATGAAAGTGAATTTTGCCCACTCTAGTTTAGTGAATACTATTAACCAGAAAACACGATGGAGGTGATAGAGGTGAATGAATTCCTAGCCAATGCATACAGACAGAGAAGGTATGTCAGTAAAAAATGCATAACAAGCAACAGAATGCAATAAATGTGCATGTATAGGTAGCCACAACACATATAGACAAGTATTTCAATGAAAACCGGTACGAAGCAGACAGCAAAATAATAAGTGTAAAAGAGTTTCATTATTGTGCTCCTTCATATTTTTACCCAGCAAGTAAGAGGTATTAAGCCTAGGAGAAATATATATTTCAATGAATATAGCTTATATAATAAGCAGAAAGGAAGCTTAAAATGTATCAGGAAGGTTTTTGGATTTATCCTAGAACTTAGATTAGAATCATCTTCAGCATCCAAGAAGATGGCATCCCAAAACCTCAAAAAACCATCATGCCTAGAATCCAATTAAAAAAGATTTTCGAATGTAAGAAAATCCACAGGACTCCACAATATGGTTTTCGATAAACGTGGATGTTTGTTTGTTTTGTTTCTTTGGCCGCGCCGCGTGGCCCTGGCCGTGAAAGCACCGAGTCCTAAGCACTGGACCGCCAGGGAATTCCCTAAGTGGGGGGAATTAGAGATGTGGGGCTTGACTTTTTCTTCTTCTTCTTCTTCTTCGGTAGCTAAGATCTGCAAGCGAACGATGGCTGTTGATCAATGTGCTCTCTGTGTTAGGAAGGAAATAACTGTAAAAATGAAAAGCAGCCTTGCCTTAGAACCTACATATCACACCAAGGAAAATAGTCCTTCTGATTCAATTTAGAAGATATCACTTAAAATGTTGAATTGGTGAAATGTCTACCTAGTTTAAAAATTAGAAAGAATAAAACACTGAAAAGCAGCCCCCTAGATAACCACTGTGGTTGCTTGTTTATAGGAGGCATCATTTCTAAAACGTATTTCTAAAATGTTTATATTCAAAACTGTCAAGTGGCCAACTGTATTCAGAGAGGCAATAAAAGAAAGAAAACGGAGTATGACTTTTCTGATAAGCTGCCTTTCCCGGTGATCCCCTGTTCTGGCCTTACTTTCCTTCTTAGTCTGTTAATGTAAGGGTTTGCTACCATCAACTTGGTTTTGCCCTGCTCTGAGCAGGTTTCCCTCTGTGCTGTTTCTGCTTTAATTGAAAATCTTTGGTTCCCATCAGCATTCCATTGCAAACTCCGTTTTTCTTGAGAGCTCCTCTATGCTTTCCCTCTTCATTCTTACATTTTCTCCCATCTCTTGGTGCCTGTTGGCCTGTGCTAATGAAAACCATCCTAAACTTCCTTACGCTCGACTCTGTGCCTCCCTGTAGAGCCCAGTACTCTCCATCCTCTCTCCCTATTCTCTCTTTTCAACTAGTCGAAATCCTAGTGGAGGGAGACCATTAGAGATGAAACATCTTGGTATATATTGCTAGTTTTCTATGTCCCCTGGCTTTTCTATGTTTCTGTTGAAACACTCTTGAGAAGTGTCTGATTTCGTTTTCTACATGGGTACCCTTTAAGGCTCAATACTGGAAAAGAAGGGGATCAGAGTGATCAACCCAATGTGGTATCCTAACGTAACAGTTAAGGAAAGCAACAGGCTTTGTGAGACAGCCAGTGATTTGTCCAAAGTCACACAGATAGTAAACGTCAAAGTCAAAAGTGAAATTAGGTCTCCAGACGTGTAGTTCAATACTTTCCCTCATTATTCCATGCTATTTTGAATCTCCTACTCAATTTAGGGGCAAAAGAAATCGAACGCAAAACTTTCCAAAGTTTCTTTTCTTACCTGACATGGTCAGAGAAGAGGAAGCATCCACTGCAGGTACAAGGGATGAGGAGACAACACTAGAGGATGTCTGAGTGGCTGCAGCTGAACGGCGCACGTGTCCAGTACAGAGGTCACTGGTTACTGGTCCAAACAGCTCCACGGAAACCCCAAGGCTCTACCAAGTGGTAGTAGGTTTGGTAGGAGAGTGATGTCACAAAGCAGGCAGTTGAAAGGTATGAGAGAGCCAATAGGGAGGTCCGATCCCCAACAGGAAGGCGGGCTTGGGTGAAGAGAGTGTAGGAGAGCTAAAACAACACCTGAGTTTCTGAGCTCTGGGGAGGAAATCCTAGAAGACAGATTTACCTCCCCCAGGCTCTTCCATTAGGGAAATCATTGCCACATTTCTTACAGACGTTCATTAATACACTGAACTAAGAGTTACTTATATTCTACAGAGTATTCTATTTTATGTATCATATACTTAGAGCTATATAGATCTTATTTAATTAATAATCCTTAGGAAGGAAAGAGCCATCTAGTTTGAACTATTACAGTTGTTCTGAAATCAGATGTGTCTAATGAGTGAACTGATAGCAGCTTTTAAGGAGCCAAAGTAGGGATTAAGAAGCTCTCTTTGTAACTTGGTTCAAGAGTAGGGTGAAGTTTGTTGAGTGTACCTTGTGGAGAATGTTGTGGTCCAAGGCTCTTCTCTTTTAGTTTCTTCTCCTTGACTCCTACCTTCCTTGGGCTGGGCTAGGCTGGGGGCCAGGTTGGACTTGCGACTTAACATTTCTCTTCCGCTTCCTCTTTTTTTTTTTCTTCCATTATGGGCATTGCTTCGAGGACAAGCCTTGATCTTGCATTGGACGTTACTTCCTGTCAACTTCCAGCAGCAGGAGTCTTCTTTTCAGTGCTTGATGCTTCACGAAATAGACTCTGCCCGTTGGCAGCAAATACCAGAGAGCTAGGAGACAGAGCTGGTTGCAGACCTTTCCTCTTCCAGCCTTTGGTTGCAATTGTTTGGCCCATAATTTGCTAGCTCTAGTTCCTTGGGCCACACAGGTATCCTGCCATCTCCAGCTCTTGTTATATGTGAGAGACATTCTGAACACTGTCCCTTTTTCTTTGCACAGAAGTATATACAGTGTGGCAGCTACTGTAATCTCCTCCGCCTTGCAAACAGCCACTCTAGAATCTTGGACCTCTAGGACTCTCTGTCTTGCATGCTTGGGGGCAAGGCCAAGCAAAATGAAGAGGAGAATAATTAGAGAAAGAGGAGGACGTTGGTGGAGAATTGGGAGCAGGTAAGGTGAAAGGGCACAGGAGAAAAGAGATGCATGTAGACTTTTTGGTTTCTGTGGGAAACAGGTTGACACACTTGGGCCTCATTTGGTATTAACAGAACAGAGAGTTAAAGATCTAAGTAGCTAGATAGTGTGCAGCAACTGCCATGAAGTCTGTACACTGAAGAGAACAGTCTCACATCTAGTTTTCATTTTGTTTTATGTCATAGTACCTTATTTATAGCATTCACTGGTGTGTTTGTAGAATACAGATGTTTTCAAATGCTCTGGTTTTGTCTACATGGTTATCTCCTTGTCCTGTTTGTAAGGAATCCAACATTGTAAGACATATTGCATGTTTTTCTCTTGACGATTGTTGACCTTGAAGCGTCATGAACTAACTTGAGCTGTTGGATTCTGTGGAGAAACGTTCAAAAGGGTCTGTGAAAAAGGCACTGTGGTGAGTCGCATTATGCACCCGAGCGTAAGGAGCAAGATATCTGCCACCAGCCCAGCTTGGCCTGGATTGCCTCTGTTTTAGTTCCCCTGGTTAGTGCTTTTCTCCCTAACCACTCTTGTGACTGTGATAATGTGAGTAAGGGCTGAGTTGCTAATGATCTATGTGTGAGGTAAGCTGGTTTGAGGGAGGAAATCTATGGACCTAGTCATTTTCCTTGGTGGTAAGCTTTCAGGGGTGCAGAGATTGATCTTCCTGGGGCCTTTTCTGGTCCCAGGAAGATATCGCATAGATGGGACCTCCCAAGACACACATTGAATCTTTAGGCCTGTTTTTCCTATTATGAGGTACGAGTTTCTTCACTGATGGGGATGATGCTTATCTGAGAAGAAATTGTGAAAGGTGGTGTAGTGTAGAGGTGTGGCTTAAGCTTTTAAGTTTTCCTCCAGGTTTTTCCCCTAAGCTTCCTACTTCGGACGGCCTACTTACATGATACTAGTAGGTGATGTCCGGCTAACAACTTCCTAAATACCTGCAAGCCAGATCAGTGTCTCTTTTCTCTGTATTCCCATGGAAATCAAGGGTCCCGCCGAATTTTCCATCGAAACAGTTGATTTGTGTTGTCTCTAGGAATTCTAAAGGGCGTACCGTTGCTTCCTAACCGGTGTCATTTGGGAGATCCGCCTCTGTACGTTCAAATGATTAATTTTGAGACTTTGCTCATGTGTGCAGTAAACCCTTGAATTCCCTAAGACCTTCCTTTCCTCCATCTCCTACCCCATTAAGCCCGCTTCAGTTCATCTCCTGAATTTCTTTGGAATCTGTCAGCCAGCTCTTCCTCAACTTCCTAATACTGAACTTGCCTGTCTGTTGCGATTAGGTCCTAACTAGTGTCCATATATCTTGTTTCCTTCCAATCCACTCTTCACACAAGAAACCTTCAAAGCAAGTTGGAACGTTGCTCATAAACATCGCTCACAAACATTGTTTTGAGAATAGAAAACACACTGTTGGCCTTTAAGACTCTGCGTGGTCTAGAATCCTCTCTGCTTCTCTAGTCCCATCTTGTGCCACTTTTGCCCTCACTTTCTATGCTTCAGATACACTGAATTAACCTTAGTTCTCACTCATCTGACAGAAGTCAGTTCAGATACTATTTTTCACTGTGATTCCTAGCATTAAGGAATTTGATTATCAGGTTTTGTATGAGGACTATTTCATCAGGGGTACAGAAGTTCTGGCCATCTCTGGTTTTGGATATCCCTTATTTGTTGAGACCTTTGCGTTGTTTGGTTGCCTTTTGTCTGTTTTCCAGATGGGAAAACAGGAACAAGGGAAGTATAGGTTATTACTAGGTGGGGTTGAACAAGTGGAGCAGCAAACTGCAAAGCAGAAAGAAGAGGGACGTACTATAGAGGGATATGACTTCCATTCTCAAGGCGCCTGCATCCTGTGCAGGGAGACAGCCTAACATAAAATGTGCCTAACAACAAATATATTGACTTCTTACTAAAAATCTCCAGTTCATAGAACCGAGGGGTTTGTACCTTCTCCTTTAAAAGTGATAGTCCTGGGACTTCCCCGGTGGTCCCGTGGTGAAGACTCTGCGCTTCCAATGCAGCAGGCGTGGGTTCAATCCCTGGTTGGGGAGCTAAGATCCCACATGCTGCGCAGCCAAAGAAATTTTTTTCAAAAGTTATACTCCTGTATTATTGGCTTTAGTGGTTTAGATTTTGTTTTACTGTTAAGAAGATTTCAGTTTATTTACCGGGAACAAACAACACGTAATGTAAGAATAGTTTCCCAGAAACGATTTCCATCATTCTCTTCCTCCCTTTCTCCCGCAGACTGGTGTTTCACCTTGACAAGTTCTCTGTCATTCCATAGGAAAGCTGTCTGGCTTGGAGGTTGCAATCCCAGGGAATTTTTCATCAGCGGGGAAGTCTCCATCACTACAGAGGAATCAAGGGAGAAGTCAGTCCCTGGTAAGTGAGATGCTCCCCCTAAACACCAACACAGCAGTCGTGTACCTTTCAAGGGGTTCAGGGGCAAGATGGGCAAGGCATTTCTACTAACTCTTCTTAAGGATCACGGACAGTGCCCTATGCTACGAGGTAAGCGGTGACTGCTGTAGTTCTTACTGGTGATCCTTTCCTGTCACTGATTCTCGGCTTTCTTTGTATTTCATAGGACTGTTGTCAGTCCAATACAAAATGAGTCTTATTTTTAAAAACCTGAAATGTTTTACAGAGCCTAGCATTCTCATATAGGGTCCTTTCCATTCTCCCCACTTTCCCGAGAGGCCAAGAACACGTCACACCATGAACTAGGAGAGGGGGTAGAGCCCTTTCTGATGAAATACATCAACAAAGACAGAGCCTTAGCCTGCTTGCTCTCTGGACAGGATCTCGGACCACAAGGTCTTCAATCCTGGTATAAATGAAGGAAGTGAGGACAGTTCAACTCGCACTCTCATAACAAGAGTTCTGAAACACCTTCCAAAGAGACTATAGCAGTAGACGAGGGAAGGGAGTGCTACAGTGTGGCAGTACAGGGGGAATGATCGGCTACAGCAGTGAAAACTGTGGTACCGATCGGTGTGCTCTCGGGGTTCTTGTACATGTAGCATAGATGACCTCTACAGTGGCCCTCCCACCTTCCCACCTGCATTAGGTGTTCTTTTTTTTTGTAATTTATGTTTATGTATTTATTTACTGTTTGAACTTATTTATTCTACGTATTTATTTTTTTGGCCGCACTGGGTCTCTCATTGCTGTGCACGGGCTTTCTCGAGTTGGCGGCTAGCGGGGGCTACTCTCGGTTGCGGTGTGCGGGCATCTCATCGCGGTGGCTTCTCTTGTTGCGGAGCATGGGCTGTAGGCACGTGGGCTTCGGTAGTTGAGGCTCACGGGCTCTAGAATGCAGGCTCCGTCGTTGTGGCACATGCGCTTAGTTGCTGCACGGCATGTGGGATCTTCGCAGACCAGGGCTCGAACCCGTGTCCCCTGCATTGGCAGGCGCCACCAGGGAAGCCCTAGGTGTTCTCATATAGAGTCTAAAAACAGAGAGCACTGAGAGAAGGTAGTGGTTATTAAAGGCTCAGGATCTAAATTCTACCTGTCTCTACACCCCTTCCCAGCTGTCGATTTGACCCCATTTTTGAATGCTGACCTCATTGTTCAACTTTTCTCTGCCGTCTGTATACTCACCTTGAAAACTTGTTTCTGTGATGCGTTGAGCAGACACAGGGTGGCAGATTGCAGAGGTGGAAGCTGGTGGTCGGATATTTGTGGGCTGAATCTCCTTCAGTCCCATTCCCATTTCTGGTTGCCCAGAGGCCCTACTTCCTGTGTGTGACGCAGAGCCGTAGGATTGCGGGCAGGAGCCAAGTTCTCCATACAGTAAAGACCCCAGTGTGCCTTGGTTACAGTAATATACCTGGCTTCCTTCCTGGCAGGGAAGTGACAGGCGGCTATGCCCCTGATTTGTTCGTGGGCCTCCTGATCCAGCAGTTCCCTTGGCTCTGCCCCTGTCGTCAGCTGCCCCTAGGATAACTCTGAGCCCTAGCCACTTCTCTGGTAGATTTCCCTATTCCCCCACTACAGTCACACCTGAATAAGGCAACTCAGACCTTTCAGAGATGTGTCCTGAACCTCTTGTTTTCTGAAATACCTATCTGGTGGTTGTGAGACTTAAGGCCAGCGTCCCCGAGAGACTTTTTCTATTTCTCCTAGTAAACCTAGACTCATCTTCTGTCACCTTCAACTCTACTCCAATTGTGTTCTTTCAACCCAGACCTCTGACCCTGCTTTTTACTTCTGCCATTTCATCCTCACTCCTGCTTCCTTTCCTAAATCCATACGTCTCTTTTGGCCTTCCTAGCCCTGGGCCAAGTTCCTTCCTCTTTGCTCAGTTTTTACCCCTTTCCTTCATTCTCCCATCCAACTTTCAGTCCTTCCTTTCTCACGCCCCAGTTAGCAGCATCTGAAAATTCGAAAGGTTTGTTACTCGTCTATTAATTGTATTCCATTTACTTATTCAGTTCTATACCTGTCTTACCTGTGTATGGAAGAACAGCTGGTAGCCAAGGTGGCACCAAGAATCCTAGCAGCTCTCACTTGACGTATCCGTAGTAGTCGGCAATTTCCATTTCGTTTTCCCTCTCGGTGAAAAATTGCAGCTTGCCCGAAGAGGTGTATCTGGCAGCATTCTCCCGTTGTTGTTGAGCCCGCCTCTTCATGGCCTCTCGCTCTGGCCTCTGCTCTTGTTCGATGGGCTTTGACATGACTGGCTCAGGCACGTTGGGTTCCCTCCATGGAACTCGTTGCTTGCTGAAGTCTTGGAGTAGAAATTGGGTTTGGAGCTTGGGTGGGGACTGGCGCTTATTCACAGCAGGGGGAACAGGCTCCCGCTGGAGAGGAGCGCCAGATGAAGTTTTGGAGGGTGCAGGCCTAGGAGCAGCAGACTGAGGGACACGAGGCTGGGTATGGTTGGTCCAAGCCGGTTGGGTTGGGTTGGTCACAGTTGGCTGAGCTGGTTTGGCGGGGCCTGGCAAAGAGGCAGGAGCTGGCTGGTGGGATGAATTGGCTGCAGCAGGTTGAGCTGAGTCAGTAGAACCAGGCTGGGCACGGTAAGCCCCAGCAGGCCGATGTGAGGCCAGAGACTGTGGCCTCCGAGGAGCGGGTCGAGCTTGAGGCTTGTCCCAGGCAGAAAAAGGCAGAGGTATCAACTTGACCTTCCCAGGAGGAGGCCGCTCATACTGGGCTGGAGACGGACACTCTGTTTCAGCACTGCTGTCTGGTTTCTGGGCTTGGACTTGCGTTTTCTCAGGACCCTTCCCCTCACGTGGGGTATGCCGCCATGGCTGGATAGCTGGGGGTGGCTGGGGGTCTTTGGGGTTGCTTGACTTTCCCAAGAGCCGACAGGAAGAGAGCCCAGTTTTCGTCTCATTCTTCTTCCCCAGCGCATGAAGAACCTTCACAGACTCCAGCATGCGCACGCCAAGGGAGGTTCGAGGCTTTTGAAAGCTCTGTTGGAGAAGCTCAGTTTGGTGTTCCTTTCGCTTCGTGTGGGGGATTGCTGGCTTCTCTTCTGCCTTGACTTTGTTCCCTGACTGCTTGTTCTCTTCAGCCTTGTTTCTCCCTCTGGTCCTTTTGGTCTTTTCCTGCCCGTGGCTCTTAGTTTTGCTGATCTTTCTGGATGCAGCTTTCTGAGGTTTGCCTTGAGAGTGCTTGGCCGTGTTCACAGGAGCCCTGTCACTGACTGCAGCGTGGCATATAACCACTTCTCCCCCTAACAGGCACTCTGGATTCTTTGGCTGGATTTTGGCCTTGGGAGCGCCACTGATAGGCTCAGAGGCTTTCTGTTTGTTCTTCCTGGGTTGATCAGAGGGAACCTTTATGACACTTGGCTTTTCCTGCACCTGATTCACCTTAATGGCTCTGGTGTCTTTAGCTTTGATCACGTTGGGACCTTGGGATTGATCAAGATCTTTCAAAGGATTAAAGAGCTGGGGAAGGTGAATATCCTCCGCCAGTGTAGTAATGTCTGCAAGACCACTGCTAGGTTCAATCCCATTTTCAAGTGTCCCTAGGTCCTGACGACTCCGGCTGTTCTCTCCCAGATCAGCATTTTCAGAACCAGGCTGCTCCTCTTGGCTGAGGGGATCGGTGCAGGCCAGCGGCTGGTGAATATCAGGGATTCCTAAAGGGAGTAGTGGAGGATCTTGGTTCTCTGTTGGGATCTGGTAGGCATCCAGAGGCTTTGAAAGCTTGGTTTTGATATCATCCACGTGCTTACTCTCTATTTGTCCCTGGCTTGGAGCTGGAGGCAGGGCCAGGAGACGCCTGGCACTCTGGACTGGAGCTGTCACTGAAATGTCCCCAAGTTCAGATGGTGGGTTACTCTCAAGTATGTGGCTGTTTCTGCTACTGCAGGACTTGGGGAGTTCTTGACTTTGTGTCACACAAAACGTCTGGCTTGGAGGTTGCAATCCCAGGGAATTTTTCATCACCAGGGGGGAGGTCTCCATCCCTACAAAGGGATCAAGGGAGAAGTCAGTCCCTGGTAAGTGAGATGCTCCCCCTAAACACCAACACAGCAGTCGTGTACCTTTCAAGGGGTTCAGGGGCAAGATGGGCAAGGCATTTCTACTAACTCTTCTTAAGGATCACGGACAGTGCCCTATGCTACGAGGTAAGCGGTGACTGTTGTAATTCTTACTGGTGAGCCTTTCCTGTCGCTGATTCTCGGCTCGCTTTGTATTTCATAGGACTGTTATAAGTCCAATACAAAATGAGTCTTATTTTTAAAAACCTGAAATGTTTTACAAAGCCTAGCATTCTCATATAGGGTCCTTTCCATTCTCCCCACTTTCCCGAGAGGCCAAGAACACGTCACACCATGAACTAGGAGAGGGGGTAGAGCCCTTGCTGATGAAATACATCAACAAAGACAGAGTCTTAGCCTGCTTGCTCTCTGGACAGGATCTCGGACCACAAGGTCTTCAATCCTGGTATAAATGAAGGAAGTGAGGACAGTTCAACTGGCACTCTCATAACAAGAGTTCTGAAACACCTTCCGAAGAGACTATAGCAGTAGATGAGGGAAGGGAGTGCTACAGTGTGGCAGTACAGGGGGAACGATCGGCTACAGCAGTGAAAAGTGTGGTACCGATTGGTGTGCTCTCGGGGTTCTTGTACATGTAGCATAGATGACCTCTACAGTGGCCCTCCCACCGTCCCACCTGCATTAGGTGTTCTTTTTTTTTGTAATTTATGTTTATGTATTTATTTACTGTTTGAACTTATTTATTCTACGTATTTATTTTTTTGGCTGCACTGGGTCTCTCATTGCTGTGCACGGGCTTTCTCTAGTTGGCGGCTAGCGGGGGCTACTCTCGGTTGCGGTGTGCGGGCTTCTCATCGCGGTGGCTTCTCTTGTTGCGGAGCATGGGCTGTAGGCACGTGGGCTTCGGTAGTTGAGGCTCACGGGCTCTAGAATGCAGGCTCCGTCGTTGTGGCACATGCGCTTAGTTGCTGCACGGCATGTGGGATCTTCGCAGACCAGGGCTCGAACCCGTGTCCCCCGCATTGCATTGGCAGGCGGATTCTTAACCACGGCGCCACCAGGGAAGCCCTAGGTGTTCTCATAGAGAGTCTAAAAACAGAGGGCACTGAGCGAAGGTAGTGGTTATTAAAGGCTCAGGATCTAAATTCTACCTGCCTCTACACCCCTTCCCAGCTGTCGATTTGACCCCATTTTTGAATGCCGACCTCATTCTTCAACTTTCTCTGGCGTTTGTTATACTCACCTTGAAAACTTGTTTCTGTGATGCGTTGAGCAGACACAGGGTGGCAGACTGCAGAGGTGGAAGCTGGTGGTCGGATATTTGTGGGCTGAATCTCCTTCAGTCCCATTCCCATTTCTGGTTGCCCAGAGGCCCGACTTCCTGTGTATGACGCCGAGCCGTAGGATTGCGGGCAGGAGCCAAGTTCTCCATACAGTAAAGACCCCAGTGTGCCTTGGTTATAGTAATATACCTGGCTCCCTTCCTGGCAGGGAAGTGGCAGGCGGCTCTGCCCCTGATTTGGAATCTGAGATGGTGTTCCCTGAGCAAGGCTGGCAGAAAGCGATGGATGTAGAGGGACCATGTTCTTGGCGTCTGAAGTTTTATCATCCTGGGCTGCCAGAAACATGGAGGAGGCAGCTGTGTGGCGGTCAGTGAGTGCCAGAGTAAAGTCTCCGAGTGAAGAAGAATTCTTTTCAGTGCTTGCTGTGATGTCCCACTCAAGAACACCTGGATAGGAAGCAGCTGAAGTGGAGATCTGGCTGTGGTCAGTAACTCCAGATAACATAGTCGTGCTAGAATGTTGGTAAAGGTAGGCACTACCCATGAGTGTCTGGAAAGGGGTACCAGTAGCCGATGCCGCACTGACGGCAGGGGCAGAGACTCTGGAGAAGTTGCAGACACTTCGTGTTAGGGAAGTTGCATTGCTCACCACAGGAGGAGAATGCTGCAGAGAATTTAGAGTTCCAAGTAGAGATGGATGTTGGAAATTTTCTGTAAGAACAAGAGGGTCATGAAAAACTCAGGGAGGTTGAGAAATTCTCACTACGTTTGAGGAACGGCATCATCTGAAGGTTCTTGCTATCAGGACACCTCTACTATCACTACTTCCTGAGAAGCCCAAAATCAGACAGTTGATGATGGCTGTAAGGACTGAGCAGTTTTCCACTCTTCTCTATTAACTGCCTGTGCTCCCATCTTGGGCACAGACGGGCAGAAGAGCCAAGTGGTGTGGTTCAGAGATTGTTCTCTAGGCTGGAAGCAACCTTCTCCCTGCCCTGTCTTTCCCTTCGGCCTGCACTCGTATTGACTTCTATGCTATTTCCTAGACTGGAAGCATTTTAGAACTAGGAGGCCCTTAGAGAACTTCGATGTTCTCAGTCTCATTTCGTGAGTAAGGAAACTGAGGCTCAGAGAGGTCGGGTTGACTTGTTCAAGTTCTCTCATTATGTTAGTATCATTACCAGGTTTCAGAACCTAAGTATCCTGACTTCCTTGCCAGGACTCCACTCTGAGCATGATACTGCCAGAAAGCAGGAGAAATAGAACTTATAATATAGGCATTTTTTTTGTCCATTAGAAAACAGTACGGCTATTACCATTGTCGTCTTCAGTGTCTCCCTTTGCTTGTGCAGTTCCCACGCTATTACCTAGAGGTGACGTACAGCTCAGTCCAACTGGTGAATTGAAAGAGTCATTTTTGCCCTCTTCAAGCCTGGTTTCTCATCCTACCTCAAAATGATTACCCGAAAGTGGATTTCTTAAGTGCTTTTGGAAAGGGAAAAGTTATCTGATTACTTCAGATTACTCACCTATAAAGTGGTTATAACACCACCACCAATAATAATAGCAGTAATAATTAATAGATGAATAAGCTGATCTGTTGCGTATGATTTATATGGAGGAAGATACAATAAGTTCTAGAAAGACAAAGAAAAATCATGACAAGCATATTACGTTAACGAAAAAGAAATCCATAGATATTAATGAAAACTGGGGTATGTGGCAAGTATCGAAGCCTAATGAATTTACTGACAAATGGCATTCTGTACCATCCATGCAATATTATGAAAGTGAATTTTGCCCACTCTAGTTTAGTGAATACTATTAACCAGAAAACACGATGGAGGTGATAGAGGTGAATGAATTCCTAGCCAATGCATACAGACAGAGAAGGTATGTCAGTAAAAAATGCATAACAAGCAACAGAATGCAATAAATGTGCATGTATAGGTAGCCACAACACATATAGACAAGTATTTCAATGAAAACCGGTACGAAGCAGACAGCAAAATAATAAGTGTAAAAGAGTTTCATTATTGTGCTCCTTCATATTTTTACCCAGCAAGTAAGAGGTATTAAGCCTAGGAGAAATATATATTTCAATGAATATAGCTTATATAATAAGCAGAAAGGAAGCTTAAAATGTATCAGGAAGGTTTTTGGATTTATCCTAGAACTTAGATTAGAATCATCTTCAGCATCCAAGAAGATGGCATCCCAAAACCTCAAAAAACCATCATGCCTAGAATCCAATTAAAAAAGATTTTCAAATGTAAGAAAATCCACAGGACTCCACAATATGGTTTTCGATAAACGTGGATGTTTGTTTGTTTTGTTTCTTTGGCCGCGCCGCGTGGCCCTGGCCGTGAAAGCACCGAGTCCTAAGCACTGGACCGCCAGGGAATTCCCTAAGTGGGGGGAATTAGAGATGTGGGGCTTGACTTTTTCTTCTTCTTCTTCGGTAGCTAAGATCTGCAAGCGAACGATGGCTGTTGATCAATGTGCTCTCTGTGTTAGGAAGGAAATAACTGTAAAAATGAAAAGCAGCCTTGCCTTAGAACCTACATATCACACCAAGGAAAATAGTCCTTCTGATTCAATTTAGAAGCTATCACTTAAAATGTTGAATTGGTGAAATGTCTACCTAGTTTAAAAATTAGAAAGAATAAAACACTGAAAAGCAGCCCCCTAGATAACCACTGTGGTTGCTTGTTTATAGGAGGCATCATTTCTAAAACGTATTTCTAAAATGTTTATATTCAAAACTGTCAAGTGGCCAACTGTATTCAGAGAGGCAATAAAAGAAAGAAAACGGAGTATGACTTTTCTGATAAGCTGCCTTTCCCGGTGATCCCCTGTTCTGGCCTTACTTTCCTTCTTAGTCTGTTAATGTAAGGGTTTGCTACCATCAACTTGGTTTTGCCCTGCTCTGAGCAGGTTTCCCTCTGTGCTGTTTCTGCTTTAATTGAAAATCTTTGGTTCCCATCAGCATTCCATTGCAAACTCCGTTTTTCTTGAGAGCTCCTCTATGCTTTCCCTCTTCATTCTTACATTTTCTCCCATCTCTTGGTGCCTGTTGGCCTGTGCTAATGAAAACCATCCTAAACTTCCTTACGCTCGACTCTGTGCCTCCCTGTAGAGCCCAGTACTCTCCATCCTCTCTCCCTATTCTCTCTTTTCAACTAGTCGAAATCCTAGTGGAGGGAGACCATTAGAGATGAAACATCTTGGTATATATTGCTAGTTTTCTATGTCCCCTGGCTTTTCTATGTTTCTGTTGAAACACTCTTGAGAAGTGTCTGATTTCGTTTTCTACATGGGTACCCTTTAAGGCTCAATACTGGAAAAGAAGGGGATCAGAGTGATCAACCCAACGTGGTATCCTAACGTAACAGTTAAGGAAAGCAACAGGCTTTGTGAGACAGCCAGTGATTTGTCCAAAGTCACACAGATAGTAAACGTCAAAGTCAAAAGTGAAATTAGGTCTCCAGACGTGTAGTTCAATACTTTCCCTCATTATTCCATGCTATTTTGAATCTCCTACTCAATTTAGGGGCAAAAGAAATCGAACGCAAAACTTTCCAAAGTTTCTTTTCTTACCTGACATGGTCAGAGAAGAGGAAGCATCCACTGCAGGTACAAGGGATGAGGAGACAACACTAGAGGATGTCTGAGTGGCTGCAGCTGAACGGCGCACGTGTCCAGTACAGAGGTCACTGGTTACTGGTCCAAACAGCTCCACGGAAACCCCAAGGCTCTACCAAGTGGTAGTAGGTTTGGTAGGAGAGTGATGTCACAAAGCAGGCAGTTGAAAGGTATGAGAGAGCCAATAGGGAGGTCCGATCCCCAACAGGAAGGCGGGCTTGGGTGAAGAGAGTGTAGGAGAGCTAAAACAACACCTGAGTTTCTGAGCTCTGGGGAGGAAATCCTAGAAGACAGATTTACCTCCCCCAGGCTCTTCCATTAGGGAAATCATTGCCACATTTCTTACAGACGTTCATTAATACACTGAACTAAGAGTTACTTATATTCTACAGAGTATTCTATTTTATGTATCATATACTTAGAGCTATATAGATCTTATTTAATTAATAATCCTTAGGAAGGAAAGAGCCATCTAGTTTGAACTATTACAGTTGTTCTGAAATCAGATGTGTCTAATGAGTGAACTGATAGCAGCTTTTAAGGAGCCAAAGTAGGGATTAAGAAGCTCTCTTTGTAACTTGGTTCAAGAGTAGGGTGAAGTTTGTTGAGTGTACCTTGTGGAGAATGTTGTGGTCCAAGGCTCTTCTCTTTTAGTTTCTTCTCCTTGACTCCTACCTTCCTTGGGCTGGGCTAGGCTGGGGGCCAGGTTGGACTTGCGACTTAACGTTTCTCTTCCGCTTCCTCTTTTTTTTTTTCTTCCATTATGGGCATTGCTTCGAGGACAAGCCTTGATCTTGCATTGGACGTTACTTCCTGTCAACTTCCAGCAGCAGGAGTCTTCTTTTCAGTGCTTGATGCTTCACGAAATAGACTCTGCCCGTTGGCAGCAAATACCAGAGAGCTAGGAGACAGAGCTGGTTGCAGACCTTTCCTCTTCCAGCCTTTGGTTGCAATTGTTTGGCCCATAATTTGCTAGCTCTAGTTCCTTGGGCCACACAGGTATCCTGCCATCTCCAGCTCTTGTTATATGTGAGAGACATTCTGAACACTGTCCCTTTTTCTTTGCACAGAAGTATATACAGTGTGGCAGTTACTGTAATCTCCTCCGCCTTGCAAACAGCCACTCTAGAATCTTGGACCTCTAGGACTCTCTGTCTTGCATGCTTGGGGGCAAGGCCAAGCAAAATGAAGAGGAGAATAATTAGAGAAAGAGGAGGACGTTGGTGGAGAATTGGGAGCAGGTAAGGTGAAAGGGCACAGGAGAAAAGAGATGCATGTAGACTTTTTGGTTTCTGTGGGAAACAGGTTGACACACTTGGGCCTCATTTGGTATTAACAGAACAGAGAGTTAAAGATCTAAGTAGCTAGATAGTGTGCAGCAACTGCCATGAAGTCTGTACACTGAAGAGAACAGTCTCACATCTAGTTTTCATTTTGTTTTATGTCATAGTACCTTATTTATAGCATTCACTGGTGTGTTTGTAGAATACAGATGTTTTCAAATGCTCTGGTTTTGTCTACATGGTTATCTCCTTGTCCTGTTTGTAAGGAATCCAACATTGTAAGACATATTGCATGTTTTTCTCTTGACGATTGTTGACCTTGAAGCGTCATGAACTGACTTGAGCTGTTGGATTCTGTGGAGAAACGTTCAAAAGGGTCTGTGAAAAAGGCACTGTGGTGAGTCGCATTATGCACCCGAGCGTAAGGAGCAAGATATCTGCCACCAGCCCAGCTTGGCCTGGATTGCCTCTGTTTTAGTTCCCCTGGTTAGTGCTTTTCTCCCTAACCACTCTTGTGACTGTGATAATGTGAGTAAGGGCTGAGTTGCTAATGATCTATGTGTGAGGTAAGCTGGTTTGAGGGAGGAAATCTATGGACCTAGTCATTTTCCTTGGTGGTAAGCTTTCAGGGGTGCAGAGATGGATCTTCCTGGGGCCTTTTCTGGTCCCAGGAAGATATCGCATAGATGGGACCTCCCAAGACACACATTGAATCTTTAGGCCTGTTTTTCCTATTATGAGGTACGAGTTTCTTCACTGATGGGGATGATGCTTATCTGAGAAGAAATTGTGAAAGGTGGTGTAGTGTAGAGGTGTGGCTTAAGCTTTTAAGTTTTCCTCCAGGTTTTTCCCCTAAGCTTCCTACTTCGGACGGCCTACTTACATGATACTAGTAGGTGATGTCCGGCTAACAACTTCCTAAATACCTGCAAGCCAGATCAGTGTCTCTTTTCTCTGTATTCTCATGGAAATCAAGGGTCCCGCCGAATTTTCCATCGAAACAGTTGATTTGTGTTGTCTCTAGGAATTCTAAAGGGCGTACCGTTGCTTCCTAACCGGTGTCATTTGGGAGATCCGCCTCTGTACGTTCAAATGATTAATTTTGAGACTTTGCTCATGTGTGCAGTAAACCCTTGAATTCCCTAAGACCTTCCTTTCCTCCATCTCCTACCCCATTAAGCCCGCTTCAGTTCATCTCCTGAATTTCTTTGGAATCTGTCAGCCAGCTCTTCCTCAACTTCCTAATACTGAACTTGCCTGTCTGTTGCGATTAGGTCCTAACTAGTGTCCATATATCTTGTTTCCTTCCAATCCACTCTTCACACAAGAAACCTTCAAAGCAAGTTGGAACGTTGCTCATAAACATCGCTCACAAACATTGTTTTGAGAATAGAAAACACACTGTTGGCCTTTAAGACTCTGCGTGGTCTAGAATCCTCTCTGCTTCTCTAGTCCCATCTTGTGCCACTTTTGCCCTCACTTTCTATGCTTCAGATACACTGAATTAACCTTAGTTCTCACTCATCTGACAGAAGTCAGTTCAGATACTATTTTTCACTGTGATTCCTAGCATTAAGGAATTTGATTATCAGGTTTTGTATGAGGACTATTTCATCAGGGGTACAGAAGTTCTGGCCATCTCTGGTTTTGGATATCCCTTATTTGTTGAGACCTTTGCGTTGTTTGGTTGCCTTTTGTCTGTTTTCCAGATGGGAAAACAGGAACAAGGGAAGTATAGGTTATTACTAGGTGGGGTTGAACAAGTGGAGCAGCAAACTGCAAAGCAGAAAGAAGAGGGACGTACTATAGAGGGATATGACTTCCATTCTCAAGGCGCCTGCATCCTGTGCAGGGAGACAGCCTAACATAAAATGTGCCTAACAACAAATATATTGACTTCTTACTAAAAATCTCCAGTTCATAGAACCGAGGGGTTTGTACCTTCTCCTTTAAAAGTGATAGTCCTGGGACTTCCCCGGTGGTCCCGTGGTGAAGACTCTGCGCTTCCAATGCAGCAGGCGTGGGTTCAATCCCTGGTTGGGGAGCTAAGATCCCACATGCTGCGCAGCCAAAGAAATTTTTTTCGAACGTTATACTCCTGTATTGTTGGCTTTAGTGGTTTAGATTTTGTTTTACTGTTAAGAAGATTTCAGTTTATTTACCGGGAACAAACAACACATAATGTAAGAATAGTTTCCCAGAAACGATTTCCATCATTCTCTTCCTCCCTTTCTCCCGCAGACTGGTGTTTCACCTTGACAAGTTCTCTGTCATTCCATAGGAAAGCTGTCTGGCTTGGAGGTTGCAATCCCAGGGAATTTTTCATCAGCGGGGAAGTCTCCATCACTACAGAGGAATCAAGGGAGAAGTCAGTCCCTGGTAAGTGAGATGCTCCCCCTAAACACCAACACAGCAGTCGTGTACCTTTCAAGGGGTTCAGGGGCAAGATGGGCAAGGCATTTCTACTAACTCTTCTTAAGGATCACGGACAGTGCCCTATGCTACGAGGTAAGCGGTGACTGCTGTAGTTCTTACTGGTGATCCTTTCCTGTCACTGATTCTCGGCTTTCTTTGTATTTCATAGGACTGTTGTCAGTCCAATACAAAATGAGTCTTATTTTTAAAAACCTGAAATGTTTTACAGAGCCTAGCATTCTCATATAGGGTCCTTTCCATTCTCCCCACTTTCCCGAGAGGCCAAGAACACTTCACACCATGAACTAGGAGAGGGGGTAGAGCCCTTTCTGATGAAATACATCAACAAAGACAGAGCCTTAGCCTGCTTGCTCTCTGGACAGGATCTCGGACCACAAGGTCTTCAATCCTGGTATAAATGAAGGAAGTGAGGACAGTTCAACTCGCACTCTCATAACAAGAGTTCTGAAACACCTTCCAAAGAGACTATAGCAGTAGACGAGGGAAGGGAGTGCTACAGTGTGGCAGTACAGGGGGAATGATCGGCTACAGCAGTGAAAAGTGTGGTACCGATCGGTGTGCTCTCGGGGTTCTTGTACATGTAGCATAGATGACCTCTACGGTGGCCCTCCCACCTTCCCACCTGCATTAGGTGTTCTTTTTTTTTGTAATTTATGTTTATGTATTTATTTACTGTTTGAACTTATTTATTCTACGTATTTATTTTTTTGGCCGCACTGGGTCTCTCATTGCTGTGCACGGGCTTTCTCTAGTTGGCGGCTAGCGGGGGCTACTCTCGGTTGCGGTGTGCGGGCATCTCATCGCGGTGGCTTCTCTTGTTGCGGAGCATGGGCTGTAGGCACGTGGGCTTCGGTAGTTGAGGCTCACGGGCTCTAGAATGCAGGCTCCGTCGTCGTGGCACATGCGCTTAGTTGCTGCACGGCATGTGGGATCTTCGCAGACCAGGGCTCGAACCCGTGTCCCCTGCATTGGCAGGCGCCACCAGGGAAGCCCTAGGTGTTCTCATATAGAGTCTAAAAACAGAGAGCACTGAGAGAAGGTAGTGGTTATTAAAGGCTCAGGATCTAAATTCTACCTGTCTCTACACCCCTTCCCAGCTGTCGATTTGACCCCATTTTTGAATGCTGACCTCATTGTTCAACTTTTCTCTGCCGTCTGTATACTCACCTTGAAAACTTGTTTCTGTGATGCGTTGAGCAGACACAGGGTGGCAGATTGCAGAGGTGGAAGCTGGTGGTCGGATATTTGTGGGCTGAATCTCCTTCAGTCCCATTCCCATTTCTGGTTGCCCAGAGGCCCTACTTCCTGTGTGTGACGCAGAGCCGTAGGATTGCGGGCAGGAGCCAAGTTCTCCATACAGTAAAGACCCCAGTGTGCCTTGGTTACAGTAATATACCTGGCTTCCTTCCTGGCAGGGAAGTGACAGGCGGCTATGCCCCTGATTTGTTCGTGGGCCTCCTGATCCAGCAGTTCCCTTGGCTCTGCCCCTGTCGTCAGCTGCCCCTAGGATAACTCTGAGCCCTAGCCACTTCTCTGGTAGATTTCCCTATTCCCCCACTACAGTCACACCTGAATAAGGCAACTCAGACCTTTCAGAGATGTGTCCTGAACCTCTTGTTTTCTGAAATACCTATCTGGTGGTTGTGAGACTTAAGGCCAGCGTCCCCGAGAGACTTTTTCTATTTCTCCTAGTAAACCTAGACTCATCTTCTGTCACCTTCAACTCTACTCCAATTGTGTTCTTTCAACCCAGACCTCTGACCCTGCTTTTTACTTCTGCCATTTCATCCTCACTCCTGCTTCCTTTCCTAAATCCATACGTCTCTTTTGGCCTTCCTAGCCCTGGGCCAAGTTCCTTCCTCTTTGCTCAGTTTTTACCCCTTTCCTTCATTCTCCCATCCAACTTTCAGTCCTTCCTTTCTCACGCCCCAGTTAGCAGCATCTGAAAATTCGAAAGGTTTGTTACTCGTCTATTAATTGTATTCCATTTACTTATTCAGTTCTATACCTGTCTTACCTGTGTATGGAAGAACAGCTGGTAGCCAAGGTGGCACCAAGAATCCTAGCAGCTCTCACTTGACGTATCCGTAGTAGTCGGCAATTTCCATTTCGTTTTCCCTCTCGGTGAAAAATTGCAGCTTGCCCGAAGAGGTGTATCTGGCAGCATTCTCCCGTTGTTGTTGAGCCCGCCTCTTCATGGCCTCTCGCTCTGGCCTCTGCTCTTGTTCGATGGGCTTTGACATGACTGGCTCAGGCACGTTGGGTTCCCTCCATGGAACTCGTTGCTTGCTGAAGTCTTGGAGTAGAAATTGGGTTTGGAGCTTGGGTGGGGACTGGCGCTTATTCACAGCAGGGGGAACAGGCTCCCGCTGGAGAGGAGCGCCAGATGAAGTTTTGGAGGGTGCAGGCCTAGGAGCAGCAGACTGAGGGACACGAGGCTGGGTATGGTTGGTCCAAGCCGGTTGGGTTGGGTTGGTCACAGTTGGCTGAGCTGGTTTGGCGGGGCCTGGCAAAGAGGCAGGAGCTGGCTGGTGGGATGAATTGGCTGCAGCAGGTTGAGCTGAGTCAGTAGAACCAGGCTGGGCACGGTAAGCCCCAGCAGGCCGATGTGAGGCCAGAGACTGTGGCCTCCGAGGAGCGGGTCGAGCTTGAGGCTTGTCCCAGGCAGAAAAAGGCAGAGGTATCAACTTGACCTTCCCAGGAGGAGGCCGCTCATACTGGGCTGGAGACGGACACTCTGTTTCAGCACTGCTGTCTGGTTTCTGGGCTTGGACTTGCGTTTTCTCAGGACCCTTCCCCTCACGTGGGGTATGCCGCCATGGCTGGATAGCTGGGGGTGGCTGGGGGTCTTTGGGGTTGCTTGACTTTCCCAAGAGCCGACAGGAAGAGAGCCCAGTTTTCGTCTCATTCTTCTTCCCCAGCGCATGAAGAACCTTCACAGACTCCAGCATGCGCACGCCAAGGGAGGTTCGAGGCTTTTGAAAGCTCTGTTGGAGAAGCTCAGTTTGGTGTTCCTTTCGCTTCGTGTGGGGGATTGCTGGCTTCTCTTCTGCCTTGACTTTGTTCCCTGACTGCTTGTTCTCTTCAGCCTTGTTTCTCCCTCTGGTCCTTTTGGTTTTTTCCTGCCCGTGGCTCTTAGTTTTGCTGATCTTTCTGGATGCAGCTTTCTGAGGTTTGCCTTGAGAGTGCTTGGCCGTGTTCACAGGAGCCCTGTCACTGACTGCAGCGTGGCATATAACCACTTCTCCCCCTAACAGGCACTCTGGATTCTTTGGCTGGATTTTGGCCTTGGGAGCGCCACTGATAGGCTCAGAGGCTTTCTGTTTGTTCTTCCTGGGTTGATCAGAGGGAACCTTTATGACACTTGGCTTTTCCTGCACCGGATTCACCTTAATGGCTCTGGTGTCTTTAGCTTTGATCACGTTGGGACCTTGGGATTGATCAAGATCTTTCAAAGGATTAAAGAGCTGGGGAAGGTGAATATCCTCCGCCAGTGTAGTAATGTCTGCAAGACCACTGCTAGGTTCAATCCCATTTTCAAGTGTCCCTAGGTCCTGACGACTCCGGCTGTTCTCTCCCAGATCAGCATTTTCAGAACCAGGCTGCTCCTCTTGGCTGAGGGGATCGGTGCAGGCCAGCGGCTGGTGAATATCAGGGATTCCTAAAGGGAGTAGTGGAGGATCTTGGTTCTCTGTTGGGATCTGGTAGGCATCCAGAGGCTTTGAAAGCTTGGTTTTGATATCATCCACGTGCTTACTCTCTATTTGTCCCTGGCTTGGAGCTGGAGGCAGGGCCAGGAGACGCCTGGCACTCTGGACTGGAGCTGTCACTGAAATGTCCCCAAGTTCAGATGGTGGGTTACTCTCAAGTATGTGGCTGTTTCTGCTACTGCAGGACTTGGGGAGTTCTTGACTTTGTGTCACACAAAACGTCTGGCTTGGAGGTTGCAATCCCAGGGAATTTTTCATCACCAGGGGGGAGGTCTCCATCCCTACAAAGGGATCAAGGGAGAAGTCAGTCCCTGGTAAGTGAGATGCTCCCCCTAAACACCAACACAGCAGTCGTGTACCTTTCAAGGGGTTCAGGGGCAAGATGGGCAAGGCATTTCTACTAACTCTTCTTAAGGATCACGGACAGTGCCCTATGCTACGAGGTAAGCGGTGACTGTTGTAATTCTTACTGGTGAGCCTTTCCTGTCGCTGATTCTCGGCTCGCTTTGTATTTCATAGGACTGTTATAAGTCCAATACAAAATGAGTCTTATTTTTAAAAACCTGAAATGTTTTACAAAGCCTAGCATTCTCATATAGGGTCCTTTCCATTCTCCCCACTTTCCCGAGAGGCCAAGAACACGTCACACCATGAACTAGGAGAGGGGGTAGAGCCCTTGCTGATGAAATACATCAACAAAGACAGAGTCTTAGCCTGCTTGCTCTCTGGACAGGATCTCGGACCACAAGGTCTTCAATCCTGGTATAAATGAAGGAAGTGAGGACAGTTCAACTGGCACTCTCATAACAAGAGTTCTGAAACACCTTCCGAAGAGACTATAGCAGTAGATGAGGGAAGGGAGTGCTACAGTGTGGCAGTACAGGGGGAACGATCGGCTACAGCAGTGAAAAGTGTGGTACCGATTGGTGTGCTCTCGGGGTTCTTGTACATGTAGCATAGATGACCTCTACAGTGGCCCTCCCACCGTCCCACCTGCATTAGGTGTTCTTTTTTTTTGTAATTTATGTTTATGTATTTATTTACTGTTTGAACTTATTTATTCTACGTATTTATTTTTTTGGCTGCACTGGGTCTCTCATTGCTGTGCACGGGCTTTCTCTAGTTGGCGGCTAGCGGGGGCTACTCTCGGTTGCGGTGTGCGGGCTTCTCATCGCGGTGGCTTCTCTTGTTGCGGAGCATGGGCTGTAGGCACGTGGGCTTCGGTAGTTGAGGCTCACGGGCTCTAGAATGCAGGCTCCGTCGTTGTGGCACATGCGCTTAGTTGCTGCACGGCATGTGGGATCTTCGCAGACCAGGGCTCGAACCCGTGTCCCCCGCATTGCATTGGCAGGCGGATTCTTAACCACGGCGCCACCAGGGAAGCCCTAGGTGTTCTCATAGAGAGTCTAAAAACAGAGGGCACTGAGCGAAGGTAGTGGTTATTAAAGGCTCAGGATCTAAATTCTACCTGCCTCTACACCCCTTCCCAGCTGTCGATTTGACCCCATTTTTGAATGCCGACCTCATTCTTCAACTTTCTCTGGCGTTTGTTATACTCACCTTGAAAACTTGTTTCTGTGATGCGTTGAGCAGACACAGGGTGGCAGACTGCAGAGGTGGAAGCTGGTGGTCGGATATTTGTGGGCTGAATCTCCTTCAGTCCCATTCCCATTTCTGGTTGCCCAGAGGCCCGACTTCCTGTGTATGACGCCGAGCCGTAGGATTGCGGGCAGGAGCCAAGTTCTCCATACAGTAAAGACCCCAGTGTGCCTTGGTTATAGTAATATACCTGGCTCCCTTCCTGGCAGGGAAGTGGCAGGCGGCTCTGCCCCTGATTTGGAATCTGAGATGGTGTTCCCTGAGCAAGGCTGGCAGAAAGCGATGGATGTAGAGGGACCATGTTCTTGGCGTCTGAAGTTTTATCATCCTGGGCTGCCAGAAACATGGAGGAGGCAGCTGTGTGGCGGTCAGTGAGTGCCAGAGTAAAGTCTCCGAGTGAAGAAGAATTCTTTTCAGTGCTTGCTGTGATGTCCCACTCAAGAACACCTGGATAGGAAGCAGCTGAAGTGGAGATCTGGCTGTGGTCAGTAACTCCAGATAACATAGTCGTGCTAGAATGTTGGTAAAGGTAGGCACTACCCATGAGTGTCTGGAAAGGGGTACCAGTAGCCGATGCCGCACTGACGGCAGGGGCAGAGACTCTGGAGAAGTTGCAGACACTTCGTGTTAGGGAAGTTGCATTGCTCACCACAGGAGGAGAATGCTGCAGAGAATTTAGAGTTCCAAGTAGAGATGGATGTTGGAAATTTTCTGTAAGAACAAGAGGGTCATGAAAAACTCAGGGAGGTTGAGAAATTCTCACTACGTTTGAGGAACGGCATCATCTGAAGGTTCTTGCTATCAGGACACCTCTACTATCACTACTTCCTGAGAAACCCAAAATCAGACAGTTGATGATGGCTGTAAGGACTGAGCAGTTTTCCACTCTTCTCTATTAACTGCCTGTGCTCCCATCTTGGGCACAGACGGGCAGAAGAGCCAAGTGGTGTGGTTCAGAGATTGTTCTCTAGGCTGGAAGCAACCTTCTCCCTGCCCTGTCTTTCCCTTCAGCCTGCACTCGTATTGACTTCTATGCTATTTCCTAGACTGGAAGCATTTTAGAACTAGGAGGCCCTTAGAGAACTTCGATGTTCTCAGTCTCATTTCGTGAGTAAGGAAACTGAGGCTCAGAGAGGTCGGGTTGACTTGTTCAAGTTCTCTCATTATGTTAGTATCATTACCAGGTTTCAGAACCTAAGTATCCTGACTTCCTTGCCAGGACTCCACTCTGAGCATGATACTGCCAGAAAGCAGGAGAAATAGAACTTATAATATAGGCATTTTTTTTGTCCATTAGAAAACAGTACGGCTATTACCATTGTCGTCTTCAGTGTCTCCCTTTGCTTGTGCAGTTCCCACGCTATTACCTAGAGGTGACGTACAGCTCAGTCCAACTGGTGAATTGAAAGAGTCATTTTTGCCCTCTTCAAGCCTGGTTTCTCATCCTACCTCAAAATGATTACCCGAAAGTGGATTTCTTAAGTGCTTTTGGAAAGGGAAAAGTTATCTGATTACTTCAGATTACTCACCTATAAAGTGGTTATAACACCACCACCAATAATAATAGCAGTAATAATTAATAGATGAATAAGCTGATCTGTTGCGTATGATTTATATGGAGGAAGATACAATAAGTTCTAGAAAGACAAAGAAAAATCATGACAAGCATATTACGTTAACGAAAAAGAAATCCATAGATATTAATGAAAACTGGGGTATGTGGCAAGTATCAAAGCCTAATGAATTTACTGACAAATGGCATTCTGTACCATCCATGCAATATTATGAAAGTGAATTTTGCCCACTCTATTTTAGTGAATACTATTAACCAGAAAACACGATGGAGGTGATAGAGGTGAATGAATTCCTAGCCAATGCATACAGACAGAGAAGGTATGTCAGTAAAAAATGCATAACAAGCAACAGAATGCAATAAATGTGCATGTATAGGTAGCCACAACACATATAGACAAGTATTTCAATGAAAACCGGTACGAAGCAGACAGCAAAATAATAAGTGTAAAAGAGTTTCATTATTGTGCTCCTTCATATTTTTACCCAGCAAGTAAGAGGTATTAAGCCTAGGAGAAATATATATTTCAATGAATATAGCTTATATAATAAGCAGAAAGGAAGCTTAAAATGTATCAGGAAGGTTTTTGGATTTATCCTAGAACTTAGATTAGAATCATCTTCAGCATCCAGGAAGATGGCATCCCAAAACCTCAAAAAACCATCATGCCTAGAATCCAATTAAAAAAGATTTTCAAATGTAAGAAAATCCACAGGACTCCACAATATGGTTTTCGATAAACGTGGATGTTTGTTTGTTTTGTTTCTTTGGCCGCGCCGCGTGGCCCTGGCCGTGAAAGCACCGAGTCCTAAGCACTGGACCGCCAGGGAATTCCCTAAGTGGGGGGAATTAGAGATGTGGGGCTTGACTTTTTCTTCTTCTTCTTCGGTAGCTAAGATCTACAAGCGAACGATGGCTGTTGATCAATGTGCTCTCTGTGTTAGGAAGGAAATAACTGTAAAAATGAAAAGCAGCCTTGCCTTAGAACCTACATATCACACCAAGGAAAATAGTCCTTCTGATTCAATTTAGAAGATATCACTTAAAATGTTGAATTGGTGAAATGTCTACCTAGTTTAAAAATTAGAAAGAATAAAACACTGAAAAGCAGCCCCCTAGATAACCACTGTGGTTGCTTGTTTATAGGAGGCATCATTTCTAAAACGTATTTCTAAAATGTTTATATTCAAAACTGTCAAGTGGCCAACTGTATTCAGAGAGGCAATAAAAGAAAGAAAACGGAGTATGACTTTTCTGATAAGCTGCCTTTCCCGGTGATCCCCTGTTCTGGCCTTACTTTCCTTCTTAGTCTGTTAATGTAAGGGTTTGCTACCATCAACTTGGTTTTGCCCTGCTCTGAGCAGGTTTCCCTCTGTGCTGTTTCTGCTTTAATTGAAAATCTTTGGTTCCCATCAGCATTCCATTGCAAACTCCGTTTTTCTTGAGAGCTCCTCTATGCTTTCCCTCTTCATTCTTACATTTTCTCCCATCTCTTGGTGCCTGTTGGCCTGTGCTAATGAAAACCATCCTAAACTTCCTTACGCTCGACTCTGTGCCTCCCTGTAGAGCCCAGTACTCTCCATCCTCTCTCCCTATTCTCTCTTTTCAACTAGTCGAAATCCTAGTGGAGGGAGACCATTAGAGATGAAACATCTTGGTATATATTGCTAGTTTTCTATGTCCCCTGGCTTTTCTATGTTTCTGTTGAAACACTCTTGAGAAGTGTCTGATTTCGTTTTCTACATGGGTACCCTTTAAGGCTCAATACTGGAAAAGAAGGGGATCAGAGTGATCAACCCAATGTGGTATCCTAACGTAACAGTTAAGGAAAGCAACAGGCTTTGTGAGACAGCCAGTGATTTGTCCAAAGTCACACAGATAGTAAACGTCAAAGTCAAAAGTGAAATTAGGTCTCCAGACTTGTAGTTCAATACTTTCCCTCATTATTCCATGCTATTTTGAATCTCCTACTCAATTTAGGGGCAAAAGAAATCGAACGCAAAACTTTCCAAAGTTTCTTTTCTTACCTGACATGGTCAGAGAAGAGGAAGCATCCACTGCAGGTACAAGGGATGAGGAGACAACACTAGAGGATGTCTGAGTGGCTGCAGCTGAACGGCGCACGTGTCCAGTACAGAGGTCACTGGTTACTGGTCCAAACAGCTCCACGGAAACCCCAAGGCTCTACCAAGTGGTAGTAGGTTTGGTAGGAGAGTGATGTCACAAAGCAGGCAGTTGAAAGGTATGAGAGAGCCAATAGGGAGGTCCGATCCCCAACAGGAAGGCGGGCTTGGGTGAAGAGAGTGTAGGAGAGCTAAAACAACACCTGAGTTTCTGAGCTCTGGGGAGGAAATCCTAGAAGACAGATTTACCTCCCCCAGGCTCTTCCATTAGGGAAATCATTGCCACATTTCTTACAGACGTTCATTAATACACTGAACTAAGAGTTACTTATATTCTACAGAGTATTCTATTTTATGTATCATATACTTAGAGCTATATAGATCTTATTTAATTAATAATCCTTAGGAAGGAAAGAGCCATCTAGTTTGAACTATTACAGTTGTTCTGAAATCAGATGTGTCTAATGAGTGAACTGATAGCAGCTTTTAAGGAGCCAAAGTAGGGATTAAGAAGCTCTCTTTGTAACTTGGTTCAAGAGTAGGGTGAAGTTTGTTGAGTGTACCTTGTGGAGAATGTTGTGGTCCAAGGCTCTTCTCTTTTAGTTTCTTCTCCTTGACTCCTACCTTCCTTGGGCTGGGCTAGGCTGGGGGCCAGGTTGGACGTGCGACTTAACATTTCTCTTCCGCTTTCTCTTTTTTTTTTTTTCTTCCATTATGGGCATTGCTTCGAGGACAAGCCTTGATCTTGCATTGGACGTTACTTCCTGTCAACTTCCAGCAGCAGGAGTCTTCTTTTCAGTGCTTGATGCTTCACGAAATAGACTCTGCCCGTTGGCAGCAAATACCAGAGAGCTAGGAGACAGAGCTGGTTGCAGACCTTTCCTCTTCCAGCCTTTGGTTGCAATTGTTTGGCCCATAATTTGCTAGCTCTAGTTCCTTGGGCCACACAGGTATCCTGCCATCTCCAGCTCTTGTTATATGTGAGAGACATTCTGAACACTGTCCCTTTTTCTTTGCACAGAAGTATATACAGTGTGGCAGCTACTGTAATCTCCTCCGCCTTGCAAACAGCCACTCTAGAATCTTGGACCTCTAGGACTCTCTGTCTTGCATGCTTGGGGGCAAGGCCAAGCAAAATGAAGAGGAGAATAATTAGAGAAAGAGGAGGACGTTGGTGGAGAATTGGGAGCAGGTAAGGTGAAAGGGCACAGGAGAAAAGAGATGCATGTAGACTTTTTGGTTTCTGTGGGAAACAGGTTGACACACTTGGGCCTCATTTGGTATTAACAGAACAGAGAGTTAAAGATCTAAGTAGCTAGATAGTGTGCAGCAACTGCCATGAAGTCTGTACACTGAAGAGAACAGTCTCACATCTAGTTTTCATTTTGTTTTATGTCATAGTACCTTATTTGTAGCATTCACTGGTGTGTTTGTAGAATACAGATGTTTTCAAATGCTCTGGTTTTGTCTACATGGTTATCTCCTTGTCCTGTTTGTAAGGAATCCAACATTGTAAGACATATTGCATGTTTTTCTCTTGACGATTGTTGACCTTGAAGCGTCATGAACTGACTTGAGCTGTTGGATTCTGTGGAGAAACGTTCAAAAGGGTCTGTGAAAAAGGCACTGTGGTGAGTCGCATTATGCACCCGAGCGTAAGGAGCAAGATATCTGCCACCAGCCCAGCTTGGCCTGGATTGCCTCTGTTTTAGTTCCCCTGGTTAGTGCTTTTCTCCCTAACCACTCTTGTGACTGTGATAATGTGAGTAAGGGCGGAGTTGCTAATGATCTATGTGTGAGGTAAGCTGGTTTGAGGGAGGAAATCTATGGACCTAGTCATTTTCCTTGGTGGTAAGCTTTCAGGGGTGCAGAGATGGATCTTCCTGGGGCCTTTTCTGGTCCCAGGAAGATATCGCATAGATGGGACCTCCCAAGACACACATTGAATCTTTAGGCCTGTTTTTCCTATTATGAGGTACGAGTTTCTTCACTGATGGGGATGATGCTTATCTGAGAAGAAATTGTGAAAGGTGGTGTAGTGTAGAGGTGTGGCTTAAGCTTTTAAGTTTTCCTCCAGGTTTTTCCCCTAAGCTTCCTACTTCGGACGGCCTACTTACATGATACTAGTAGGTGATGTCCGGCTAACAACTTCCTAAATATACCTGCAAGCCAGATCAGTGTCTCTTTTCTCTGTATTCCCATGGAAATCAAGAGTCCCGCCGAATTTTCCATCGAAACAGTTGATTTGTGTTGTCTCTAGGAATTCTAAAGGGCGTACCGTTGCTTCCTAACCGGTGTCATTTGGGAGATCCGCCTCTGTACGTTCAAATGATTAATTTTGAGACTTTGCTCATGTGTGCAGTAAACCCTTGAATTCCCTAAGACCTTCCTTTCCTCCATCTCCTACCCCATTAAGCCCGCTTCAGTTCATCTCCTGAATTTCTTTGGAATCTGTCAGCCAGCTCTTCCTCAACTTCCTAATACTGAACTTGCCTGTCTGTTGCGATTAGGTCCTAACTAGTGTCCATATATCTTGTTTCCTTCCAATCCACTCTTCACACAAGAAACCTTCAAAGCAAGTTGGAACGTTGCTCATAAACATCGCTCACAAGCATTGTTTTGAGAATAGAAAACACACTGTTGGCCTTTAAGACTCTGCGTGGTCTAGAATCCTCTCTGCTTCTCTAGTCCCATCTTGTGCCACTTTTGCCCTCACTTTCTATGCTTCAGATACACTGAATTAACCTTAGTTCTCACTCATCTGACAGAAGTCAGTTCAGATACTATTTTTCACTGTGATTCCTAGCATTAAGGAATTTGATTATCAGGTTTTGTATGAGGACTATTTCATCAGGGGTACAGAAGTTCTGGCCATCTCTGGTTTTGGATATCCCTTATTTGTTGAGACCTTTGCGTTGTTTGGTTGCCTTTTGTCTGTTTTCCAGATGGGAAAACAGGAACAAGGGAAGTATAGGTTATTACTAGGTGGGGTTGAGCAAGTGGAGCAGCAAACTGCAAAGCAGAAAGAAGAGGGACGTACTATAGAGGGATATGACTTCCATTCTCAAGGCGCCTGCATCCTGTGCAGGGAGACAGCCTAACATAAAATGTGCCTAACAACAAATATATTGACTTCTTACTAAAAATCTCCAGTTCATAGAACCGAGGGGTTTGTACCTTCTCCTTTAAAAGTGATAGTCCTGGGACTTCCCCGGTGGTCCCGTGGTGAAGACTCTGCGCTTCCAATGCAGCAGGCGTGGGTTCAATCCCTGGTTGGGGAGCTAAGATCCCACATGCTGCGCAGCCAAAGAAATTTTTTTCGAACGTTATACTCCTGTATTGTTGGCTTTAGTGGTTTAGATTTTGTTGTACTGTTAAGAAGATTTCAGTTTATTTACCGGGAACAAACAACACATAATGTAAAAATAGTTTCCCAGAAACGATTTCCATCATTCTCTTCCTCCCTTTCTCCCGCAGACTGGTGTTTCACCTTGACAAGTTCTCTGTCATTCCATAGGAAAGCTGTCTGGCTTGGAGGTTGCAATCCCAGGGAATTTTTCATCAGCGGGGAAGTCTCCATCACTACAGAGGAATCAAGGGAGAAGTCAGTCCCTGGTAAGTGAGATGCTCCCCCTAAACACCAACACAGCAGTCGTGTACCTTTCAAGGGGTTCAGGGGCAAGATGGGCAAGGCATTTCTACTAACTCTTCTTAAGGATCACGGACAGTGCCCTATGCTACGAGGTAAGCGGTGACTGCTGTAGTTCTTACTGGTGATCCTTTCCTGTCACTGATTCTCGGCTTTCTTTGTATTTCATAGGACTGTTGTCAGTCCAATACAAAATGAGTCTTATTTTTAAAAACCTGAAATGTTTTACAGAGCCTAGCATTCTCATATAGGGTCCTTTCCATTCTCCCCACTTTCCCGAGAGGCCAAGAACACTTCACACCATGAACTAGGAGAGGGGGTAGAGCCCTTTCTGATGAAATACATCAACAAAGACAGAGCCTTAGCCTGCTTGCTCTCTGGACAGGATCTCGGACCACAAGGTCTTCAATCCTGGTATAAATGAAGGAAGTGAGGACAGTTCAACTGGCACTCTCATAACAAGAGTTCTGAAACACCTTCCAAAGAGACTATAGCAGTAGATGAGGGAAGGGAGTGCTACAGTGTGGCAGTACAGGGGGAATGATCGGCTACAGCAGTGAAAAGTGTGGTACCGATTGGTGTGCTCTCGGGGTTCTTGTACATGTAGCATAGATGACCTCTACGGTGGCCCTCCCACCTTCCCACCTGCATTAGGTGTTCTTTTTTTTTGTAATTTATGTTTATGTATTTATTTACTGTTTGAACTTATTTATTCTACGTATTTATTTTTTTGGCCGCACTGGGTCTCTCATTGCTGTGCACGGGCTTTCTCTAGTTGGCGGCTAGCGGGGGCTACTCTCGGTTGCGGTGTGCGGGCATCTCATCGCGGTGGCTTCTCTTGTTGCGGAGCATGGGCTGTAGGCACGTGGGCTTCGGTAGTTGAGGCTCACGGGCTCTAGAATGCAGGCTCCGTCGTTGTGGCACATGCGCTTAGTTGCTGCACGGCATGTGGGATCTTCGCAGACCAGGGCTCGAACCCGTGTCCCCTGCATTGGCAGGCGCCACCAGGGAAGCCCTAGGTGTTCTCATATAGAGTCTAAAAACAGAGAGCACTGAGAGAAGGTAGTGGTTATTAAAGGCTCAGGATCTAAATTCTACCTGTCTCTACACCCCTTCCCAGCTGTCGATTTGACCCCATTTTTGAATGCTGACCTCATTGTTCAACTTTTCTCTGCCGTCTGTATACTCACCTTGAAAACTTGTTTCTGTGATGCGTTGAGCAGACACAGGGTGGCAGATTGCAGAGGTGGAAGCTGGTGGTCGGATATTTGTGGGCTGAATCTCCTTCAGTCCCATTCCCATTTCTGGTTGCCCAGAGGCCCTACTTCCTGTGTGTGACGCAGAGCCGTAGGATTGCGGGCAGGAGCCAAGTTCTCCATACAGTAAAGACCCCAGTGTGCCTTGGTTACAGTAATATACCTGGCTTCCTTCCTGGCAGGGAAGTGACAGGCGGCTATGCCCCTGATTTGTTCGTGGGCCTCCTGATCCAGCAGTTCCCTTGGCTCTGCCCCTGTCGTCAGCTGCCCCTAGGATAACTCTGAGCCCTAGCCACTTCTCTGGTAGATTTCCCTATTCCCCCACTACAGTCACACCTGAATAAGGCAACTCAGACCTTTCAGAGATGTGTCCTGAACCTCTTGTTTTCTGAAATACCTATCTGGTGGTTGTGAGACTTAAGGCCAGCGTCCCCGAGAGACTTTTTCTATTTCTCCTAGTAAACCTAGACTCATCTTCTGTCACCTTCAACTCTACTCCAATTGTGTTCTTTCAACCCAGACCTCTGACCCTGCTTTTTACTTCTGCCATTTCATCCTCACTCCTGCTTCCTTTCCTAAATCCATACGTCTCTTTTGGCCTTCCTAGCCCTGGGCCAAGTTCCTTCCTCTTTGCTCAGTTTTTACCCCTTTCCTTCATTCTCCCATCCAACTTTCAGTCCTTCCTTTCTCACGCCCCAGTTAGCAGCATCTGAAAATTCGAAAGGTTTGTTACTCGTCTATTAATTGTATTCCATTTACTTATTCAGTTCTATACCTGTCTTACCTGTGTATGGAAGAACAGCTGGTAGCCAAGGTGGCACCAAGAATCCTAGCAGCTCTCACTTGACGTATCCGTAGTAGTCGGCAATTTCCATTTCGTTTTCCCTCTCGGTGAAAAATTGCAGCTTGCCCGAAGAGGTGTATCTGGCAGCATTCTCCCGTTGTTGTTGAGCCCGCCTCTTCATGGCCTCTCGCTCTGGCCTCTGCTCTTGTTCGATGGGCTTTGACATGACTGGCTCAGGCACGTTGGGTTCCCTCCATGGAACTCGTTGCTTGCTGAAGTCTTGGAGTAGAAATTGGGTTTGGAGCTTGGGTGGGGACTGGCGCTTATTCACAGCAGGGGGAACAGGCTCCCGCTGGAGAGGAGCGCCAGATGAAGTTTTGGAGGGTGCAGGCCTAGGAGCAGCAGACTGAGGGACACGAGGCTGGGTATGGTTGGTCCAAGCCGGTTGGGTTGGGTTGGTCACAGTTGGCTGAGCTGGTTTGGCGGGGCCTGGCAAAGAGGCAGGAGCTGGCTGGGATGAATTGGCTGCAGCAGGTTGAGCTGAGTCAGTAGAACCAGGCTGGGCACGGTAAGCCCCAGCAGGCCGATGTGAGGCCAGAGACTGTGGCCTCCGAGGAGCGGGTCGAGCTTGAGGCTTGTCCCAGGCAGAAAAAGGCAGAGGTATCAACTTGACCTTCCCAGGAGGAGGCCGCTCATACTGGGCTGGAGACGGACACTCTGTTTCAGCACTGCTGTCTGGTTTCTGGGCTTGGACTTGCGTTTTCTCAGGACCCTTCCCCTCACGTGGGGTATGCCGCCATGGCTGGATAGCTGGGGGTGGCTGGGGGTCTTTGGGGTTGCTTGACTTTCCCAAGAGCCGACAGGAAGAGAGCCCAGTTTTCGTCTCATTCTTCTTCCCCAGCGCATGAAGAACCTTCACAGACTCCAGCATGCGCACGCCAAGGGAGGTTCGAGGCTTTTGAAAGCTCTGTTGGAGAAGCTCAGTTTGGTGTTCCTTTCGCTTCGTGTGGGGGATTGCTGGCTTCTCTTCTGCCTTGACTTTGTTCCCTGACTGCTTGTTCTCCTCAGCCTTGTTTCTCCCTCTGGTCCTTTTGGTCTTTTCCTGCCCGTGGCTCTTAGTTTTGCTGATCTTTCTGGATGCAGCTTTCTGAGGTTTGCCTTGAGAGTGCTTGGCCGTGTTCACAGGAGCCCTGTCACTGACTGCAGCGTGGCATATAACCACTTCTCCCCCTAACAGGCACTCTGGATTCTTTGGCTGGATTTTGGCCTTGGGAGCGCCACTGATAGGCTCAGAGGCTTTCTGTTTGTTCTTCCTGGGTTGATCAGAGGGAACCTTTATGACACTTGGCTTTTCCTGCACCTGATTCACCTTAATGGCTCTGGTGTCTTTAGCTTTGATCACGTTGGGACCGTGGGATTGATCAAGATCTTTCAAAGGATTAAAGAGCTGGGGAAGGTGAATATCCTCCGCCAGTGTAGTAATGTCTGCAAGACCACTGCTAGGTTCAATCCCATTTTCAAGTGTCCCTAGGTCCTGACGACTCCGGCTGTTCTCTCCCAGATCAGCATTTTCAGAACCAGGCTGCTCCTCTTGGCTGAGGGGATCGGTGCAGGCCAGCGGCTGGTGAATATCAGGGATTCCTAAAGGGAGTAGTGGAGGATCTTGGTTCTCTGTTGGGATCTGGTAGGCATCCAGAGGCTTTGAAAGCTTGGTTTTGATATCATCCACGTGCTTACTCTCTATTTGTCCCTGGCTTGGAGCTGGAGGCAGGGCCAGGAGACGCCTGGCACTCTGGACTGGAGCTGTCACTGAAATGTCCCCAAGTTCAGATGGTGGGTTACTCTCAAGTATGTGGCTGTTTCTGCTACTGCAGGACTTGGGGAGTTCTTGACTTTGTGTCACACAAAACGTCTGGCTTGGAGGTTGCAATCCCAGGGAATTTTTCATCACCAGGGGGGAGGTCTCCATCCCTACAAAGGGATCAAGGGAGAAGTCAGTCCCTGGTAAGTGAGATGCTCCCCCTAAACACCAACACAGCAGTCGTGTACCTTTCAAGGGGTTCAGGGGCAAGATGGGCAAGGCATTTCTACTAACTCTTCTTAAGGATCACGGACAGTGCCCTATGCTACGAGGTAAGCGGTGACTGCTGTAGTTCTTACTGGTGATCCTTTCCTGTCACTGATTCTCGGCTTTCTTTGTATTTCATAGGACTGTTGTCAGTCCAATACAAAATGAGTCTTATTTTTAAAAACCTGAAATGTTTTACAGAGCCTAGCATTCTCATATAGGGTCCTTTCCATTCTCCCCACTTTCCCGAGAGGCCAAGAACACGTCACACCATGAACTAGGAGAGGGGGTAGAGCCCTTTCTGATGAAATACATCAACAAAGACAGAGCCTTAGCCTGCTTGCTCTCTGGACAGGATCTCGGACCACAAGGTCTTCAATCCTGGTATAAATGAAGGAAGTGAGGACAGTTCAACTGGCACTCTCATAACAAGAGTTCGGAAACACCTTCCGAAGAGACTATAGCAGTAGATGAGGGAAGGGAGTGCTACAGTGTGGCAGTACAGGGGGAACGATCGGCTACAGCAGTGAAAAGTGTGGTACCGATTGGTGTGCTCTCGGGGTTCTTGTACATGTAGCATAGATGACCTCTACGGTGGCCCTCCCACCTTCCCACCTGCATTAGGTGTTCTTTTTTTTTGTAATTTATGTTTATGTATTTATTTACTGTTTGAACTTATTTATTCTACGTATTTATGTTTTTGGCTGCACTGGGTCTCTCATTGCTGTGCACGGGCTTTCTCTAGTTGGCGGCTAGCGGGGGCTACTCTCGGTTGCGGTGTGCGGGCATCTCATCGCGGTGGCTTCTCTTGTTGCGGAGCATGGGCTGTAGGCACGTGGGCTTCGGTAGTTGAGGCTCACGGGCTCTAGAATGCAGGCTCCGTCGTCGTGGCACATGCGCTTAGTTGCTGCACGGCATGTGGGATCTTCGCAGACCAGGGCTCGAACCCGTGTCCCCTGCATTGGCAGGCGCCACCAGGGAAGCCCTAGGTGTTCTCATATAGAGTCTAAAAACAGAGAGCACTGAGAGAAGGTAGTGGTTATTAAAGGCTCAGGATCTAAATTCTACCTGTCTCTACACCCCTTCCCAGCTGTCGATTTGACCCCATTTTTGAATGCTGACCTCATTGTTCAACTTTTCTCTGCCGTCTGTATACTCACCTTGAAAACTTGTTTCTGTGATGCGTTGAGCAGACACAGGGTGGCAGACTGCAGAGGTGGAAGCTGGTGGTCGGATATTTGTGGGCTGAATCTCCTTCAGTCCCATTCCCATTTCTGGTTGCCCAGAGGCCCTACTTCCTGTGTGTGACGCCGAGCCGTAGGATTGCGGGCAGGAGCCAAGTTCTCCATACAGTAAAGACCCCAGTGTGCCTTGGTTACAGTAATATACCTGGCTTCCTTCCTGGCAGGGAAGTGACAGGCGGCTATGCCCCTGCTTTGTTCGTGGGCCTCCTGATCCAGCAGTTCCCTTGGCTCTGCCCCTGTCGTCAGCTGCCCCTAGGATAACTCTGAGCCCTAGCCACTTCTCTGGTAGATTTCCCTATTCCCCCACTACAGTCACACCTGAATAAGGCAACTCAGACCTTTCAGAGATGTGTCCTGAACCTCTTGTTTTCTGAAATACCTATCTGGTGGTTGTGAGACTTAAGGCCAGCGTCCCCGAGAGACTTTTTCTATTTCTCCTAGTAAACCTAGACTCATCTTCTGTCACCTTCAACTCTACTCCAATTGTGTTCTTTCAACCCAGACCTCTGACCCTGCTTTTTACTTCTGCCATTTCATCCTCGCTCCTGCTTCCTTTCCTAAATCCATACGTCTCTTTTGGCCTTCCTAGCCCTGGGCCAAGTTCCTTCCTCTTTGCTCAGTTTTTACCCCTTTCCTTCATTCTCCCATCCAACTTTCAGTCCTTCCTTTCTCACGCCCCAGTTAGCAGCATCTGAAAATTCGAAAGGTTTGTTACTCGTCTATTAATTGTATTCCATTTACTTATTCAGTTCTATACCTGTCTTACCTGTGTATGGAAGAACAGCTGGTAGCCAAGGTGGCACCAAGAATCCTAGCAGCTCTCACTTGACGTATCCGTAGTAGTCGGCAATTTCCATTTCGTTTTCCCTCTCGGTGAAAAATTGCAGCTTGCCCGAAGAGGTGTATCTGGCAGCATTCTCCCGTTGTTGTTGAGCCCGCCTCTTCATGGCCTCTCGCTCTGGCCTCTGCTCTTGTTCGATGGGCTTTGACATGACTGGCTCAGGCACGTTGGGTTCCCTCCATGGAACTCGTTGCTTGCTGAAGTCTTGGAGTAGAAATTGGGTTTGGAGCTTGGGTGGGGACTGGCGCTTATTCACAGCAGGGGGAACAGGCTCCCGCTGGAGAGGAGCGCCAGATGAAGTTTTGGAGGGTGCAGGCCTAGGAGCAGCAGACTGAGGGACACGAGGCTGGGTATGGTTGGTCCAAGCCGGTTGGGTTGGGTTGGTCACAGTTGGCTGAGCTGGTTTGGCGGGGCCTGGCAAAGAGGCAGGAGCTGGCTGGGATGAATTGGCTGCAGCAGGTTGAGCTGAGTCAGTAGAACCAGGCTGGGCACGGTAAGCCCCAGCAGGCCGATGTGAGGCCAGAGACTGTGGCCTCCGAGGAGCGGGTCGAGCTTGAGGCTTGTCCCAGGCAGAAAAAGGCAGAGGTATCAACTTGACCTTCCCAGGAGGAGGCCGCTCATACTGGGCTGGAGACGGACACTCTGTTTCAGCACTGCTGTCTGGTTTCTGGGCTTGGACTTGCGTTTTCTCAGGACCCTTCCCCTCACGTGGGGTATGCCGCCATGGCTGGATAGCTGGGGGTGGCTGGGGGTCTTTGGGGTTGCTTGACTTTCCCAAGAGCCGACAGGAAGAGAGCCCAGTTTTCGTCTCATTCTTCTTCCCCAGCGCATGAAGAACCTTCACAGACTCCAGCATGCGCACGCCAAGGGAGGTTCGAGGCTTTTGAAAGCTCTGTTGGAGAAGCTCAGTTTGGTGTTCCTTTCGCTTCGTGTGGGGGATTGCTGGCTTCTCTTCTGCCTTGACTTTGTTCCCTGACTGCTTGTTCTCCTCAGCCTTGTTTCTCCCTCTGGTCCTTTTGGTCTTTTCCTGCCCGTGGCTCTTAGTTTTGCTGATCTTTCTGGATGCAGCTTTCTGAGGTTTGCCTTGAGAGTGCTTGGCCGTGTTCACAGGAGCCCTGTCACTGACTGCAGCGTGGCATATAACCACTTCTCCCCCTAACAGGCACTCTGGATTCTTTGGCTGGATTTTGGCCTTGGGAGCGCCACTGATAGGCTCAGAGGCTTTCTGTTTGTTCTTCCTGGGTTGATCAGAGGGAACCTTTATGACACTTGGCTTTTCCTGCACCTGATTCACCTTAATGGCTCTGGTGTCTTTAGCTTTGATCACGTTGGGACCGTGGGATTGATCAAGATCTTTCAAAGGATTAAAGAGCTGGGGAAGGTGAATATCCTCCGCCAGTGTAGTAATGTCTGCAAGACCACTGCTAGGTTCAATCCCATTTTCAAGTGTCCCTAGGTCCTGACGACTCCGGCTGTTCTCTCCCAGATCAGCATTTTCAGAACCAGGCTGCTCCTCTTGGCTGAGGGGATCGGTGCAGGCCAGCGGCTGGTGAATATCAGGGATTCCTAAAGGGAGTAGTGGAGGATCTTGGTTCTCTGTTGGGATCTGGTAGGCATCCAGAGGCTTTGAAAGCTTGGTTTTGATATCATCCACGTGCTTACTCTCTATTTGTCCCTGGCTTGGAGCTGGAGGCAGGGCCAGGAGACGCCTGGCACTCTGGACTGGAGCTGTCACTGAAATGTCCCCAAGTTCAGATGGTGGGTTACTCTCAAGTATGTGGCTGTTTCTGCTACTGCAGGACTTGGGGAGTTCTTGACTTTGTGTCACACAAAACGTCTGGCTTGGAGGTTGCAATCCCAGGGAATTTTTCATCACCAGGGGGGAGGTCTCCATCCCTACAAAGGGATCAAGGGAGAAGTCAGTCCCTGGTAAGTGAGATGCTCCCCCTAAACACCAACACAGCAGTCGTGTACCTTTCAAGGGGTTCAGGGGCAAGATGGGCAAGGCATTTCTACTAACTCTTCTTAAGGATCACGGACAGTGCCCTATGCTACGAGGTAAGCGGTGACTGCTGTAGTTCTTACTGGTGATCCTTTCCTGTCACTGATTCTCGGCTTTCTTTGTATTTCATAGGACTGTTGTCAGTCCAATACAAAATGAGTCTTATTTTTAAAAACCTGAAATGTTTTACAGAGCCTAGCATTCTCATATAGGGTCCTTTCCATTCTCCCCACTTTCCCGAGAGGCCAAGAACACTTCACACCATGAACTAGGAGAGGGGGTAGAGCCCTTTCTGATGAAATACATCAACAAAGACAGAGCCTTAGCCTGCTTGCTCTCTGGACAGGATCTCGGACCACAAGGTCTTCAATCCTGGTATAAATGAAGGAAGTGAGGACAGTTCAACTGGCACTCTCATAACAAGAGTTCTGAAACACCTTCCAAAGAGACTATAGCAGTAGATGAGGGAAGGGAGTGCTACAGTGTGGCAGTACAGGGGGAATGATCGGCTACAGCAGTGAAAAGTGTGGTACCGATTGGTGTGCTCTCGGGGTTCTTGTACATGTAGCATAGATGACCTCTACAGTGGCCCTCCCACCGTCCCACCTGCATTAGGTGTTCTTTTTTTTTGTAATTTATGTTTATGTATTTATTTACTGTTTGAACTTATTTATTCTACGTATTTATTTTTTTGGCTGCACTGGGTCTCTCATTGCTGTGCACGGGCTTTCTCTAGTTGGCGGCTAGCGGGGGCTACTCTTGGTTGCGGCGTGCGGGCTTCTCATCGCGGTGGCTTCTCTTGTTGCGGAGCATGGGCTGTAGGCACGTGGGCTTCGGTAGTTGAGGCTCACGGGCTCTAGAATGCAGGCTCCGTCGTTGTGGCACATGCGCTTAGTTGCTGCACGGCATGTGGGATCTTCGCAGACCAGGGCTCGAACCCGTGTCCCCCGCATTGCATTGGCAGGCGGATTCTTAACCACGGCGCCACCAGGGAAGCCCTAGGTGTTCTCATAGAGAGTCTAAAAACAGAGGGCACTGAGCGAAGGTAGTGGTTATTAAAGGCTCAGGATCTAAATTCTACCTGCCTCTACACCCCTTCCCAGCTGTCGATTTGACCCCATTTTTGAATGCCGACCTCATTCTTCAACTTTCTCTGGCGTTTGTTATACTCACCTTGAAAACTTGTTTCTGTGATGCGTTGAGCAGACACAGGGTGGCAGACTGCAGAGGTGGAAGCTGGTGGTCGGATATTTGTGGGCTGAATCTCCTTCAGTCCCATTCCCATTTCTGGTTGCCCAGAGGCCCGACTTCCTGTGTATGACGCCGAGCCGTAGGATTGCGGGCAGGAGCCAAGTTCTCCATACAGTAAAGACCCCAGTGTGCCTTGGTTATAGTAATATACCTGGCTCCCTTCCTGGCAGGGAAGTGGCAGGCGGCTCTGCCCCTGATTTGGAATCTGAGATGGTGTTCCCTGAGCAAGGCTGGCAGAAAGCGATGGATGTAGAGGGACCATGTTCTTGGCGTCTGAAGTTTTATCATCCTGGGCTGCCAGAAACATGGAGGAGGCAGCTGTGTGGCGGTCAGTGAGTGCCAGAGTAAAGTCTCCGAGTGAAGAAGAATTCTTTTCAGTGCTTGCTGTGATGTCCCACTCAAGAACACCTGGATAGGAAGCAGCTGAAGTGGAGATCTGGCTGTGGTCAGTAACTCCAGATAACATAGTCGTGCTAGAATGTTGGTAAAGGTAGGCACTACCCATGAGTGTCTGGAAAGGGGTACCAGTAGCCGATGCCGCACTGACGGCAGGGGCAGAGACTCTGGAGAAGTTGCAGACACTTCGTGTTAGGGAAGTTGCATTGCTCACCACAGGAGGAGAATGCTGCAGAGAATTTAGAGTTCCAAGTAGAGATGGATGTTGGAAATTTTCTGTAAGAACAAGAGGGTCATGAAAAACTCAGGGAGGTTGAGAAATTCTCACTAGGTTTGAGGAACGGCATCATCTGAAGGTTCTTGCTATCAGGACACCTCTACTATCACTACTTCCTGAGAAACCCAAAATCAGACAGTTGATGATGGCTGTAAGGACTGAGCAGTTTTCCACTCTTCTCTATTAACTGCCTGTGCTCCCATCTTGGGCACAGACGGGCAGAAGAGCCAAGTGGTGTGGTTCAGAGATTGTTCTCTAGGCTGGAAGCAACCTTCTCCCTGCCCTGTCTTTCCCTTCAGCCTGCACTCGTATTGACTTCTATGCTATTTCCTAGACTGGAAGCATTTTAGAACTAGGAGGCCCTTAGAGAACTTCGATGTTCTCAGTCTCATTTCGTGAGTAAGGAAACTGAGGCTCAGAGAGGTCGGGTTGACTTGTTCAAGTTCTCTCATTATGTTAGTATCATTACCAGGTTTCAGAACCTAAGTATCCTGACTTCCTTGCCAGGACTCCACTCTGAGCATAATACTGCCAGAAAGCAGGAGAAATAGAACTTATAATATAGGCATTTTTTTTGTCCATTAGAAAACAGTACGGCTATTACCATTGTCGTCTTCAGTGTCTCCCTTTGCTTGTGCAGTTCCCACGCTATTACCTAGAGGTGACGTACAGCTCAGTCCAACTGGTGAATTGAAAGAGTCATTTTTGCCCTCTTCAAGCCTGGTTTCTCATCCTACCTCAAAATGATTACCCGAAAGTGGATTTCTTAAGTGCTTTTGGAAAGGGAAAAGTTATCTGATTACTTCAGATTACTCACCTATAAAGTGGTTATAACACCACCACCAATAATAATAGCAGTAATAATTAATAGATGAATAAGCTGATCTATTGCGTATGATTTATATGGAGGAAGATACAATAAGTTCTAGAAAGACAAAGAAAAATCATGACAAGCATATTACGTTAACGAAAAAGAAATCCATAGATATTAATGAAAACTGGGGTATGTGGCAAGTATCGAAGCCTAATGAATTTACTGACAAATGGCATTCTGTACTATCCATGCAATATTATGAAAGTGAATTTTGCCCACTCTAGTTTAGTGAATACTATTAACCAGAAAACACGATGGAGGTGATAGAGGTGAATGAATTCCTAGCCAATGCATACAGACAGAGAAGGTATGTCAGTAAAAAATGCATAACAAGCAACAGAATGCAATAAATGTGCATGTATAGGTAGCCACAACACATATAGACAAGTATTTCAATGAAAACCGGTACGAAGCAGACAGCAAAATAATAAGTGTAAAAGAGTTTCATTATTGTGCTCCTTCATATTTTTACCCAGCAAGTAAGAGGTATTAAGCCTAGGAGAAATATATATTTCAATGAATATAGCTTATATAATAAGCAGAAAGGAAGCTTAAAATGTATCAGGAAGGTTTTTGGATTTATCCTAGAACTTAGATTAGAATCATCTTCAGCATCCAGGAAGATGGCATCCCAAAACCTCAAAAAACCATCATGCCTAGAATCCAATTAAAAAAGATTTTCAAATGTAAGAAAATCCACAGGACTCCACAATATGGTTTTCGATAAACGTGGATGTTTGTTTGTTTTGTTTCTTTGGCCGCGCCGCGTGGCCCTGGCCGTGAAAGCACCGAGTCCTAAGCACTGGACCGCCAGGGAATTCCCTAAGTGGGGGGAATTAGAGATGTGGGGCTTGACTTTTTCTTCTTCTTCTTCGGTAGCTAAGCTCTACAAGCGAACGATGGCTGTTGATCAATGTGCTCTCTGTGTTAGGAAGGAAATAACTGTAAAAATGAAAAGCAGCCTTGCCTTAGAACCTACATATCACACCAAGGAAAATAGTCCTTCTGATTCAATTTAGAAGATATCACTTAAAATGTTGAATTGGTGAAATGTCTACCTAGTTTAAAAATTAGAAAGAATAAAACACTGAAAAGCAGCCCCCTAGATAACCACTGTGGTTGCTTGTTTATAGGAGGCATCATTTCTAAAACGTATTTCTAAAATGTTTATATTCAAAACTGTCAAGTGGCCAACTGTATTCAGAGAGGCAATAAAAGAAAGAAAACGGAGTATGACTTTTCTGATAAGCTGCCTTTCCTGGTGATCCCCTGTTCTGGCCTTACTTTCCTTCTTAGTCTGTTAATGTAAGGGTTTGCTACCATCAACTTGGTTTTGCCCTGCTCTGAGCAGGTTTCCCTCTGTGCTGTTTCTGCTTTAATTGAAAATCTTTGGTTCCCATCAGCATTCCATTGCAAACTCCGTTTTTCTTGAGAGCTCCTCTATGCTTTCCCTCTTCATTCTTACATTTTCTCCCATCTCTTGGTGCCTGTTGGCCTGTGCTAATGAAAACCGTCCTAAACTTCCTTACGCTCGACTCTGTGCCTCCCTGTAGAGCCCAGTACTCTCCATCCTCTCTCCCTATTCTCTCTTTTCAACTAGTCGAAATCCTAGTGGAGGGAGACCATTAGAGATGAAACATCTTGGTATATATTGCTAGTTTTCTATGTCCCCTGGCTTTTCTATGTTTCTGTTGAAACACTCTTGAGAAGTGTCTGATTTCGTTTTCTACATGGGTACCCTTTAAGGCTCAATACTGGAAAAGAAGGGGATCAGAGTGATCAACCCAACGTGGTATCCTAACGTAACAGTTAAGGAAAGCAACAGGCTTTGTGAGACAGCCAGTGATTTGTCCAAAGTCACACAGATAGTAAACGTCAAAGTCAAAAGTGAAATTAGGTCTCCAGACGTGTAGTTCAATACTTTCCCTCATTATTCCATGCTATTTTGAATCTCCTACTCAATTTAGGGGCAAAAGAAATCGAACGCAAAACTTTCCAAAGTTTCTTTTCTTACCTGACATGGTCAGAGAAGAGGAAGCATCCACTGCAGGTACAAGGGATGAGGAGACAACACTAGAGGATGTCTGAGTGGCTGCAGCTGAACGGCGCACGTGTCCAGTACAGAGGTCACTGGTTACTGGTCCAAACAGCTCCACGGAAACCCCAAGACTCTACCAAGTGGTAGTAGGTTTGGTAGGAGAGTGATGTCACAAAGCAGGCAGTTGAAAGGTATGAGAGAGCCAATAGGGAGGTCCGATCCCCAACAGGAAGGCGGGCTTGGGTGAAGAGAGTGTAGGAGAGCTAAAACAACACCTGAGTTTCTGAGCTCTGGGGAGGAAATCCTAGAAGACAGATTTACCTCCCCCAGGCTCTTCCATTAGGGAAATCATTGCCACATTTCTTACAGACGTTCATTAATACACTGAACTAAGAGTTACTTATATTCTACAGAGTATTCTATTTTATGTATCATATACTTAGAGCTATATAGATCTTCTTTAATTAATAATCCTTAGGAAGGAAAGAGCCATCTAGTTTGAACTATTACAGTTGTTCTGAAATCATATGTGTCTAATGAGTGAACTGATAGCAGCTTTTAAGGAGCCAAAGTAGGGATTAAGAAGCTCTTTTTGTAACTTGGTTCAAGAGTAGGGTGAAGTTTGTTGAGTGTACCTTGTGGAGAATGTTGTGGTCCAAGGCTCTTCTCTTTTAGTTTCTTCTCCTTGACTCCTACCTTCCTTGGGCTGGGCTAGGCTGGGGGCCAGGTTGGACTTGCGACTTAACGTTTCTCTTCCGCTTTCTCTTTTTTTTTTTTCTTCCATTATGGGCATTGCTTTGAGGACAAGCCTTGATCTTGCATTGGACGTTACTTCCTGTCAACTTCAGCAGCAGGAGTCTTCTTTTCAGTGCTTGATGCTTCACAAAATAGACTCTGCCCGTTGGCAGCAAATACCAGAGAGCTAGGAGACAGAGCTGGTTGCAGACCTTTCCTCTTCCAGCCTTTGGTTGCAATTGTTTGGCCCATAATTTGCTAGCTCTAGTTCCTTGGGCCACACAGGTATCCTGCCATCTCCAGCTCTTGTTATATGTGAGAGACATTCTGAACACTGTCCCTTTTTCTTTGCACAGAAGTATATACAGTGTGGCAGTTACTGTAATCTCCTCCGCCTTGCAAACAGCCACTCTAGAATCTTGGACCTCTAGGACTCTCTGTCTTGCATGCTTGGGTGCAAGGCCAAGCAAAATGAAGAGGAGAATAATTAGAGAAAGAGGAGGACGTTGGTGGAGAATTGGGAGCAGGTAAGGTGAAAGGGCACAGGAGAAAAGAGATGCATGTAGACTTTTTGGTTTCTGTGGGAAACAGGTTGACACACTTGGGCCTCATTTGGTATTAACAGAACAGAGAGTTAAAGATCTAAGTAGCTAGATAGTGTGCAGCAACTGCCATGAAGTCTGTACACTGAAGAGAACAGTCTCACATCTAGTTTTCATTTTGTTTTATGTCATAGTACCTTATTTATAGCATTCACTGGTGTGTTTGTAGAATACAGATGTTTTCAAATGCTCTGGTTTTGTCTACATGGTTATCTCCTTGTCCTGTTTGTAAGGAATCCAACATTGTAAGACATATTGCATGTTTTTCTCTTGACGATTGTTGACCTTGAAGCGTCATGAACTGACTTGAGCTGTTGGATTCTGTGGAGAAACGTTCAAAAGGGTCTGTGAAAAAGGCACTGTGGTGAGTCGCATTATGCACCCGAGCGTAAGGAGCAAGATATCTGCCACCAGCCCAGCTTGGCCTGGATTGCCTCTGTTTTAGTTCCCCTGGTTAGTGCTTTTCTCCCTAACCACTCTTGTGACTGTGATAATGTGAGTAAGGGCTGAGTTGCTAATGATCTATGTGTGAGGTAAGCTGGTTTGAGGGAGGAAATCTATGGACCTAGTCATTTTCCTTGGTGGTAAGCTTTCAGGGGTGCAGAGATTGATCTTCCTGGGGCCTTTTCTGGTCCCAGGAAGATATCGCATAGATGGGACCTCCCAAGACACACATTGAATCTTTAGGCCTGTTTTTCCTATTATGAGGTACGAGTTTCTTCACTGATGGGGATGATGCTTATCTGAGAAGAAATTGTGAAAGGTGGTGTAGTGTAGAGGTGTGGCTTAAGCTTTTAAGTTTTCCTCCAGGTTTTTCCCCTAAGCTTCCTACTTCGGACGGCCTACTTACATGATACTAGTAGGTGATGTCCGGCTAACAACTTCCTAAATACCTGCAAGCCAGATCAGTGTCTCTTTTCTCTGTATTCCCATGGAAATCAAGGGTCCCGCCGAATTTTCCATCGAAACAGTTGATTTGTGTTGTCTCTAGGAATTCTAAAGGGCGTACCGTTGCTTCCTAACCGGTGTCATTTGGGAGATCCACCTCTGTACGTTCAAATGATTAATTTTGAGACTTTGCTCATGTGTGCAGTAAACCCTTGAATTCCCTAAGACCTTCCTTTCCTCCATCTCCTACCCCATTAAGCCCGCTTCAGTTCATCTCCTGAATTTCTTTGGAATCTGTCAGCTCTTCCTCAACATCCTAATACTGAACTTGCCTGTCTGTTGCGATTAGGTCCTAACTAGCGTCCATATATCTTGTTTCCTTTCAATCCATTCTTCACACAAGAGACCTTCAAAGCAAGTTGGAACGTTGCTCATAAACATCGCTCACAAACATTGTTTTGAGAATAGAAAACACACTGTTGGCCTTTAAGACTCTGCGTGGTCTAGAATCCTCTCTGCTTCTCTAGTCCCATCTTTTGCCACTTTTGCCCTCACTTTCTATGCTTCAGATACACTGAATTAACCTTAGTTCTCACTCATCTGACAGAAGTCAGTTCAGATACTATTTTTCACTGTGATTCCTAGCATTAAGGAATTTGATTATCAGGTTTTGTATGAGGACTAAAACTAAACTGGGAAGTGGAAGAATTGAGTTTCAACTGTTTCAGTCAACACGCATGAATTAATGATACCTAAGTATTGAACACCGGGCTAGGTTTCATCAGGGATACAGAAGTTCTGGCCATCTCTGGTTTTGGATATCCCTTATTTGTTGAGACCTTTGCGTTGTTTGGTTGCCTTTTGTCTGTTTTCCAGATGGGAAAACAGGAACAAGGGAAGTATAGGTTATTACTAGGTGGGGTTGAGCAAGTGGAGCAGCAAACTGCAAAGCAGAAAGAAGAGGGACGTACTATAGAGGGATATGATTTCCATCCTCAAGGCGCCTGCATCCTGTGCAGGGAGACAGCCTAACATAAAATGAGCCTAACAACAAATATATTGACTTCTTACTAAAAATCTCCAGTTCATAGAACCGAGGGGTTTGTACCTTCTCCTTTAAAAGTGATAGTCCTGGGACTTCCCCGGTGGTCCCGTGGTGAAGACTCTGCGCTTCCAATGCAGCAGGCGTGGGTTCAATCCCTGGTTGGGGAGCTAAGATCCCACATGCTGCGCAGCCAAAGAAATTTTTTTCAAAAGTTATACTCCTGTATTATTGGCTTTAGTGGTTTAGATTTTGTTGTACTGTTAAGAAGATTTCAGTTTATTTACCGGGAACAAACAACACATAATGTAAAAATAGTTTCCCAGAAACGATTTCCATCATTCTCTTCTTCCCTTTCTCCCGCAGACTGGTGTTTCACCTTGACAAGTTCTCTGTCATTCCATAGGAAAGCTGTCTGGCTTGGAGGTTGCAATCCCAGGGAATTTTTCATCAGCGGGGAAGTCTCCATCACTACAGAGGAATCAAGGGAGAAGTCAGTCCCTGGTAAGTGAGATGCTCCCCCTAAACACCAACACAGCAGTCGTGTACCTTTCAAGGGGTTCAGGGGCAAGATGGGCTAGGCATTTCTACTAACTCTTCTTAAGGATCATGGACAGTGCCCTATGCTACGAGGTAAGCGGTGACTGCTGTAATTCTTACTGGTGATCCTTTCCTGTCACAGATTCTCGGCTTTCTTTGTATTTCATAGGACTGTTGTAAGTCCAATACAAAATGAGTCTTATTTTTAAAAACCTGAAATGTTTTACAGAGCCTAGCATTCTCATATAGGGTCCTTTCCATTCTCCCCACTTTCCCGAGAGGCTAAGAACACTTCACACCATGAAGTAGGAGAGGGGGTAGAGCCCTTTTTGATGAAATACATCAACAAAGACAGAGTCTTAGCCTGCTTGCTCTCTGGACAGGATCTCGGACCACAAGGTCTTCAATCCTGGTATAAATGAAGGAGGTGAGGACAGTTCAACTGGCACTCTCATAACAAGAGTTCTGAAACACCTTCCAAAGAGACTATAGCAGTAGATGAGGGAAGGGAGTGCTACAGTGTGGTAGTACAGGGGGAATGATCGGCTACAGCAGTGAAAAGTGTGGTACCGATTGGTGTGCTCTCGGGGTTCTTGTACATGTAGCATAGATGACCTCTACAGTGGCCCTCCCACCTTCCCACCTGCATTAGGTGTTCTTTTTTTTGTAATTTATGTTTATGTATTTATTTATTGTTTGAACTTACTTATTCTACGTATTTATTTTTTTGGCTGCACTGCGTCTCTCATTGCTGTGCACGGGCTTTCTCTAGTTGGCGGCTAGCGGGGTCTGCTCTTGGTTGTGGTGTGCGGGCTTCTCCTCGCGGTGGCGTCTCTTGTTGCGGAGCATGCGCTCTAGGCGCGTGGGCTTCGGTAGTTGCGGCTCACGGGCTCTAGGATGCAGGGTCAGTCGTTGTGGCACATGGGCTTAGTTGCTCCACGGCATGTGGGATCTTCCCAGACCAGGGCTCGAACCCGTGTCCCCCGCATTGCATTGGCAGGCGGATTCTTAACCACGGCGCCACCAGGGAAGCCCTAGGTGTTCTTACATAGAGTCTAAAAACAGAGAGCACTGAGAGGAGGTAGTGGTTATTAAAGGCTCAGGATCTAAATTCTACCTGTCTCTACACCCCTTCCCAGCTGTCGATTTGACCCCATTTTTGAATGCCGACCTCATTCTTCAACTTTCTCTGCCGTTTGTGTACTCACCTTGAAAACTTGTTTCTGTGATGCGTTGAGCAGACACAGGGTGGCAGATTGCAGAGGTGGAAGCTGGTGGTCGGATATTTGTGGGCTGAATCTCCTTCAGTCCCATTCCCATTTCTGGTTGCACAGAGGCCCTACTTCCTGTGTATGACACAGAGCCATAGGATTGCGGGCAGGAGCCAAGTTCTCCATACAGTAAAGACCCCAGTGTGCCTTGGTTATAGTAATATACCTGGCTTCCTTCCTGGTAGGTAAGTGACAGGCGGCTCTGCCCCTGATTTGGAATCTGAGATGGTGTTCCCTGAGCAAGGCTGGCAGAAAGCGATGGATGTAGAGGGACCATGTTATTGGCGTCTGAAGTTTTATCATACTGGGCTGCCAGAAACATGGAGGAAGCAGCTGTATGCCGGTCAGTGAGTGCCAGAGTAAAGTCTCCGAGTGAAGAAGAATTCTTTTCAGTGCTTGCTGTGATGTCCCACTCAAGAACACCTGGATAGGAAGCAGCTGAAGTGGAGATCTGGCTGTGGTCCGTAACTCCAGGTAACATAGTCGTGCTAGAATGTTGGTAAAGGTAGGCACTACCCATGAGTGTCTGGAAAGGGGTACCAGTAGCCGATGCCGAACTGACGGCAGGGGCAGAGACTCTGGAGAAGTTGCAGACGCTTCGTGTTAGGGAAGTTGCATTGCTACAACAGATTTTTAAGCAACAGAGCAATCCAGCCAAGTTTATATTTTAGAGAGAGAACATCTTCCATGTGGAGGATCAGTTGAAATAGAAGAGATTGTTAGAATTGTAGGGCGGTAGTATTCCAGGCAGGAGATGACGAATGCCAGACACCACCTAGTCACAGACATAGCTTTTGCAGAGATCAGCTACATGTTGTTGTTTTTTATTTACTCTCTCATATAATTTTTTTTAAGTCCTGGACCACAAAATACTGTGGCATCGTTGGAAAAATCTGAGACTCGATTCTAGTCTTTTTTCTGTTTGCCTGCTCTGCAGCTTGGGCTTACGTTCTCAAGCCTTACTTTTTCATTGTGAAATAAGAACGGTGCTACTTAACCCGAGAACTCCCCAGGCACATAGACCCGTGGCGTGTGAGGAGCAGTGAAGGAGAGAAGGAATGGAAGTGCTTTGGGGACCCCAAGAGCCCTTCAGAAACCGTTTGTTCTTTTTAATATTGAGCATTAAAAGTGAAGGCATTCCATTTGTTTCACTCAAAAACAAATTCTGTTCTTCTGATAGCCTGTTTTTTTTTTCCACTCCCTTTTTCTATAGTCAGATCAGTTCCTGATGGGCATTCTCCAGTCCACACTATTGCATCTGATTGGAGGCTATGCAAAATTTCCCAGAGACAATGAATTTTGACTGTATAGTAGTTAATTCTTTATAGTACGTTCCTGCAAAAACACTCTTTTCTTCAGAGTTTTTCCTTTTCAGGATAGTGGTAGTGTTGTGGTAACTAATAAAGGCTACTCTTCAGAAAATTGTATAACTCGTTTTTAGTGTATCTACTTCGCTTACTTAATTCCATATTCCCTGTTTTCTAGACAGACTTCTTGGTGTCCACTGTACCCATGGTTTCAACAGGACTGGCTACCTCATGTGCAGGTGAGTTGCCAACCCCAAGAGGCAGAGCATGTTTAAATTGTTCTGTTTACAATAGTAATGTAAGCTAATGTAAGCTGAATGCAAAAAATGCAGTCAGAGAAGTGTATGAAGTGGAAGGCAATTTTGCCCCCTACTCAGATGTTACCACCAGTAATAATTTAGCACATATTTTTTCAGACGTAAAAAATGCAGATATAAGCATATACAGTGGTCCCTTGGTATCTGCAGGGGGATTGGTTTTAGGACTCCCCATGGATCCGAAAATCCTCGGATGCTCAAGTCCCGTATGTAAAATGGTGTAGTACAGTCGGGCTTCCATATCTGCAGGTTATGGAACCGTTGGATATACAGAACTGACTGTACCTGTGATTTAATGGTATAGTGTTTTAGACATTCTGGTTTATAATTTAATATATGGAGGACATCTTCGTCTGACAATATTTGGAGACCTCATTCTTATTTATTTATTATTCTTTTTTTTCCTCCAAATTTGCTTTATGTAGTTGGATATAAATAAATGAGCACAAACTTAAGCAAGATACATGTAACAATTTAATAGAACCTGATACTCTTAATTCTTTCAGTGTTTCTCCAACTCATCATGGGGCTCGTAAGAAAAGTAACCAACATGGATACTACTACAGTTGAATGTCAAATCTTTAAGTGCTTAGGACATACTAAATCCTTGTATAATGCACTTATGAGGAACCCTTCAAGAGACTTGTGTTTTGTATGTAGCAAAAAGTGTTAAGAGTCAAATATTCAACTCAGTATAAAATAATAAGAAACACTTCTGATTTGTTAGGTTGAGATTGCTTCTCCTTTTACTAATGAATGATTGTTTTAGCTGTAATATCACTGAGCTGAACAAATATGTCACCTTGGAGTACATAAGGAAAAATAAACACATGCTAAATGGGTAAAACATTACAACTACATCTTTACTAGACCATCTCTACTAACGCTTCAGAAACTTAGAGATTTAGAGTGTTCTTACGTTAATTGCAAGAAAAATAGAAAGAGAGAAATTCCTTCTTTTTTGAGATCACAGCTGTGAAGTCGTGATTATACAAATTCTTCATTTGTGTGCAAAACATGAAACACATTTCTCTTAATTCTCCCTGCTTAGAATTGTCAGTCAACTAGCAGGACTTTCCTTCCAAGAAACAAGAGACTGAGATGTGTTTTATATAACTTCAATAACCTCAGCACTACAGTAAGAAGACATGCAGTATCCTTTTGCTGTGCTTCAAGACAACAGGGAAGGAGGTCACAGGAAAGAAGAAATCAAAATGGTTACAACTGAGAAACTTTTCTCAGTGTAACCATGGTGCCACTTTCATTTTTACATAAGCATGGTGGCATAATTCAAGCTCAATACATCAGAATTCTTAATATTTAAAATTTACCTTGACTTTTAATTATCACCATGTTAACAACCAAAATAATTTGACGAAACTCATAAGAAAGGGTAATGTTAATAAACCCCACTTTACTAGAGTTAGTTTCTGGACACATTAGCTCATTTTTTTTATAGAAGAGGGACAGTGAATCTCAGTTGGCTTACAAGCTAGGAGATCACTTTGAATTCTGCATTTCTTAACTGCAAACAGATATAGCACTTGTAACAGGTTATAACTGGTTTTCAGCTGGTTTTCAAGCACAGAGCCAGCCCCAACAGTAATAGTACACTATTGAAAAAGACCTAAGGCAATGAATTCCATTTCCAGTGGAAAGAAAGAATCGTATGGTCTTGGACAAACAATTCTGATGGTTTACTTAACAGTCACTTAGTAGTTCTTCCTTGCTCATAGAGCTTTATGACTTTTTTGAGGAGTGAAGCATTCAGCTTGAGTGGATAAATCCTTGTTAGGCTAAGACAATCATTATCATATCCCTCTTTGCCATGAATTGTCTTACGAATGGTCATATCAGTCTGTTTTGGCAAATGAGTAATTAAGGGAAGGCTGTTATTGTGCTTATGAGAATGATATTTTTCTCTGAGAAAAGATAAATAGGCATTAGGAAAATGACCATTTGGGCTCTTTTTCTGCTTCCTCCTTGTTTTGTGAGAATATGATATTTGGTTTTACAGCAGCCATCTTGTGACCCTGAGATGATCATATGCCAATAATGACAAATGGTAGATTAGAAAGAACCAGCAAAGACAGAAAACAGCAACATCAATAGTAACAACAATCACAGCAAAAGAACAATGGGACCTTAACTTGTGGAGTTCCTATAAAGTAAAAAATATAAGTGCTCTATGTTTATTCTAAAACAAAAAAAGAACTATGCAAACCAGCTTAAAACTCCTTTTTTTGTGCCAGTGTTCTAAAATGTGGCTTTTCATAAAACCTTGACCCAAATGCCAGCAACTTCAGAAAAGAATTTGGGTAGGGGGAAGAAGAAAGTTATCTCACTTAGGAAAAACAACCACTATCTTTATCCTAATCTTTGGCACACAGTTGAAACATATATAGCTGCTGTAACACTTTACACAATTCCTATGTACTGGAGGAATAACAAGATCTAAATAACAATTATATTTTTCAACACTGGGTGAAGGCTTTACATAAAAATACCATCCTCCTTTTTCCCCCTAAATTTCTAAAATATCACGTGCTTTTCCCCAACATCTGCAGCCGTTCAGGAATTTTTAGGAAACTTTCATGCATGATCTTAATTCCTAATCCCTGGCTCTTTGGGCTCAACCACAAAAGATCAAAACCACCAAAAATGATGGTTCACTTGAAGTCAGGTGAGAGACACTGGCTCAGTTAGTCTCGTAGGACAAAAGCAGTGCTGCATCAACTGTCTCCATGCAGGAGGGGCACGTGAAGGATCTCATCAGCCAGTCATCTGTACAGCCCAGGTGATCTGCATACACAGCAGAAATCAAATTGGGTTCTCATAAACAAAGTGCATCATACAGATCACACACTCCCCGATCTTTTTTTTAAATATTTGTTTTATTTTATTTATTCATTTATTTGGTTGCGCCGGGTCTTAATTGCAGTCGGTGGGCTCCTTAGTTGTGGCATGCAAACTCTTAGTTGCGGCATGCATGTGGGATCTAGTTCCCTGACCGGGGAACGAACCCGGGCCCCCTGCGTTGGGAGTGTGGAGTCTTTAGCCGCTGCACCACCAGGGAAGTCCCCCGGATCCTTTTTTCTGATCCATTTCTTCCAGGGTCATAAACTCCTTCAGGCTGATGCTGTATGAGGCCTATTCTTTGAGCTATCCTAATTTGCTCCTCTCAGCTGAGGTGCTAGGCGAGTCTGACTAGGTGTTGGATGAGAGACCAAAACTGGAACTTGATCCAGATATGGCAGCAGCAGCTCCTGATCCAGCTCCGTCCCCTTGCCAAAGCTAGCCCAGTCGGATTGAGACTTGTGAGGCAGGGAGATGTCATCCGAAGTGGGGGACTTAAGGCAGTTCCCCATCTTCCGGGGCTTGAGTGTGTGATCTGTGTGCTGTTTTGACAGTCTCCCAACCTCATTCTTTTTTTTTTTTTTTTTTTTTTTTTAATTAGTTTATTTATTTATTTATTTTTGAATTTAAAAAATTTATTTATTTTTTATACAGCAGGTTCTTATTAGTTATCTATTTTATACATATTAGTGTATATATGTCAATCCCAATCTCCCAATTCATCTCACCACCACCGACCCCCGCCCTGCCCCGCTTTCCCCCCTTGATGTCCATACGTTTGTTCTCTACATCTGTGTCTCTATTTCTGCCTTGCAAACCGGTTCTTCTGTACCACTTTTCTAGATTCCACATATATGCATTAATATATAATATTTGTTTTTCTCTTTCTGACTGACTTCACTCTGTATGACAGTCTCGAGGTCCATCCACGTCTCTACAAATGACCCAAGTTCGTTCTTTTTTATCGCTGAGTAATATTCCATTGTATATGCGTACCACATCTTCTTTGTCCGTGCACCTGTCGATGGGCGTTTAGGTTGCTTCCGTGACCTAGCTATTGTGAATAGTGCTGCAGTGAACATTGGGGTGCATATGTCTTTTTGAATTATGGTTTTCTCTGGGTATATGCCCAGTAGTGGGATTACTGGGTCATATGGTAATTCTATTTTTAGTTTTTAAGGAACCTGCATACTGTTCTCCATAGTGGCTGTATCAGTTTACATTCCCACCAGCAGTGCAAGAGGGTTCCCTTTCCTCACATCCTCTCCAGCATTTGCTGTTTGTAGATTTTCTGATGATGCCCATTCTAAGCGGTGTGAGGTGATACCTCATTGTAGTTTTGATTTGCATTTCTTTAATAATTAGTGATGTTGAGCAGCTTTTCGTGTGCTTCTTGGCCATCTGTATGTCTTCTTTGGAGAAATGTCTATTTAGGTCTTCTGCCCATTTTTTGATTGGGTTGTTTGTGTTTTTAATAGTGAGCTGCATGACCTATTGATATATTTTGGAGATTAATCCTTTGTTGATCGGTTTATTTTTTTTTTTAAGGCTGCATTGTTCCTTTGCTTACTGATGAACATGTACAAGTCAGAAGTTTTTGATATTATAAAACATCAAAGTAATGAACATTCCTGTGTGAACATCTTTGAATATATATGCTTTGTCTCAGTTAACTTCACTCAGAATGGGACTTCTGCATCAAGGAGTTTATGCCCTTATGCTTTTTGTGGGTGTTGCTACACTGTACCAATGTATGGTTGTTCATGCAGGAAATACGTATTGAGCATCTGTTATGTTTAAGCACTGTGCTGGGTGCTAGCAAAAAGACTTGAGAAATTTTGTGAGTGAGGAGACTTGACCTGCCTGCCCTTTGTGAATTCTAGCAGTCCAGAGAGGGAATAGCTATTCAAGAATCACACTCTGCATGTAGAATTACAACTCTGACAGGTGCCAAGGAGAGGGACATGGTACCATGAGAGCATATTTTAGGGAGGATTTGATCTCATCATGGAGATTAGAGAAGGTTTAGGGATGTTTCAGCTGATATCTGAAGGATGAGTAGGTATTAACCAGATAGGGACGTTGGGGAGAGATTTCTGAGCATAAGGAATAGCAAAAGACCCTCTAAGAGGAAAGCATATGCTGTGTTGGAGGAACTGGCCAGGAAGGTGGGGCCGTTGGGGGAGCATGTCATTATAATGGAGCTGCAAGTGTGGGTAGGAGCTCGATCGTGCAGGCTTATGTTTAAGGTTTCAGACTTGAAGAGTAATAGAAAACCATTGAACTATTTTTGTTGAAGGTGAGTGTGTGGAACATACCCAATTGCATTTTCAACCTATCGTTTTGCTACCGAGTGGAGAATACACTGCAGGGAGAAAGAGTGGAAGCGAGGAAGCAAGTTAGGAGACTTGTGTAGAAATTGGGCATAATGGTGGCTTGGACCAGGGTATGGTGGTCATTTTGGTGGAAAGATGTGGACAGATTCTAGAGGTATGTAGGCAGTATCATTGTCAGCACTGGTGGTGGGTTGAGGATGAGGGTGAGGGAGAAATAGCTGTCAGTGATGGTGATTCCTAAGTTTCTGGCTCCTGTGGTTGGTTAGATAGGGTTTTTTAGATATGATGTTAATATTTGTCCTAATTTGTCTTTTGTTATTTGTTGGTTCTTGATGAATACTCTTGTCATATTAAGTCTCCTGTTTTTAGTGTACAAAGCATTTTGACCGAAACTGACCGTTGTATGTTATCAGATAACTTTTTAACATCTGCCAGTTTGGTCCTGTATTTTATTCTCTTTCATTTATTGATTAAATTGTTGTATTAATGTAAATAACTATATTAATAGATTTTCTAAAGTTGCGTTATCCTTGCATCCTTGGTCCTTGGAATAAAGCCTGTTTTGTTTTTTTTTTTTTTTTTTTTTTGGCTGTGTTGGGTCTTTGTTTCTATGCGAGCGCTTTCCCTAGTTGCGGCAAGCGGGGGCCACTGTTCATCGCGGTGGGCGGGCCTCTCACTATCGCGGCCTCTCTTGTTGCAGAGCACGGGCTCCAGACGCGCAGGCTCAGTAGTTGTGGCTCACGGACCCAGTCGCTCCGGGGCATGTGCGATCTTCCCAGACCAGAGCTCGAATCCGTGTCCCGTGCATTGGCAGGCAGATTCTCAACACTGCGCCACCAGGGAAACTCCGGAATAAAGCCTTTTTGTAGTCATGGTATGTATCATGCTTTAATAATTATTGATTAGATATGCTGATATTTTCTTAGGATTTTTCTATCTGTATTTGTAAAGCACAATTGGACCTTTTTTTGCAAAAACTTGATTTTCTTTCCTTTTTATTTACAAATGACTCGAATTTTGTTGTTTTGTAGATATTTGATTGATGTAGAAGGCATGTGGCCAGATGATGCAATTGAATGTAAGTATAAGGGTTGTCACTACTTTTCCCTTGTTATAAAATTTGAAGGGAGAAATGTAAGGGAATTTCTCAAATTTTGGAAAAATAGAAAAGTCTGTAATTCATTTGTTCTGACATACGATAACCTTTTACCAAAAGTTTATAAAGGGATGTATCTGGAAATAGCAAGATATAATAGCCTGAATAATTAGTCAGTGGATTTCAGCATTTTTTTTTCTTTTTTAAATTTATTTAATTAATTAATTTACTTTTGATATTATATCCACTGCCCCACCAAGGAAGTCCCTTTTTCTTCCTTCCTTCTTTCCTTCCTCCCTTCCTTCCTTCCTTCCTTTAAAGCTCCAAGTCATTTAAAATACATGACTTCTTACTAAAAATCTCCAGTTCATAGAACCAAGGGGTTTATAACTTCTCCTTTAAAAGTGATATTCCTGGGACTTCCCTGGTGGTCCAGTGGTGAAGACTCTGCGCTTCCAATGCAGCAGGCGTGGGTTCAACCCCTGGTTGGGGAGCTAAGATCCCACATGCTGCGCAGCCAAAGAACTTTTTTTCAAAAGTTATATTCCTGTATTATTGACTTTAGTGGTTTAGATTTTTTTTTTAATGTTTAGAGGATTTCAGTTTCTTTACCAGGAACAAACAAAACGTAATGTAAAACTAGTTTTGCAGAAACGATTTCCATCATTCTCTTCTTCCCTTTCTCCTGCAGACTGGTGTTTTATCTTTACAAGTTCTCCGTCATTCCATAAGAAAGCTGCTCGTCTTCTGGTTTCATAAGAGATGGTGAACAGTGGTAAAATATCCAGTTGACCGAAATTTCTAGAGTACACTTCAGGGAGCGAATGATGGGGTGGAATGTTGGGGCAGAGTGAGAGATACAGATTCTGGTGAGACTGAGAGTCATGCACAAAAATTACTGGGCTGTGGTGAAGGGAGAACAAAACTAAATCAGGTTCCTGCTGGTGGACAGGAAGCCAAGATGAAGAAGAATGGTGCGTAGCTGGGCAGTGTAATTAGGCCCCTAAGTGCTGTGTCTCCTGATAGTAATTATGAACAGAAACCAAATAATAGTTACTAATAACATGGAGGTGACCAATCCTTGAGAGCTGAGGCAGAGAGAAGGAAAGATGGCATTATGCCTTGTCTCTGGTGCCTTGAGTTTCCCAGGCTGGTTTGTGACCAATCTTGGGTGAAATCATAACTAAGTCATTTCTGCTAAGGTGATCAGCTTTCGTGGGGTCCTTTCTCTGCACTCTGTCCAATGGTAAAGCCCACTGGTTTATGCCTCCTGGAAAACAGTTATTCCAAAGCAGTATAAGTGAAGCATTGATGAAACAGCCATGAAGAACATGTTTCCACATGGCCTCGCACCACCTTTTCAAAGTGCTGTAAAACTTTTTTCATCCAAAAATCAGTAACAGAAAAGGATTGGGATCAAATCCCGTACAGAGGTAGTGTAAGAAAAAAGAGAATAAGGAGCAGAATAGCATGTCTTCAGACAATAAAATCAAGTTGGAAAAGACAGGTCCACAAAACAGATCAAAACTGTAACCTATTATTTCAAAGTGGGCTAAAAGATGTTAGGAAAAACAATGCGAAAGATGAAAGAACATGGATCGAGGAGGGAATGGGAAGTTATTGTTTAGTGGCTATAGAGTCTCTGTTTGGGATGGTGGAAAAGTTCTGGAAATGGTAAATGCTGATAAATGCCACCTATGGGTGTTTGGTTTTAGTTGATCTTCTTCCATGAAAGGGTTTGGAGAGATTCAGAAGCTATGCTGCTGCCTCCATCTTTCTGATGTCCTGCTCAATCTTTTGACATAATTATTTTGAATTTGCACAGTGGTGATGGTTGCACAGCATTGTGAATGTATTTAATGTCACTGAATTGTATACTTGAAAATGGTTGAAATAATAAATTTTGTTTTATGTATATTTTACCATAATAAAAAAAAGATGAAAGAACAGCATAAACCAGAATTAGGTAAGATGATAGAACTCAAGACAGAATTCAAAATAAAAGAAAAAAGTTTCAGAAATGAGGACTAAATTTAAAATAATACAAGAGTGGGGACTTCCCTGGTTGTCCAGTGGTTAAGAATCCACCTTGCAGTGCAGGGGATGCAGGTTCGGTCCCTGGTTGGGGAACTGAGATCCCACATGCTGCAGGGCAACTAAGCCCGCACGCCGCAACTACTGAGCCCACGTACTCTGGAGCCCACGCGCCACAACTGGAGAGCCCACGAGCCGCAAGGAAGAGCCCACGCACTGCAACAAAGAGCCCACGTGCTGCAACTAATACCCGACACCTCCAAAAATAAATAAGTTAATTAATTAAATAAATTAAATAAAATAATACGAGTGAATGAACATAATGGATAATGCCTTAAGAGAAACAAACAAGAAGAGGAAAAAATTTTTTTAAATCAAAAAGAAGATAAAAAGAATTTTAGAGAAATGGCAAACATAACAGATAGGCAAGAAAGAGTCAGGACAGCTCTGAAAAGAGAAATATAAATACGTATAAGGGGCTTTCCTGGTGGTGCAGTGGTTAAAAATCCTCCTGCCAATGCAGGGGATATGGGTTCGATCCCTGGCCCAGGAAGATCCCACATGCCATGGAGAAGCTAAGCCCGTGAGACACAACTACTGAGCCTGTGTGCCACAACTACTGAAGCCCACGCGCCTAGAGCCCGTGCTCGGCAACACGAGGAGCCACCGCAATGAGAAGCCCGCTTGCCGCAACTAGAGAAAGCCTGCGCACAGCAACAAAGACCCAAAGCAGCCAAAAATAAATAAATAAATACATTAAAATATATATATATATATATATATATATATATATACGTATAAGAATCTGTTATACCATAAAAGTGACATTTCAAATCAGTGGGACAGATTAGTCAATAAGTTGTGATACATAAATGTTGGGGTATAAATATTTCTCTGGAAGGATCCACAGCACGGCCAAAGCAGATGTCTCTGAGGAGGGAAATGTGTGGCTGGGGAACGTGGGGAAAAGGGTCACTTTTCATTGAATACCCTTGTGTACCTTTTCTAGTGTTCTGTCATGTGAATCTATTACCTCTGAAGTTTGCCTGAGTTCAAACCCCAGTTCCCCCAATTGCTAGCTCTTAATCTAGGGCAAACTCTTCACACTCTCCAAGCCTCTTAATCTGTGAAGTAAGGTCAGTAACTCAGCCTGGTGCTGCCTGGCACAGAATAAACTCTCAAAAAATGGACATTATTAGTGAAAAAAACCCAAATGCCCATCAGTGGATGAATGGATTTTTTAAATGTGGTGGATATGTGAAATATTATACAGCCATAAAAAGGAATGAAGTACTAACACATGCTACAACATGGACGAACTTGAAAACATTATGCTAAGTGAAAGAAGCCAGAGACAGCGGTCACATTTGTATTATTTCATGAAATGTCCAGAAAAGGCAAAACCATAGCAACAGAAAGCAAATTAATGGTTGCCAGGGCTGAAGGAAGAGGGGATGAAGAGTGCCTGCTGATGCTTAAGGGGGCTTCTTTTTGGGGTGATGAAAACGTAATGGGTTAGATGCCGGTGATGGTTGCATAGGCTTGTGGATGTACTAAATGACACTGAATTTGCAGTTTCAGAAGGTGAATTTTATGGCATGTGAATGACATCTCAAAAAAATAATTTTGAAAATGAAAATTGCCCATTTTCCCATAGTCACTATCCACTGTCTCCATCTCTCCCTTCTCCCCACTGCATTCCTTTTCACGCCCAGCCCTGCCGCTCTCTCCCATCGTCACTCCCTCGAGCTGCCCCACGAGGCCTCCCAGGGAGCCTCTGAACCCCTGGGCGCCTGCGTCCTGTGGCTGTTGGAGCTGCTGCCCAGTGCGCATGCCCCCACCACTCTCACCCGTGAGAGTGGACGCTTCCGTCGGATTTTTTCTCATGCGTTTCAGTAGATGGTGATGTTTACAAAAGGCGGCACGTGCCCTGCCCAATGGAGGAAGCCCCTCAAGTTAATATTTAGGCGCGTGCAGAAGTTTGATCTCGTCCACCAGTAACCTCAGGATGCTGTGCTCTGAAAGCCAGGTTGGCCGCCTACGGGCATCTGCAAATACAGAGGACTTCAGAGGCATTTGGGCCTCAAATTGAGTCCTTGTACCTCCACATGGGATGTGACCTCAGCCCTTTGCTGCACCTCTGTAAGTGAAGTGGCACAGGAATACCGGCCTTGCCTGTCTTTGCCAAGGTTAACTGAAGAGCGCATTCGCTCCCCGCGTGCTTAGGTGTTGAGTACATCGTGATTTACATACCAGGCCCTATTCGTGGGCCTCCTGATGCAGCAGTTCCCTTGGCTCTGCCCCTGTCGTCAGCTGCCCCTAGGATAACTCTGAGCCCTAGCCACTTCTCTGGTAGATTTCCCTATTCCCCCACTATAGTCACACCTGAATAAGGCAACTCAGACCTTTCAGAGATGTGTCCTGAACCTCTTGTTTTCTGAAATACCTATCTGGTGGTTGTGAGACTTAAGGCCAGCGTCCCCGAGAGACTTTTTCTATTTCTCCTAGTAAACCTAGACTCATCTTCTGTCACCTTCAACTCTACTCCAATTGTGTTCTTTCAACCCAGACCTCTGACCCTGCTTTTTACTTCTGCCATTTCATCCTCGCTCCTGCTTCCTTTCCTAAATCCATACGTCTCTTTTGGCCTTCCTAGCCCTGGGCCAAGTTCCTTCCTCTTTGCTCAGTTTTTACCCCTTTCCTTCATTCTCCCATCCAACTTTCAGTCCTTCCTTTCTCACGCCCCAGTTAGCAGCATCTCAAAATTCTTAAGGTTTATTACTCATCTATTAATTGTATTCCATTTACTTATTCAGTTCTATACCTATCTTACCTATGTATGGAAGAACAGCTGGTAGCCAAGGTGGCACCAAGAATCCTAGCAGCTCTCACTTGACGTATCCGTAGTAGACAGCAATTTCCATTTCTTTTTCCCTCTCAGTGAAAAATTGCAGCTTCCCCGAAGAGGTGTATCTGGCAGCATTCTCCCGTTGTTGTTGAGCCCGCCTCTTCATGGCCTCTCGCTCTGGCCTCTGCTCTTGTTCGATGGGCTTTGACATGACTGGCTCAGGCACGTTGGGTTCCCTCCATGGAACTCGTTGCTTGCTGAAGTCTTGGCATAGAAGTTGGGTTTGGAGCTTGGATGGGGACTGGCGCTTAGTCACAGCAGGGGGAACAGGCTTCCCGCTGGAGAGAAGCGCCAGATGAAGTTTTGTAGGGTGCAGGCCTAAGAGCAGCAGACTGAGGGGACACGAGGCTGGGTATGGTTGGTCCAAGCCGGTTGGGTTGGGTTGGTCACAGTTGGCTGAGCTGGTTTGGCGGGACCTGGCAGAGAGGCAGGAACTGGCTGGGATGAATTGACTGCAGCAGGTTGAGCTGAGTCAGTAGAACCAGGCTGGGCACGGTAAGCCCCAGCAGGCCAATGTGAGGCCAGAGACTGTGGCCTCCGAGGAGCGGGTCGAGCTTGAGGCTTGTCCCAGGCAGAAAAAGGCAGAGGTATCAACTTGACCTTCCCAGGAGGAGGCCGCTCATACTGGGATGAGGATAGACACTCTGTTTCAGCACTGCTGACTGGTTTCTGGGCTTCGACTTGAGTTTTCTCAGCACTCTTACCCTCATGTGGGGTATGCCGCCATGGCTGGATGGCTGGGGGTCTTTGGGGTTGCTTGAATTTCCCAAGAGCCGACAGGAAGAGAGCCCAGTTTTCTTATCATCCTTCTTCCCCAGCGCATGAAGAACCTTCACAGACTCCAGCATGCGCATGCCTAGGGAGGTTCGAGGCTTTTTAAAGCTCAGTTTGGTGTTTTTTTCGCTTCGTCTCGGGAATTGTTGGCTTCTCTTCTGCCTTGACTTTGTTCCCTGACTGCTTGTTCTCTTCAGCCTTGTTTCTTCCTCTGGTCCTTTTGGTCTTTTCCTGCCCGTGGCTCTTAGTTTTGCTGATCTTTCTGGATGCAGCTTTCTGAGGTTTGCCTTGAGAGTGCTTGGCCGTGTTCACAGGAGCCCTGTCACTGACTGCAGCGTGGCATGTAACCACTTCTCCCCCTAACAGGCACTCTGGATTCTTTGGCTGGATTTTGGCCTTGGGAGCGCCACTGATAGGCTCAGAGGCTTTCTGTTTGTTCTTCCTGGGTTGATCAGAGGGAACCTTTATGACACTTGGCTTTTCCTGCACCTGATTCACCTTAAAGGCTCTGGCATCTTTGGCTTTGATCCCGTTGGGACCTTGGGATTGATCAAGATCTTTCAAAGAACTAAAGAGCTGGGGAAGGTGAATATCCTCCGCCAGTGTAGTAATGTCTGCAAGACCACTGCTGGATTCGATCCCATTTTCGAGTGTCCCTAGGTCCTCACGACTCAGGCTGTTCTTTCCCAGATCAGCATTTTCAGAACCAGGCTGCTCCTCTTGGCTGAGGGGATCGGTGCAGGCCAGCGGCTGGTGAATATCAGGGATTCCTAAAGGGAGTGGTGGAGGATCTTGGTTTTCTTTTGGGATGTGTTAGGCATCCAGAATCTTTGAAAGCTTGGTTTTAATATCATCCACGTTCTTACTCTCTATTTGTCCCTGGCTTGGAGCTGGAGGCAGGGCCAGGAGACGCCTGGCACTCTGGACTGGAGCTGTCACTGAAATGTCCCCAAGTTCAGATGCTGGGTTACTCTCAAATATGTGACTGTTTCTGCTACTGCAGGACTTGGGGAGTTCTTGAGTTTGTGTCACACAAAATGTCTGGCTTGGAGGTTGCAATCCCAGGGAATTTTTCATCACCAGGGATGTCTCCGTCACTACAAAGGAATCAAGGTAAAAGTCCAGTCCCTGGTAAGTGAGATGCTCCCGCTAAACTCCAACACAGCAATCATGTACCGTTCAAGGTACATGATTGCTGTGTTGGTGTTTAGGGGCAGGATGGGCGAGGCATTTCTAGTAACTCTTCTTAAGGATCATGGACAATGCCCTGTGCTACGAGATAAGCGGTGACTGTTGTAGTTCTTACTGGTGATCATTTCATGTCACTGATTCTTGGCTTTCTTTGTATTTCATAGGATTGTTATAAGTCCAATACAAAATGAGTCTTATTTTTAAAAAACTAAAGTGTTTTACAAAGCCTAGCATTCTCATGTAGAGTCTTTCCAATTCTCCCCACTTTCCTGAGAGGCTAAGAACACTTCACACCATGAACTAGGAGAGGGGGTAGAGCCCTTTCTGATGAAATACATCAACAAAGACAGAGTCTTAGCCTGCTTGCTCTCTGGACAGGATCTCGGACCACAAGGTCTTCAATCCTGGTATAAATGAAGGAAGTGAGGACAGTTCAACTGGCACTCTCATAACAAGAGTTCTGAAACACCTTCCAAAGAGACTGTAGCAGTAGATCAGGGAAGGGAATGCTACAGTGTGGTAGTACAGGGGGAATGATCGGCTACAGCAGTGAAAAATGTGGTACCTATTGGTGTGCTCTCGGGGTTCTTGTACATGTAGCATAGATGACCTTTACAGTGTCCCTCCCACCTTCCCACCTGCATTAGGTGTTCTGTTTTTTTTTTTTAATTTGTTTATTTATTTTTTGAACTTATTTATTTTATGTATTAATTTTTTTGGCTGCACTGGGTCTTCATTGCTGTGCACGGGCTTTCTCTAGTTGCGGCTAGCGGGGGCTACTCTTGGTTGCGGTGTGCGGGTTTCTCATTGCAGTGGCTTCTCTTGTTGCGGAGTATGGGCTCTAGGCGCATGGGCTTCAGTAGTTGTGGCTCCCGGGCTCTAGAATGCAGGCTCAGTAGCTGTGGCACATGCGCTTAGTCGCTCCACTGCATCTGGGATCTTCCCTGACCAGGCCTCGAACCCGTGTCCCCTGCCTTGGCAGGCGGATTCTTAACCACGGCGCCACCAGGGAAGCCCTAGGTGTTCTCATATAGAGTCTAAAAACAGAGAGCACTGAGCGAAGGTAGTGCTTATTAAAGGCTCAGGATCTAAATTCTACCTGTCTGTACACCACTTCCCAGCTGTAGATTTGACCCCATTTTTGAATGCTGACCTCATTCTTCAACTTTCTTGCTGTTTGTGGGGCTTGCACTTTGGCATTTTCTTAAAAGCTAAACATAAACTTACCATATGACCCAGCAATTCCAGTCCTGCGTATATATGCAAAAGAAATGAAAACCTATGTCCACAGAAAAACTTTTACAAAAATGTTCATAGCAGCATGATTCACGTTATCCGGAAAAAAAAAAAAAAAATGAAACAATCCAAATGTCCAACAACTGGCAACTGGATAAACAAAATGTGGTAGAGACATACAATGGAATACTAACCAGCAATAAAAAGGAGTACTGGTACACACTATAACAAGGATGAATCTTGAAAACATCATGCTAAGAAGCTAGATGCAAAGACTAGATATTATATAATTCTATTTACATGAAATGTGCAGAAAAGGAAAAAGGCAGATTGGAGGTTGTCTGGGGCTGGGAATGTGGATTGATTGCAAACAGGTATAAGGGACTTTTCTGGGTAACAGAAGTGTTCTAAAACTGGATTGTGGTGATGATTGCACAGCTCTGTAAATTTACTAAAAATAATTGAATTGTATACTTAAAATGGATGTATTTTATGGTATGTAAATTAAACTTCTATAAAGTGTTTTAAAAATCTCTGTAAAGATATGCCAGAACAAGTCACACTGAGTAGCTCTGGAAAGGAAAGATGGGTGCCTGGGAAACGGGAGAGGGAAGACACTGTATCAAATACTCCTTTCTATATTTTTAATTTTGTACCATGTATTGTCAGTTTAAGAAATGAGAATAAACAAAACAAAAACTTACAAAGAAGAGTGTGGCAATAAAGGTTTAATGGCTTTGGTGAGTTCAATAGGAGTAAAACATATGTTAGGCCATAGAAATGTTCTAGCTTACAGAAAGGAAGATGATAAATCCTCTGTCACCATCTGAAGCACAACATGCTTAGTTCAAAGGGACATGCTTAAAAACAGGATGTCAACAAATAGACCCAGAAGCTGTCAACTTAGGAAAGGGGAGTAGAAAGGATGACCTGTGAGAAACGGTTCAAAGAGTGAAGACCTGAGGGAAAATACTTCAGGGAAGGAAGTGGGGACCTGAGAGGTAGAAGATTAGGTCTCTTTTGTGCCTTCAGAGAGCAGAACTGGAAGCAGAGCCAGGAAATCTAGTACAGGCAGATTTTGGATCTTTTTAAGTTTTAAAACCTTTGCCAGCTGGAGCCTTAGACAAATGGAACAAGTTGCCAATGAGCGGCAAGTGAGTGGTGGAGCTGTTGAAGCAGAGGCTGGAGCACCCTGTGGAGCAGAGGCAGCGGAAGTGTTGACGGTCCCTTCCGAGAACGAGTCTGAGAACCTCTGGCACTTCCAGAGGACATGGTATGCACCGCTGGGTGTAAAGCACACACGTTTACATCTGATTAAATGAGGGAGGAGCCTTGGTGTGTGTGTTTCTGCTTCTAGTTTCAATCTTTCTGATTAAGTTCATTCCTGCCTATAAAACGGTAAACATTTAAAAATAGAAAATAGTCTAAAAATAAATTCTTTCTCAACAAAATGTATCTAGTTAGCCCTCTAGGATGGTGAAAATCAAAAGGACAGACGCCAACAAGTGTTTTCAAGGATGTGGAGAAATGGGAACCTTCATACATTGCTGCTAGGAATGCAAAATGGTAACAATACTTTGCATAACAGTCTGGTAGTTCCCCAAATGGTTAAATATAGAGTTAACTGTATTATCCAGAGTATATCCATTCATCGGCATATGCCCAAAAGAAATGTAAAATACGTCCACACAAAAACTTGTACATGGATGTTCACAGCAGCTTTGTTAATAGTAGCCAAGCAGTGGAAGAAATGCAAATGTCCAGTAACTGATGAATAGATAAGTGAAATATGTGCATTCATACAGTGGAATATGATTTGGCCATAAAAAGGAATGAATACATGCTACAGTGTAGATGAACTCTGAAAATATTAAGTGAAAGAAGCCAGTCACAAAAGATCACATGTTGTATGATTCCATTTACATGAAATGTCCAGAATAATGAAATCTATAGAGACAGAAAGCAGATTAGTAACCACAGCCGGGGCAGGGGCTGGGGCAGGGGTGGGAGATTGGGAGAAATGAGTGACTGCTAATGTACATAGGGTGTTTATGGTAGGTGTTGAAAATGTCTTAAAATTAAACTGGGGTGATGGTTGCACAGCTCGGTGAATACACTGAAACACACTTAACTGTACGCTTTAAATAGGTGACTTTTATGGTATGTTAAGGATCTCAAGAAAGCTATAACAATGTGTTTATTCATGTACGCAAACTAAAATACATGTCGATTATGAAGCCTTATTTGGAGAAAAAAGCTTCTCGGGCTCTCTGTTCTTACATCTTCTGTTACTGAATCAGGGGTACAAGAACAATGGAAGGTGACCAACAGCGTCATTTCCATTTAACAGTGGACAGTCCCAACAAAAATGTGGGCGCTGGGTATTGTACGTTTGGTGCAGTGCTACACACACTACGGCTAGCACTAAGTGCAAACCGTCAGAACCGTGCCGTCACGCTAATTTGACTTCCACAGATTCAATCAATAACCACAATTCACAGGTCTGCACTGTGTGTGACAATTTGTGCTGAGGACCCACCATGGGATAGAACATAGAACTGTTGCTGAATTCATTTACAGATGCCGTCGGTAAACCACAACAATCCACTTTCCTTAGTCCGTGGGAGAGTCTCAGGCATTTCCTCTAATGATCTCATCATCCCTTAGCGCCTGGATGTGAATCAACCCACTCTGTTCTCTGCAACTGGGCTTACGCATAAAGATTGAAGTGACTACAAGTCAACTCACATTATCAGCTACCATGATTTAAGCTTTCTGTTGCAGAGAGTCTTGAAAGGAGATACACACTGGCTGGCTTCTTCTGTTATAATTTCTATTATTGTGAGAGTAAACTCACCTGTTAATGCCTTATTACAACTGGGGAAAAAGTAACTGCCACCATCTCAGAGATGTTTCAGGCTTTTTGTAGTACTTTTTAGTTTAATTAAAATCTAGGTGAAATTCATTCCCGTGTTCATTGATCAGACAAACCATCATAGAGACCCAGGGGGGGAAAAAGAAAAGCTTTTCAATTAAATAATGACTTTTTAGGTGGAAACTGAACTTAGGAAAACATCTCTAATATAGGAAAAAGGCTGTATTTTCTTACATCACCTTATACAGCTATTCTTCATGTATGAAGATTGTTATTGCTGACCTTCTGCCGGCAAGGTGCCTGCTGAAAGATGCTTTTCTTTCAGAAAAATGGGTTTATGCTCATTTATTTATAACCACTAAAGTTTAGGACCAGAGATACACATTGATAAGACAGAGTCAAAATTAGAAATACAGTCGATGGCACCAAAAGACAGTCTTTTCTTGTGAAAAGTTTTTAGATATGCACCGTTCAAACTGGCAACTGGCGTTTCAGTACGAAAACGTACTAGCTCGTCTGCCCCCAAAATAACATTTTGACGTAGATTTAATTCTGAAAGGCAAGATTAGAACTTCTAAAAGCAGGAACTAAGGTGATAACTGTCTAGTAGTCACCATCAGAAAATCAGAACTGGTCAATTACTTCTGCAAGTATGGTAGATGATAACTCTAATATATCCTCCCCCTCAAATCAAAAATGCATTGCGCCTGCAGAATGGTCCTCAGAAAATTTCTTTTCATACATGAATGAGTAAAGATTGCAGAGACATAACGAATCTGAATAATGCCAAAATTCCAAGTATGGCCATGAGACTGTAGAGTTAAAATGTAATGGAAGTACTTGTCATTAGAACCGAGGTCAAGAAACTAACAGGATGGTAAGGTTCCCAGATAGTGGCTGGGTTTGGGGTAGAAAAGAAAGAAAATCAAGAGCTAAAGTCCTCAATTAATATACAGGAAAAACTGGAAGGTTAGCAAATGATCATTAAAATCTTGTAGAGGGTGGTAGAGCTAGATGACTTAAGTCCCAAAGGATTTTCTATCAGGTTTGAAAAATTATGGTCTGGAAGTGACCCTCTCACTCTCTTTGCTTCTCTGCATTCTCTGAAATCTTTCCTCTTAGCTTTAGTATTTGTGAGGATTATGATCACCTTTTTTACATGGATGGCTCTAAAATCTTTATTCCACTCATGACATACTCATGAGGTCATACGTAGCTATGTTTTTAGATAGTTTCACTTGGATGTTTTGATCTAACTTCAACTTTAATCAATAAAACTCCTTCATATTTCAGTCAGAATTAGTTTCCTCTTCCAATCTCTCCATTTTGATAAGGTGTTTGCATAGTATTTTAGTTGCTTTGGGTAGAAATTTCAAAAGAACCACGGCTATTAATTACCAAGTCCAAGTGATGAGAGTCCAGCTTAGTTTCTTCTCATAAATTAATTGATGAATATCACTTTCTTATTTAAAAATCTCTGCTGACAATTAGCTAAACATTTGGCAATAAAATTATATCTAGACACACAAAATAAATTCCATGTGGATTAAGTGTTTAAATGCATTGCCCTCCACCCTAAATAAGTATTAAAAAAAAAAAAAAAAAAAGGAGAATACTTTTTTATAATCTTGTGGTTGGGGACATCTTTCTTAGCATGGAAAAAAGAAATAAAGAAGTTGAGTACACAACAATGCTATTACACTATTAATACAATATCAATAATGCTCAAGAATTAATAAGAAAAATTCTTCAGAGAAAAATGGGCAAAGGATATAAGCAGCTAATTCTCAAAACAAGAAATGTAAAGAGCAATCTCTGAAACCTAATATTTAAAAAATGCAATTTAAAGCAATGAGTTTTTTCACACATTAGATTAGCAAATATTAAAAAGACTGATACTACCCATAGTTGGCAAAGGAATGAAGAAACACGTCCTCTCATACTTTTGGTGGGCACATATATTTGTACAAAATTCCCGGAGGGCACATAGTTAGAGGTGGGGAGGTCTACAGATTACTGACAGTCTTTTAAATTTCTATTATTAATGATCTACTTAGGATTTAAAACTTCTTGGTCAACTCTGTTAATTTATATTTTCTTAGAAAATCACCCATCTAATTTCGGTTTTAAAATATATCAGCCTAGGGCTTCCCTGGTGGCGCAGTGGTTGAGAATCTGCCTGCCAATGCAGGGGACACGGGTTCGAGCCCTGGTCTGGGAGGATCCCACATGCCGCGGAGCAACTAGGCCCGTGAGCCACAACTACTGAGCCTGCGCGTCTGGAGCCTGTGCCCCGCAACAAGAGAGGCCGCGACAGTGAAAACCCCGCGCACCGCGATGAAGAGTGGCCCCCGCTTGCCACAACTAGAGAAAGCCCTCGCGTAGAAACGAAGACCCAACACAGCCAAAAAAATAAAATAAATAAATAAATAAAATCCAGCCATTCATATTAAAAAAAAAAAAAAAGGAAAAAAAAATATATATATCAGCTTAAAGTTGCATACAGTAATCTTTTTAAAAAAAACACTTCTTTGACTGTGGTTATACCCTTCCATACTATTAGTGTTGATCCTTTTCTCATGGTCAGAATAACCAGAGATTTGGTCTATTTTTTTTTTGAAAGAACCAGATCTTGGTTATATCGATCAATTCTGGGGACTGATTTATAGAATGCTTATTTCAATTGTTTCCTAGTTGAGTTTGTTGAACTAAAATATCATTGAAGGCTATACATTTTCCTCTCAATATAGATTTAGTCACATCCCGTAAGTTTTGGATATGTGCTTTTACTGTCATTAATGAAAAAAATTCTATAATCTCAATTTTTAGTTCTCCTGTAGCCCAAAAGCTTAGACTGTTTTAAAATGTTTATTTAAGGAAAAAGTTATAGTTGTTAAATTCCAACCTTATTGTACTGTGGTTAGAGAATATAAGCTTAGTTAGAAATGTTCTACTTTGCGGATTTATCAACATTTTGCCTAAATGTACAGTTAATTTTTGTAAATATTCCGTGGGCATTTGGAACAACTGTGGCTGCTGTGTTTTGGGAATAAAGTTTTCTATAGATACTTTAAATCAAACTTCTTAATATTGCTATTAAAATCTTCCATATCTTTTATCTGTTATATGTCAAAATCTGATAAAAACAATGAAAATATCCCATTCTTGTACTTTTGTCACGTTGTATATTGTAATTATGTCTGGATGAACATATGAATGCACTCTGGTTGAAAGCACAGCAGTAATTTTGGAAGTCTCTGAAAGACTCTTTCTTCCCTTGGAAATTACAGAGTGGAGATAGGGTAGATTCTCAAGACAAGTAACATTTAATTAGAAATGACCCCAAAACGCTACCTTTCCATGGTATAGAAACTTGTATTTCTAATCCGGAAAAACTATAAATTATTGGCAGAAAGGTGGAAGTATAGGAATTTTCATGCATTGCAGGTAGGAATATAGACTGGAAATTAATTTGGTACTAATGTAGAAAATTAAGTATACATATAGCTTATGATCCAAGATTTCCACTTCTGGGTCTGTGCAACAAAGGTAGTCTCACAAGGTCCATAAGGCAATATGGACAAGGATGTGCACTGCTGGTGTTTTGCCTTGTTGGGAATTGACGGCGACCTGGGTGTCCATTACAGGGCAAGTGCATAGGTAGATTGGTAGATGCACTCCATGGAGTACTATGCAGTGATCAGAAACCTGAATTAGACGTATGTATAGCAATGTGATGAATCTTAAAAATACAAGCTTAGTGAAAATAACAAAAGTAATGACATACCTTTTATATACATTGAAAATACATGACAACACAGAATACATATTTTGTAAGAACTCTTGTAAGCCAAAAGATATTTACATAACAAGGCCAGTTCCGACGGGAGGACAGGAATGAGGATGGGATATGGGAATGAAATTTTAAAAAGAGAGGCCATGAACCTAGGAGTATACTTAACTCAACTCTTGGCAGCTGAAGTTAAAAAAATTTTTTTAACTTTATCTTGGCATAGAAACTGCGTACTAATTCTATGCTTTCGCTCTGCTTCTAGAAGGATTTGTTATGACTAGATTGGAGGTTCAAACAGGTACTTTAGGCAGAAACTAGAACACAATGAAAAGCTTGAGAATTCTCTCTTCCAGCTCATAACTAACGTTTTATGTTTGATCAGTCTGGCTGAGGTCACTTTTTAATTAATGTCACAAAGAAATTTTTATGGTTTCATAGTAGAAAAGATGTGCTTCTTGTTTAAAAAAAAACATGAAAAATTTTTTTTAAAAAAAGTATAATCCCATAATCTTAAAATAATCTGCTAATATTTAATTTTGATCCAGTCATATAAATACATGTAAATATTATATCTTGCTTTTTACCTCTTAGCATATAATGAAATGTATCCTTGGGTTCCAAGATACTGCTTTGGACTGTTGTTTCTCTCCATATATGTGTGATTGTGAAGAGTGATACGAAATTAGCCTGTTTTATAAAAATGTAAGAAACACTGGTAAACATTTAATTAAATATTACTAAAGCTCTCATTTTATTCTCTCATGGAGGTCTCTTTGTTTGGTAGTTAGTTTGTGTTGTTCATTTGCCCCACTGCTGAAAACGTGGGCAACTGGAAATAATGAGAGGTCAAAAATACAGAGAAATTATTCATCTTCAGCTTTTTCTCTGTAAACAAAAACTGTTAAATATGGCTTCTTTTGTACTGACAGTAGTAAACTATCCCTTTTCTTTGATCCCAGTATACACCCAGACATTGAGAGAAAAAGATGGGAAAGGGAGGGGGAAAGAAAGAAAAAACAAGAAGGAGAGAGAGAAAGAGCACAGAGACAAACACAGCAAGAACATGAGAGAAGGAGAGGAGAAAAGGAGTAAGCAGAAGAACAAGAGAGCTACACAGCAGAGACAGTGAGACAAGAGACAGCATGGGGTGGGGTGGAGGAGAGCACAAGTGCACAGAATGCGGGTGCACAGAGGCAGAGAGAAAGAACACAGAAGCAGACAGGGTGCAAAGACACTGTAATAAGAGAAAAGCATGAACTATAGAGCCTGGGGACAGCCTGCATAGACACAGCAGAGAGAGGCACAGAAAGAATGAGTCAAAGAAAGAGTAGGTGTAATCAAAGGAAGAAGGGAAGAACAAGCAGGCAGTTGCACTTATTCCCTTATATTCACTCTTAACCCCTCAAATGTACATGTCCTGGGTACACATGTTCAGGGGGAAAAAAGCATTAGCATATCTAAGGAAACCTGGGTTAAAGATAAGATAGGCAGTTCCAAAAAGAAGAAATACGGTCGATCAACACACAAAAGAAACTAAAAACTCCATGTGATTAAAGAAACGTGGATCAGGATAGATACCATATTTCTGGCCAATGTGGCAAGTATTAACAAGGATGCTGTTGGCAGGTATTGACCAAAATATTATTGCACATTACTGGTGAACAAATAATTGAATCAACATTTCAGAAGGACAATTTAGTAGTGTGGCTTAAACATTTTTAATGTGCCTACTTGGTAACCCAGAAATTCCATGTTTAGAAATGTTTCTCAAGGAAATTGAAAAATTCAGAAAGATGTAACAAGACTACCCATCGAAGTGCAGATTATGATAAAGAAAAATTCCAAAAAAACTTAAATATCTGTCATTAGGAACTAACTAAATATTATATTTATACAATGGAACCCATAAAGCTATTAACAATGACTACATAAATCTTTATTTACTGCATAGAAAGATGTCTATGATATACTAAGTGCAGAGCTTCAAAACAATACATATATTGTATTCATACATATACATAGTATGTATTCATACATACGTATTCATACATATACATAGTATGATTTCATTTTTTTGGACTGTTGTTTCTCTCCATATATGAACATGATTTTGAAGACTGGTATGAAATCGGCCTGTTTTATAAAAGTGTAAGAAACACTGGTAAACATTTAATTAAACATTAATAAAGCTCTCATTTTATGCTCTCATGGAGTTCTTCATTTGATATTTAGCTTCATTAGATTGCAGACCTAATAAAATAGATCCAAGATAGGCAGTAGGTATGTGAATCATAAAATATAAACCTGGAAGCTTATCTGTAATGTTAATCACGACTATTTCAGGATGGTGAGAATTATGGGTGATTTCCAAGGTCTTTATATTTTATATATTATCTAAACTCTTTATATTTAGTTACCTTTTTACTTTTATACTCAAAAGTAATAAAATATCTTTTTTGACCAAAGTATTTAGTAATAAAGAGAAGAGAGAGATGTAAAGTGGTAGAAGCATCAACCACAGGCAAGCCCTCCACTCCCCAGTCTATGATAAGGAGAGACATAAGCATGGTTCTAGCTGAGAGGAAGGAGCCTACAGAAAAGGAAGAAATGGAATATAAAAGAGAGAGCGAAAACAAAACTGAGAAAACAGATAATGGATTTTAGAAAATATGACAGCACAGAGACCTTAATGAACCTTTTCTTTCATAACTGAAAGACACAAACAAAAAACATCAAAAAGTAAAAAAATAGGGCTTCTCTGGTGGCACAGCGGTTGAGAATCCGCCTGCCAAGGCAGGGGACATGGGTTCGAGCCCTGGTCAGGGAAGATCCCACATGCCGTGGAGCAACTAAGCCCGTGTGCCACAGCTACTGAGCCCATGTGCCACAACTACTGAAGCCCACATGCCTAGAGTCCGTGCTCCACAACAAGAGAAGCCACCACAATGAGAAGCCTGCGCACCACAACGAAGAGTAACCCCCACTCGCCACAACCAGAGAAAGCCCGTGCACAAAGCCCCAAACGCAGCCAAAATAACTAACTACATAAATAAACAAATTTATTAAAAAAGTAAAAAAATATTCAGAATCTAGGGAACAGACTCAACTCACACCACAAAATCCCAGAAATAATGTCTAAAGAAACAACTGGGAATAAATATAAGGAGCCACCACAAAGCTCTTCCTACACAAAGGACCATACAGCAGAAGGGTAAAAGGTGAGTCAACAATTCAAAATATCCCACTGGTATCTCAGAAAAGGGACTGAGGTAATAAGTGGCCCAGGAGAAAGATAAATGTCCCAATTGGAGACACGTTCCCTGTGAAAAAATAGCTCCTTATGTCCTTGCCAGAATGGTTTACTGTATGCCTACTCTGGCCAGGAAGAAGTCAGAAAAAGGGATGGGAAATAACCTTTTAAGTCTAAATGTCTTAGTTTTATTACTAAGATTTGCTAGAAAAAAATAAGGCCTCAGCCATATCACTGCCCACACGACAATGCTATGAAAGCAGCTGCCAGGTGACTTTACAGTAGTGTAATAGCAAAACCCCAAGGGCATGTCCTATAGAACAAGATACTTTCCTCACCTCCACACTTGATAAGGTGGCCATCAATTTATGAGTTTCAAAACAATGGCAGAGAAAAATGTCACCTACTGTAGCTGTCCAGAGTCCTAGAATCAATTACTATCTTTCTGCCTTTCCCAAACTCTGAGGGGCAAAAGAAATACAAGCCATACACAATGAGCCTTCAAGTTCATGTCCTAGGAAGGGGACTCAAGCAGTATCTTGTAAATAGGTAATAAGGTCATCAAATGTGATCAAATAAATGGTTGTGATCAAATAAATGGCTTCCACAGAACTGTTTTGAGACAAAGGTCATCTGAAAACAAAAGAGAAGGATTTATGAAAATATTCTATAGCATTAAAGTGGAAGAAAGGGGGCTTCTCTGGTGGCGCAGTGGTTAAGAATCCGCCTACCAATGCAGGGGACACGGGTTCGAGCCCTGGTCTGGGAAGGTCCCATATGCCGCGGAGCAAGAAAGCCAGGGTGCCAGAATTACTGAGCCTGTGCTCTAGAGCCTGCGAGCCACAACTACTGAGCTCACGCGCCACAACTACTGAAGCCTGTGTGCCTAGAGCCCGTGCGCCACAACAAGAGGAGCCACGGCAATGAGAAGCTCCCGCACCACAATGAAGAGTAGCCCTCGCTCACCACAACTAGAGAAAGCCTGGGCGCAGCAATGAAGGCCCAATGCAGCCAAAAATAAATAAATAAAATAAATAAATGTATAAAGAAACAAGTGGAAGAAAGGAAGGAAAAAAAGAAGGGAAAGAGAAAGAATTTATTTTGCCAGAAGGTTTACCCATTTTAGTCAATAAAGAATTTGTACTCTCACTCTAGAGAAAATTTAAAAAGAACATGGACTTAATGAAATGGATCCAAGATAAGCTAGGACAATACAGGGAGACTAAAAGGTAGTTGACAAATTAACACACTTCATCCAAAAATTAATGAATGTCTGCCATGTGTTGGAAAACCAAGGACAGGTACCAAAGGAAAAAAACTGACAGAAATGAAGGGAGACATAGACAATTCAATAGTAATAGCTGGAGACTGCAATAGTACACTTTCAAAATGGATAGAAAAACTCGACAGACCAATAAGGAAATAGAAGGCTTGAACAACACTATAATCCAACTAGACCTAAAGACATATACATAATACTCCAACCAACAGAAGCAGAATACACATTCTTCTGAGGGAACATAATAATGTTCTCCAGGAGAGACCATGTGCTAGGCCATAAAACAAGTCACAATATATTTACAAACTATACAAAGTATGTTTTCTGACCACAATGGAATGAAACTAGAAATCAATAAGGAAATTTGGGAAATTCAAAAATATAGAGAAATTAAATGACACACTCTTAACTACCAATGTTCAAAGAAGAAATCACAAGGGCAATTAGAAAATACTTTGAGATGAATGAAAACGAAAGCAAAACATCCCAAAACCTTTGGGATGCAGTGAAGGCAGAGCTTACAGATATTTGTATCTGTAAATGTCCATATTAAAAGAAGAAAGATTTCGAAACTATAACCTCACCTTCAACCTTAAGAAACCAGAAAAAGAAGACCAAATAAAACCCAAAGCAGGCAAAATGAAGGAAATTATATAGATTAGAATGAAAATAAATGAATCAGAGAATCAAAAAAAGAGAAAAATCAAAGAAATCAAAAGTTGGTTCTTGGAAAAGGTCAACAAAAATGGACAAATCTTTAGCTAGAATTCACCAAAAGCAAAAAGGGGAAAACTCAAATCATTTACATTAAGAATGAACCAGGGGATGTTACTACCAATCACACAGAAATTAAAAAGGATCATAAGGGAATATTATGAACAATCACATGTCAACAAATTAGGTAACCCAGATGAAATAGACAAATTCCTAGAAAAACAACCTAGCAAAACTGACTCAAGCAAAAATAGAAAATCTGAACAAACCTATAATAAGGACAGAGGCTGAGTCAGTAATCAGAAAACACCCCCCAAAGAAAAGCCCAGGTCCAAACTGGTGAATTCTAAAAAACATTTAAAGTAGAATTAACAACAACCATTCACAAACTCAAAAAACAACATCATCATCAAAACAAAATGAGAAGAAGGATTACTTCCCAATTCTTTCTATAAGGAGATTATTACCCTGATAAAAAAGGCAAAGATACAGTAAAACTACAGACCAATACCCCTTATGAATATAGAAGGAAAATCCTCAACAAAATACTAGCAAACTGAATCCAGCAACACAGAAGAGGGATTATACATTAAAACCAAGAGGAATTTATCCCAGGAAGGCAAAGTTGGTTCAATATATGATTATCAATCAACGTAACACACCATCTTCATAAAGAAAACATAGGATCATTTCATTATACGTAGAAAAAGCATATGGCAAAACCCAAAACCCTTCCATAATAAAAACACTCAACAAAACAGGAATAGAAGTTCCTCAACCTGATAAACGGCATTTATAAAAAAAACTCACAGCTAACATCATGCTTAATGACCAGAAAGATTTCTCCTTAAAATCAGGAACAAGGGCTTCCCTGGTGGCGCAGTGGTTGAGAATCTGCCTGCTAATGCAGGGGACACGGGTTCGAGCCCTGGTCTGGGAGGATCCCACATGCTGCGGAGCAACTACGCCCGTGAGCCACAACTGCTGAGCCTGCGCGTCCGGAGCCTGTGCTCCGCAACAAGAGAGGCCGCGATAATGAGAGGCCCGCGCACCGTGATGAACAGTGGCCCCCACTTGCCGCAACTGGAGAAAGCCCTCGTACAGAAACGAAGACCCAACACAGCCATAAATAAATAAATAAATAAATAAAATTAAAAAAAAAAAAAAAAAAATCAGGAACAAGACAAGGATACTCATTCTTAACACTTCTATTCAACACAGTACTGGAGGTTCTAGCAAGGGCAACTAGGCAAGAAAAAGAGATAAATGACATGATATCGGAAAGAAGAAGGAAAACTATCTCTCTTTGCAAATGACACAATATTTTATATAGAAAACACTAAGGAACACACAAACACAAATTACTCAAACTTATAAGCAAGTTCAGCAAAGTTGCAGGAACCAAAATACATACAAAAACCAGTAATATTCCTGTACCACAAGGAAAATTCCCAAAATGAACTTAAGAAACCAATACTAGTTACACTGGTATCAAAAAGAATGAAATACTCAGGGATACTTTTTTTTTTTTAAACATCTTTATTGAAGTATAATTGCCTTACAATGGTGTGTTAGCTTCTGCTTTATAACAAAGTGAATCAGTTATACATATACAATATGTTCCCATTTCTCTTCCCTCTTGCATCTCCCTCCCTCCCACCCTCCCCATCCCACCCCTCTAGGTGGTCACAAAGTACCGAGCTGATCTCCCTGTGCTATGCGGCTGCTTCCCACTAGTTATCTATTTTACATTTGGTAGTGTATATATGTCCATGACACTCTCTTACCCTGTCACATCTCACCCCACCCCCTCCCCATATCCTCAAGTCCATTCTCTAGTAGGTCTGTGTCTTTATTCCCGTCTTGCCACTAGGTTCTTCGTGGCCTTTTTTTTTTTTTTTTCCTTAGATTCCGTATATATGTGTTAGCATACTGTATTTGTTTTTCTCTTTCTGACTTACTTCACTCTGTATGACAGACTCTAACTCCATCCACCTCATTACAAATATCTCCATTTCATTTCTTTTTATGGCTGAGTAATATTCCATTGTATATATGTGCCACATCTTCTTTATCCATTCATCTGTCGATGGACATTTAGGTTGCTTCCATGTCCTGGCTATTGTAAATAGAGCTGCAATGAACATTTTGGTACATGACTCTTTTTGACCTATGGTTTTCTCAGGGTATATGCCCAGGAGTGGGATTGCTGGGTCGTATGGTAGTTCTATTTGTAGTTTTTTAAGGAACCTCCATACTGTTCTCCGTAGTGGCTGTATCAATTTACATTCCCACCAACAGTGCAAGAGTGTTCCCTTTCCTCCACACCCTCTCCAGCATTTATTGTTTCTAGATTTTTTGATGATGGCCATTCTGACCGGTGTGAGATGATATCTCATTGTAGTTTTGATTTGCATTTCTCTAATGATTAATGATGTTGAGCATGCTTTCATGTGTCTGTAGGCCATCTGTATATCTTCTTTGGAGAAATGTCTATTTAGATCTTCTGCCCATTTTTGGATTGGGTTGTTTGTTTTTTTGTTATTGAGCTGCATGAGCTGCTTGTAAATCTTGGAGATTAATCCTTTGTCAGTTGCTTCATTTGCAAATATTTTCTCCCATTCTGAGGGTTGTCTTTTGGTCTTGTTTATGGTTTCCTTTGCTGTGCAAAAGCTTTTAAGTTTCATTAGGTCCCATTTGTTTATTTGTGTTCTTATTTCCATTTCTCTGGGAGCTGGGTCAAAAAGAATCTTGCTGTGATGTATGTCATAGAGTGTTCTGCCTATGTTTTCCTCTAAGAGTTTGATAGTGTCTGCCCTTACACTTAGGTCTTTAATCCATTTTGAGTTTATTTTTGTGCATGGTGTCAGGGAGTGTTCTAATTTCATACTTTTACATGTACCTGTCCAATTTTCCCAGCACCACTTATTGAAGAGGCTGTCTTTTCTCCACTGTATATGCTTGCCTCCTTTATCAAAGATAAGGTGACCATATGTGTGTGGGTTTATCTCTGGGCTTTCTATCCTGTTCCATTGATCTATATTTCTGTTTTTGTGCCAGTACCAAACTGTCTTGATTCCTGTAGCTTTGTAATATAGTCTGAAGTCAGGGAGCCCGATTCCTCCAGCTCCATTTTTCGTTCTCAAGATTGCTTTGGCTATTCGGGGTCTTTTGTGTCTCCATAGAAATTGTGAAATTTTTGGTTCTAGTTCTGTGAAAAATGCCAGTGGTAGTTTGATAGGGATTGCATTGAATCTGTAGATTTCTTTGGGTAGTAGAGTCATTTTCACAATGTTGATTCTTCCAATCCAGGAACATGGTATATCTCTCCATCTATTTGTATCATCTTTAATTTCTTTCATCAGTGTCTTATAATTTTCTGCATACAGGTCTTTTGTCTCCTTAGGTAGGTTTATTCCTAGATATTTTATTCTTTTTGCTGCAATGGTAAACGGGAGTGTTTTCTTAATTTCACTTTCAGATTTTTCGTCATTAGTGTATAGAAATGCAAGAGATTTCTGTGCATTAATTTTGTATCCTGCTACTTTACCAAATTCATTGATTAGCTCTAGGAGTTTTCTGGTAGCATCTTTAGGATTCTCTATGTATAGTATCATGTCATCTGCAAATAGTGACAGCTTTACTTCTTCTTTTCTGATTTGGATTCCTTTTATTTCTTTGTCTTCTCTGATTGCTGTGGCTAACACTTCCAAAACTATGTTGAATAATAGTGGTGAGAGTGGGCAACGTTGTCTTGTTCCTGATCTTAGTGGAAATGGTTTCAGTTTTTCACCATTGAGGACAATGTTGGCTGTGGGTTTGTCATATATGGCCTTTATTATGTTGAGGAAGGTTCCCTCTATGCCTACTTTCTGCAGGGCTTTTATCATAAATGGGTGTTGAATTTTGTCGAAAGCTTTCTCTGCATCTATTGAGATGATCATATGGTTTTTCTCCTTCAGTTTGTTAATATGGTGTATCACATTGATTGATTTGCGTATGTTGAAGAATCCTTGCATTCCTGGGATAAACCCCACTTGATCATGGTGTATGATCCTTTTAATGTGCTGTTGGATTCTGTTTGCTAGTATTTTGTTGAGGATTTTTGCATCTATGTTCATCAGTGATATTGGCCTGTAGTTTTCTTTCTTTGTGACATCTTTGTCTGGTTTTGGTATCAGGGTGATGGTGGCCTCGTAGAATGAGTTGGGGAGTGTTCCTCCCTCTGCAATATTTTGGAAGAGTTTGAGAAGGATAGGTGTTAGCTCTTCTCTAAATGTTTGATAGAATTCGCCTGTGAAGCCATCTGGTCCTGGGCTTTTGTTTGTTGGAAGGTTTTTAATCACAGTTTCAATTTCAGTGCTTGTGATTGGTCTGTTCATATTTTCTATTTCTTCCTGGTTCAGTCTCGGCAGTTTGTGCATTTCTAAGAATCTGTCCATTTCTTCCAGGTTGTCCATTTTATTGGCATAGAGTTGCTTGTAGTAATCTCTCATGATCGTTTGTATCTCTGCAGTGTCAGTGGTTACTTCTCCTTTTTCATTTCTAATTCTATTGATTTGAGTCTTCTCCCTTTTTCTCTTGATGAGTCTGGCTAATGGTTTATCAATTTTGTTTATCTTCTCGAAGAACCAGCTTTTAGTTTCATTGATTTTTGCTATTGTTTCCTTCATTTCTTTTTCATTTATTTCTGACCTAATCTTTATGATTTCTTTCCTTCTGCTGGCTTTGGGGTTTTTTTGTTCTTCTTTCTCTAATTGCTTTAGGTGCAAGGTTAGGTTGTTTATTCGAGATGTTTCCTGTTTCTTGAGGTAGGCTTGTATTGCTATAAACTTCCCTCTTAGCACTGCTTTTGCTGCGTCCCATAGGTTTTGGGTCGTCGTGTCTCCATTGTCATTTGTTTCTAGGTATTTTTTGATTTCCCCTTTGATTTCTTCAGTGATCACTTCGTTATTAAGTAGTGTATTGTGTAGCCTCCATGTGTTTGTATTATTTACAGATCTTTTCCTGTAATTGATATCTAGTCTCATAGCGTTGTGGTCGGAAAAGATACTTGATACGATTTCAATTTTCTTAAATTTACCAAGGCTTGATTTGTGACCCAAGATATGATCTATCCTGGAGAATGTTCCATGAGCACTTGAGAAAAATGTGTATTCTGTTGTTTTTGGGTGGAATGTCCTATAAATATCAATTAAGTCCATCTTGTTTAATGTATCATTTAAAGCTTGTGTTTCCTTATTTATTTTCATTTTGGATGATCTGTCCATTGGTGAAAGTGGGGTGTTAAAGTCCCCTACTATGATTGTGTTGCTGTCGATTTCCCCTTTTATGGCTGTTAGTATTTGCCTTCTGTATTGAGGTGCTCCTATGTTGGGTGCATAAATATTTACAATTGTTATACCTTCCTCTTGGATCGATCCCTTGATCATTATATAGTGTCCTTCTTTGTCTCTTGTAATAGTCTTTATTTTAAAGTCTATTTTGTCTGATATGAGAATTGCTACTCCAGCTTTCTTTTGATTTCCATTTGCATGGAATATCTTTTTCCATCCCCTCACTTTCAGTCTGTATGTGTCTCTAGGTCTGAAGTGGGTCTCTTGTAGACAGCATATATATGGGTCTTGTTTTTGTATCCATTCAGCCAGCCTGTGTCTTTTGGTGGGAGCATTTAATCCATTTACATTCAAGGTAATTATCGATATGTATGTTCCTAGTCCCATTTTCGTAACTGTTTTGGGTTTGTTATTGTAGGTGTTATCCTTCTCTTGTGTTTCTTGCCTAGAGAAGTTCCTTTAGCATTTGTTGTAAAGCTGGTTTGGTGGTGCTGAACTCTCTCAGCTTTTGCTTGTCTGTAAAGGTTTTCATTTCTCCATCACATCTGAATGAGATCCCTGCTGGGTAGAGTAATCTTGGTTGTAGGTTTTTCTCCTTCATCACTTTAAGTATATCCTGCCACTCCCTTCTGGCTTGCAGAGTTTCTGCTGAAAGATCAGATGTTAACCTTATGGGGATTCCCTTGTGTGTTATTTGTTGTTTTTCCCTTGCTGCTTTTAATATGTTTTCCTTATATTTAATTTTTGACAGTTTGATTAATATGTGTCTTGGCGTGTTTCTCCTTGGGTTTATCCTGTATGGGACTCTCTGTGCTTCCAGGACTTGATTAACTATTTCCTTTCCCATATTAGGGAAGTTTTCAACTATAATCTCTTCAAATATTTTCTCAGTCCCTTTCTTTTTCTCTTCTTCTTCTGGGACCCCTATAATTCGAATGTTGGTGCGTTTAATGTTGTCCCAGAGGTCTCTGAGACTTTCCTCAGTTCTTTTCATTCTTTTTTCTTTATCCTGCTCTGCAGTAGTTATTTCCACCATTTTATCTTCCAGGTCACTTATCCGTTCTTCTGCCTCAGTTATTCTGCTATTGATCCCATCTAGAGTATTTTTAATTTCATTTATTGTGTTTTTCATCGTTGCTTGGTTCCTCTTTAGTTCTTCTACGTCCTTGTTAAATGTTTCTTGCATTTTGTCTATACTATTTCCCAGATTTTGGATCATCCTTACTATCATTATTCTGAATTCTTTTTCAGGTAGACTACCTATTTCCTCTTCATTTGTTAAGTCTGGTGTGTTTTGACCCTGCTCCTTCATCTGCTGTGTGTTTTTCTGTCATCTCATTTTGCTTATCTTACTGTGTTTGGGGTCTCCTTTTCACAGGCTGCAGGTTCGTAGTTCCCGTTGTTTTTGGTATCTGTCCCCAGTGGCTAAGGTTGGTTCAGTGGGTTGTGTAGGCTTCCTGGTGGGGGGGACTAGTGCCTGAGTTCTGGTGGATGAGGCTGGATCTTGTCTTTCTGGTGGGCACGTCCACGTCTGGTGGTGTATTTTGGGGTGTCTGAGGCCTTATTATGATTTTAGGCAGCCTCTCTGCTAATGGATGGGGCTGTGTTCCTGTCTTGCTAGTTGTTTGGCATAGGGTGTTCAGCACTGTAGCTTGCTGGTCATTGAGTGATGCTGGGTCTTGATGTTGAGATGGAGATCTCTGAGAGATTTTTGCCGTTTGGTATTACGTGGAGCTGGGAGGTCTCTTGTGGACCAGTGTCCTGAAGTTGGCTCTCCCACCTCAGAGGTACAGCCCTGATGCCTGGCTGGAGCACCAAGAGCCTTTCGTCCACACGGCTCAGAGTAAAAGGGAGAAAAAATAGAAAGAAAGAAAGAAAGAAAGAGGCTATAATATAGTGAAGTAAAAGAAAGCTATTATAAAGCAAAGCTATACAGACAAAATCTCACCCAGAAGCATATACATATACACTCACAAAAAAAGGAAAAGGGGAAAAATTAATATATCCTGCTCCCAAAGTCCACCTCCTGAATTTGGGATGATTCGTTATCTATTCAGGTATTCAACAGATGCAGGCACATCAAGTTGTTTGTGGAGTTTTAATCCGCTGCTTCTGAGGCTGCTGGGAGAGATTTCCCCTTCTCTTCTCTGTTCGCACAGCTCCTGGGGATCAGCTTTGGATTTGGACCCGCCTCTGCGTGTAGGTCGCCTGAGGGCGTCTGTTCCCCGCCCAGACAGGACGGGGTTAAAGGAGCAGCTGCTTCGGGGGCTCTGGCTCACCCAGGCCGCGGGGAGGGAGGGGTACAGAGGAGGCGGGGCGAGCCTGCGGCGGCAGAGGCCGGCGTGACGTGGCACCAGCCTGAGGCGCGCCGTGCGTTCCCCCCGGCGAAGTTGTCCCTGGATCACGGGACCCTGGCAGTGGTGGGCTGCACAGGCTCCTGGGAGGGGCGGTGTGGAGAGTGACCTGTGCTCGCACACAGGATTTTTGGAGGCAGCAGCAGCAGCCCCAGCGTCTCACGCCCGTCTCTGGGGTCCGCGCTGATAGCCGCGGCTCGCGCCAATCTCTGGAGTTCGTTTAGGCGGCGCTCTGAATTCCCTCTCCTTGCGCGCCGCGAAACAAAGAGGCAAGAAAAAGTCTCTTGCCTCTTCGGCAGCTGCAGACTTTTTCCCGGTCTCCCTCCCAGCCAGCTGTGGTGCGCTAACCCCTTCAGGCTGTGTTCACGCCGCCAACCCCAGTCCTCTCCCTGCGATCCGACCGAAGCCCGAGCCTCAACTCCCAGCCCCGCCCGCCCCGGCGGGTGAGCCGACAAGCCTCTCGGGCTGCTGAGTGCTGGTCGGCACTGATCCTCCGTGCGGGAATCTCTCCGCTTTGCCCTCTGCACCCCTGTGGCTGCGCTCTCCTCCGTGGCTCCGAAGCTTCCCCCCTCTGCCACCCGCAGTCTCTGCCCGCGAAGGGGCTTCCTAGTGCGTGGAAATCTTTCCTCCTTCACAGCTCCCTCCCACTGGTGCAGGTGCCGTCCCTATTCTTTTGTCTCTGTTATTTCTTTTTTCTTTTGCCCTACCCAAGTACGGGGGGAGTTTCTTGCCTTTTGGGAGGTCTGACGTTTTCTGCCAGCATTCAGTGGGTGTTCTGTAGGAGCAGTTCCACGTGTAGATGTATTTCTACTGTATCTGTGGGAAGGAAGGTGATCTCCGCGTCTTACTCTTCCGCCATCTTCTCTTCTCCCCCCTCAGGGATACTTTTAACAACAGAAGTGCCAAACTACAAAGAAGTGGAACCCACAAACATCGTTGAAGAAATTAAAGATGACCTAAATAAATGGAAAAACACCCCAGTTCATGGATTAGAAGATTTAATATCGTTATGACAGCAGTACTCCCTAAATTTTTCTACAGTTTCAATGCAATCCCTACCCAAGATTCAAGTTGTCTTTTTTTTTTTCTTTTTGGCAGAAATTATTGACAAGCTGATCTGAATATTCCTATGACCTAAGAATAGATAAAACAATCTTGAAAAAGAAAAAACAAAGTTGGAGGAGTCACACTAATTAGACAGTGTGGTAGTGGCATAAAGAGTGACATATAGATCAATAAAATAGGGTTTATAGTCTAGAATAAACCCTTACATTTATAATCAATTTTTTAAGTTTATTTTTATTTTTCTGATTTTTTTTTTTTCTTATGATCAATTGATTTTTGCCAAGGGTGCCCAGACAATTCAATGGAAGAAAGAATAGTCTTTGCAACAAATGGTACTACGACACTGGCTATCCACAGGCAAAAGAATAAAACTGTACTACCTCAATGCCACATACAAAAGTTAACTAAAAAATGATCATAGAACTAAAAGTAAGAACTACAATTATAAAACTTTTAGAAGAAAATAAAGAGTAAATATTTTGTAACCTTGGGTTAGACAATAGTTTTAGATATGACATGAAAAGCACAAGTGACAAAAGAAGAAACAGACAAATTGTACTTTGTCAAAATTAAAACTTTTGTACCACAAGTAAAGTCATCAAGAAAGTGAAAAGGATGGCACAGAATGAAAGAACATGTTTGCAAAACATATCCTAATAAGGGACTTGTATTCAGAATAGACAAAGAAACAGAACTCAGTAATAAAATGACAAATAAGCCAATTTTAAAATGGGCAAAGGATTGGATTAGACATTTCTCTAAAGGTAAACATATGGCCAATAAGCATATGAAAAGATGCTCAACATCTTAGTCATTAGCGAAATGCAAATTAAAATCATTAAAAAGTGAGATACCTCTTCACACCCATTAAGATAGTTATTATCAAAAGACAGACAACAAGTGTTGATGAGGATGTAGACAAACTGAAATATGATCCAGGTGGGAATATAAAATGGTGCAGCCACTTTGGAAAACACTTTGGCAGTTACTCAGAAGCTTAAACAGAGTTACCATATGATCCAGCAATTCTACGCCTAGGTATATACGTAAGAAAATTGAAGGAACATGTCCACACAAAAACCTGTGCATTAATGTTTACAGCAGCATTTTTCATAATGGCCAAAAAAGCAGAAACAATCCACATGTCCAACAACTCATGAATAAACATGTTGTATATGTATTTGAAATACTGTTTGTTACTGTTCATAACAAACAACAAGTACTGATTCCTGCTACAAAATGGATGAACCTTGAAAATATTAAGTAAAAGAAGCCAGACACAAAAGGCCACATATTGCATGATTTGCTTATAGAAAATGTGCCCAATGGGCAAATCCATAGATACAGAAAGTAGATTAATGGTTGAAGGCTAGGAAATGACTGTGAAGGGGCACAGGGTTTCTTTTTGGTATGACAAAAAGTTCTGGAATTAGTGGTGACAGTTGTATAACCTCCTCTGAATATATTAAAAACCACTGAATTGTATACTTTACAAGAATGAATTGTAAGGTATGTAAATTTTATTTTTAAAAAATCAATAGAGATTGACCAACGCTGAGACATACCCTGGGAAAGTAAGAAAACTTAAATTTTAAAAACCCAACAACAATCCAGGATCCAATAGGGAAAAAATATTAGGGTTGCCTCTGGCACAGAAATATTAATTGTATGTGCCCAGAAAGGGGGAGCAAATCTGACTGAGTTTTGAATTAAAGATTATTATTCAAAAGTTTTATACCCAAACAAGTTGTTATTCCTATACAAAGGTTACAGAATGATAATCTCAAATTTATAAGAACTGAAGAGATGCTCACTCCTGAACAACTGTTGAAAAATCTAGCTAAATAATAAAATTATTTAAATTAATAAACTCACAAACAGTTACACTGAAAAGACTGATGATATTGACCCCCTTTAAAAAACACATAAAATGGTGATTTTGCTTATAACATGGAAGAAAAATGCTATACTTCTTAAAAATAAAGCTAATCAATACAGTAGTAATACTACCATAATGAATTGAGACAACATTCACAAAATTAACGAATATTGTTATGTTGGGGGAAGTGTGTGTAGGTGGAGAGTGGGGAGAAGTAGGGCAAGTGCAACCAGTTTCTTAATTTTTTATATAATGGAGTCAATAGATACTATTTCATATCTGAGTGGTACATTGAGACAGTGGCTTAAGCATATTTGTTAATTACATGGCTGCTAAGTTAGCAAAAAAAAACAACTCAAAGAAAATCATATAGCAATAAAAAAAATGGAAAACAATAAGAAATCATTAAAAATGATAAGAAACCCTGAAGAACCAAAACAACTTTGAAAGAGAACAACAAAGTTGGAGGATTCACACTTCCTGATTTCAAAACAGTAATACAATAACACTGTGGTACTGGCATAAAGATAAATAGATCAATGGACTAGAATAGAGAGCCCAGAAATAAACCTTTGTGCCACATGGTCAAATGATCTCTGACCCTTGACAAGGGGCCAAGACCATTCAACAGGAAAAGAGCAGTCTCCTTAACAAATGGTGCTGGGAAAACTGGATATGCACATGCTCTTAAAAAGAATGAAATGGGGAAAAAAAAAAAAGAATGAAGTTGGAGCCTTATCTTACATCGTATACAAAAATTACCTCAAAATGGATTAAAGACCTAAAACCATAACATTCTTGGAAGAACACACAGGGGAAAAGCTTCATGGCATTGGACTTGGTAATGACTTCTTAGATATGACACCAAAAGCACAGGCAGCAAAAGTAAAACTCGACAATTGGGACTACATCAATATTAAAAATTTCTGGGCATCAAAGGACACAATCAACAAAGGTGAGAAGGTAACCCACTGATTGGGAGAAAAATTTATAAATCATATATCTGATAAGAGGTTAATACTCAGAATATGTAAAGAACTACTACAACTCAATGACCAAAAAATAACGCGATTCAAGAATGGGCAAAGTACTTGAATAGACATTTCTCCAAAGATGATATACAAGTGGCCAAGAAGTATATAAAAAGATGCTCAATATAATCATGAAAGAAATGCAAGTCAAAAACATATCACTTCATACACACTAGGATGCCACTATAAAAAAAAAACAGAAAATAACAAGTGTTGACAAAGATGTGGAAAAAGTGGAACCATTGTGTGCTGTTGGTGGGACTGTAAAATGGGCAGCTGCTGTGGAAAACAGTAGGGTGGTTCCTCAAATAATTAAAAATAGAACTACCATATAATCCAGCCATTCCACTTCTGGATATGTAACCCCCAAAATTGAAAGTAGGATCTTGAATGGATATTTGTACACTCATGTTCATAGCAGCATTATTCACAATGGTCTACAGGTGGAAGCAACACAAGTATCTATTAACGGATGGATGAATGAATGAACAAACAAAATGTGGTATATACATACAACGCAGTATCATTCAGTCTTAAAAAAAAGACAATCCTGTCAGATAGTACAACACTGATGATCCTTGAGGACATTATGCTAAGTGAAGTAAACTTGTTACTTAAGGACAAATACTGTATTCCAATTACGTGAGGTACCTAGAGTAGTCAAATTCTTAGAATGGTGGTTGCCAGGGGCTTGAGCATAAGGTGGAATGGGGAGTTGCTATTTGAGTCAATGTAGAAATTCAGTTTTGCAAGATGAAAAGAGTTCTAGAGATGGGTGACGGTGATGTCTGCCCAACAATATGAATGTATTTAATACCATTAAACTACACCATGCACAAAAACAAATTCAAAATGGATTAAAGACTTAAATGTAAGAACTGAAACCACAACCAAAAAAAGAGACAAAACTTCTTGAAGAAAACACAGGCACTAAGCTCTTTGACACTGATCTTAATAATTTTTTTTTGCATATGTCTCCTCAGGCAAGGGAAACAAAACCAAAAATAAACAAATGGGACTACATCAAACTAAAGAGCTTTTCCACAGTGAAGGGAACTATCATCTACTGAATGGGAGAAGATATCTGCAAGCAATCTATCTGATAAGGGGTTAATACCCAGAATGTACAAAGAACTCATACAACTCAACATCAAAAACCCAAACAACCTGATTTTTAAAAATGGGCAAAGGATCTGAATAGACATTTTTGCAAAGAAGACATACAGATGGCCAAGAGGCACATGAAAAGATGCTCAACATCATTAATCATCAGGGAAATGAAAATCAAAACCACAATGAAATATCACCTCCCACTTGTCAGAATGGCTATTAGCAAAATACAACAAGTACTGGCAAGGATGAAGAGAAAAGGGAACACTCGTGCACTGTTGGTGGGAATGTAAATTGGTGCAGCCACTATGGAAAACAGTTTGGAGGCTCCTCACAAAATTAAAAACAGAACTATCACATGATCCAACAATTAACATATGGGTATTTTTCTGAAGAAAACAAAAACACTCATTCGAAAAGGTATATACACCCCTATGGTCACTGCAGCATTATTTACAATAGCCAAGATATGGAAGCAACCTAAATGCCCATGGATAAAGAAAATGTGGTGTATATATTTATGAAATGGAATATTGCTCAGCCATAAAAAGAATGAAATCTTGCCATTTGCAACAACATGGATGGACCTAGAGGGTATTATGCTAAGTGAAATCTAAAAACCAAAACAAACAAACATAACAAAACAGAAACAGAGTTATAGATAGAAAACAAACAGGTGGTTGTCAGAGGGGAGGTGGTGAAGGGAGGAAAGAAATAAGTGAGGGAGATTAAGAAGTCCAAACTTCCATTTGTAAAACAAATGAGTCTCGGGTATTAAGTGTACAGTGTGGGGAATACAGTCAATAACTATGTAATATCTTTGCATAGTGGCATATCGTAACTAGATTTACCGTGGTGTTTGAAATGTATAGAAATATCAAATCACTATTTTGTGCACAGGAACTAACAGAATGTTGTAGATTAATTATACTTCAGAAACAAGATAACAAACTCATAGAAAGAGATCAGATTTGTGGTTAACAGAGGCAACGGGTGGGGGGAGGGAGTGGGAATTGGTTGAGGGCAGTCAAACTTCCAGTTATAAGGTAAACAACTCTTAAGGATGTAATGTACAACATGATAAATAAAACTAACACTGCTGTATATTATAGATGAAAGTGGTTAAGAGAGTAAATCCTAAGAGTTCTCATCACAAGGAAAATATTTTTTTCTATGTCTTTAATTTGGTATCTGTATGAGATGATAGATGTTCACTAAACTTACTGTGATAATCATTTCATGATGTATGTAAGTCAAATCATTATGCTGTACTCAAACAAACAGTGCTGTATGTCAATTAAATCGATAAAACTGGAAGAAAAATAAATAAACTAGAATTACAAAGAAAAAATGGTTAAGATGATAAATTTTGTTATGCATATATTACCACAATTAAAAATAATAAAGAAAAAGAAAGAAAACACGAGAATCAAATACTTAGGAATGAATTTAGACAAGAAGGTATAACACTTGTACATTGGCAACTACAAGACCTTACTGGAAGAAATTAAAGACCTAAATAAATTGAAAAACATCCTGTGTTCATCGGCTGGAAGACAATGTTGTTAAGATGGCAATAAACCCCAAAGCAAGCTACATATTAAATGCAATTAACATAAGATTCCCAACAACCTTTTCAGCAGAAATGAAAAAAAGCTGATCCTAAAATTCATATGGAGACACAAGGGCCCTGATTGGCCAAAACAGTCTTTAAAAAGAACAAAGTTGGAAGACTCATACTTCTCAATTTTAAAACTTACAACAAAGCTCCAGTAACCAGATCAGTGCAGTAATGGCATACAGATCGGCATATAGATCAATGGAACAGAACTGAGAGCCTAGAAATAAACCCTCACATCTATGGTCAACTGATTTTTGACAAGGGTGCCAAGACCATTCAATGGAGAAAGAACAGTCTCAACAGCTGATTTTGGGACAATTCCATGTGGAAAGAATGTTTGACCCCTACCTCATACCATATAAATAAATTAACTCAATATACATCCAAGATGCAAATGAAAGAACTAAAAGTATAAAATTCTTGAAAGAAAATATACGGACAAATCTTCATGACTTTGGATTTGGCAATGGTTTCTTAAATATGACACCAAAAGCACAGGCAACAAAAGAAAAAATAGGTACACTGGGGCTTCACTGAAAGTAAACTGCTGTGCTTCACAAAACAGTAGTAAGTGAGTGAAAACACAACCCAGAGAGTGGAAGCAAATATTTGCAAATTACACATCTGATAAGATTCCACAATCCAGAATATATAAAGAACTCTTACAACTCAAAAACAAAAAGGCCAAACAACTTAATTAAAAAGTGGGCAGGGACTTCCCTGGTGGCTCAGTGGTTAAGAATCCACCTGACAACGCAGGGTTCATGCCCTGGTCCAGGAAGATCCCACATGCCACGGAGCAACTAAGCCCAGGCGCCACACTACTGAGCCTGCACTCTAGAGCCCACGAGCCACAAGTACTGAGCCAGCAAGCCACAACTACTGAAGCCCACGCACCTAGGGCCCGTGCTTTGCAACGAGAGACGCCACCGCAATGAGAAGCCCACACGCCACAACGAAGAGTAGCCCCCGCTCGCCACAACTAGAGAAAGCCTATGCACAGCAACGAAGACCAAATGCAGCCAAAAATTAATTAATTAATTAATTAATTAAATTTTTTAAATGGCCAACAAGCACATAAAAAGATACTTAACATCATTAGTCATTATGCAAAGGGAAAGGCAAAACAAACCACAATCAAAATGACAATGAGTGTGAGATACCACTTTGTACCTACTGGGATGGCAAAAAAAAAAAAAAAAAAGTAAACAAAGAGTGTTGGTGAATGTGGAGAAATTGGAACCCTTAGAAATTGCTGCTGGGAATGTAAAATGGTGTGGCCACTGTGAAAAACAGTTTGATGGTTCCTAAATAAGCTTAAAATAAAACTACCAAATGACCCAGCATTTTCAACTCTTACATGTATACCCAAAAGAACTGTATGTAGCTGTTCAAATAAAAACTTGTACACAAATGTTCATATCAGGTCTATTCACAATAGCCAAAAGGTAGAAACAACCTAAATGTTCATGAATGGATGAACACATAGACAAAATGTGTCTAAACATATAATGAAATATTATTCAGCCATAAAAAGCAATGAAGTACTGACAGATGCTGGGACATGGATAAATCTCAGAAAGATTATTCTAGAGTCAAAGAAGACTGACACAAAGGCCACATATGATATGATTCCAATTAAATGAAATAACCAGAATAGGCAAGGTCACAGAGGCAAAAAGTAGATTAGTGATTGACAGGGGCTGGTAGGAAGGGGGAATAGAGAGTAACTGCTTAATGGGTATGAGGTTTCCACTAGGGTGATGAAAAAGCTCTGGAACTAGATAGTGGTGATAGTTGTAAGACACTGTGAATATACTCAGCGCCACTGAACTGCATACTTTAAAATGATAAAACTGTAAACTTTGTTACGTATATGTATTCTAGTACACACACCAAAAACCCCTCTATCTGCATCCTTTCCCCCTACCTCCTCTATGGAACAAAAAGCCTCAATCTGTGTCTGTCCCAATTTTTGGCTTACTTTAAAAAAGAGTCTTATTGTACTATTTATATGTGTAATTACTGTCATTTAATACCTACCAAAAAGTCAATTGAGAAATAATATTTATGGTTAAATGTCTGAATGTTTTGTGCCTTCTTTCAGCTAAACTAGTGGTCTCCAAATTGTTTTGATCATGGGGTCCCACTGATAAAATATTTTTGAGTACAAACTACTAAAGTAGATACTTATTTATAAATTATATATTATTGCTGTACTCATGCCCTGTAAAACATATACAAAAATATAAATTTTAAAAGGTTCATACTCCAATGAACCATTTTGCAAGTATCCCTATTTGGAGAGCACCTCTCCAAATCAATTTTATCTTGGGTTAAAGTAATGGTCTGCATTTACTGACCCCTTGAAATCTGCCTTTATGGAATTCCCTAAACTAAGGCCCTATTAGCCTTACATGATTGTTGTTACTGAGAATGTACTGTAAGGACGCCGTTGAGGATTTTGTTACACCACAACGCCTTCTTTATGAGGACAGACGAGAGAAATTTAAGAAGTCTCAGTACCAGAAATATCTGTAATGCTTTTGAAAATTTCGCTTGCTTTTATATTCGAGTTATGTAAGTGATCACAAAATTCTAGCAACACTAATTGCTAGACAACATAAAGCAAAATTTGTGGCTCATTTTTAGCAACCACATCCACAAGGTATCAACTTGCCTTCCCGTCACTCTTAATTCTTCATGTATTTATTTTTCAAATCATGTTGTAGCTCACCCCTCCCTGGCTTCAGTCTAATTTTCCATCATTCCAATTCTTCATTTACTTAAAAAACAATCATATCATATTACTTATATATGTATGTGTCTGTGTGTGTGTGTGTGTGCGCGCTTAAAAGCACCTCAAAATTTCTTAAAAGACAGGAAGGAATGAATAAACAAAAACCAACAGGCAAAAAAACCAGGCAATATTGTTCAGAATGGAGGTCATTCTAAACTTGAAGCTCCCCTGTACCAAAGGTATAGACTTTGCAGATTTTGAAGCATTTAGCAGCAAAGCCTTTCATCCAAAGGGTAATTCGTAAATGAGTGTTGATGAAAAGCATGACGACTCAAACAGCATTGTACTACACTTTCTCACTCTTTTCCAGCTGGTAAGAAATGTTATAGTGAGGAAAGGGCAATTGGCTATTTTTCACCTGTGTGCAAAGCTTAACTAAAAAGTCCATGAAAAATGCAGTCACATTGCCAGATGGAATTTGTAGCCATGTACCTGGATGTGTTTCCTTCTGGTGTGCTCTGAAGTAATTTGGGGGTAACCTGTATTCAATGGTTTCTTGTTTTTCTCGCTCCGCTTCTCAAGGTATCTCCTCTGATGGTCGGTGATGCTGCTGTCTAGTTTAATTCGCCTGGGTGACAAACAAACTCTTTCATGGCCAAAAGCATGGCTCAGTCAGTCGGGCAGTATCAATGGTGGAAATAGAGCTGCCCCTCTCATGCAGAGTCACTTCCTTATCTGTTTGGGTCAATATATCTGATTCCACAGAAGTGGTGGTGGAAAGGATGTTGGCGGCAGTATCTGTGAGCAGCTCACTCTCCTCTGAGTGTCTAGAATCTGAAGAAGTGTTATTTATATAATGAAAACCTGGCTGTTTTCTCAGAATATATTTATCAAATTTAATCTGTTCAATTGTAATCTGATTGGCCCTCCCAGCTTGATGAGTAGAAAGAACCTTGTTTTTTTTTTAAGATCGCCTGTGTTTTTACGGCATTTCTCCAGGCTTTTATACCGTTTGTTTTTCTGAAGCTTGCTGTTCTGCTGTTGCTGTCTACCACTCCATTCCTTAACATCTTGTTCCCCCTTGCTATCATCCTGTGTACTTTCTGAGGGCTGGAGAGAATGTGTGATGGGACGCTGAAGAAGTTTAGCCAAATGATCAAGTCGCTCCACCAAGGAAAGTTCCTTCTTGGCACTGAACTCAGGAGGTTTCTGTTGCCTCTGTCGCTCCTGATACCTGTTCCAGAGTTCATTTAAACTCACAGTGTGCTGAGTTGTTAACTCTGGGGTGGCCTTATGATCCCTTTTTAGGTCATTAACTTGTTTGTCATATTTTGGAAAATCTCTAGCCTGACTTTTAGTAGTATGCTGTACTTCTTTGTTTTCCAAGCTTACATTGATACTGAGGCTCTCTATTCTGGTATAATCTGACTTTGTCTTTGCCACATTTTGATAAGAGGAAGGAAGACAAGTGTGTTCTCTTTGTTTGTCTGGATGATGCTGAAAGGAATCTTTCCAAGAATGCCTCATGAAAACTCTTCTTCCTAAGGATTCATGGCAAAAATCTTGATCACTTGGTAGGTGCACTGGATGATGAAAGTAAAACTTAGCTGACCTGAAGACAGAATGGGTGGTATTTTCAAATTCTGAATGACATCTGGACTCTGAAAAGGTGAAAAAAAAAAAAAAAAAAGATTTTGAAGGACTTTCAAAATATTTGCATTCCCTTTAGAAATAGTATTCACATTTAATTCTTTAGATACAAAACAAAGACTGAAGGAAAGAATGGTCTATATAAAGATTCAGAAAATTCACTGCCTGGACAAAGGATTCATGCCTTGTGCCTAGTGGCTAGATTGGCATGGTAATAGTTTAAGAGACTCAGGATCAAAAGACCCAGATTCTGGGCTGGATTCTGCCACAGACTGGCTGTATGACCTTGAGGAGGGCATTTAGGTTCTTGGGATTGTAACAGCAGCTGCTATGTATTACTGCTTGCTATGTGTGGGCTATTATGATATATGCTCTATATCTGTTTTTTCCCCTCTTATCAAACTGAGAGAGAGGTATTATTAATCTCATTTTCAGCTAAGAAACCTGAGACTTTATTTTTATCATCAGTAATTAAATGGATGGAATTTTTAAAACTCCAACTCTTTGTATGTTTTAGAGCCTTGAAAAATTCTTTTTTCTGAACCATCTTCACACCCCCTCCATTTTTTTTATTGTGGTAAAATACACCTACTATAATTTACCATCTTCCATCTTCACATTTTGACAGTCATTCTATATCAAAATAGGCATTTTAAGATGTAGAACATCTTAACAACTATAAACCATAATTGCAAACGTTAATTCAGTTTCCATACACATTTTTAGAGTTCTAAGTCATGGAAGAAACAGACATACATATGAAACACAGTATCACTTGTAACTATGGGATCCATTTTACCTTCTCTATAGATTATTGGTAATCAGAATTTTCACAAAATACTCTGGGAATCCCTAAGACAATTTCCCGAAAATATAGTGGGATACATGGAGTCTGCTTTTATATCTAAAGGATAAAAAGACTCTCAAACCTCCCAATGAACAAAAGTCCAGGACCAGGTGGCTTCACTGCTGAATTCTACCGAATACTTAAGGAAGGATTAATATGAAAGATTCTCAAACTCTTCCAATAAGCAGAACAGGAGAGAACACTTCCAAACTTATTTTATAAGGCCCACATTACCCTGTTATCCAGACGTTACCTAGATACCCAGTGTAGATACACTACAAAAAAATTACAAGCCAATATCCCTGATGAACATAGATGCAAAAAGAAACCAAACAAAACATTAGCACACCAAATTCAATAATATATTAAAAGGATTATACACTATGATCAAGTGGGATTTATTCCAGGAATGCAAGGATGATTCAACATCTTACAAATCAATCAATGTGGTACATGACACTAACCAAATAAAGGACAAAAATCATATAGTCAATAGATGTAGAAAAAGCATTTGAGAAAACTCAAAATCCATTCATGATAAAAACTCTCACCAAAGTAGGTATACAGGAAACATAGCTCACGACCATTTCTGACAAGACCATAGCTAACATACTCAATGTTGAAAAATGGAAAGCATTTCCTCTAAGATCAGGAACAAGACAAGGATATCCACCGGCATCACGTTTATTGAACACAGTATTGGAAGTTCTAGCCAGAGCAATTAGGCAAGAAAAAGAAACAAAAGGCACCCAAATCAGAAGAGAAGCAAAATTGTCACTATGTGAAAATGACATGGTTTTAGATATAGAAAACCCTAAAGACGCCACCAAAAAAACTGTTACAACTAAAACATTCAGTAAAGTTGCAGTATACAAAATTATTTAACAGACAAAGATCTGTTGCATTTCTATACATTAATAATAAACTGCCAGAAAAACAAATTAAAACAATCCTGTTCATAATTGCATCAAAAGAATAAAATACCTAGGAATAAATTTAACCAAGGAGGTGAAAGACCTGTATACTGAAAACATTGATGAAAAAAGCTGAAAAAGACATGAACAAATGGGAAAATATTCTGTGTTCACAGATTGGAAGAATTAATATTGTTAAAATGTCCATACTACTCAAAACAATCTACAGATTCAATGCAATCCCTATCAAAATTCCAATGGCATTTTTCACAAAAATTGAACAATCCTAAAATTTGTATGTAACCACAAAAGACTCCAAATAGCCAAAGCAATCTTTAAAAAGTAGAAGAAAACTGTAGGCATCACACTTCCTGATTTCAAACTATATTACAAAGCTACAGTAATCAAAATGGTATAGTACTGACATAAAAACAGACATGTAGATCAATGGAAAAGAATAGAGAGACCAGAAATAAACTCACACATATAAGGTCAATTACCTTATGACAAAGCAGCCAAGAATATACAATGGGGAAAGGATAGTCTCTTCAATAAATGGTACTGGGAAAACTCGATAGCCACATGCAAAAGAATGAAACTGAAGCGTTATCTTACACCATACACAAAAATCAATTCTAAATGGATTGAAGATTTAAATGTAAGGTCTGAAACCATAAAATTCCTAGAAGAAAACATAGGCAGTAAGAGCTTTGACACTGGTGTTAGCAATAATTTTTTGAATTTGACGCCCAAAGCAAAGACAACAAAAGCGAAAGTAAATAGTAGGAGTACATCCAACTGAAAGGCTTCTGCACAGCAAAAGAAACCATCAGACTACTGAATGGAAGAAGATATTTGCAAATGACATATCTGACAAGGGGTTAACATCCAAAATAGACAAAGAATTCAACTCAAATAAAAACAAATAAACAAACAACCCAATTAAAAAATGAGGGCACAGGATCTTAATAGACATTTTTGTGAAGAAGACATACGAATGGCTAACAAATACAGGAAAAGATGCTCAGCACCAATAATCATCAGGGAAATGTAAACCAAAACCACAATGAGATATCACCTCACACCTGTTAGAATGGCTATCATCAAAAAGACAAGAAATAACAAGCATTAGTGAGGTTATGGAGCTAAAGGTTCCTTTTTCTGTGCACTGTTAGTGAGAATGTAATTGGTGTTGCCACTATGGAAATCAGTATGGAGGTTACCCAAAGAGTTAAAATGCAACTACCATACGATCCAGCAATTCTGCTTCTGGGTCTACACACAAAACAATTGAAAGCTTGGTCTTGGAGAGATATTCGTAGATCTGTGCTCACTGCAGCATTATTTAAAATAGCCAAGACATGGAAACCACCTAAGTGTCCACTGATGGATGAATAGATAAGGAAAGTGTGGTATGGGGGGGGGGGTGGGAGGAATTGGGAGATTGGGACTGACATATATACACTATTGATACTATGTATAAAATAGATAACTGATGAGAACCTACTGTATATAGCACAGGGAATTCTACTCAATGCTCTGTGGTGACCTAAATGGGAAGGAAATCCAAAAAAGAGGGGATATATATATATATATATATATATATATATATATATATATATGTATAGCTGGTTCACTTTGCTGTACAGTAGAAACTAACACAACACTGTAAAGCAACTATACTCCAATAAAAATTAAAACAAAACAAAAAAAAAGAAAATGTGGTATAGAGGAAAGTGGGCAAGATGGCAGAGTAAAAAGACCTTGAGCTCACCTCCTCTCACAAGCACACCAAAATCACAACTATCCGCAGAGCAACCAATAAAAAAAAAACGCACACACACAAAACACTGGAACCCACCAGAAAAGATCTCCTACACCAAAAGACATAAAGAAGGAACGGCAACAAAACCGGTAATAGGGGGAGACTCACAATATAATCAAATTCCATAACCCCTATGTAGGCAACGAAAACTGGAGAGTAAATATATTCCAGAGGTTCTCCCAGGTTGGGGGTCTGGCATTGTTGAGATGAGCCCACAGAGCATTTGGCTTTGAAGGCCAGAAAGGCTTAATTGCAGGAGCCCCACAGGACTGGGGAAAATAGAGATATCACCCTTAAAGGGTGCACATGAAATCTCATATACCCTGGGACACAGGGCCAAAGAAGTAATTTGATAGGAGCCTGGGCCAGACCTACCTGCTCGTCTTGGAGAGTCTCCTGGAGCGGCAGGGGTTGGGGGAGGGTGGCTGCGGCTCACCCTGGGGACATAGACACTGGTGGCAGACATATTGGGGAACACTGTTGGTGGATGACATATTGGCTCATTAGCTCCAAAACCTGGCCCCACCCAACAGCCTGCAGGCAACAGTGCTGGGACGCCTCAGGCCAAAGAACTAACTGGGTCAGGACACAGCTCCACCCATTAGCAGACAGGCTGCCTAAAGACAAAAAAGCTCACAGCTGCCTTTGGACTAGCCCCTAGACATGGCCCAGCCCACCAGAGGGCCAAGACCCAGCACCACCCACCAGTAGACAGGCACAGGACTCTCCCACCAGGAAGCCAGGCCAAGCTTCTAGACCAGTCTCATTCACCAGGATGCAGGCACCAAAAGCAAGAAAACTATGATTCCTCAATGCAGGCCAGAGCCTACCCTGGGACCAGCTGGGCCTTGGACTGGCCCACTAGCAGGCCAAGGAAACCTTCAGGACACTCCAGACCCTGTACCCAACTGTGTCAGGAACCGACACCACCCCCTCAACAATCTGAAATGAGCTCTGGGATCCCAGGACCCTGCAGCTGGACTCCAGGGACCAGCTCTGCCTGCCAGTAGACCAGCACTAACCCCATGATCTGGCTTCAACTACCAGTGGGTAGGCAACAACCCTAGGGTCTTCAGGACCCTGACTCCACCCACCAGTGAGCCAGCATTAGCCCCGGGGCCCCTAGCATTCTGCAACCAGCCACGTTGTGACCAGGCCCTGCTAAACAGCAGCCAGCAGCATCCACACAAGGCAGGATCTGGCAACCAACCAGACTAGGGGCCTACCAGACTGCCCACATAGTTAGCCCACCACAACAGAAGGCCCAAGTAGCCCTCTTAGGGTGAACCCCTAGAGCACACAGCTTGGGTAACGAGAGGGGAGTGTGCTGCTGAAATGCACAGGACGCCTCCTACAGAGGGCCACTTCTCCAAGGTTGACAGATGTAACTTACCTACTACATACATAAAAATACAAATAGCAACTTATTGACAAAATGAGATGGCAGAGCAATATGTTTCAGATGAAGGAACAAGATAAAATCCCAGAAGAAGAACTAAGTGAAGTGGAAATAGGCAATCTACCCAAGAAATAGTTCAGAGTAATGATCATACAGATGATCAAAGAACTCAGGAGGAGAATGGATGCACAGAACGAGAAGTTATAAGTTTTAAGAAAAGAGTTAGAAAATGTAAAGAACAACCAGAGATGAAGAATACAATAACTGAAATGAAAAATACAGTGCAAGGAATCAAAGTAGACTAAAGGATTCAGAAGAATGGATCAGTGAGCTGGAAGACAGAGTAGTGGAAATCACTGCCACTGAACAGAAAAAAGATTTAAAAAAGAAAAGAAATGAGAACGGTTTAAAAGATCTCTGAGACAACATCAAGAGCACTAATATTCGCACTACAGGGGTCCCAGAAGAAGAGAGAAAGAGCCCGGGAACATATTTGAAAGAAAGAGCTCAGGAAAATATTTGAAGAGATAATAGCTGAAAACCTCCCTAACCTGGGAAAGGAAATAGTCATCCAAGTCCAAGAAGCGCAGAAAATCCCATACAGGATAACCCAAAGAGGAACACACCAAGACACGCTGTAATCAAAATGTCAAGAATTAAAGATACAGAGAATACTAAAAGCAGCAAGGGGAAAGCAGCAAATAACATACAAAGGAACTCCCATAAGACTATCAGTTGACTTTTCAGCAGGCACTCTGCAGGTCGGAAGGGACTGGCATGATATATTTAAAGTGATGAAAGGGAAGAACCTACATCCAAGAATACTCTACTCAGCAAGGCTCTTGTTCAGATTTGACAGAGAAATCAAAAGCTGTACAGACAAGCAAAGGCTAAAAGAATTCAGCACCACTAAACCAGCTTTACAACAAATGTTAAAGGAACTTCTCCAGGTGCAAAAGAAAAGGCCACAACTAGATATAAGAAAACTATGGAACAAAAAAGCTCACCAGTAAACATACAGTAAAGGTAGGAAATCATTCGCAAACAAAGCTAGCAGGAAGATTAAAAGACGAAAGTAGTAAAATCATCTGTATCCACGATAAGCAGTTAAGGGATACACAAAACAATTTGATGTAAAACATGACATAAAAAACAGTAATCATGAGGGGAGGAGAGTACACATGGAGGGTAATGGCAAATGCATTTGAAATTAAGACATCAGCAATTTAGAAGAATCACCATATGTATACAGAGACTGCTATACAATAACCTCAAGGTAACCACAAGCCAAAAATCTGTAACAGATACACACATACACAAAAAAGGAATCTAAACATAACACTGAAGATAGTCATCAAATCACAAGAGAAGAGAACAAAAGAAGGGGGAAAAAAAGACCTACAGAAACAAATCCAAAACAATTAACAAAATGACAGTACGAACATACATATCGATAATTACCTTAAACGTAAACAGACTGAATGCTCCAACCAAAAGACACAAACTGGCTGAATGGATACAAAAATAAGACCCGTGTATTTGCTGCCTACAAGAGACTCACTACAGATCTAGAGACACATACAGACTAAAAGTGAGGGGATGGAAAAGGTAGTCCACACAAATGAAAATCGAAAGAAAGCCAGAGTACCAATATTTATATTAGATGAAATCAACTTTAAAATAAAAACTGTCACAGGAGACAAAGAAGGACACTACAGAATGATCAAGGGATCAATCCAAGAAGAAGATATAACAACTGTAAATATATATGCACCCAACATAGGAGCACCTGAATACAGAAGGCAAAATATTAATAGACATAAAAGGAGAAATCAACAGCAGCACAATAATAGTAAGGACTTTAACACCTGACTTACATCAATGGACAGATCATCCAGAGAGAAAATCAACAGGGAAACACAGGCCTTAAATAACACATTAGACCAAAGGGACTTAACTGATATTTATAGAGCATTCCACCCAAAAGCAGCAGAATGCACATTCTTTTCAAGTGCACATGTAACATTCTCCAGGACAGATCACATGTTAGGCCACAAAACAAGCCTTGGTAAATTTAAGAAAACTGAAATCATATCAAGCTTCTTTTCCAACCACAACTCTATGGAACTAGAAATCACCTACAAGAAAAAAAACCTGCAAAAACCACAAACACGTGGAGGCTAAACAATATGCTACTAAACAACTGATGGATCACTGAAGAAATCAAAGAGGAAATCAAAAACTACCTAGAGACAAATGAAAACGAAAGCACGATGATCCAAGACTTATGGGACGCAGACAAAGCAGTTCTAAGAGGGAAGTTTATAGTAATACAGGCTTACCTCAGGAAACAAGAAAAATCTCAAATTAACAACCTAAACTTACATCTAAAGCAAGTAGAGAAAGAAGAATAAATAAAAACCAAAGTTAGTAGAAGGAAAGAAATCATAAATATCAGAGCAGAAATAAATGAAATAGAGACTAAAAAAAAAATAGGAAAGATCAATGAAACTAAAAGCTGGCTCTTTGAAAATATAAACAAAATTGATAAACCTTTAGGAAGACTCATCAAGAAAAAAAGGGAGAGGGCCCCAATCAATAAAATCAGAAATGAAAAAGGAGAAGTTACAACCGACACCACAGAAATACAAAGGATCATAAGAGACTACTATGAGCAACTACATGCCAATAAAACGGACAACCTAGAAGGAACTGATGAATTCTTAGAAAGGTACAACCTCCCAAGACTGAATCAGGAAGACACAGAAAATATGAACAGACCAATTACCAGAACTGAAATTGAATCAGCAATTTAAAAATTCCCAACAAAGAAAAGTCCAGGACCAAATGGCTTCACAGGTGAATTCTACCAAACATTGAGAAGAGTTAACACCCATCCTTCTGAAACCCTTCCAAAAGTTTGCAGAGGAAAGAAAACTTCTGAACTCATTCTAGGAGGCCACCATCACCCTGATACCAAAACCAGATAAAGATATTACACAAAAGAAAACTACAGACCAATACCACTGATGAACATAGATGCAAAAATCCTCTACAAAATACTAGCAAACCGAATCCACTAATAAATTAAAAGGCTCATACACCATGATCACGTGGGATTCATCCCAGGGATGCAAGGATTTTTCAATATCTGCAAATCAATCAGTGTGATACACCGCATTAACAAACTGAAGAATAAAAACCATATGATCGGGCTTCCCTGGTGGCACCGTGGTTAAGAATCCACCTGCCACTGCAGGGGACACGGATTCGAGCCCTGGTCCCGGAAGATCCCACATGCCGTGAAGCAACTAAGCCCGTGTGCCACAACTGCTGAGCCTGTGCTCTAGAGCCTGTGAGCCACAACTACTGAGCCCGCGTGCTACAACTACTGAAGCCTGTGCGCCTAGAGCCTGTGCTCCGCAACAAAGAGAAGCCACCGCAATGAGAAGCCCGCACACCGCAACAAAGAGTAGCCCCCGCTCGTTGCAACTAGAGAAAGCCCGCACACAGTAATGAAGACCCAACACAGCCAAAAATAAATAAATAAAATAAATTTATTAAAAAAAAAACATATGATCATCTCAATAGATGCAGAAAAAGCTTTTGACAAATTTCAACACACATTTATGATAAAAACTCTCTAGAAAGTGGGCACAGAGAGAACATACCTCAACACAATAAAGGCCATATATGACAAACCCACAGCTAACATTATACTCAATGGTGAAAAGCTGAAAGCATTTCCCCTAAGATCAGGAACAAGACAAGGATGTCCACTCTCGCCACTTTTTTTCAACATAGTTTTGAAGGTCCTAGTCACGGCAAGCAGAGAAGAAAAAGAAATAAAACGAATCCAAATTGGAAAAGAAGAAGTAAAACTGTCAGTTTTTACAGATGACATGATACTATAAAATCCTAAAGCTGCTACCAGAAAACTACTAGAGCTCATCAGTGAATTCGCTAAAGTTTCAGGATATGAAATTAATACACAGAAATCTGCTGCATTTCTACATACTAACAACGAAAGCTAAGAAAGACCAATTAAGCAAACAATCCCATTCACCATTTAGAACTAATAAACGAGTCAGCATCGTTGCAGGATAAAAGTTAAATATTAAAAAAATCAATTGTATTATGATATACTTGCAATTAACAAACTGAAAATGAAATTAAGAAAACCATTCTGGGGGAATTCTCTGGCAGTCCAGTGGTTAGGACTCTGCAATTCCACTGCAAGAGGGCATAAGTTAGATCCCTGGTTGGGGAACTAAGATCCCTCAAGTCAAGCAGCACAGCCAAAAACAAAAAGAAAAGCAAAAGGAAACCATTCTGTTCACAACAGCCTCAAAAAAATTAAAATATTAATGTAAATTTAACATAAGAAGAGAAAAACTTCTACTCTGAAAGCTACAAAAAATGACTGCAAGAAATTAAAGAATATCTAAATAAATATCTAAATCAATAAATATCTATCTAAATCAAACATCCCAAGTCCACGGACTTACTGTTAAGAAAGCAATTCTCACCAAAGTGATCACAGATTCAACACAATCCCTATCAGAATCCTAGCTGATTTCTTAGTAGAAATTTTGCAAACATATGGAATTGTCAAGGACCCAGAAGAGCCAAGACAATCATGAAAAATAAGGTCATGTTGGAGGACTCATACTTCCCAATTTTAACTCACAGAATGGGAGAATATATCAAAATCAAAATTTTGATAAGAATGTGTATCTAGAATACATAGAACTCTTAAAACTCAATAAAAAAGAGAAATAGCCCAAATAAAAACCAGGCCAGGATCTGAATACACATTTCTCCAAGGATAACACACAACTGGCCAATAAGCACACAGAAAGATGTTCAACATCATAATCAGGAGGCAAATGCAAATCAAAAGCAAAATGAGATACAACTTCACATCCACTAGAATAGATCCAATGAAAAAGTCAGATAATAAGTGTTGGTGAGTTAGTAGAGAAATTGAAATCCTCATACATTGCTACTGGGAATGTAAAATGGTGCAGCCACTTTGGCAAACAGTCTGACAACTCCTCAGATGATGAAATATAAAGTTATCACATGATCTAGGAATTCCATTCCTGGGTACGTACCCAAGACAAATGAAAACATATTGTCCATATAAAAACCTGTACATGAATAGAAAAGCATTTATATTTTATAAATATAAAATCATTATTTTATAAAAGCATTATTCATAGTAGCCAAAAGGTGGAAACAACCAAATGTCCATCAACAAACAGATAAACAAACTGTGATACATACATACGATGAAATATTATTGAGCCATTAGAAGGAATAAAATAATGATACAAGCCCTAACTTGGATGAACCCAAAAACATCATGCTGAGTTACAAGAAGCCAGTCACAAAAGTCCACACATTAAATGATTCCATTTGTATTAAGGTCTAGAATAGGAAAATTTATAATAGAGACAAAGTAGATCAGTGGTTGACTTAGGGCTTGGGGGGAGGTGGGTGATGAGGAAATAGAGGGGTGATAGCTAAGGGGTATAGAGTTTCTTTCTGAGGTGATAAAAATGTTCTAAAGTCAACTGTGTTGATGGTTGCACATATCTGTGAATAGGGTAAAAATCATTAAATGGTACACTTTAAGTGGGAGAATTATATATGTGCATTACATATTAAAAAAGCTGTTTGAAAAAAAAATGTTCTATGAGCATTTGAAAGGTTGTGTTTTAAAAGCATACAAACATTTATACACATCAACCTCAATATTTCCAGATGTTTCTCTAACTCTGCTTTTTTTTTTTTTAATTTCATTTCTATGGTCTGTCATGGGCTAAGTATGTGTGTTCAAGCTCTCTAGTGTTCTGTATTATCCATTTCTCCTTGAGGGTCCTCTAGGGCAGCGGTCCCCAACCTTTTTGCCACCAGGGACCGGTGTCATGGAAGACAATTTTTCCACAGACGGGGTTGGGGGGTGGGGGGATGGTTCAGGCGGTAACGTGAGGAATGGGGAGCGATAGGGAGCTGCAGATGAAGTTTCTCTCGCTCGCCCGCCCGCCGCTCACCTCCTCTGTGCGGCCTGGGCTAGAGTATGCTTCTGCAGGTTATATTTCCATCTTTCTTTTCCAAGCTATGTCTCCTAGACTACCCACTGCAGAATTGCAATGTTGTTTTTTCATCTTACACATTCTTTTTTGTGTGTGATAAACACAGAAGATTAAATTTACCATCTTAACCAATTTTTAAGCATACAGTTCAGCAGTGTTAAGTATGTTCACACTGTTGCACAACAGATCTCTAGAACATCTTCATCTTGCAACACTGAAACTCTATACCCAATAAACATGAACTCCCCCTCCTTTCTCTCCCCAGCCGTTGGCAGCCACTTTTCTACTTTGTTTCTATGATTTTCACTATTTCAGATACTTCACGTAGGCGGAATATACAGTGTTTATCTTTTTGTGACTGGCTTATTTCACTCAGCACAAGGTCCTTGAGATTCACCTATGTTATAGCATGTGACAGGATTTTCTTCTTTTAAGGCTGCATAACATTCTATTGTATAGATATCACATTATATTTATCCATTCATCTGCTGATGGACGTATCTTGATTATCGTGAGTAATGCTGCAATGAACATGGGTGTGCAGATATCTGTGAGATCCTGCTTTGAATTCCTTTGGATATACACCCAGAAGTGGGATTGCTGTATCATATCGTCATTCTATTTTTAATTTTTTAGGAACCTCCACACTGTTTTCCATAATGGCTGTGCCGTTTTATATTTCCACCAGCAGTGCACAAGGGATCCAATTTCTCTGCATCCTTGACAACGATTGTTATTTTCTGTTCTTTTGATACTACCCATCCTAATAGGTGTGCAGTAGTATCTCATTGTGGTTTTGATTTGCATTTCTTTGATGATTAGTGATATTAAGCATCTTTTCATATACTTGTTGGCCATTCATATATACTCCCTGGAGAAGTGTCTATTCGAGTCCTTTACCCATTTTTAAATTGGGTTTCTTTGTTGTTGACTTTTAGAAGTTCCATATATAATCTGGATATTGGTCACTTATCATGATTTGCAAATATTTTCTCCTATTCCACAGGTTGTCTTTTAACTCTGTTGATTGTGTCCTTTGAAGCAGAGTTTTAAATTCTGATATAGTATAATTTATTTATTTTTGCTTTTGTTGCCTATACTGTTGGTGTCATAGCCACGAAATCATTGCCAAATCCAATGTCATGAAGCTTTCCCCCCATGTTTTCTTCTAAGAGTTTTATAATTTTAGCTCTTCTGTTTGGATCTTTGATCCATTTTGGGTTAATTTTGTATATGGTAAAAGGTAATGGTCCAAATTAATTCTTCTGCATGTGGATATCCAGTTTTCCTTTGACAGCTAGGTAGTAATGGCTTGTGTCCTATACACTTTTCTTTTATGTTATTAGAAAAAGGGGGCCATGGGTGAACATAAATAGATTTGATCTTGGGTCTTTTTTATTGTAATTTTTTAAAAGTTTGTATTGAGATTCTTTCTGTCTTTGTCACAGTCATCTGGAATGCCTTAAGCTTTCCCTCCCCTGTTTCAGTGTTGAGACATGATACTTCACTTCTAATACTATCAGCCTTGGGTATTTAATTGTAATTTTGTTTCTAAATTGCCAGTGTCTTTTCCCAGAAGTAACAATTATCTTACAAATAAATACATACATCCACACAGACAAAGAAGCACTGAAGTGATATGCATAAGAAAGCAAAAAATAAAAAGATGGAACTCTGTTTAAATTGTGAGACTATAGTCTCATCAGAATTAAGTGGAAACACGTAGACACAGGCGTTTGCGTGTGCATGCTCTCTCTCTCTCACACCCCCTACCCCACTCCCCATTACCTGCAATATCTATTTGCAAGGATTTCTTCTCTTCGGGCCAGGCTTCCTTAGGAACGGTCCTCTTACTGTGGATCTCCCCTTTCTGTTTAATGGCTTTAGTGTCTGCTAGATTATCAATCTTCGTGTCTTGTAGTTGAGCTGACTGCTCTGAAGCAGCAGCAGCCCTGGAACCTAAGAGAGGGAAATCACGATTCAGACAGGAAGCTGACAAAAATTATTTTAAAATACCTCTCAAGCATCTACTAGTGTGAGAAGAGAGTTACACTGGATAAACAGTGAGATGGATGCAGGACGGGAATAAAGACGCAGACGTAGAGAACAGACGTGAGGACACGGGGAGGGGGAAGGGGAAGCTGGGACGAAGTGAGAGAGTGGCACGGACTCATATACTACCAAATGTAAAATAGATAGTTAGTGGGAAGCAGCCGCATAGCACAGGGAGATCAGCTCAGTGTGGTGTGACCAGCTAGAGGGGTGGGATCGGGAGGGTGGGAGGGAGATGCAAGAGGGAGGAGATATGGGGATATATGTATATGTATAGCTGATTCACTTTGTTATAAAGCAGAAACTAACACACCATTGTCAAGCAATTATACTCCAATAAAGATGTTTAAAACAAAACCAAAAAAACTGAGATGGAAAGAGAAAAGCATTTTGGGCAAAGGTGAATACATATGAAAAAAAATGGAATCAGGAAAGCAATTGAACATCTAAGAAACAGTGCAAGTATATAATTTATTAGATTATAGAATTTGTAAGGAAAAGAGAAAAATTAGCATTTGAAAGGTTCTTTGGGAGCCCATTCTACTGTTCTGAAAGACTAGGCTTAAAAAGTTTAGTTTTCATTCTTTTTCTTTAATAAATGTATTTATTTGTTTATTTATTTGGTTGCATTGGGTGCTCATTGCTGCGCGCGGGCTTTCTGTAGTTGCGGCGAGCGGGGCTACTCTTCGTTGTGGTGCGCGGGCTTCTCATTGCGGTGGCTTCTCTTGTTGCGGAGCATGGGCTCTAGGCTCGCGGGCTTCAGTAGTCGTGGCATGCGGGCTCAGTAGTTGTGGTGCATGGACTTAGCTGCTCCACGGCATGTGGGGTCTTCCTGGACCAGGGCTTGAACCCGTGTCCCCTGCGACGGCAGGCAGATTCTTAACCACTGCGCCACCACGGAAGCCCCTCTTGTTTCCTGTTCTTGTTCTATGTTATTTTGCTTATTTTATATACTCAACAATAATTTGGAAGACAGATATCTAGTTTTAAAATTCTTTTCGAGTTTCATTTTTTGGTAGCTTTTTTCCATTGTGGTAAAATATACATAAAATTTACCATTTCAAACATTTTTAAGTATACAAGTTAAGGCATTAAGTATATTCACATTGTTGGGCAACCATCACACCATCCATCTCCAGAATTAACTCATTTTCCCAAATGGAAACTCTGTACCTATTAAACAATAACTCCCTTTCCTCCTCCTCCAACCCTTTTGTGACTGGCTTGTATTACTTAGCACAATGCCTTCAAAGTCCATCCACAGTGTAGCATGTGTCAGAAATTCACTCCTTTTTAAGGCTGAATAATATTCTATTGTATGTATGTATCACATTGTATTGATCCATTCATCAGGTGGTAGACATCTGGATTGTTCTCACCCTTTGGCTATTGTTAATAATGCTGCTATGAACCTGGGTGTTCAAAATCTGTTCAAATCCCTGCTTTCGATTCTTTTGGGTATATACTTAGAAGAAGAATTGCTAGATCATATAGTAATTCTATGTTTCATTTTTTGAGGAACCACTACACTGTTTTCCACGGTGGCTATACCATTTTACATTCCCATCAGCAATACACAAGAGTTCCAATTTCACCATATCCCTGCCAACCCTTGCTCTTTTTTATTTCATAAAAGCCATCCTAATGGGTATGAAGTGGTATCTCTTTGTAGTTTTTATTTACATTTCCTTCATGACTAATGAAGTAAAACATCTTTTCACGTTCTTTTTGGCCATCTGTATCTTTCCTGGAGAAATGTCTCTTCAGATTCTGTACTCATTTAAAAATTAGATTGCTTTTTGCTGTTGTTGAACTGTAAGAGTTCTTCATATATTATGGATAGTCATCTCTCATCAGATATATGAATTGCAAATGTTTTTCCCAATTCTGTGTGCAACCTTTTTACTATGTTGATGGTGTTTTTTTTTTTTTTTTTTTTTTTTGGTGCACACAAGTTTTAAATTTTAATCAAGTCAAATTTATTTTTTATGAAAACTTCTTTAACCTATCTGATCACCAAGTCATGAATAAAATGACAGCTCTTTAGTCAAAAAGACAAAAAAATACAATTGTTTTTTCTTTTCATGCCTTTCATTCCAAAATTAACTTTTGGCATTTTTTTTTCCACCTTGTAACTAAATTTGCTATTTAGATGAGTGTTGTGTCAAACTGACTTCAAAGTTCACCACTGATCACTTTCAGCATTGCTTCATTTCTCTGTAATGAATTCTTCATTTTGATTCATCTCTTCAGCTGGGTGAGTCTTCAAGTGAATTTTTCAAGAAGGTACAGAGGTTGAATATACTTTCTAGCTGCTGTGTACTTGTGAAAATGTCTTTTCATTGTCATAGTGCTTAATGAAAATGCACTGGGTCCATAAATCCTTGAATTATATAATTTCCCCAATAAATACAGATTTGGTTCCATTATTTTTACATTTAGTATTTTAAATAAGCCTGATATCAGACTAAATTTTCTTCTCTTAACTTTTTTTTTTAAATTGTATATTTATGGGATTTTCTTCTATTTATTTTGACTCAAAAATCTTTTTCTGATATGTGTCTCAGTCTCTGATTTTTCCCTGGATTTTTATGGCAACTTTCAATCTGCATACAGTGTTCCCCTTTTCAGGAGGAGGATGTTTTATTCAATTAAGTGTTTGAATATTACTTTCTTCTTCAGCTGCAGATATAATTCTTGGTTTGGTTTACTTAGCTATGTTTCTTATGTCTCTCATCATCTTTCACAGCATTTTCATTTTCTTCTCCTTTTTCCTCTGTAATTTTGCAGACTCTCAGATTTGTCCTCATCACTAATTTAACTTCCTTCATGTTAATTCCACCCTTTCTTGCCTGCAAAATGTATTTTAAATCTGTTACCAAATCTTTACAGTTTTAGGCAGTCTTTTCCTTCATATGTTCATTCCTGCCCACCCCCTCCCCCACACACACACACTTTTTTTCTAAATTGAGACAAAACATGAAATTCACCATTTAAGGGTTCTGCCGCGGAGACACGTGAAGGTCGGTGACTTGGTGCGGAGTTTGTCTCGGCACGCGTGGCCGCGCTGGGATGGCGTCCTCCTCGTCTTCCTCCGCAGCGGGTTTGGGCTCGGTCGACCCGCAGCTGCAGCATTGCACGGAGGTAGAGACTCAGAAGCAGCGCTTCCAGCAGCTGGTGCACCAGATGACGGAACTTTGTTGGGAAATGTGCATGGACAAGCCTGGGCCAAAGTTGGACAGTCGGGCTGAGGCTTGTTTTGTGAACTGCGTTGAGCGCTTCATTGATACAAGCCAATTCATCTAGAATCGACTGGAACAGACCCAGAAATCCAAGCCAGTCTTCTCAGAAAGCCTTTCTGACTGACCTGAGTATTACCTCTCTGGAAAAGGAAGGTAGTTCAAGAAATGAAGAGCAGTTGATGGGATGGTTGAAGAAAAGGCTGTGGGGGGATCGGCTCCCACCTTTGTCACTCTTGGGACATCCTGTCATCTGAGAATGAATAAAGACCGATTTTTGTGTGTGGGGGTGGTTTGAGGGTCAAATGTGTTTGGGGTTGTGTTTTTTAATGCTAATCTTGGGAAAACAATTGACAGATGAATGGAAAACTCTACTAGGTGTATGTTACTGTATGTGGGACGATGCTTTCCTCATAGTCCCATTAACTGCTTCCTATAATTTTAATAGTGGAACTGCTCTATAATTTGATATGTGGGACCACATAGGTAATAATCTGTTATTTGTGTGGATTCCTTTCAGATTTCTGGAGAGATCGATATACATCTTTGTGTCTCTCAGAAAGGGCAGCAGTGGGGGAAAGAGTAATTTGGTACTTGACTGTAGGCCTCCTTATCTAGTGTTTGATTATCAGTGCTGGAAAAAAAATGTATGGAGTATTCATACAGTACATTTCACTTTTCTAGATTATCTCCCTCCCTTATACTGTGATTCACTTAAATTTCTATATATAAAGTACAGTCTTGAGCTAGTACAGGTAGCCTGAGAGTCTAGAGGACTTTAGTTAAAGGAATCTAGCCAGCGAACATAATTCTCATACTAAACTGCCACAAGGAAGACGTTAACTTACCCTGTATGTCAGGGTCCAAAAAAATTTAAAGATGTGCCTAAATGAAAAAATAAGTTATAAAGATTTAGGCCAGTCAAAAACTAACAGCAGTTTCAGGTAGAGGTGCATGCCTAACGTAAACCAGCATAGTTTCCATTTACTGCGTTCTTTTCATCACTGAAATAAAAACTTCTACAAGATTCAAAAAAAAAAATTCACCGATTAAAGTAAGTGTACAATTCACTAGTTCTTAGTATTTTCACAACCAATATTGCTATCTAATTCCAGAACATTTTTGTCACGCCCCCACAAAGAAATCTTGTATATGTTAGCTGTTACTCCCTATTTTCCCCTCCCCAACATCCCCTGGCATCCACTAATCTACTTTCTGTCTATATGGATTTGCTCATTCTGGACATTTCATATACATGGAATTATACAATATATGACCGTTTGCTATTGGCTTGAAATATTTCTCCGTTTAATAGTGTCAGTTTTTCGGACTTCCCTGGTGGTACAGTGGTTAAGAATCCGCCTGCCAATGCAGGGGACACGGGCTCGAGCCCTGGTCTGGGAAGATCTCACATGCCGCGGAGCAACTAAGCCTGCGCGCCAAAACTACTGAGCCTGCGCTCTAGAGCCCAAGAGCCACAACTACTGAAGCCCATGCACTTAGAGCCCGTGCTCCTCAACAAGAGAAGCCAGCACAATGAGAAGCCCGCGCACCACAACAAAGAGTAGCCCCTGCTCGCCACAGCTAGAGAAAACTCGCGCGCGGCAACGAAGACCCAGCGCAGCCAAAAATAAAAATACAAATAAATAAATAAATAAATTTATTTATTTATTTAAAAAAATAGTGTCAGGTTTTTTCATTTTAATTCTGTTAGTTTTTCTTTATGTATTTGGGACTTGCTTATACTGCATTTGTCTTTTAAGTCATATAGGAGAAAAACTGACTTACAAACAAAAATACATTTATACTGTCTTTTGTATTTACTTATGTAGTTACCTTTAGTACTTTTTTCATGTGGATTTAAGTTACTGTCTGGTGTTCACCATTCCATCTTGAAAAAAATCTCTTTAGTATTTTCTGTGGGTCAGTTTGCTAGCAGTGGAGTCTTTCAACTGTTGTTTATCTGAGAATGTCTTCATCTCTCCTTCATTTCTGAAGGGTAGTTTTGCTAGGTACAGAATACTTGGTAGGCAGGTTCTTTTCCTCAGCTCTTTGCATATGTCATTGCAATGCCTTCTGGCCTCTATGGTTTCTGATGAAAAATCAGCAATTAGTTTTATTGAAGATTCTTTGTACATGATAACTCCGCTCTTGCTGCTTTAACACTGTCTTTGTCATTTGATGGTTTATGATGTATGTAGATGTGGCTCTCTTTGACTGTATCATGCTTGGACTTCCTTGAGCTTTTGGGATGTGCAGATTAACAGCAGTCATCAAATTTGTGAAATTTTAGGCCATTATTTCTCCAAATACTCCTTCAGTCTCTTTTTCTGTCTCTTCATCTGGAACTCCCATTATGTGTATAATAGGATGCTTGAAGGTGTCCCATAGGACTCTGAGATTCTGTTAATTTCTCTTCATTCTTTTTTCTTTCTGTTTCTCACACTGGATAATCTCAATTGGCCTATCTTCAAGTTCACTGACTCATACTTCTGCCTGTTCAAATCTGATACTGAGCTTTCTCCAGTCAATTTTTTATTTTAGTTATTGTACTTTTCAACTACAGATCTTCTATTTGGTTCTTTTTTGTAATTTCTCTTTATTGATATTCTCTATTTGGTAAGACACTGTTCTTATACTTCTTTTTTTTTTTTTTAAACATCTTTATTGAAGTATAATTGCTTCACAATTGTGTGTTAGTTTCTGCTTTATAACAAAGTGAATCAGCTACAGATATACACACGTTTCCATATCTCCTCCCTTCCGCATCTCCCTCCCTCCCACCCTCCCCATCCCACCCCCCCCCAAGGTGGTCACAAAGCACCGTGCTGATCTCCCTGTGCTATGCGGCTGCTTCCCACTAGCTATCTATTTTACATTTGGTAGTGTATATATGTCCATGACACTCTCTCATCCTGTCGCATCTCACCCCTCCCCCTCCCCATATCCTCAAGTCCATTCTTTAGTAGGTCTGTGTCTTTATTCCCATCTTGCCACTAGGTTCTTCATGGCCCTTTTTTTTTCCCTTAGATTCCATATATATGTGTTAGCATACTGTATTTTTTTTTCTCTTTCTGACTTACTTCACTCTGTATGACAGACTCTAACTCCATCCACCTCATTACAAATACCTCCATTTCATTTCTTTTTATGGCTGAGTAATATTCCACTGTATATATGTGCCACATCTTCTTTATCCATTCATCCGATGATGGACACTTAGGTTGCTTCCATGTCCTGGCTATTGTAAATAGAGCTGCAATGAACATTTTGGTACATGACTCTTTTTGAATTATGGTTTTCTCAGGGTATATGCCCAGAAGTGGGATTGCTGGGTCGTATGGTAGTTCTATTTGTAGTTTTTTAAGGAACCTCCATACTGTCCTCCATAGTGGCTGTATCAATTTACATTCCCACCAACAGTGCAAGAGTGCTCCCTTTTCTCCACACCCTCTCCAGCATTTATTGTTTCTAGATTTTTTGATGATGGCCATTCTGACCGGTGTGAGATGATACCTCATTGTAGTTTTGATTTGCATTTCTCTAATGATTAATGATGTTGAGCATGCTTTCATGTGTCTGTTGGCCATCTGTATATCTTCTTTGGAGAAATGTCTATTTAGGTCTTCTGCCCATTTTTGGATTGGGTTGTTTGTTTTTTTGTTATTGAGCTGCATGAGCTGCTTGTAAATCTCGGAGATTAATCCTTTGTCAGTTGCTTCATTTGCAAATATTTTCTCCCATTCTGAGGGTTGTCTTTTGGTCTTGTTTATGGTTTCCTTTGCTGTGCAAAAGCTTTTAAGTTTCATTAGGTCCCATTTGTTTATTTGTGTTCTTATTTCCATTTCTCTAGGATCTGGGTCAAAAAGGATCTTGCTGTGATTTATGTCATAGAGTGTTCTGCCTATGTTTTCCTCTAAGAGTTTGATAGTGTCTGGCCTTACACTTAGGTCTTTAATCCATTTTGAGTTTATTTTTGTGTATGGTGTCAGGGAGTGTTCTAATTTCATACTTTTACATGTACCTGTCCAATTTTCCCAGCACCACTTATTAAAGAGGCTGTCTTTTCTCCACTGTATATGCTTGCCTCCTTTATCAAAGATAAGGTGACCATATGTGCGTGGGTTTATCTCTGGGCTTTCTATCCTGTTCCATTGATCTATATTTCTGTTTTTGTGCCAGTACCAAACTGTCTTGATTCCTGTAGCTTTGTAATATAGTCTGAAGTCAGGGAGCCTGATTCCTCCAGCTCCATTTTTCGTTCTCAAGATTGCTTTGGCTATTCGGGGTCTTTTGTGTCTCCATAGAAATTGTGAAATTTTTGGTTCTAGCTCTGTGAAAAATGCCAGTGGTAGTTTGATAGGGATTGCATTGAATCTGTAGATTTCTTTGGGTAGTAGAGTCATTTTCACAATGTTGATTCTTCCAATCCAAGAACATGGTATATCTCTCCATCTATTTGTATCATCTTTAATTTCTTTCATCAGTGTCCTATAATTTTCGGCATACAGGTCTTTTGTCTCCTTAGGTAGGTTTATTCCTAGATATTTTATTCTTTTTGTTGCAATGGTAAACGGGAGTGTTCTCTTAATTTCACTTTCAGATTTTTCATCATTAGTATATAGGAAGGCAAGAGATTTCTGTGCATTAATTTTGTATCCTGCTACTTTACCAAATTCATTGATTAGCTCTAGTAGTTTTCTGGTGCCAGTTTTAGGATTCTCTATGTATAGTATCATGTCATCTGCAAACAGTGACAGCTTTACTTCTTCTTTTCCGATTTGGATTCCTTTTATTTCTTTTTCTTCTCTGATTGCTGTGGCTAAAACTTCCAAAACTATGTTGAATAATAGTGGTGAGAGTGGGCAACCTTGTCTTGTTCCTGATCTTAGTGGAAATGGTTTCAGTTTCTCACCATTGAGGACAATGTTGGCTGTGGGTTTGTCATATATGGCCTTTATTATGTTGAGGAAAGTTCCCTCTATGCCTACTTTCTGCAGGGCTTTTATCATAAATGGGTGTTGAATTTTGTCGAAAGCTTTCTCTGCATCTATTGAGATGATCATATGGTTTTTCTCCTTCAATTTGTTAATATGATGTATTCACGTTGATTGATTTGCGTATATTGAAGAATCCTTGCATTCCTGGAATAAACCCCACTTGATCATGGTGTATGATCCTTTTAATGTGCTGTTGGATTCTGTTTGCTAGTATTTTGTTGAGGATTTTTGCATCTGTGTTCATCAGTGATATTGGCCTGTAGTTTTCTTTCTTTGTGACATCTTTGTCTGGTTTTGGTATCAGGGTGATGGTGGCCTCGTAGAATGAGTTGGGGAGTGTTCCTCCCTCTGCAATATTTTGGAAGAGTTTGAGAAGGATAGGTGTTAGCTCTTCTCTAAATGTTTGATAGAATTCGCCTGTGAAGCCATCTGGTCCTGGGCTTTTGTTTGTTGGAAGATTTTTAATCACAGTTTCAATTTCAGTGCTTGTGATCGGTCTGTTCATATTTTCTATTTCTTCCTGGTTCAGTCTCGGTGGGTTGTGCATTTCTAAGCATCTGTCCATTTCTTCCAGGTTGTCCATTTTATTGGCATAGAGTTGCTTGTAGTAATCTCTCATGATCGTTTGTATTTCTGCAGTGTCAGTGGTTACTTCTCCTTTTTCATTTCTAATTCTATTGATTTGAGTCTTCTCCCTTTTTCTCTTGATGAGTCTGGCTAATGGTTTATCAATTTTGTTTATCTTCTTGAAGAACCAGCTTTTAGTTTCATTGATTTTTGCTATTGTTTCCTTCATTTCTTTTTCATTTATTTCTGATCTGATCTTTATGATTTCTTTCCTTCTGCTAGCTTTGGGGTTTTTTTGTTCTTCTTTCTCTAATTGCTTTAGGTGCAAGGTTAGGTTGTTTATTCGAGATGTTTCCTGTTTCTTGATGTAGGCTTCTATTGCTATAAACTTCCCTCTTAGCACTGCTTTTGCTGCGTCCCATAGGTTTTGGGTCGTCGTGTCTCCATTGTCATTTGTTTCTAGGTATTTTTTGATTTCCCCTTTGATTTCTTCAGTGATCACTTCGTTAATAAGTAGTGTATTGTGTAGCCTCCATGTGTTTGTATTTTTTACAGACCTTTTCCTGTAATTGATATCTAGTCTCATAGCGTTGTGGTCAGAAAAGATACTTGATACGATTTCAATTTTCTTAAATTTACCAAGGCTTGTTTTGTGACCCAAGATATGATCTATCCTGGAGAATGTTCCATGAGCACTTGAGAAAAATGTGTATTCTGTTGTTTTTGGGTGGAATGTCCTATAAATATCAATTAAGTCCATCTTGTTTAATGTATCATTTAAAGCTCGTGTTTCCTTATTTATTTTCATTTTGGATGATCTGTCCATTGGTGAAAGTGGGGTGTTAAAGTCCCCTACTATGATTGTGTTGCTGTCGATTTCCCCTTTTATGGCTGTTAGTATTTGCCTTATGTACTGAGGTGCTCCTATGTTGGGTGCATAAATGTTTACAATTGTTATATCTTCTTCTTGGATCGATCCCTTGATCATTATATAGTGTCCTTCTTTGTCTCTTGTAATAGTCTTTATTTTAAAGTCTATTTTGTCTGATATGAGAATTGCTACTCCAGCTTTCTTTTGATTTCCATTTGCATGGAATATCTTTTTCCATCCCCTCACTTTCAGTCTGTATGTGTCTCTAGGTCTGAAGTGGGTCTCTTGTAGACAGCATATATATGGGTCTTGCTTTTGTATCCATTCAGCCAGTCTGTGTCTTTTGGTGGGAGCATTTAATCCATTTATATTTAAGGTAATTATTGATATGTATGTTCCTATTCCCATTTTCTTAAATAGTTTATGTTTGTTATTGTAGGTGTTTTCCTTCTCTTGTGTTTCTTGCCTAGAGAAGTTCCTTTAGCATTTGTTGTAAAGCTGGTTTGGTGGTGCTGAACTCTCTCAGCTTTTGCTTGTCTGTAAAGGTTTTCATTTCTCCATCGAATCTGAATGAGATCCTTGCTGGGTAGAGTAACCTTGGTTGTAGGTTTTTCTCCTTCATGACTTTAAGTATATCCTGCCACTCCCTTCTGGCTTGCAGAGTTTCTGCTGAAAGATCAGATGTTAACCTTATGGGGATTCCCTTGTGTGTTATTTGTTGTTTTTCCCTTGCTGCTCTTAATATGCTTTCTTTATATTTAATTTTTGATAGTTTGATTAATATGTGTCTTGGCATGTTTCTCCTTGGATTTATCCTGTATGGGACTCTCTGTGCTTCCAGGACTTGATTAACTATTTCCTTTCCCATATTAGGGAAGTTTTCAACTATAATCTCTTCAAATATTTTCTCAGTCCCTTTCTTTTTCTCTTCTTCTTCTGGGACCCCTATAATTCGAATGTTGGTGCGTTTAATGTTGTCCCAGAGGTCTCTGAGACTGTCCTCAGTTCTTTTCATTCTTTTTTCTTTATTCTGCTCTGCAGTAGTTATTTCCACTATTTTATCTTCCAGGTCACTTATCCGTTCTTCTGCCTCAGTTATTCTGCTATTGATCCCGTCTAGAGTATTTTTAATTTCATTTATTGTGTTTTTCATCGTTGCTTGGTTCCTCTCTAGTTCTTCTACGTCCTTGTTAAATGTTTCTTGCATTTTGTCTATTCTATTTCCAAGATTTTGGATCATCTTTACTATCATTATTCTGAATTCTTTTTCAGGTAGACTGCCTATTTCCTCTTCATCTGTTAGGTCTGGTGTGTTTTGACCCTGCTCCTTCACCTGCTGTGTGGTTTTTTGTCTTCTCATTTTGCTTATCTTACTGTGTTTGGGGTCTCCTTTTCACAGGCTGCAGGTTCGTAGTTCCCGTTGCTTTTGGTATCTGTCCCCAGTGGCTAAGGTTGGTTCAGTGGGTTGTGTAGGCTTCCTGGTGGAGGGGACTAGTGCCTGTGTTCTGGTGGATGAGGTTGGATTTTGTCTTTCTGGTGGGCACGTCCACGTCTGGTGGTGTGTTTTGGGGTGTCTGTGGCCTTATTATGATTTTAGGCAGCCTCTCTGCTAATGGATGGGGCTGTATTCCTGTCTTGCTAGTTGTTTGGCATAGGGTGTCCAGCACTGTAGCTTGCTGGTCGTTGAGTTAAGCTGGGTCTTGATGTTGAGATGGAGGTCTCTGAGAGATTTTCACCGTTTGATGTTACGTGGAGAAGGGAGGTCTCTTGTGGACCAGTGTCCTGAAGTTGGCTCTCCCACCTCAGAGGCACAGCCCTGATGCCTGGCTGGAGCACCAAGAGCCTTTCGTCCACATGGCTCAGAATAAAAAGGAGAAAAAAATAGAAAGAAAGAAAGAAAGAGGATAAAATAAAATAAAATAAAGCTATTATAATAAAAAATAAGAAAAAAAATTAAGAATAAATGTATTCAGAAAAAAAATTTTTTTTAATTTTTAAAAATAGATTTAGTAATTTTTTGTAGTAAAAAATAAGAAAAAAATTATTAAGAAAAAAATTTATTAAGAAAAAATGTTTAATTTTTTAAAATAAAAAATATGAAAAAACTTATTAAAATTTTTTTTTAATTTCTAAAAATAGAAAATAAGGGAAAAAATATTAAGAAAACATTTATTAGGAAAAAAAATTTTTTTGAGTGAACAAAAAAACAAAGAAAAAAAACATGGACGGACCTAACCCTAGGACTAATGGTGAAAGCAAAGCTATACAGACAAAATCTCACCCAGAAGCATACACATATACACTCACAAAAAAAGGAAAAGGGGAAAAATTAATATATTCTGCTCCCAAAGTCCACCTCTTGAATTTGGGATGATTCGTTGTCTATTCAGGTATTCAACAGATGCAGGCACATCAAGTTGTTTGTGGAGCTTTAACCCACTGCTTCTGAGGCTGCTGGGAGAGACTTCCCTTTCTCTTCTTTGTTCGTACAGCTCCCGGAGTTCAGCTTTGGATTTGGACCCGCCTCTGCGTGTAGGTCGCCTGAGGGCGTCTGTTCCCCGCCCAGACAGGACGGGGTTAAAGAAGCAGCTGCTTCGGGAGCTCTGGCTCACTCAGGCCGGGGGGAGGGAGCGGTATGGAGGAGGCGGGGCAAGCCTGCGGCAGCAGAGGCTGGCGTGACGTTGCAGCAGCCTGAGGCGCGCCGTGCGTTCTCCCGGCGAAGTTGTCCCTGGATCACGGGACCCTGGCAGTGGCGAGCTGCACAGGCTCCCGGGAGGGGCGGTGTGTAGAGTGACCTGTGCTCGCACACAGGCTTCTTGGTGGCGGCAGCAGCAGCCTTAGCGTCTCCCGCCCGTCTCTGGGGTCCACGCTGATAACCGCGGCTCACGCCCGTCTCTGGGGTCCGCGCTGTTAGCCACGGCTCGCGCCCGCCTCTGGGGTCCGCGCTTATAGCCGCGGCTCGCGCCCGTCTCTGGAGCTCGTTTAGGCGGCGCTCTGAATCCCCTCTCCTTGCGCGCCACGAAACAAAGAGGCAAGAAAAAGTCTCTTGCCTCTTTGGCAGCTGCAGACTTTTTCCCGGACTCCCTCTCGGCTAGCACCGAAGCCCGAGCCTCAGCTCCCAGCCCCCACCCGCCCCAGCGGCTGAGCAGACAAGCCTCTCGGGCTGGTGAGTGCCACTCAGCACCGCTCCTCCGTGCGGGAATCTCTCCGCTTTGCCCTCCGCACCCCTGTGGCTGCGCTCTCCTCCGTGGCTCCGAAGCTTCCCCCCTCTGCCACCCACAGTCTCTGCCCGTGAAGGGGCTTCCTAGTGTGTGGAAACCTTTCCTCCTTCACAGCTCCCTCCCACTGGTGCAGGTCCTGTCCCTATTCTTTTGTCTCTGTTTTTTCTTTTTTCTTTTGCCCTACCCAAGTACGTGGGGAGTCTCTTGCCTTTTGGGAGTTCTGACGTCTTCTGCCAGCGTTCAGTGGGTGTTCTGTAGGAGCAGTTCCACGTGTAGATGTATTTCTACTGTATCTGTGGGAAGGAAGGTGATCTCCTCGTCTTACTCTTCCGCCATCTTGCCCCTCTCCCTATACTTCTTTAGACATGGTTTCATTTAGTTCTTTGAACATATTTTAAATAGCTATTTTAACATCTTCATTTAGTAAGTCCAATGTCTGAGATTCCTCACAGACAGTTTCTAAACTTTTGTATGGTCCATATATTTTGTTTTTACTTTGAATTTCCATATCTTGTAACTTTTTGTTGAAAACTCGACATCTTAAAAAATATAATGTGACAACCCTGGAAATCAGAGTCTACTACCTCCCTACAGTTTCCTGCTGTTGCTTTACGCTGTTTTTTTTTTTAAGTAACTTTTCTGAACAAATTCTATGAAGTCTACTGAAGCTGCCACTCAACTAGCTTAGTGGTCAGCTAATGCCTAGATGGAGGTATCCTTAAACATCTAGAAACAATAAATCTCCCAGTCTTTGCCGAGGGACTACGTGCACATAGCCATCAATGCTGAGGGCAGGGAGTTATCAATTCTGCCTTAGCCTTCCCTTTCTTCTTGCCCAGAGCCTCAAGGGCAGCCAAAGGTAAAGGGTAGGCCCCTCTCAGATCTTTCCTGAGCATGCACTCAGGCCTGTGCACACTTGTGGTCTTCTAGAGTCCTAGGAATATATCAATGCTTTTCAAAATATCTATGGACATCTCATCCTCAGTTTTTCCGTTAAAGCTTTTGGTTAGTCTATTGTTTGTCTAAAGTGTTATCCACTGCCTCCTGCATTGTGA